>NC_056058.1:46848645-47554270 GCF_016772045.2 Ovis aries | reverse complement strand
AACACAGATGATTCTATGCCACGTGGTAGAATAATTATTCCCCAAGTGTGAGAATACTGTACAGGAGGGATAATATAATAGATCATGACCCATTATGATGCACCACCAGGAATTAGCCAGATTCTTTTGTTTCATTAGCATCTTCTGTTGTTTTGCTTGAATCCTTCACTTGAGTATGACTTTTCTAGATTGTTGTTGTTGCTGCTAAATAAGTAACAGCATTCCTTTCTACTGTTTAATGGAGGGAGCTAATTCTTAAATTTGTTCCTAGCCATGTTACCTAGCCACTTGAAACTTTTAAGCTCCTCTTTGAAGCTTTTAAAGGCTTTAGTTCTTTGATTAACAAACTTAGGTAAAGTTAAAAGCATGCTAAAAATGAGGTTCTTATGCACAATTTTTCTTGCAAGTGGTAGTTAGGTTTCAAGATTTACGCAAGGTTAAGCTGTCCTATGAACAACGTGGTTGATAATCATGTCCTGCTTTGTTTTTTTTCAGGATTTGGTTATATCCTGATCCCATGAAAATTTACATTCTTGACCATTGCTAGGTATCAGTAAGGGAGTCATACGTATATTCTGTTTGACTCAGAAGTTTCTTAGTATATACCAGTTTCTTTTTGAGAATAGCAAGATTGTATGGCTGAGTTATATTAGTCAGACTCATTAGATTATCATAATGTGCAGTGAGAATTGTTTTTCCTTCTTTCTCTAATGTTAAAATAGTCATTGAGAAACATGGTGGACTTTTAATTTTAAGCACAAACTGGATGGTACAATGAATCTATTTGTGGTGATGTTTAAGGGGCAGGGGCAAGTTGTAGGTTTCAGGAGAAAACAGGTTGTGTTCAAGCATGGTTATTAGTACCAGATAGTGAAACAGTGGTAGATTAGTAGAATTGTTTTGGAAATGAAGATTTCTTCTCCACCCTGCCCCTCGTCAATTCTGGGCAGGAGAATCAGAGATTGGTTTGTTTTTTTTTTAACACTGGCTCTTCAGGTATGCTGGGATAAGAGTAATCTTGAAATTGAGATAGCCAATATGTGATTATCTTGATATATGATCCCAAGGTAATGTAGCTTTAAAGGAAAACCGCCTGCAAAACAGACTCACTGATTAAGTAAATCTGAACAGAGTGAAGTTTCCAAGCACATTAGTTTATTAAGCACTTAGCATATTATAGACACTGTATTAAGCAATACATTATTTCATTTAATCTTCACAGGAGGTATTGTCTCTTTGTCATACTTTCTGAATTAAAAGCAGTGTTATACATATAATTTGAATTTATGTTGGATGGAACATAGCATATTTAGATTTGTATAAGCTTGGTGAAATGTTGGTTTCTGTGTATGGTAGTTTAAAAAAAAAACACCAGCTAATGCTTTTCCTATACATAGGTCCCACTTAAAATTAATTGTAGTTCTTCCTGGTTTATGATTGCTCTTGGTGTATTCTCCATAGTTGTCTTAAATGAGGACAGATGTGTACATAAGCCAAAACTCGACCTAGAGCCATGTGGATGGAAACCATGATTGTAGATTTCAGTAAGGAACTAAATCAGGTGAAGATATGTAGAAGAAAGGTAAGTGGCAAATTTAGGTTGTTTAATGTTTCTGAGCCTGCGAGAGGTAGCCCCAGAAATAGTGTTGGAAGCCTTGTAGTTTTCAGGTAATAAAATCATAACTAGAGCCTGCTATATCAAGGACAGTGGTGAATATAACCAAGGAATGGACAAGGTGAATCTGGGCTAAATTATGTCTGTGAGTATTAGAATTTTTTCCCCCCCCCTTCACTTATCTTCCTCAGGGAATCATACATTTCATATATAATCAGGTCTCAGTCAGATAACCCATGTTTAAAGATCAGGGCAGTTTCTAAGCTTCATTTGAGTCTTCTGTGGTTTGGGGACATTTTTAAAGCTTTTGTTAAAAATAACTTGTAGATACCTTGAAGGAAATAAATTGCCTGACTTTATATGACTGTCTTTCTTGCCCCCAGATATATATATATGGGCAGGGGTAGGGGTGGGGACATAGGATACACAGCAGGATGGAACAATTTTTCTCCTCTGAGAAGTTCTGATACTAGATGTGTGGGGTTTTTTCCCCCACACTGAGCAGTTCTTCAAGTCTCACTGGACACCAACAAGGTATTCCTACAGTTGGATTCAATTCTGACACTACCCAGAGTTACTATCGGATTCCACAAGGCTGTCCCACAAGACTGCCCACACATATGATGCCAAAGCAAGCCTAGGCCTTGGGGTTTCCTGTGACTTCTTGGGTTCAATGATATGTTAGAAGGGTCCAAAAAACTCAGGGAAACTATTTATGTTAACTGATTTATTACAAAGGATGTTATGAAGGATATAAATGAATAGCCAGATGAAGTGGTAGATGGGGCAAGGTCTCTAAGGGTCCAAATGCAGAAGCTTCTGTCCTTGTGAAACTGGAGTATGCCACCTGAGTTTACCAACCCAGAAGTTCATTAAATCTTGTTCAGGAATTTTATATAGATTACTCTGCAACTACCCCTTCCCATAGGTCTGGGAATGGAGATGGAAGTTCAGCCCTCCCCAAAAAACTTGGTCTTTCTGGTGACTGGTCCATCCTAATTGTGCTTAGGGGCCCCACCCTAGTCATTTCATTGGCATAAACTCAGGTGTGCTCCTTGGGGACTCCTTATGAATAATAACAAAAACACTCCCCATCTCAGGAAATTCTAAGGTTTTTAAGAGCTTTCTAAAAGCCAGGGACAAACCAAAATCTCCAGAAAATTCCTCACATTATATTGAATTAAAAGTTAGTATTTTTATGAGATCAATGAATGGGTTTTTTAAATAGAATATAGATAGGTTGTTTATATGATTTGAATAAATTAAAGTGTGTAAAATGTGTTTGGGTTCCTTCCCTAAGTGGAAGTTGTTGATTAGTAGAACATTGACCTAAAGGATTCTTGGAATGGTCTCAAAGCGATGAATTTTAGGTGGTTTTATTTTTTAGTTCTCCACATCCTAGTTACAGGTGGCTGTAATAAGAATGATACTTTGTAGTTTTTCATACTGATACCAGGATATTCAGGCTCTTAAAGATGGTGGTTTTCATCCTCTTCTGGCTTTCCCTGCCTTTCCTGTCTCTGATAGTTACACCGGTAAAAGACCCCACTAGAGAAAAGTCGAGAATTAGAATATTTTTAATTTCCTGGGAAGAGATGAGTGTAGAACACAAACTACAGTGACTTCCCACAAAGTGGTCAAAATATAGATGCCACCAACATGTCTGGGCCTGTTGAGGAGGTAAGGGGAAGAGGGGCAGATAAGAGTGTATTGATAGGGTGCGGTGGTGTTCCTCAGTCTACTCCAAGGGTATTAGGCTGCCGGCCTCGACTCAGAACTAGTCCTGACAGCCGCTGTATTCTGGCATGGTGTTCTGTGCACTGTGATCCTAATGGACAATTACTCTCTTTGAATTTCAACTCCTGACAGACTTCTTATTGTAATGGCAGATACACTTATCCTTCCAGGAAAGGAAGGTTTGCTCCGGACACATTCCTAGGTAAGCAAGAGTACATAATTAGAATACCGTTTAAGCCAGAATGCAGTGTAGGTCTCCAGTGTCCTCCCTACCTGCTTGCCCCCCTGACACACACTGGTTGGACCCTTTTAGCAAAGGGCCCTTTTTTTGAATTTGGTTGTGGGAAAACTTAAAATGTGGGTTTTGCAGCGGGGCTAAATGGCTTCAGGCCCTATTTAAAGAGTCAGGAAAAATTTGCCTTTTTTCCCTAGGCCTACTGCTGGAACCAACCATCTATCTCTGAACTTGGGCAGCAGAAATTTTTTGAGTCCACCCTGTTCTCCAGGGATCTCAGAATAGAACCTTCTTCTAGGATACATTCTATAGGAGTATCTGCAGCAGGCTGTTCTTTTAGTGAGGAAGAGAAAGGATTTAGAGGGGGTTCAAGATGCTTCCCACCAGGTTGAGAATTACAAGGTTTTTCTGTGGGCAGCTGTCCTCAGAGAGCATGATGAATGAAGTTCCCTTTCATAACAGCTTCCTCTTAATACTGCCTATTAGGTAGTAATGAAAGTTTCCTTCCCCCACCCCCTTCCTGAACAGGTATCTTTTTCTTTGACTCTAAGTGAATCAAGATAAAGTGTGGTTACTCTTTTTCTCACGTCTTCCAAAACATAATTGAGTTTGATTAACAGCCATAATTTCATTGTTTTTCTTGTGGATACAAGGATAAAAACAGACTTGATTCTTTGACATTGATAGGTTGGTCAAGCTTTCTTTGCTGTAATCCAGTGCTGTTTCTCTTTTATCTACTTAATTTGTATGTAATACCCATCCTATAAGTATTTACATGTTCACTTTGTCCTTATTTTAACCCTTGAAGTTGTTTTTTCATTTTATCCTTTAAGGTTTCCTTTAGAAGAATGATCCTAGTCAAAGTAGAAGATTGTCCTTTTCTTGATGTCTGTGGCCTTCTAACTTTGTTCCCCAATTTCACATCTAAGTATGTAAAAAATGAAGCCCACAGATGCATTTTTACTATTAACTAGTCAGCTTACAAGCTCCATCAAACGTCTGCTGTAGGTTGGATATTTATACATTTAGGGAAGCATTGTGCAACACCATGAGAAAATAGTCTGACACACAACCTTGGAGTGATGATATGAACCATTTCTGGTCTCAGAATAACGGTACATGTTGATGGGGGTGTAGTGTAAGCAGATTATTTGGGTCTTAAATGAGGTATTAGACATGGTCAAAAATGGAGAGATTGTTTAACTACTTGGGCAGATTTCCTAAACAAGGCAGGTGAATGTTGTCAGAGAATGTTACTTTGGGCATTGTTTGATACAGTGTCTTTGATAAACTGATGTAGTGGAGCTGTATGTAGCTGATCTGCAACTTTGAAATGGTCATTGACATTCATTCTTGATTAAAAGCCAGTTAACCTAAAATTAGACTGGAAAGCTTTGTGTTGGTTGATAGTCGGTGAGCTGTCAGGGTATTGGAATAGTGCAGAGTATTTGCATATATGTGCCTCACTGGTAAAGTTGGCTTAACAAAGTGTGACAGTCCCAACACTAGTTTGCAAGTAGTGAAGATGTACTGATCCCCAAACATTAATTTCTGAATACCTCTGGATATTTTTAGCTTTTTACTGAAGAAAAAAGTTTTCCTTCTTTCTGGCCATCCCATTCTCTGTCCTCTTCTGGCTTTTATGACTCAACTTAAAAGCAAGAAGGATCCTCAGGAAAGACAGGGTTAGAAGTTCATGGACAAGAAAGACTGAGTTTTAATCAAGCAATGAAAGTAGTTTCCTGAAGATGGGTTGAAGAGCATATATTTTGACTCCTCACAACAAGTCTATGAAAAAAGCTATTACTGCCATTTCATGGATGAAAAAATTTTGCAGTGCTGAGAGATTTATTAGCTTTGCTAATATAACAGTCTTAACAAGGGGCAATGCTAGATTCTGTCCCCACTTTACTGATTCCAGAGCCTCTGGTCCTAACTATTATACCACACTACCTTGCTCTTTGATTTTGCTGAATAGAAACATCTCCTATTCTCTTCTGAAAGGAGGATTCTTGTCCAAGGAGATTTTCGATTTACTAGAGGGAGCAGATGTGCAGAGACTCGAGAGCAAAGATAAAAGGGAACAGGCATACTGTTTGCAAATCTACCCTAGGAAGAACTTGGGTACTGAACATGTTTGTTCTTAATGAGCATCATTGGTGAGGGAAATAACTTACTTCTAAATCCTTGCCTAGAAGCTTATGTGTGTATTAGAGAGAAGATTAACAGGAAGGCTGTGGGTTTTGTTTTATCTGAAAAGTACTTGCATAGTGGCCAAGAAAGATAAGAAGTGGACTTTCTCGCCCTGTGTAGAACCTTGATGGTTAGTTGGTCCCTAATGTTGGTTGTGATTGCTATCTCCTGGCTTCTCACTGATGTGGGAATGCTAGAGAAATTTTCCAGCTTCTGCTGCTCCCTAGTGGAATATTCCACTGTGTCGATTTGTTTGTTTTTAGTTTCCCTTTTATGACAAAGTAAATTCCTGTAATTGTAGAAAAAAATACTCCACCAGATAAATACAGTTTTGTTTTAGAGTACAGTAGTAATCTTAATGCTTTTGAGGATAAAACACTAAAATGAGCCTTTTGTAAACTTTACTTTCTGCAAAATATTGGGACATTTTGAGTTACTGTGTCTTCTAGGTTAGAGGCTGCTTTAATGTCTTGGTGTGTTCATATCTTGGTCCTTGTCCATCTGGTAATGGCATCTGACCCTGAGGTCAGTAGCACAAAACCAGTTTCCAGTAACTCTGTCTAGCCACTTGGAACAGTAACAGAATCCTCTTGGTATTCTGTAAACTCTCTATAGAAAGCAGCCCCACCCACCTCCTACCTGCATCATAGGTAATATTTGGGAGCAGGTTTGAGGTGCGGTTGAACCAGTTGAAAGGTGGCAAAAGAAGATACTGAAAGTGTAATTTTTGTTATGGTTAAAGACTGACGGTTTGAGCATTTTAGTGAAGCTAAAGCAGAGATGATTAGTCTTTTCCAGGCACATGTTAGTTCTTCTCCAAAGATTGGCAAACTCTTAATTGATATTTTATTTAATAGTTTAGAATAAAATCTTTGGTGTCTGCTTAGAAAGAGACTGTATAAAGAAGACCCTGCTTCTTATGTTAGCAATTAACCATTTATTCATTCTCAAATGTTTAAGCGTGCACTCAGTGCTGAAATGAATTCTGCCATCAAGAAGTGTTATTTCACAGTTATTTGGTAGAAATGACTCCTGGTGGCTCAGATGGTAAAGAATCTGCCCACAATGCTGGAGATCCAGGTTCGATCCCTGGGTGGGGAAGATCCCCTGGTTAAGGGAATGGCTACCCACTCCAGTATTCATGCCTGGAGAATTCTGTGGACAGTGGAGCCTGGCGGGATACAGTCCATGGGGTCACAAAAGAGTTGGATACGACTGAGCGACTAACACACTTTCTTTGGGTGAAAAACAGGTCAAATCTTTGACGTGACTGATAACCAGATAGGAGTAGAGAGGAATTTCTATATTTCTCCCTTGTGATGAATTCCAAAACAGCTTATAGTGTTCTGACCATATTATTTGAACTGAGTTTTGGCTTAGTTCTTTTGTTCTGTTGGAAGATTTGGCACGTCCTGTAACCCAGTAAAGGTGATTATCACCTACCACAAAGTTAACTATTATCTCTCTCTCTTTACGCTTACTCAGATTCAAATAAGTCTATAGCATCACTTAACAGTGTTGCTACTCTCCCCTGCCCTCCAACTGTGCTGTGCCCTTAATTCTTTCTGGGTTCTCTTAAGGACAGGGGGGCGGGGCGAAAGAAGCTCTCAGGTTCCATCTAGTTAGCATTTATCGGTCTATCTGCTCTCCATGCTAGGCACTCGACATATATTCTTTTATAGAACCCTCATGACTTTGTGAAGGAAGGAGGTTGTGGCAGTAGGATAATCATAAACCTGTGCTCATAACCACCATCCTGTTATGCTCCCACAGTAAACCCACGTAAAAATTGCTTTCGTTTCAGAGTTTACATTTTTGTGCATTTGGTTAAAGAAGAAAAATGGAAAACCCATAGTGAATAAAACAACAGAAGTTGTAGAAATTGGAGAGGAACCAACTGATTTTCAGCTGGGATCCCTACCATGTAGTTGGCTAGTGAATCCCAGAAATGCTGTGTCTGAAATTTAAGTTGAGCTTTGTGAGCTTGAAAAGGGGATAGGGGAAACCTTGACCATCCGTATCCTAGGCTTATCTTGGTCAAACATTGAGATGATAGCTTCCTGGGGAGCATATACTCTTAAATCCCAACTAGAAAGGATAGTAGGCAGTCTCTAAAATGCTTCTTGCCCTAATCTGAAAGTAGGAGTGATAAGATGGATGGCAGTGACTTGAGAGTGTTCTGGCTGGGAAAAGTTGGACACATCTGAGCCATCACGATTCATTGTAGTTACGTTATTGCTAGGATACATGACAGCAGCTTACCTGCAGGAGATGAGCTCTGAGTTTCTTTTAGTAGGGGTGAGATCATGCAATCTCCTTGACTAGCTGGCTGAGAGGTCCTTCTTAAAAGCATAGAAAAGAAGCCAACACAGTGATTCTTAACCCTAGTTATGCATTAAAGTCTGATTCTATTTAAATCAATCCATTTGAAATTAAGACTCTCTCGACCATAATCACTACCAGCCTCACTCCTCCTATTCAAGAGCTATTGAATCAGAATATAAAGGAAGACGAGATCTTTTTGTATCTAAGCATTTTTGTTTTGCTTTTTCAGAAAGCTCTTCAAGGGTTCTGGGCTCTCATGCAAATTGGCCAGTGGATAAGCTTGTGGGTGCCACATCTCCATTCTAAAGTGTTCTTGCTACTGCTGCTGCTGCTGCTGCTAAGTCACTTCAGTCGTGTCCGACTCTGTGTGACCCCATAGATGGCAGCCCACCAGGCTCCGCTGTCCCTGGAATTCTCCAGGCAAGAACACTGGAGTGGGTTGCCATCTCCTTCTCCAGTGCGTGAAAGTGAAAAGTGAAAGTGAAGTCGCTCAGTTGTGTCCAACTCTTAGCGACCCCATGGACTGCAGCCCACCAGGCTCCCTCCGTCCATGGGTTTTCCAGGCAAGAGTACTGGAGTGGGGTGCCACTGCCTTCTCCAAAGTGTTCTTAAATGATAAGCACTGGTAAGAGCTTTACAAGTCAAAGACTACTGAGATTTTTGTTTTGTCATTCTTATGACTAACTGCATGAGCAGGCTTCCTGAACCCAAAGGCTGGAACACTGCTAAACTGTAAAGCTACATACACTCCATAATACAGCCTTTGCTCTGATTACCTTGAGCTTTCTTCTTTGGAGTCCTTACAGTCCTGGTAATCTGCACCTTAATGTTTCCCTGTAGTGTTTTAAGGGCCATGAAACCCAACAGTCACCTTTAGAATGCAGGAAGAGAAGCTGTCAGCTGTCTCTTTAAATTCTCTTGCTTTTCCTAAGTTGTGTCTAGTTTGTTCAACTGTCCGTATTTAGTCTATTTACAACTACTTCTGTCTCCCAGCTGTTTTATTTCTCAGTAGTTAGTCCTCTGAGTGGAAGCACTGCTGACCTCTTCTTTGAAAAGGGACTGTGCCCCTAAAATGATGACAGCAAGGAAGGGGTCTGAGAACAGAGGCCCCTAGACACCTTACACAGCACATTGTATGCTGTGCCTTTTTTACAGCCTGCCTGTGAATCATTGCTGTGTGCCTCATAATCCACTGACTTGAATGAGAAGAGCCTTCTGATTTGGGGAAAAGGACATGGTGACAAAGCAGAGGCATGGATGAAAACTATTAAAATTAAAAGGTGTAGTTTGCTTACACTGCCAGCAACTCCTTAGTGAGAGCTTTATTTCTCATTCTCCCCTGAGGGCTCTTTGCTCTACTTCAAATGAAATACTCAAACGAAATACTCAGCTTTCTTGGTTTTATTTTGGTGTTTACACAAACTGGTCTAGCAACTTTGATTGGCTTGCCTGAGGGGCGGGTGAGGGGTAAAAAAGTGTTTATTTTGTTTGGAAACTTTTCCTGGAAAAACTGTTTTTAATTTTTAAAAACCAGAAGCTTCCCTTTTTTTTTTTTAAGTTGTATTCTTTTGGCTGTTCTGTGAGGCATGTGGGATCTTAGTTCCCCAAACAGGGGTTGAACCTGTGCCACCTGCAGTGGAAACTAGAGTCTTAACCACTTGGACAGCCATAAAATTCCTGGAAAAGCTTTTAATTTGCTGTTATCAAACCCAACATACAAATCATGAAGGCTTTAAACTTGTAAAGTAGAGGCCATCTATGTAAATAATCCTTGTATCCTCATCCCCAGTGGTGTCAGATGAATTCAGAAACTTAAGGTTTCCCCTGGACTGGGTAGAATGTGAACTTGAAGTCGCTCAGTCGTGTCCGACTCTTTGTGACCCCATGGACTGTAGCCTACCAGGCTTCTCTGCCCATGGGATTTTCCAGGCAAGAATACTGGAGTGGGTTGTCATTTCCTTCTCCAGGAGATCTTCCTGACCCAGGGATTGAACCCAGGTCTCCCGCATTATAGGCAGACGCTTTACCGTCTGAGCCACCAGGGAAGTCCTCAAGACTGGATAGAGAGAGGCACAAAGGGAAACTAGTGAAAGTCGCTCAGTCATGTGTGACACTCTGTGACCACATGGACTGTAACCCACCAGGCTCCTCTGTTCATAGGATTCTCCAGGCAAGAATACTGGAGTAGCCATTCCTTTCAGGGGATTTTGCTAACCTAGGGATCCAACCTGAGTCTCCCGCGTTGCAGGCACATTCTTTACTGTCTGAGCCACCAGGGAGGCCCACTTTTTCTTAAACATTAGTCAGAATTCAAAATGAGTAAGAAGCCAAGACTAACTGTTAAGTAGCTTCATGTTTAACAACTTAGTAGAAATCTACCAGTTTTTTAAGTGGAATTCCATAACAAGATTATGTTCTTAGGTATCTCTACTACTCCTTTCTAGGATGTTAAATGGATGTGAGTTTAAGGTTGCCCAACTCTGGTGCTATACAGGAAAGTTGCTTAATGGATGCTTATCTTCTTAACCTGTCCACAGTGAAAAGTAAATAGCTGCTTATCTTAAGGTCATTGCTTTGTCCTCCACTTGATTATCCTGCTTTAGGGACTTCCTTTAGGCATTTCAGCCCCTCAGTTAATTTATCCCAGCATTCTGTTTAGCCTCAAACTTTACCTCCTTTGGGTTTGTTGCCTGTTAGCTTTCTGATCTCTGAGCCTCTACCCTGCTATCCTTTTAGCCCCTTCTCATTACATTTCCTACAACTGAGCCCTTTTGAGAAGTAGCTAAACTCTTTTGGTCCCTAAAGAGTCCAAAAGCCCCAGGGTAAAGAAATTCTCTTTTGAGAATTGTTCATCTGAAAACAAATACAAGTCAGTAAAGCTCAGATTGCAATTTACCTATCTTATTCAGATTGCAACTTTTCCCTGTCTTGTATAGTTTCATATCATAAGGTGACACCTACAATCTGAAACAAATTTGAAGCTAAATTTACTTGCCTAATTTTTCCAGCCCCTCCTCGAGCAAACTCCTTTTCTCCTCTTTGGCCTCCAGAAGGAATGATCAAAAAGTGTTTAAGAAATTTAGGTCCCTAGCAGGATACATATTGGAAGGACAGCAGTTTGTTACAGTTGATTGCTAAAAGAACACCCACTGATTGTAAAGAGCGTTTTCTTTTTTGTAATAGAAGATACCAAATTGTTTCATTTGGCAATTCTTTTTCCATCTAATTCAGAAACTGGAACATGGCCACTACAGTTGTATATATGTCTGATTTTTTAATTTCATGATCATTGCTTGTATTTGTACAACTAAAGCTGCTTATTATGAATTTGTTTGATTCTCTGCTTTGACTAGAATATCTGCTCCCCTGTCCAAGGGGTGGCAGCAGAGCACACACCATGCTTTACCACGTATTTGTAGTTCATAATTCATAAATTTACTTGTAGTTTATTGAGGAAAGTATCACAAAGGTTGTGAACCAGCCTTCTAAGTTTTGAGTAGATAGCCCAGCAGAAACAATGCTGGGTTTGAAGCCAACATTAGCTGACAGTCTGAGAGCAACTATCCTGATTGTGGAAGGGCTTGCTAGCCATCTTGTCTCCTTCTAAAGAAAACTTGTCTGACTAGGGGACTTGTGAACTTTGCCACTAGGAGAAAACTATGAGGTTCTTTTCCAGTGCTGGTACCAAGACGCACATTTGTGAAGATTATTTTATTCTAGGAAGATAGTTTCCAGACGCTTACAGATTTCAAACACTTATGGTTACAAAGCTAATATTAGGGGTTTTCTCTACTCTTTGATGTTGTTCACATAAGCCTATTTGACTTGACACTGTAGCTATCTTTCTAATTTCTTTTTCTTGCAGACTTCCACCAGACATTGGATATATGTGAAGTTAACACACTCAGCAATTAGGAAAAAGTTTTAGGTGTTTCTGGCAATCTATCCAGTTTATCTAAAGAAAGCCCCCACCTGTTTCATTTTGATACTAAAACTTGTAATGATTAAACTTATCATAGCCTTTAGGATCATGATCTTGAAGAATCTCAGGAAGTAACTTTCCTATAGACTCATTAAGTATCAAGTAGAAACAGTTTGTAAAACAACAGTCACATTTCTTAACATACTTTGGCTCATGTCAGATCAGCTTTTGCCTTCAAAATATAGATTGGCTCAATTTATTTTTTATTGACATAGTTGGTTTACAATTTGATTTCTCTACAGCAAAGTTATATATATGTATATACATTTATTTTTTTCTTTAATATTCTTTTCTGTATATAATAGCTTATATCTGTTAACTCCAACCTCCTATTCCATCCCTCCCATACGCTCCTTGGCAGCCACAGGTCTGTGAATCTGTTTCTGTCTAGTCAGTAGGTGCATTTGTGTCATATTCAAGATTCCACACTATCACATAAGGTGTGATATATGGCATTTGTCTTTCTGACTTATTCACTTAGTGTGGTAATCTCTCATTGCATCCACGTTGCTGCAGATGGCATTATTTTGTTCTCTCTTGTGGGGGGTGGGGCTGAGTAGTATTCATTGTATATATGTACTTCATGTATCCTGGAGAAGGAAATGGCAATCCACTCCAGTATTATTGCCTGGAAAATGCCATGGACAGAGAAGCCTGGTAGGCTACAGTCCATGGGGTTGCAAAGAGTCGGACATGACTGAGCGACTTCACTTTCACTACATGTATATATATGTCTTCTTTATCCATTCATCTGTTGATGGGCGTTTAGGTTGTTTCCAGGTCTTGGCTATTGTGAATAATGCTGCTATGAACATAGGGGTGTGTGTATCTTTTTCAGTTAGGGTTTTGTCTGGGTATATGAAATTGAATCAATTTATAATGATAGATATTCATAAGAAAGCTGCCATTAGATTTGGTCAGGGCACATCTGGGACTTGTAATATCCCATGTATATGTTTGTTGTTCTTCTAATTCAGTTCATATTGTTTTTAATAAACTGGATATTGTTTTTTTAACATAAGATTATTATTTTTACTAATGGTAAACACAAATCAGCACCTCTCAGGAAAATCCTTTGGCTTTTCTTGTAAGCTCGCAGATTAAAAAACCTTAAAGGAAATATCTTACTAAGTTCTATTTTGAGTCTTTCCTATAGCACTTTTTTTTTTTTTTTAAACTTTTTGACCAGGCCAGATCTTAGTTCTGTAACCAAGAATCAAACCCATGCCCCTTGCAGTGGAAGCACTATTCACTACTCTGCAATGATCACCAATATGATTTTAAAACATTTTCAACCCCCCAAAAAAAACCCCATGTGCCCATTACCAGTCATTCCCCATTCCACCTTGGCTCCTGTCTCTGGATTGCCTATTCTGGACATGACATATAAATGGAACCGTGCAAGTGTGGTCTTTTGTTACTGCTTTTTATTAGTATAATGTACATAATGTACTGGCACTCTATTTTTTTTATTACTGAATAATTCCATTGTTTGGATATACCACATTTTGTTTATCCATTCATTAGTTGGACATGGGGTTTTTTCCTACGTTTTAAGTATTATGAACAGTGCCTTTGGTGACACAAGTTTTTGTGTGTACATATAGTTTTACTTCTCTTGAGCATATACCTAGGAGTGGAATGGCTGAGTCATGGTAACTGTTTAACCTTCTGAGGAACTGCCACGTTGTTATTCATAATGGCTATATACCATCTAACATTATCACCAGCAATGCATATGGGTTCCCTATCTCTGCATCCTGCCAACACTTTTTTTTTCTCTTTTTTTTTTTGGTAACTTTTTTTTAATAGTAGCAAGTCTTGAGAATGTCTAGGTTAAAAAGATATGTTGTTGGCATCAATATTGAGGTTAGAGGTCTTGGTAGCTGTTCAAAAGGGAGTTCTCATGGGATAAAGCCTTGGGGATGTATCCTCCGTAAGTTAGGGTTTTGTCCTGGTTTTTAGTTGTAGAAACTTTAATTTGCTTGGGTACCCGGAGGTAATGAGACTCTGCATTTCTCTCTTTAATCAAACTCAAAAGTGATTAATATGTAAAATACATTTAGCGGTACATTTATTTAGAGAGAAAGGTGTGTGTGTGACAGAGATTTCCTAACTGGGATATTTTATGTGAATCCAAGACTCTTGTTTGTCATTATCAGGATACTTGGGGTGCTGAATTAGTGATTCTAAGTTATCGTGGTGAGCCTGCAATTTTGAAGGAGGGGTCCAGGATATTAAACTGGTATTTCATCTAGACTTGTTGCACCATCCTATTATTGCATCTTCCTCTGAAGAACCACCAGATTCTAAGCCTCTGCCATGGACTCAAGGTTAAATTCCAGTCTTGTCACACCTTTATCAAAGCTTCTCCTTTCATTCCTTGGTGAATGAGGCATTTCCCAAGTACCTCTTAAAGTGCCTTTTGTCTTTACATATAGCTAAAGCTAGTATTCATTCAAAGAATTAAACACCTGTCATATTTTTTGAATTGAAGTATAGTTGATTGTAAATCAAAATATAGGCATTCTGGAGAAGGAAATGGCAACCCACTCCAGTATTCTTGCCTGGGGAGTCCTGTGGATGGAGGAGCCTGGTGGGCTGCCATCTGTGGGACTGCACAGTCAGACATGACTGAAGCGATTTAGCAGCAGCAGCATATACATTCAGTGATAGTTATGTGTGTATATATACATTCTTTTTCATATTATTTTGCATTATGGTTTATTACTGGATATTGAATATAGTTGCCTGTACTGTACAGTAGGACCTTGTTTATCTGTTGATACTTTATATATAGTATTGTGTCCGTTAATCTCAAACTCCTAATTTATGCCTTCCCCCAACCCCTTTCTCCTTTGGTAACCATAAGTTTTTTTTCCTGAGTGTTTTGTAAATAAATTTGTGTCATATTTTAGATTCCACATTAAGTGATGGGATATGTCTTTTCTCTTTCCTCAAATGGAATTAGCTCATTCCTTTTTATGGCTGTGCGTGTGTGTGTGTATTTAGTTTTTAAGCAACCTTCATACTGTTCCACAGTGGCTGCACCAACACCCTCCCACCTATGGTGTAGAAGGGTTCCCTTTTCTCCACAACCTCTCCAGCATTTGTTATTTGTAGACTTTTTGATAATGACCATCCTGGCTGACAGGAAGTGATACCTTGCTGTAATTTTTATGTGCATTTCTGTGATGATTAGCGGTGTTGAGTGTCCTTTCATGAAATGTCTTCTGCCTATTTTTTGATAGTGTTTGTTTTTTGTTCTTGAGTTAGTTGTATGAGCTATTTGTATGTTTCGGAAATTAAGCCATTGTTGGTCGCATCATTTGCAGGTATTTTCTCCCATTCAGTATGTTGTCTTTTTGTTTTGTGTATGGTTTCTTTGCTGTGTGAAAGTTTATAAATTTATTTAGGTCCCATTTGTTTACTGTTGCTTTCATTTCTGTTGCCTTGGGAGACAGACCTAAGAAAACATTGGTACGAGTTATCTGAAAAGGTTTTGCCTGTGTTCTCTTCTAGGAGTTTTATGGTTTCATGTCTTAAAGTCTTTAAAGCTTTTTGAGTTTATTTTTGTGTATGGTGTGAGGGTGTGTTTTCATTGATTTACATGCGATGTCCAACTTTCCCAATACCGCTTACTGAAGAGACTGGCTTCTCTCCATTGTATAGTCTTGCCTCTTTGTTGAAGATTGATATACCTACCATATTCTGAACACTTTTCTAGTTCTGGGTACACTTTAATTACAGAGGTATAGCCGCTACCTTCATGGTCACTTTTAGAGTGATTTATTTTTCCCATATTAGGGGCATCTCACTTTTAACTCC
The DNA here is from genome assembly GCF_016772045.2 of Ovis aries. Classification (NCBI taxonomy): domain Eukaryota; kingdom Metazoa; phylum Chordata; class Mammalia; order Artiodactyla; family Bovidae; genus Ovis; species Ovis aries. The sequence goes on along the minus strand of NC_056058.1, from coordinate 47,538,355 downwards.
ATTTACTAATGATAATTCTTTACTTATGTAGTACTTAAACCTCTAATGCTATTCTTCCACAGCAATGGCACAAGCATGATATCGCTGATCATTCCTCCCAAAGACCAGATTTCACGAGTGGCAAAAATGTTAGCAGATGAGTTTGGAACTGCATCTAACATTAAGTCACGAGTAAACCGCCTTTCAGTCCTGGGAGCCATTACATCTGTACAACAAAGACTCAAACTCTATAACAAAGGTAATCTGGAGCTTGATCATTTACCTCCTCTACTTGGTCTTGGTTGTATTTCCACTTACTCTGTTGTGATGCTTTTGGTCACAAGTGCTTTCTTTACCCAGCCATGAGCTGTGTTCCTTCGGTCTTTTTTTTTCCCCTAAGTTATTTTTTGAAAGTTAAGTAGTATGTACTATACTTAAAATAATAAATCCTTTTGAAAACATCTCAAGTTTCAAAATTAGGAAGAGAAATCTGTCTGAGAAATTTACAGATATTTGTACTTCATGTAAATTATGATTTAAAGGGGCAAGAACAATGAGCTTTGGGAACATTTCCTATTAATTGAGAAAAATTAGGTGTGTATTTAAGTGGAGAAATTGTTTGTTCTTTGCAGTACCTCCGAACGGCCTGGTTGTTTACTGTGGTACAATTGTAACGGAAGAAGGAAAGGAAAAGAAAGTCAACATTGACTTTGAACCTTTCAAACCAATTAATACGTCATTGTATTTGTGTGACAACAAATTCCATACAGAGGTAAGAAGTTAAAACAGAATGTTTTCATTACCCTAAAAGAAACCCACCATAGCTCTTAGCAGTCATTCCCAGGCCTTCCTCTGTCCCTTCCGCCATACCCCAAGATCTCTCAGCTATAGGCTACCCTTAATCTGTTTTTCTGTGCCTTTTGTGGCTTCTTTTACTTAGTGTGTTTTCAAGGTTCATCCATTTTGTGGTATGTATTATCCATCATTCTTTTTTTATTACCAAATACTATTTTCCATATTTTATCTGTTCATGGATATGCCACATTTCACTTAATAACATCATTTGGTGAAACTGTCATTTCCACTGTTTGGCTGTTATGAATAATACTGCTTTGAACATACGTGTACAAGGTTTTGTACGTCCATATGTTTTCACTGGGGGGCCAGGTATACAAGCTAGAAGTGGAATTTCTGGGTCATATAGAAATTATGTTTAACCAGTTCAACGATTGACAGGCTGTTTTCCAAATAACTGTTCTATTTTATGAGGCTGGCTCTTTAAAAAAAAGATACATTATTATGACAATGAATGACATGAATATTCAGTATATTTGAGGAAAGTGCTAAGCTGGGTTTGAAGAACTAATTAGAAGCAAAGAAATAAATGACTACCTGATCTCTAGGTCTCCCTATGTACCCATGACACTTGAATATATTTCTTGCATTCTTAGTTTCAGCTCACAAATTATAAAAATCTTCAGTAGTCAGGACCATAAGAGCTTTTTTTCCCCATCCATTAAAAAGAAAAAAACAACTTTTGAGTGACAGAACTGTCATAATATGATGAACATTAAGGGTAGAAAGGAAACCTCATTAGAGTGACCTAAATCAGTCAATAGTAGAACAATCAGGAATTCACAACTGGCTTCTAGTTCAGTCTCTTGCCTTTCATCGACATAGGGGAAAACCTCTGTAGTGGAATTAGAACTGACATTTGTTGACACAGTTTACAATGGATGATTCTGCTAACTTGACGGGAAGTTCAGTTCCAGTCAGATCTTGAGCGACTGCATAGATGGTGGAGATTTTTCTCTTGGCTGTCACAGCCTCCTCCTAGCAAAAGTTTCATTGGGGAGGCAGTTCGCCACCCTCTTCCAATTAGCTGTATCTGCTTTGATAAAAGCAGATTTTGAGTCTTCTTGATTTAAATAGTACATGATACTCATGTTATCTGGTTTTACTTTACTTATCTAAGTTAGCTTCACTGGTTTTTCTAAACCTTAACTGTTTTTCCAAGATACCATTTCATCTTAACTAGCTTTGTTTGTTTTGGCTCTAACTGTTATAAACTACATATACATGTGGCATACTGAACAACACAACTGAAGTTGTGTTTAATCAGGATATTTATATATTCTTATTATGAGGGATAAGTCTATTCCCTGATGAGAACCTAAATTAATCAAGTTATATAACAGAGGTAATTGGGATAAGGCAAAATTTTTTTAAAACAAGTTATTTATTTAAATTCTGGCCCCACTCTGTGGCATGTGGGATCTTAGTTCCCTGACCAGGAATCAAACATGTACCTCCCTGCATTGGAAGACAGAATCTTAAAGGCAAATTTTTTAATATGCGCAATATTCATGTCTTAATGCTAATTATCAAGTATGCTTGGGTTAAAGAGTGATTCTTGGTGCTTAATCTGCTTTCCAGGCAGTTCATGAAGAGCTGTTTTCTTCCTCAGTTAAATGGTATGGGTAATAATTTCTTAGCTCTATAGAGGCTGCCACCTAGTAATTAGTCATCTACCATGTCTATAGAAGCCAACTCTTACCCATCTATATGGGTCCCAGATCTATTTAAAGATCTGCTCTTTCAGGAGGCAGAAATACAATGATACAACACTAACCCAGAAGGATTTTCTCTCATAAAAATTCAGTATTATGTATAATACCTTTAAAAATTGAATTTTAGATATTGATGTCATTAATGTTACTCAAGAGATAATTAAACATTTCAAAACTAGATCTTTTTATAGATGGTTTCTGGGTTTTGTCCTCAGTGAGTACTCCTATTCTAGAATTGATTTGCAAAAGATTCTTATTAGCCATAGTGAATACTGCTTATTAATGCTGGGGTTATTAATGGTAACAGCAAGTCAACTTTTGGAGGTTAGACTTTGAATATTATGTTCCCTAGACCACCAGCAGTCTAAAAACAACCTAGGAAGAATTTGATCCCTATAACTGTTAGTTTTGGGTTCCTGTGCCTAGGTCAGCTTTGTAAAAAAGGCTTCACGTTGATATTGTTGGTTTTCTCCTGCATCAGGTTCAGATTTGTCTATGTGAGTTACATATTTATAGCTGAAGCCTTTAAATTACTCCGTGAAATGGTTTTTCTGTAGTACTCCATACCGTTCTGAGTGAATGGAAAGGGCTTGTATATGACCTTTTGGAATTTTGTCTTAATTTTGCAAAGCCTTGAGATTTATGGTGTGGTACCTGTGTTTGCTTTGCAGGCTCTTACAGCACTACTTTCAGATGATAGCAAGTTTGGCTTCATTGTAATAGATGGTAGTGGTGCACTTTTTGGCACACTCCAAGGAAATACAAGAGAAGTCCTGCACAAATTCACTGTGGATCTCCCAAAGAAACATGGTAATCTAGGAAGAGAACATGAACACTTTTGCTTTGTGTCCAGCATTAAGGAAGCAAATTGTGTAATAGGGGAAAGTAAACTCAGGTGATGGGAGAAGCATTGTTATTTGTGACTCTTTTGACTACAGAATTAGTGTTGACTCACTAAAAGCAATTTTATTCTGAAAGGAATAGTGATTTTCTCCTTTCCTTGGGAAATAGCACGGTTATATAATTACTTTTTAATTAGCAAGGTATCATGTACTTAATAAATGCCTTTTTCTCTTATCACTTTTTTTGTCAAAGGTAGAGGAGGTCAGTCAGCCTTGCGTTTTGCCCGTTTAAGAATGGAAAAGCGACATAACTATGTTCGAAAAGTAGCTGAGACTGCTGTGCAGCTGTTTATTTCTGGGGACAAGGTGAATGTGGCTGGTCTCGTTTTAGCTGGATCAGCTGACTTTAAAACTGAACTAAGTCAATCTGATATGTTTGATCAGGTGAGTGAGAAGTAGATGTTCCATTATGTAAGTTTCTAGGTGGGAGTAGTTGAGTTCTGTGAGTGCTGGGACATGCACATCTCTTTCTTTTACAGTGATAAATTCCATGTTAAAAACCTCGCTCTGTGTTGGCAAAACTTTGTGTGTATTATTAGTAATATTAGGAGATATTCCCCCGTGTCTGGACTTACTTTCTTTTGAAATCAGCCATTTGGGGATGGAATCTTTCTTGGCCCTATGTTGGCCCCTGGTTTTAGTACGTTGCCATAATTGGCTTTAAATTGAAGTTTGATTTCAAAGAAACTAGGAGCTGGTTTTGTAAGTCTAATAGGATGTGCAATACAGTTGGCTGGGGAGGTGATCTTCATGAGACCTGTTCTTGAGTAAGTTGGGCCCCTTCCCCTATAGCCTTCCTCTTGAGGTTTCACTGGTTAGTTTTGCATGCCATTAATAGGTGACGGGTCTTGGTTAAGGGTGTTTTGAAGTACTAATGATGTGCTTTTTCTTTTTATAATTTTGTTTTGTGTCAGAGGTTGCAATCAAAAGTTTTAAAATTAGTTGATATATCTTATGGTGGTGAAAATGGATTCAATCAAGCTATTGAATTATCTACTGAGGTCCTCTCCAACGTGAAGTTCATTCAAGAGAAGAAATTAATAGGTATCGGTGAAATACAACTTCTTTCCTGTGAAAAGTTTTTGTATTTGTGTATGTACAAAACAAGACACTGAGAAGGGTAAAAGAGGAAGGTTTAGCATTTTTATTAAAATCCTTCTCAATGGAATCATTATTTTAAATCATCCTTTAGATGTCACGTCTAATATTAATGTTTGTTTTTCTTACTGTTTTTACCCTTTGGCAGTAGGAACCAAACTTCAGTCAAATTTCCCATATTATCCTTTGTTTTAGAGTGATCAATCATTCAAAAGCTCAAATTAAAGATTAATAGGGCCATTGTTTGGCTGTGTTTCCAATTTGACACACACACATTTCCAAATGATTATGTACTCGGTCCAGCCTGGTACTTCTTGAGACTCAATTTCTGGAGCCTTGACTAGTGGTGTGATTTTTCACTAACTTTTGGCAGTTATTTTTAAGTTGACCTTTTCTCTTTCTCTGATTTTGAGTAAGCAGGTGTATATGTACAAAAAGAAACATTAATATACATTCTTATTGACCTGTCCCTAACCACAGGGCGATACTTCGATGAAATAAGCCAGGACACGGGCAAGTACTGTTTCGGAGTTGAAGATACACTAAAGGCTTTAGAAATGGGAGCTGTAGAGATTCTAATAGTCTATGAAAATCTGGATATCATGAGATATGTTCTTCATTGCCAAGGGACAGAAGGTATGATAATTAGTAAATAAGTTTTCCATTTGTTACTGACCTGTGTATTCAAGAAGCCTGGGGTGGATACTGGACAAGGTGGCTGATTTCAGGAGCAATCAAAAGACATGTATACCTTCTTCCCCACTCCCAGCCTGTACCCTATTGAACTGATAAATGTCTGCCTAAGATTTTTGAGGATAAGGGCTGTATCTTAAATGTCTTTGATGTTTCCTTATGATAGGACTGGTATACCTGGTAGACATCCATGCACTGCATACTGACTAATGTGCTTAAGAAAAGAAGGTTGATAGAATCAGTTCAGGAGTCCTTTCATCTAACCTAATTTTCACCTCATGGAACTTAAACCTGTTAGTGTCTGAGAAGCAGCTTAACATATTTTTTTTTCCTCAATACTGCAGAGGAGAAAATTCTCTATCTAACTCCAGAACAAGAGAAGGATAAGTCTCATTTTACAGACAAAGAGGTATGTGATTGTTTATATGCTTTGATGATACATGTAAGGAAACATAAATCTGTATGTTAGACCACTGGCAGCATAGAGTAGCATCAGCCTCAGGAAACCAGACCTCTACTTGTTGGCAGTGGGAGTACCAGGAGGTGGTCCACTCCCATATGCCACATAATAGTCTGATTCCAAGGAAGGAGGCTAAGTGATGGTTACCCTGGTTCTTGAGTATAAAAAAGTTTACTTGCTCAACACAGGTCCCTTTTAATTGTTCAGTTCAGTCGCTCAGTCATGTGCGACTCTTTGCGACCCCATGAATCGCAGCACGCCAGGCCTCCCTGTCCCTCACCAACTCCCGGAGTTCACTCAGACTCACGCCCATCGAGTCAGTGATGCCATCCGGCCATCTCATCCTCTGTCGTCCCCTTCTCCTCCTGCCCCCAATCCCTCCCAGCATCAGAGTCTTTTCCAATGAGTCAACCCTTCGCATGAGGTGGCCAAAGTACTGGAGCTTCAGCTTTAGCATCATTCCTTCCAAAGAAATCCCAGGGTTGATCTCCTTCAGAATGGACTGGTTGGATTTCCTTGCAGTCCAAGGGACTCTCAAGAGTCTTCTCCAACACCACACTTCAAAAGCATCAATTCTTTGGCGCTCAGCCTTCTTTACAGTCCAACTCTCACATCCATACATGACCACAGGAAAAACCATAGCCTTGACTAGACGGACCTTAGTCGGCAAAGTAATGTCTCTGCTTTTGAATATTTTAATTGTTAGCATCTTCAAATTCTGAGTTGGACGACTTTGGTTTTTACAAGGCTCCTCCAAAAAGCAGTTGTGGCTTGTCTCTTAGCTGTTGAATGAATATTGTCTAGAGACACTGTTACATTTTGTAACAGCCTGACTTCTCAAGACAATGGGAGGAATTGAAAAATTGCCAAGGTGTGTTAACATTTCATTACTGATGCTAGAGCCTGGAGAGGAATGTTGTTTGAAGTAATCAGAATTTCTGTGCTGTTGCATTTGTCGCCATAACTCATAATTTGCTTACAGTTTAACACACCGTAGATCTGAGGGGAAGAGGGAGAATGTTGGCAGGCAGTGTCTAGCAAATCCATGTCTTGATATATCCTAATCCTACTGTTTCTGTATCTCATGGCTGCCCCTGCAGACAGGACAAGAACATGAGCTGATTGAGAGCATGCCCCTTCTGGAGTGGTTTGCCAACAACTATAAAAAATTTGGAGCTACATTGGAAATTGTCACAGATAAGTCACAAGAAGGATCACAGTTTGTCAAAGGATTTGGTGGAATTGGAGGTGAGTAGCAAATCAGAAAACTAAAAGCTAGGGTCTCAGCCACCTTTCCTGTATATCCCCGAAATATCATTATTCCAGAGAAGTGTGCTGTAATTCTGCAAGGGGATTGCTCCCCACTCTCCAGTTCTGTCAGCCACAGCTATTTATTGTTTGTTCATTTGTTCCCGTAGGTATCTTGCGGTACCGAGTAGATTTCCAGGGAATGGAATACCAAGGAGGAGATGATGAATTTTTTGACCTTGATGACTACTAGGTAGTCGACATGGGTCCGGCAAAACGTGCCTCACCCTCCAGCATCCAACCCAAGGAGCATACCCGTGGTGGAATCCAAACAGATCCCTGCCTTACAATTGGAACATTTCCAGAACTTAATCCATGAGCATTGGATATTGAAAAGAAAACCGAAACAAAACCAGACCCAACCCTACACTTTGGTTTGTCATGGTGTCAGCGCAGCAGCCTACAACTAGTTCCTAAATGCCACTTTGGACTAATTTAAAAAAGAATCCCAGTTTTTACTTTTACTTGATGGTGAAATTGGTTGCTCTTGTATTTTATGGGAAAAAAAAAGATTTTTTTAACCTTCATACATAGAAGCAAAAATACTTTAACTGCTGTAAACCTTCAAAAGTTAATAGAAATGAGATATACTGGTTTGTTTATTTTGATTGGAGAAAAATTAAATTGCTGCATTTCGCAGTGACCCATTTACATGGCATTCTCAGCTTAGACTGCATAAGAAGAAATATATGTGGTGAAATGTTGGAACCATTTCTCTCTCGGTCTCTGTTTAATGTCGAAAGGGTGAGCTAATAGGCAATTTCATCTTCACTCCCTCACACTACCCGTCCCCTCCAGGCTGTCAGTTTCAAGGATGCAGATTGCATTGCAAAGATAAACTGACACATGAAGCATGTGGGCCACTGCTGTTTCCTTCCATCTGTTTTGCAGGTGCATTTGCGCCCAGAGTTTGGGAGCCCTTAGCATCAACTGCTTTGACAAGGGTTCACATAATCTTGCATACCAGAAACCAGTTTGGGATGGATATGATGGGACTTCTATGCTATTGCTGGAATTGGGAGAAATAAAACATGCAATTTAAGTGGAAGCAAAGACATTTAAATATTTTATTTTGCTTGGGTCTGTCCTTGCAAAAGGGAGGTGGTCGTGTTTTCCTTGTGTTGGATGGCATGAGATTATGTGAATGTTTTGATTTTTAAAAAATGAACTGCAAGGTTTTTCACAGGAACGACAGACAAGACATGTATGACTGTGCATGTAATTGTAAACCCCTGACCTCCTGGTGGGGTTGGAGCATCTGTTTCAAATATGGGACTTACAAGCACCTCTCATAGGAGAAATTATGGGAGGAGGGTGGGAAGGGCAGGGGTGGGAAGGGATGGGGACACAACTTCTGGCACCAAGGACTTAACCATGTTGGACCCCAAAGTGGGCCTGAAAACCTGAAGCTTAGGCTTCACAGCTGGGTTGTAAAACAGACTTAACCCCAGCAAACATGCAAGGTCACAGACAGGGTGCCTGAGGTGGTGACAGTGAACAAAGTGTATAGGACGTGCCCAGTGGTAGCAATGGAAGAAGGTATACCAAATGGACTTTGAAGGACCAAAGGTTTCAAAAGTCGATTGGTATCACCCCACACTGCTAGGATAGTGGGGTGCGTTTGATTTTCAAATTGGGTACTTTTAACACTTTAGTGCCTGACTGCTGTTCTTCACTGACTTGACTCAGTCACTCGTAGCTTTATTGGTCTGAACCAGCTCCTTGTTCCCAGGTTGCAGACCTGCCTATCGTTCCAGTAATCCTGTTTCACTTGAATGAAGGGAGTATGTCTTAAATGTAAAGCTTCTGGTTCTCAACACTGTACTCTGAGGTCCAAATGACTGTCTGTCGATGTATAACCTGATGTCTCAACCCCCAGTATGAAGAGTCAATTCTTTGGTATTCACCAATGCGGGAGGCTTCACCAGAACAGGCTTTTTCTTTGGGCTCTGCTGTTTGTTTGCAGAACACCCAAGAGCGAGCAAACATGCTCTCTTCATAGCAGTACCTTAGGGTTTTGCCATTGTAAATGGGTCTAATGTGATATATGATAAGATCAGAGAAATTGGATGTAAATTTACATTTTTGAATATGCTTGTTGTTTCACATGATACATTTAGGGTATGCAGCTCCTTTTGTAGTTTTTATTTTTACTATTTAAGTTTGGAAATGATGCCAAATTTTTGTATTTCTTTAATCAATGTGTTCTCTTCAGTGATATATATTGCATTATATATTGATGTGTGTATCAATATATACTGATATGTATTACACTTACACAATACAAACACATAAGTAAGAGGGGGTGAAAACCATAGCCTTTGCATTCTCTATAGCCTCTACAGAGAGATCCTAAACAGCAAAATCTTGGTGTTGTGATGTACAGAAATGGAGAAGAGTATTAAACCATATTTAAGAATATACTTCGTGTGCTTGAGATTTTTTAGGACTGTTCTAAGAAAGGTCTGAGCCGTGGAGACCGTGTGAGTGAGCTCTCCAAAGCATTTGCAATTTCCTCAGTTACTCTTCAGCCATAGATTTAGTTGTCTAATGCTACATTTGCCTATGGAAGGGTATATGCAAAAGGCCATGATCCCAGTGTTAACACCAGAGGAAAGAGGTTCCAGTTCCTGGGCCAAATTAATTTGTACCTTACTCTGTTCCCTATGCAAGCCAAAGGGAAACTTGCCCTTTAAAAAAAAAAAAAGGTGTTACCCTTGTTAACATTCTATGGAGGTAGGTGGCATACTTAACCAAAAGAGGTTAAGTAGCAGCTCTTCAGTGGCTCAGGCCCAGACAGGTGAGCACAACAGCCCACATAACCGGCACTACTGTGCTGCCTTCTAACTTTTGACTTCAAACTGCAACTAGGGGTAGAAAAAACGAAAAATTTTATGCCAGGCTTAATTCCAAAATTCTCTATCTACATTTGGTTGCCTTTCAGTCAACAGCGGATCCAGATGGAAAGGTGCAAACTAAGCCTCCCCTGTTCTGATCTTGCAAACCTGGTACCTGTGGAAGAGCAGTAGCCTCGCTCAAGGGCAAGTCAGAGGCAGGCTCAATGGAACAGGGCTTCTAGGATGTATTAAAACAGAAGAGGATTCTTGTTTCATTTCTTTTCCCAAAAGTGGAGCTCCTATTTAGTAGTTTAGGAAGCCTAGTTGAAGTACCAAGGTGGTACGTGATTTTCTTTGTCCAGGTTTAAGAAGTATTAACAAAACTGACCGGTAAGGGAACCTCTTCTGTCACTTTGCTTTTTCAGCATAATTTTGTCCAGTTTCTCATCTGATTTAGATGATAGCCTTGATGAAACCCAGTCACCCTATGGGAAGAGGCAGACATGCCCATGCATGGCAGAGGTAGTTTTTTCTACCCCTAGTTGCAGTTTGAAGTCAAAAGTTAGAAGGCAGCACAGTAGTGCCGGTTATGTGGTCTGTTGTGCTTGCCTGTCTGGGCCTGCAGCACTTGCCATCTTTTGTTCCCTGGCTCCAGTTCTCATGCCATGGTGCTCCTAGACAGACATAGTGTATTCAGGGCTGAATGCCAAGATGGAATGTAAGCTTCATGCCAGCTTCTCCCTTGTTGCCAATTTGAGTGTGTGCCTGCTGGGACGCCTACCTGCCAAGTCCACCCTGATGAGACTGTGCCTCCCAGGGACACAGGAACTGACTGACCAAGAGGTGTGGAAGTAATGGGTGCCAGAGTTATTGAGGCTAACTGGCACTAGAAGTATATGTGGAAACAGTTTATCTCCAGGATACTCTTTGACACTCGACTTCAAACATGTCTGAGCAAACTCTGTTTTGGGTATAGTCAAACTGCTTGGTAAGCTCACCCTGGGGTTAGTGAAGAGCCCAGGACAGAGAATCAGCTCTTTAGGCAAACATCTCTGGTTTTGTCTCTGCCACTTGAACTTATGACTTCACGTAAGTCCCTTCCTATCTCTCAGTGCCGTATCAGTGTAAGGATGAGTCTGAATCTCAAAGAGCCTTTCCAACTGTAAAGCTATCAGGATATAATAGTGAGCAGGAGATCTAATATCTGATGAATAGAGATGCTGCCTAGAGACATTTGGTCATGTCTCTGAGCAGCAGTTTCCCTACCTGTAACAATGCCTGCTCCCTATAGATTGTGGTAAGGATTACATGCAATAAGGCACGTGAAATACACAGTGGCACTTAGCAAGAACTCAGCTGGGAGATGATCACACCTGCACCAGCTCTGGTCTTCTCTAAGTGGCCAGGGTGAATCTGCACTGCAAACCACAAGGTGGTGCTAGAGTTAAGGATACTGGTTGCGGAAGAAAGTTGCTTCCGGTGGGGAGATGTCTGACAAGCATTAACAGATTCCTGGGACAGCTTGTTTAAGATTTGGCTTATATGGAGAAGGCAAACTACCAAAGAAAGCAGGGATGAATAACAGGGAGGAGAATCAGGGCTTTGAGTGGCCCATCTGAAAAACAACTACAATCACTAACATTTGTTGGACAGTTACCAGGTAGCAGACAAGATGCTACGTAACGTGCATTTAATCCTTAGAAAAACAATGTCTCATTCTGTTGTATATCTGCCCATTTGGTTCCAAAGCCAATGCAAATGCAGGTCGTTCTTCGTTCAAGAAGAGAGAACAGGTGTTGCTACTGCTAAGACGACCAGTCAACTCACCTCACCAACCTCTGCTTTCAGAGACAACCAACAACTTGGATTGCATCTGGAAGACATTCATCTAGCAGCAGTTATGTCCTTCCCTCAGAACATGTATGTTTTGACAGCTCAGTCACAGCCACAGTTGAGAATGGATAAAAGAAGCTCCCTTGGACTCTAAAGAGGATCCCTGTAATTGATCCAGCATCTTCAAAGAAGAATGTATACACATAATGGAATTTCTAGGGCATCTGCCTCTGCTCTTAAAAAGATATGCTGAGGGCAATTAATGAAATTGGAATGTGGACTACGGATAAAATATTGTATCAATGTTTCTGAGCTCCTGAACTTGATAACTATATGTGGTTATAAAGAGAATACACTTTCTCATAGGAAATATTCACTGATGTAGCAAGAGGTTTAAAATAAGATGTTCATTAAGGAAATCTTTGAAATTTCAGAAATACAGAAAAAACCTAAAAGCATCAACTAACTAACATTTTAAGGTCATCATGAACATCCATTATAGAAAGTGTAATATAATGAATGTTTAGGTTCCAGTTGATTCACAAAGTATCTAGAACACAACTTTAGTTTGACCCTTCATTCAAGTTTGGTTTTTACTCAGAATTTGGGTTTGACTCAAGGTCAATATAGGAGACAGGTTCGATCCCTGGGTGGGGAAGATCCCCTGGAGGAGGGCATGGCAACCAACTCCAGCACTCCAGCTTCTAGAGAATCCCATGGATAGAGGAGCCTGGCAGGCTGCAATCCATAGGGCTGCACAGAGTCAGACGTAAGCGACTGAACAGTAGAGAACCCATTAGAAGAGTTAATTCTGCTGCAGGGTGTACAGCTGAGGAGAAATCCCCAGCCAGAGGGGCTGGGGGTGCTGAACCTAAGAACTGGGCCCAGATTGGAAGGATGAGAGCAGAGGCAGTGCCAGGAGAAGAGCTTCTGTCAGTCAAACACTTCAGAGATGAAATCAGTTTTAGAGCTGGATCAGTGCTGGGTGAGATGAGACAGTATGAAGAACAAGACTTCTTGGGGGACCCTTGACTCCTGCTTCACTGAGCGACCCTGGGGATGAAGGGAAGAAGGCAACACTGCTATCTTAAAGCCTAAAACTCATTCATAGAAAGGACAAGAGTGAGATCAGATCTAGTCCTCTGTCCACAGCCACACCCCTTCACTACTTAAGGAATCATAATTTCAGCACTTATAGGGGGCTTGGACTTTACCATCCCAAACTCCCAATTAAAGGGATAAGAAAGTTGAAGCCCAGAGAGCAGCCTTAATGACCTGTCATGCTCATGGAGGAAATGAGGAGAGCCAACATGAGCAGCTGTTACAGCTCCAAATTCAGTGCTCTTACCAAATGTGGGATCTTGTTATTTTTCATCTAGGCCCCTTCTTCTCCTTGTTAGAGATGAGAAAAGGGAGGATCAGAGAATAAGGGAGTGGCATGAAGCCAAAGACAGAGCTGGGAAGGGAAAGGTGGCCAACATCCAGGTGGAGTTATGAAAGTTGTTTTGAAGTCACTTCCCTGTGAGTCAGGGTTGGCTTGACTGTATAAATTAACTTGCTTCTCCAGCCTCCAGGGTTCCATGTTAGCACCATCTAGGTTTCCCTTACAGTCAGACTCCTGGCTCTAGCACTCTAGTGAGAAACCCTGCCTGGGCTCAGCCCCTTCTGCTTGATTCTTCATCCTCACCCAAAGGAAACCTAGGGGGCAAACCCATTTTCAAGGAAGCCTGAGTGAGTGAGTGAGTGAATGTCAAAGTGTCCAACTCTTTGCGACACCATGCACTATACAGCCCATGGAATTCTCCAGGCCAGAATAGTGGAGTAGGTAGTCTTTCCCTTCTCCAGGGAATCTTCTCAACCCAGGGATCGAACCCAAGTCTCCTGCATTGCAGGCAAATTCTTTACCAGCTGAGCTTGGAGAACCAGAAAAGGGAGGTGGAAACTTCAGAGGCTCTCCAAGCAGGAATGGCAAGATCTTTTGAGGTAAACCCAAGATGTAGGAATATTCTGCTCCATGGAGGAAGGGAGGTGGAAGACAGCCTTGAGAACAAGGAGAAATCAGGGCTTGACGCTAGAAGGCCTGCTCCAAGTTAAACATCTGTCCAGACCTGAGCACATTCCCAGGCCAGGCTCCCTTGGGGACTGGGATGAACCAACCCCCTCACACAGCAATCCCCACTAGAGGGCCGGCAAAGGGGCACTCTATTTTTAAAAGGACAGGATATCACCTGAGGAAGAGGAGTTGCACTTCAGTCCTCAAGGCTAGAGGACCTCCCTCACACCCCTGTCAAACTTGGATTCTACAGACAGATGACATGGAATGGGCTCTTTCCTCCCTGAGGAACTAAGCAAAGGTCCTCAGAAATTCAGTCTTCTCACAGACATTGCTCAATGCCACCTCTATTCCTTACATTGTCTTTGGGTTAACTCTGGTCTCATTCTTTCATTCAGCAAGTATTTACAAACATGTTCTATGTTCTAGGACCTATGCACGGAGAAGACAATGGCAACCCACTCCAGTACTCTTGCCTGGCAAATCCCATGGACGGGGGAGCCTGGTGGGCTGCCATCTCTGGGGTCGCACAGAGTCAGACAAGACTGAAGCGACTTAGCAGCAGCAGCAGCAGCAGGACCTATGCAAGATGCTGGGGCACAGCGGTGAGAAAGTCACTGTCCCTGTCCCTGCCCTCCAGTAGGAGACAGCAAGAATTATAATAAAAGTGAAGAGTGTTAGAGGATAAGAGGAGGGCACCTCCACTTATCTGTGGGTGGCCAAGCTGCCTGGTGAGCCAGGGTTGGCCTGGAGAGGTGAGAGGCGAGTTTCGAAAGGCAGATATGTTGGTCCTGACTTGACCCAAAGGCCAGGAAACTACTCAGATTTTAAAATACTTTTCTAAACCTGCTATCATTTTTGTTGTTTATTAACAGCTTTATTGAGGTATAACTTACAAACTGTAAACTCAACCCACTGCATGTATAGTTCGGTGATTTTTTAAAAATAAATTCATACAGTTATGCAAACATTACATAATCTAGTGTCCACCTCTCATAAAGGTCTTTCATGTCCCTCTGTAGCCAACCTTTGCTCACTCCCAACCCTAGGCAACCAATGATGTGCTTTCTGTCTCAATAGTTTTGCCTTTCCTAGAAATTTCATGTTACTGGAATAGTGCAATATGCAGTCTTTTACATCAGGTTTCTTTCACTTCGCTTTTTTCATTTAGATGGATTTTTTTAACATACATCCATGTAGATGCATGTTTGTTTCTTTTTATTGTTGAGTAGTGTGATATAATAAGCAATATACATTTGGTCTTTGTCTCCTATTCTTGGCAAAGACTTTCTCTAAAACCCTTGGAATCTCTTGAGTGATGAATGTCTTTGGTACACTAATGAGATACCCAGATAGTTTCAAGATGTGGGCTGCTTGCCAAATAAAAAAACAAAAATAGGATTACAGGGTTGGAACCTTCAGCCCCACCCCTAGAGGCGAAAGGGGCTTGAGATCAAATCACCAATTTCCAATGATTTACTCAATAATGTCTACATAATGATGCTTCTATAAAAACTCCTAAATTATGCAGATCGAGAGCTTCCAGTGTGGCGAACACACCAAGGTACTGGGAGGGATCCTTGAAATTCTAAATGAATTTGAGGAAACTTTTCCATATTTGCAAACAGTGACACTGGAATTTTGATAGAAATTGCACTGAATCTCCAAATTGCTTTGGGTAGCATTACCATCTTGAACATATCAGGTCTTCTAATCCATAAACACAAGATGTATTTCCATTTATTTAGGTCTTCTTTAATTTCTTTCCATTGTGTTTTGCAGTTTTCTGTGTATAAATCTTTTACATCCTTGGTTAAACTTGCTCCCAGGTGCTTTAGTATTCTGGATGCTACTGTAAATGGAACAGTTTTCTTAATTTCCTTTTTGGATTGTTCATTGCCGGTGTCATTCTGGTTTTGATTTACAAGCCATTCATGTATCTTTTCTGGTGAAATGTAATCTTTCATTCTTAAGCTGCCACTTTATATTTCCATGAGTAGAGAGAGAGGGAGTCCCTTCCTCTCTCAGATACTTTCTCCCTTCTTCTGTTTCTCTTACTCTAAAAAAGTACTTCACAGGTGGAAGGAAAACACTGTGCCTGAGGTTAGCAACACACCCTGGAGCCACATTAGGTCCGCTCTGCTACTTACTAGCTATATGACTTTCAGCATGTTTCACTTCTCTTTCAATTTCTTAAAGGTTTAAATAGGATGTTTGTTAAATAAGCTATTTCATTTGTCACATAAAATATTAATAACTACAGCCTACTACAGCCAAGCATTATGCTAAACCCTACAATGCAGTCATAAGTAAAAGAGACACAGCCATTGAGCTTCCAATGCCTTATCCCAGTGAATGTGAAACCCCAAATGCAAATATCACCTGAGGGAGGGCCACAGGTAAGTGCCTGTCACAGGGTATTCTGACCTGGCTGTCAACTTTTCTGAAGACACTGGTGCTTTAATTGAGCACAGGAGATATTAGCTAGGCAAAGAAGAGGAAGAACATCCCAGGCAGAGAGAATATGTTGGCGGTGGCAAAGAGTACAGTTAAGGAGGTAGGTGGAGAGAGGTGTGGATGAAGCTCAAAGAATGAAAAAAAGGCAATGTGGTGGAGGAAGCGAGAAGGGAGGCCAGAAGAGGCAGTCCGGGCTGAGCCTCAAGAGCCTTGCTGAGACCTTGAAATTTTATTGCGAAATGGGAGAGGCTGCTAAGGTGTTTTAAGCAGAAGGGTAACAAATGCAGATCTGCTTCTCAAAAAGATCCTTCTGGCCACAGTGCAGTTTGAGAAGAGAGCATGAGGCTGAGTCTTGAGGTACTGGGACATTTTCTTTTAAATAGGATTTTTTTTTTTTTTTTTTTTTTTTAAATTTTTGGCTATGCTGGGCCTTCATTGCTGTGCTGGGGCTTCTTCTAGCTGTGGCAAGCAGGGATGCTATTCTTCGTTGTGGTGGTCAGGCTTCTCAGTGTGGTGGCTTCTCTTGTTGCAAAGCACAAGCTCTGGACGTGATGGCTCAGCAGTTCTGGTGCATGGGCCCAGTTGCCCCACAGCATGCGGGATCCTTTGATGTCCCCTGCATTGGCAGGCAGATTCTTAACCACTGGCCCACCAGGGAAGTTCTCGTACTGGAACATTTAATATCCAAATAGAGCGTTGTACATCAAGACAAGTAAGCAATGAAAGAAAAGCCTTCAAGAAGAGATAATCAGGGACTTCCCTGGTAGTTCAGGGGTTAAGAATCAGCCTTCCAGTGCAGGGGCCTCAGACTTGATCCCTGGTTGGGAAACTAAGATCCCACATGCCATGGGGCAACTAAGCCCGCATGCTACAAATAAAGAGCCTACATGCTCTGGCTTATAGAGAAGCCTGTGCACCACAACTAAGATACACAATGCAGTCAAATAAATTAAAAAACAAAACAAAACACAGATGGTCACTTACAAGTCAATGCTGGTGAGAATTACTAAAGGAAAATGAAGACTGAAAAAAAATCTACTGGACTCAAGAGCCAGGGGGTCCCTGGTAACAGCTAAGGAGCCCCCAAACACTGCTGCTCAGACCTCGGAGTCTGTCTAGCCTCTCTATGGCCCCATGGTCACTGCCTCAGGACTTATCCTCTGACAGCTCAGAGCAAGTCTTTCTCATTAAGATTCTTAGGATTCCCTGGCAGCTCTTTTGGCTGGCTGCACCAGCTCTATCATGGGACCAAGCCAGTTTGCCCATGTCTGCCTACATATCTCATCTAACCCATCTCACCCATTTGGCTGCTGGGAAGCCAGAGGTTTCTACTGGGTGCCAGCAAACAGGCAAGTCTCATGCCACAGTTAAGCACTACTCCAATGTCACACACCAGTTCCTAACACAGCTCTACCACTTATCAAGATCTTGGAGAAAGATATGTTAATGGATGAAACTGTTTTCCAATTTGTAAAACACTGTGACAATGAAGCGTGTATCAAATACTCCATCTAGAGAATTAGCTATCACAGGTTCACATTCATTCATTCAACAACTGTTTATTGTATAGCTAACAGCTATATAATAGACAACAAGGCAGACATCACCTATGTCAACAAGGAGTATCCAATCTAGTGGCGGACCCAGTCAAACAAAGATTTGATGCTTGACAGGAAAAGCACAGGGCACTGGTAGAGAACTGGGGTGGGGGGGCGGGGAGCGCAGGGAACAAAAGTCACACCCCTAGTACTGTTGCAGGGGGTTGGCTTTTCTTTGGGCAAGATCACTCATTTATAGCATAAATACAGGGTTGGTGCCATAAATAATAAATAAATAATAAATGAATAAGGTTTGGTTCCTGTCCTAAAAGAGAATTAGGAGGTAAGCACAGGAAAATAATACGGTTAAGGAGAAGAAAAGTGCAAAGAAATTCCAGGAAACTGTCATATTGGGTGTCACACTGGCTTTTTATGCACAAAGTCTCAGCTTATTTGGAACTCAGGTTCCATTAAATATCCCCACCACAGAGAGGCCTAAAAGCTAGGACCCAGGGCCATTGGAATATCAGTCTCTCTCAAGAGAGGGAGCAACACAGAAACGCTACTGCTCCATAGGGTTTTTCCAGGCTCAAATCCCTGTCAATCCAGAAGTGAACACAAGGCCTCCCCAGAAGAGGCCTGGGGTTCCTGCAAATTCTGTAGCTGAAAAGGAAGCTGCCAGAGCTCCCCTGCCTCTCTCAGGCCTTCCTCCTCTGCTAGGCTCAGCTATAAATAGCTTGCTGGTTTCCAGCTGGGGATCTCTCAGCCCTAAAAGGAGTAAGCACCGCCTTCTCACCTTGTCCTGCCCTCAGCCTGGAGCAGAAAGGGGTGGTAGCTGGCAGCCGGAAGGAGATGAGGGGAGGACCAAAATGAGCACCACAGAGAAGCTGGCCACTGGACTACATTACCCACAATCCTAGACCATAGCTGGAAAGAAGAGGCTGCTTTGGGCCTGCAGCCTTAGGTGGGAACAAGGCCAGAGGCAACCTAGTGCCTGCGTGTGCAGCCCAGGCCCAGATTTTTCCAAAACTCTAACCCAGAAACCTTCAATCATGGACCTTAGAGATCATCTCCTTTCTATATACTCAATTCACAGGCACTCAGCTGATCTGAGGCCAAGGAGAGGGACAAAATTCCATTTATTTTCACCTTATTAACCGTGTGTGTGTGCGTGTGTGTGTCTATAACCAAAGACTGGAAGTCTATGAGTGATTTTATTCTGGATGAAGTCCAGAGGCTTCTTAGTGCTAAAAGCCCCCTCCCCAGCATTTACTCGACTCATTACTCCCAAGCTCTCAGCTTTTCTTTTCCTGCCTCACCTGAGGAGTAGCAAATGCTCACAGGTTGGTCCATGTTGCATTGCATTTCTGGAAGCGCTGGGGGGTGGGTGCTCAGGAACTGCTGTCTCTGCTGAGATCTAGTCCTTCTCAGACCTTTGCTCATCTCCCAGCAGGCAGATCAGGATAATCACGTGGCTGAGGCAAGTTTTAGTCCCTGGAGGTGCTGTAGGAGAGCCTGGAGGGGTTGCTGTTTCCTGTAGTGGATAAACCAAAGGTGTCAGCTGAGCAAGGGAGGCCATTCTGGATGGTAGAAGCACCCAGTGGACACTGCTCCAGACCTCAGTGCCATGGCAAGTGTACACCTGCCCCAGCTCTGGCTCCCCCACTCCAACCTTCCAAGTTTCCACAAAGAGCCAAACTATTCATGTTGGATTCTGGGGCTCATGAAGGTCCAGACTGACAGGGAGCATAGCGGTGAAGGTATTTGGGACTAGATATTTGGGACAGGGGTCCCCGACACGTCGGGGACCCCTGTCCAAGATGGAAAGATACTAAGGCTAGCCTGACAACAGGGTCTTTCCCTCCTTCCCCTCGCTCGAATATGATAACAACTCTCACATCCTGAGCCCTGGCACCAGGAATGTAAAGATGGAGTCACAGTCTCAATAAATAAATGATGTGTTAGGTACACAAAAAGCCTATCAGTGGGGGGTTGGAAGGGCTTCCAGACAGCCAGAGGTCTGAAACAAGTAAAGGTGACGCACAGTTCCACCAGAATGGTGTAAAAAGAATATTCCAGGCAGAAGGGACAGCTTGATAATGGCAGAAGGAGCGAGAAACAGAAAGCAGAGAAATACCTAAGACCGACTAGCAAAATGCGCGCGCGCTGGCGTGCAGCAAGCGAGGCCAGGCCCTTACACCACGCTAAGGTGTGGGCTTTAGGCCTCGGGTCGGTAGCCGCCGGAGGAGCTCCAGCAAAGTCGGCGGCGCTCAGAGAATCAGGGGGTAAAGTGGGACAAAATATGAAACCGGTGGGGAGAATGGCAACCTCGGACGCTCTGGGGACGCCCGAGTCGGCCTATCCCGCGTTTACCTCAGCCCGGCCAGGCCACGCGTTCCCGGCCCCGCCGCCGCCGCCGCCGCCGCCGCCCCCTCCTTGGCAGAGTCCCCTGGCCGCGGGCTCCCGGGCGCGGGCGGACCCGGAGGGCCGAGCTCCCGCCCACAGTCGCCTGCGGGCCGCCTGCCAGACGCGGCGGGAAGGAAGCGCCTTGTATGGGCCTCAGGCAGGGAGGAAGCGCCAGGCTGGGCCCTGGGAGGAAGCGCCATATTTGGCGAGGGGCGGGCCGGGGGCGGGGAGCGCGCCCGCGAAGGAGGCCGCTTCCGCCGCCGCAAGACGGAGCCACGCCGCGCCACCCCGCCCCCACCCGCGCCGGGCCGCGGCCCCCGCCCGACCCCTCCTCCCGCTGGGGGTACGCACGGCTTCGCGCTCCGCTCCCTCGGTTCCAGAGCTACGGGAATTGGGGATCGAAGGCGGGGTCCAGGCCGGCTTTGACGACTGACAGAGCGGAGGATTCCCGGCTCCCAGACTCTCTGTGTCCTTGGGCAAAACACTTTGGTCTCTGAGCCTCGGATTCCTCTTCCTCCGAAGGAAATGGGGATAAAATGAGAGGATGCCTGTTAAGCACAGCCAGGAGCGGCACTGCCCGCAGTGGCAGCGCATTAACCCCAACCATTCTGTGTGGCGAGAGAGGGGTGGAGGTGTTTCCATTCCCTTGCCGGGTCCCTTTAGCCTCTTTATAGCCTACTAGGTGCCTGGGGGCTATATGGAGCTGACGCTTTCAAGAAGATATTTTTCTTGAAGAAAATAGGGCTACCTTAAAGTCTAGAGTTTTTCCTTCCAAGCTCTGGGAGTCAGACAGACGGAGTTTCAATCCCAGCTTCTCCCCTTCCAGCTGATTGATGCTCGGAAAGCTACTTTCCTTCCCTAAATCTCAATTGCCTCATCGGTAAAATGGGGATAATAATTCATGATTTGCAGGGTTGTTGTGGTAATCAAATGAAACTGGTGTGTGTGTGTATGTCTGTGTGTAAGAGAGAGAGAGATCTCCAGAGGGAAAGAGAGCCCCTAACATGGAGGAGGTGCTTAATTAACGACAGGTCTTCCGTTCTCTGTGCACTTTCCCATCCTGCCGGTGGGGAGGAGATAAGAAGGGCCAAGTAAACTTGGCCATTCCTCCTGGAAGTCCTACTCTCTTGGAGAAGACTGTCCCTTCTTTAGAATGTATGGGACCTTGTTGCTAATATTTGGTTCTTCTTCCAGAGGCATATCTGTGGCCCTTAATGCTCCCCTTGCTCAGTTCAGCCACCACCGCCAGTGAGTTGCCATCCTTGCCTGCTCTTCTCTGCCTACCCTAGAGCCTAGCTGACCTGAACACACTGGCAAGGGCAAAAACAACCTGGAGGAAGTTGAAGTTCCCATCACAGCCAGAACCTGGTATCTAGGACACCATACCCTCCCACGCCTGCTGTCAGTACCACACCCACATGTTTCACCAAGAGATGGATATCAATCTCAGAAAAACATTTCCCAACCCTCCCTTGTTGGCCCTGCCCTGCCCTCATCAGTTCTGCCTGTCCTGGAGTTCCACTTAAATCTAACCAGAATCTTTCTGCCTCTCAGTCGCAGCTCTATCCTGCAGTTTGCAGCCCCTAAGAGGTTCCAGGCAAGTTTGTGAACACACACAATAGATGCGTCACCCACGGCCTTGCTTCCTTTCATCCTTGCTGGGCAAGGAGGCTGTCGTTGGCATGGTAACCTTGCCTGTAAAAGTTGCAGCCCTCAAGGATGTTTTTCAGTTCCAGCGGGGACATGGCTTCTTCCCCCCACCTCCCCCATGTAGATCACAGGGTGACATGTAGCTGTGTCATCTGGCCTCCCCCAGAATGGGGATGTTGTACATGGAGCCACTGGTCCATGGCTTCCTTAAGCCCATGGAGTGAAGGGCTTAAGGGAGATGTTGATTGGATCTCTGAGGAACAGTTTCCTTCTGTTCCTTCTGTCCTTCTGTATGTGTTGATCCTCAGCCACCAGAGAAACCAGTTCTGAGGTTCAGAATATGTAGGGAGCCACTCTGGATCTCGTGGTGAAGGACAAGCACACATCTTCACTAAAATCTGGCACCCTGTAGAATAAACTGTTAAACCAAAAAGCCTCCAGAATCCAGTGATTTCCTTTGTCCTCGTGCCCTGTGGAATAAATGAATATTTATTAACCATCTCCCATGTTCCAGTTTCCCCATATATTATTTCAACTAACTCTTCCCCACAGTCCTTTGAGGGAAGTATTAAAACACTCCTTTTACAAGTGGGGAAACTAAAATTTGGGCAGAGATCTTCAAGCAACTTGACCAGAAATACATGGCCTTGAAGTGATGGCACTGAGACTGGAACCCAGGTCTTCAGATGCCCAGCCCTCACAAAAGTCCTGTGTTCCTTTGTATTTGTGACTGTACTACTGGTAAAGAAATCTTTGCCCCCAGGTCCCAAGGCATTCCCTTTCTAGAAGGTCCTCAGGAATGAAATGGGCATCAGCATCGGTCCGTGTGACTGCGGGGTCCTGTGTGGCCCTGCATGGCACAGCAGTAACAGCGTCCTCAAACCTGAGGCTTCCTGCTACCAGCTGCCTCGTCTCCATCATGGAGTTTCCCCGGCAGAGGGCAAGCTGAGGGAAAGTGGTTCCCAGCTGCAGCCTCATCTAGACAAAATTGCATTAGCGCCAGCGCCGGCTTCCCTCAGTCCCTCCAGAGTGAGCACATTCGGCTCCCCCGCAGAAGGGAGGGGCAGAGAGACACCGAACAAAAAATTTCTCTGGCTGGGAAGCACTTGGCTTCCAGCTGCCACTCATCTTGTAGGTGGGGAAGATTAATACTGATCCTCTGGAGATTACAGAAGTCTCTAAAATGAACCCTTGGGCGAAAGGTATGCCAGGGAGAGAGGCTAGTAGAAAAGCCCAAGGTTTGAGTGCAGGGGGCTGGAATGAGAGGCAACCTTAGAAGGGAGGAAGGCCACTGATCACTGATCTCCTGTCATGCTCTTTTCTGGGTGTCATTCTTCTTTCTGTGGGACTTCTGGCCTTTTATCCCAAAGGTGGAAACAGTCATTTCCTGGCAACTGAAGCAGGATGAGGTAGGAAGCAGTAGGAGGTGGGAACTATCAGACTGTGACCTCAAGCGAAACAGGGGATCCCTTAATAGTATTAATAGTTAATATTTATTTAAAAAACAAAGTGTGTCAACCACACTTTCTTTATTACCTCTTTAATAGATCTTACTGGTATCCCTGTTTTAGAGAGAACAAAACTGAGGTTTATGGGGCTCCTCAATGACCATAGCTCCCTATAGAAGTGGGCCAAGCACTCTGTAGATATTGTCTCATTTAATCCTCACCACGAACCAGTGAGATGGAACCATTATGCCCATTTTCTGGAGGTGAAAACTGAGAAGCCGGAAACTTGCCTGTGATCACTAATGTAAGTGGCAGAGTGAGGGATTAGAATTTGACACATGCTCGACCACTTTCTCTTGCTGCTACCAAGGCTTCTCCATGCCTTTGGGGACTTCTGCTCACATAGCCTGGGACCACAAATATCTGCCCACACTTGCATTTTCCTAGTAGTTGCCACGTAGGTGAAAATCTAGCCAGAAGCATTCACTTGGTTTAGTTCAGACTTGCCATCAGAGTCTTTGTAGGGCCTGGGTCTGGGTAATGTGGGGCCCTGTATCTTGGGGCTTGGCTATCTTCCATCCAGGCTCCCAAGGTGGG
This sequence comes from Ovis aries, assembly GCF_016772045.2. Taxonomy (NCBI): domain Eukaryota; kingdom Metazoa; phylum Chordata; class Mammalia; order Artiodactyla; family Bovidae; genus Ovis; species Ovis aries. Next base: position 47,514,526 of record NC_056058.1, on the reverse strand, counting down.
AGGAAACCCAGAGAGGTCTTCACTACCCTCCTCATGCCTTGAGATTTCCCTAAGAGATACAAAGATGTATAAATTGAACAGTCCTCAGGAGGTCTCCTTAAGACCCAGGAAAGTGCTTCTTGCAGGAGAGGATGAGGAGTCCAGCAACTTCAACCAGTGAAAACCGAAAGCAACAGCCTCTCCAGCTGGGCAGGCTCCCAGTGGCCTTTCTCAGAGGCTTCTCTGCACTATTATATGAGGAGACTCCATTGCTCCCAGCCCTACTGCAGGACTGCGGGGGTGGGAAACACTTGGAATTCTGAGTCAGAGGCAAGGTTCCACTTCACTTTCCCTGGAACAGTAGGTCAAGGATGCAGCAGGCAGTGTATCTGGAAAGGAAGGGTAACTGGAAAGTGAAAAGAAATCGTGCGCATTTCCTTCCCTGGTAGATCTCTTTTATTTTAAAAACATTTTATGTATTTAATTTTTATCATACCATGTGTGATGCATGTTATTGCAGAAAATACATGTGATGGAAATGAAGTTTTTTAGTGTGAGTGTTCCTTCCTTTTTTCCTTTTTTTGGTTGTTCCACGTGGCATGTAGAATGTTAGTTCATTGACCAGGGATCGAATCCATTGAAATAAATTGTACTTTCTGGCTCCAAGGTCATAATTCCTTATTTGCAACTCTTTATTGCAAAGCTTGTAGAGCTATAATCATACAGAGATCCAGAATTTGTTAGGGATACAGGAAAGTACAAAATATCATTATGTAATAAATGAAAGAAAATAGTCAAGGATTTATCCTTTTTTTTTTTTAACAACTATGATTAAGCCTAAATTCATCATCAACACATTCTGGTTAACAAATGCTAATGGAATGATAGAATTACAGAATCACCATTTTGTAACCTCTAATGAGATGATAGATTTAGATAAGGATCATCAGTAATCCGGGGATTCCTGAAACCACTGGGTGGTGAAGGATTGACATAAATTTTATAACATCAGTAATACTTGAACCCATCAATTAATTTTAGCATCACAAAAAGAGAGAACACCCAAGAGAAGTGAAAACATCTTCACACAGAAACCTGTATATAATGTTCATAGCAGCAGCCTTATTTGTAATAGCTAAAGTGGAAGCAACCCAAATGTCCATTAACTGATAAGTGGATTTTTAAAGTGTGGTATATCCATACAATGGAATATTATTCAGTGGAAAAAAAGGGGTTGATGTACTGACACATGCCACAACATGGATAAACCTTAAAAACATTGTGCTAAGTGAACAGAGAATCCCAGGGACAGCGGAGCCTGGTGGGCTGCTGTCTATGGGGTTGCACAGAGGTGGACACGACTGAAGCAACTTAGCAGCAGCAGCAAGTGAACAGAGATACCAAAGGCCATATATTTTATTATTTCACCTGCATGAAATGTCCAGAATAGGCAAATCCATAGAGACATAAAGTAGATTGGTGGTTACCAGGTGCTGCAGGAGGGTTGGGTGGAATGCAGAGCGACTGTCAATAGCTATAAGATTTCTTTAGGGGTGATGGTAATGTTCTGGACTTAGGTAGTGGCAATAGTTCTACAACATTATGGCTATATTAAAAACCATGAAATTTTACACTTCAAAGTTTAATTTTATGTTACATGAATTATTTTCAATTAAAAAGTCATATATAGGAAATTTTAAAAAGAGAGAGAGAATCGATGTCTCTTGATATACTGCAGGAGCAAGTATACCACATGACCTAAAAAGTGAACCTAAATTTGATCAAACCTCTAGGTATAGAACCAATTTATAGGAAACTCATGACATAGAAGGACACAGTAAATAACATTATGAGAGGAGAAAAGCAATGCAATCTATCAAGTCCTAAAAGTGGTGAATTCTTCAGGAGGTGTAACCTGGTTTCTTCAGTAAATAAATAGCAAGGGCAACTATTATGGATGAAAAGAAACGTAAAAGACATATCAACCAAATGCAAAATGTGGTCTTTTTTAGGTCTTGATTTAAACAAAGGAACTTCAAAAATACTCATAAATATATATATATATATATATATATATATATATATGTATATGTATATGTATATATTTCGGAGAAGGCAATGGCATCCCACTCCAGTACTCCTGCCTGGAAAATCCCATGGACAGAGGAGCCTGGAAGGCTGTAGTCCATGGGGTCACTGAGGGTCGGACACGACTAAGCGACTTCACTTTCACTTTTCACTTTCATGCATTGGAGAAGGAAATGGCAAACCACTCCAGTGTTCTTGTCTGGAGAATCCCAGGGACAGGGGAGCCTGGTGGGCTGCCATCTGTGGGGTCGCACGGAGTCGGACACAACTGAAGTGACTTAGCAGTAGCATGTATATATATATATGTACTGAAGGGCTTCCCTGGTGGTCCAGTGGTTAAGAATCCACCTGCCAATTCAGGGGATGAGGGATGAGGGTTCAATCCCTGGTCTGAGAAGATTTCACATGCCACAGGGCAATTAAGCCCATGCACCACAACTACTGAAACCCACTCGTCTACAGCCTGGGCTCTGCAACAAGAGAAGCCACTGCAATGAGAAGCCCTCACATGGCAACTAGAGAGTAGTCCCCAGTCGCTGCAGCTGGAGAAAGCCCGTGCACAGCAACAAAGACCCAGCCCAGTCAACAAAAAAGAAATAATTTTTTAAAAGTATATACTGAAGTATTTTTCAAATAAAATTATGTAATGTCTAGAATTTGCTTCAAAACAATCCAGTGGATATTGGCAGGGAGCAAGAAAGGCAGTGTAGATGAGACAAGACCAGCTGTGAACTGACAGTTGTTGAACTGATTGTTAGCTACAGAGAAGTTCACTACACTACTCCCTTCTACTTTTGTGAATGTTTGAAAATTTACACACACATGTAAAAATGAGGCTCGACTTACGCATGAAATTGGGGCATATTTAAATGTTATATATTATTTAAAGGAAAATGGGCTAAGATCAAATAATTGAATGTGAGGCCACTCATGTTTTCTTGAAAGCTGAAATCAAAGATCATGTATAAAATCCGAAGGGACAAGTGAAATTATTGTTACCATTGTTGTTATTATTCCAATAACCAAGTTGGAAGTGGAGTAGGGGGACCAGGACCCTCCCAAGGAGGCAGAAAGCAGTGCGGCCTTTCAAATACACAGAAACATAGTCAAACTAAGTTGCTGGCCTCTGACCCCAACCTGAGTTTCAAGCCCCATTTCTTGCCCCCTCCTCACTTTCCTTGCTTTCAGGCCACACCACCATTAAGTCACAGGTTCCTGAACACCCTGACCTCCTTGCCTTTATACTTGTTATTCCCCTGCCTGCAAATCCCTCTCCTGTGAATGCCTCATCTTCCTTTTACACCCTGTTCTCCTCCACCTTCATAGAATTAGTCACTCCCTGCTCTATACACACCTCTGGCACAGTGCAAGGCAATTATTTATTTCTAAATTTTCCCCCACCCAATTCAGTGATGCCCCAGACTCTGTTTTGTTTATTTCTACAAGCTCAGGGCCTGACATAAAGCAGGTAGCACTTGATGACTATGTTTTGGATAATAGACAGATGGAGTGACTGAGGAGCAGCATAGACTTTGGATGGCCCAGTGCTCAGGGTGGCCCCAAGACAGTTACCCAGACCTGGGCTCTCCCATCATGTGCCTGCTACACTGGGATACAACAAAGCAAACAGTCTGATCCAAGAACAACCAACAAAATCACCTGGTTTACAACAACTCAGTTATAAGCAGAAGAAAAAGTTTAGGAGAAAAACTTTGAACCTGGTAGTGTGCATGAATTGTGTATTGAAAATGAGGACAGAGATAATTCAGTACTGGGGGCAACATCTCAAGAGTTCTCTAATAGTTGAGGGAAGGTGACAAGCTAATAAAATAGTACTTTCTGACTTTTAAAAAGCCTACAGCCCCCAAATTTAGAAGCCAGCAGCAGCTCTCTGATGCTTCTATCCTGCCAGATCCGACAGACAATCCACCTACAGGGAATATTAAACAGGCAACCTGTGTCCCCTCAGCAAAAACCTAAAGCCTTGAGTCCCTGGAAAAAATTTCCCTTTTTTTCTTGTTAGCACTCTTCTTAACACCTTACAACTGAAGGAGCAGATCTGTGCAGGGAAAGAAAGTACTCCACCAGAGGACCTTCATAAAGACCCTTACATCACACCAGATTCTAGAAAATAACTGCTTGCTTACCTAGTATTTTTTTCTCTTTTTCTTTCATAAACAAAATTATTTTCTTCTGAAGATAAAAAATACCTGTTTATTTGGAAAATACAGACAGGTCCCCAACATAAGATAAAAATATCCTATAATCACACCAAAACTAATATTAACATTTGATGTATGTGTGTGTGCATGTGTGTATTTTATATAATTGGAATCATGTCATTAAAAGTTTTATATATTCAACTGTGGTATATCGTGTTACTAGTCAGGTCAATGACTATTTTAGAACATGATTTATAATGACTGCATAGTAGTTCATCATATAAAAATCGACTTCAGCCATCACCCATAGGGCACTTACGTTGCTGCCAGTGTTTTTTTTTTTTTTCCCATTACGAATAATATACTATAATTAACAGCAATCCTGGAAGAATTGCTAGGTCAAAGGGTATGAATTTTTATCAGGTTTTTGGTGCATGTTGTTGAATTGCTCTTAGGAAGGCTTGCACCAGTTTATTCTTCCTCCATCAGTGTGTGAGACTTTCGTGCCTCAAAGCGCTATCCCTCATTTCACCATGTGTGAAGAAAACATAGGTATATTCTCACAACAAAAATATATTTTGTAATCAGAACATAATTCAGATTCTTTTGGAGGTGGCCATACCCCGTGGTGTGTGGAATTTTCCCTACCAGGAATCAAACCCCTGCCCTTGCATTGGAAGCATGAAGCCTTAACCACTGGATTGCCAGTGAAGTACTCATGTTCTTTTTTAAAAGAATAAGAAAATAAGCACTATTTTCCCCATTAAACAGATGAGAAACATGAGGCCCATGGATGAATAACTTTATTTTATTTTATTTTATTTTATTTTTGGATGAATAACTTTAAAAGACTTGTTCTTTTTGAAGCCTGACGGTTGGATCCGAGGAGGTTGAAAAAAAGGTATTTCTGGATAGAATCAAGATGCTTCTAAGAAGAAAATTCTAAGGACTTTGTCAGTTTCATTAGCCAAAAATGAAGTCTGACTCTGAAGAGAATGAAAGATGACTCTGAAGAGACTATTCAGGGGAGTCATCACAGATCTGAGGGGACAAACTTGGTTCTGAGCCTTCCGGAATGGGATCAGAAGCAGTTAGCACTCCAGAGTTCCTGTTTTACAGCAACCTGGGGCAGTCAAACGTGCGTTTGCATCATTCATAGAATATCGAGAACATTCCCAAAGTACTGCTTGACCTCATCACTGATCTAGGAAGAATTACAAATGGCCCAGGTTGGGTGGACCTGAGAATATTAAATAAGTGGTTTTGAGAAGAGTTTAAGATGGATGATTGGTGTTGAGATGATTGAAAACTGGTTGTGATAAGGTAGCTGGAGATTCACTGTCTCTGATAAGCTAATGTGAGGAAATTAAAAGACATTCAGAGGTGGTTGGCAGGCTGGGATGCTTTTGTTTTTCCTTCCCCCATCTCCTCCAAATCCCCTGAATCAACCCATCCACGATAGATGCTTAGTTAATTTGTTCAATAAACGAGTCACAGTTTGTTTCTCAGGAATCTGGTCTTCAGATCCAAAAAGATTCTAGGATGAGAAGTTGGCTCTGAGCAGAAAAGATCTTCCAAGAATGCTGGGATAATTGTCTCTGAGGAGGGCACCCGCTTCTGGTTCTGCGGAAATGGAAACCTCTGGGTTTGTCTGGGAACTGAGAAGGCACCCAGGCCCAGATGGACAGCCTGATTTGGGGAGGAGACCCTTCAGCGTAGATTCATTTCCATCCATTTGCCTCTCCAGATTAAGTAAGCCCCTTTCCTCAAAATGAGTCCCAAATGAGAGTCTTAAGAGGGCCTCCACCCCTGCTACCCCCAGGTCTGTTCTTTGGACTCTGGTTTGCAAATCAGCATCAGGATCTTAGAAAGCTGTGTCTTCCCAGCAGGGCAGCTAGGAGAGAGGCCCATGAGAATCCCCCTCAGGGAAGAAGGACAAGCCTGTAGGATGGAGTGAGCTCCGGGAAACTCACCTGGGGAACAGGCACCTAAAACAGGGAAGAAAAAGATTTTAAAAATCTGCCTTCAGTGAGTATAAAGGATTTTAAAATACTATACTTTCTTTTTATTTAAATCAACTATACTTTGACTTTCTTCTTTTAACTTGGCTGCGCCAAGTCTTAGTTGGGGAATACTAGATCTTTATTTGCATTTGAACTGTTAGTTGTAGCACGTGAGATCTAGTTCTTTGACCAGGGATCAAACCTGGGCCCCCTGCATTGGGAGTATGGAGTCTTAGCCACTGGACCACCAGCAAATCCTGAGGTATAATTTCATATCCTAAAATTCATCCATTTTAAGAATACAATCAATAACTTTTAGTAAATTTACAGAGTTCAAACATCACAATTTATTTTTAGAAAATTTCCATCATCCTCAAAATAACAAGTTGATTTGCAGTCAAGACTTACTCTTTTTAAAAAATATCATTTTTGAATTTATTTTTGGCTGCTTCACTGCACTCAGGATCTTATTTCCCCCACCAGGGATGGAACCTGTGCTCCCTGCAGTGGAAGGGCAAAATCTGAACCATTGGATCACCAAGAAGTCCCTCAAGATCTCCTCTTACCCACAGCCTCTGGCAACTACTAACCTGCTCTCTGTCTCTATGGATGTGTCTTTTCTGGATATTTCATATAAATGAAACCATACAATATACACCAAACTTCTTCATTATAATGTCTGTAAGGTTTATCTATGCTGTAGCGCACATTCATATTTTGCTCCTTAAGGATCACAGAGTGTTATTTCTTTGTTTGGATATACTCCATCTTATTTATCCATTCACCAGTTGAATAGACATTTGGCTTGTTCCCGCTTTCTTGATTCATGAATAATGCTGCTATGAATACAGGCATCTATATCTTTGTGTGAACATGCTTTCATTTCTTCTGGGTAGAAGCCAGGAGTAGAATTGCTGGGTCATATGGAAGATCCCCTGGAAAAGGGCACAGCAACCCACCCTAGTATTCTTGTCTGGAGAATTTCATGGACAGAGGAGCTTGGTGGACTACAGTCCAAAGAGTTGAACACGACTGAAGCAACTTAGAATGGTGTGGCATGGTAAGTGTATGTTTAACTTGACAAAAAATAACTAAGGACTTCCCTGGTAGTCCAGTGGTTAAGAATCAGCCTTCCAGTGCAGGATGCAGGTTCAAGCCCTGGCAGGGAAGCTAGGATCCCACATGCTGAGGGGCAGCTAAGTCCATGCACAACAACAGAGACCTGATGCAGCCAAATAAATAAATATTTCAAAAGAGAAGAAGAAACGGCTAAACTATTTTCTAAATGACTAAAGTGGTAACTTTTTACATGCCCACCAGCAATGAATGAGGGTTCCAGTTTGTTCACATCACTAACACTTGTTAATGTCTGTCTGAAAGGGTAAATGTTAAGGATACTTTACTAAAATAAGTCAAGTTACCCTCTCCCTAGCCTAATCCCAACACATACCCAGGCAGGCAACAAGTACCAGCTTATGAGAGTTGGGAACCTACCCTCTGGCCCCCGCTGTCTTTTCACTCTCAGGCTGCTGCCCAGTCCCAGGCTCCCTTGGCCCAAAGAGGAGAGACAAAAGATGTAGTTACAAGACTGCCTTGGAACGGAGGGTTGGAAATGCGGTAAGACAGGGTTTGTGATAACTAGGGAGTGGGGGGGGGGGGGGGGCTGTGTTCTAGAAAATCCATCCAGATAAGATCCCACTGGAGATAGTAACAAAATGCAGTGTGTACAGATAAGCTCCCAGGACTAGTCTCCCAGGATTGCTTCCCACATCATCTGATCTTAGCCACTTCCTCCTTTTGAGGTAGGAGCACCTCATCAGTGTGTGGCCCATCACCCACCAGGCACCTTTTCTCCTTAGAAGAGTATTGCTGAGGACTTAAGTATATTTGCCAAGCTAAATAAATAATGACCTATAAATAAACATACCTTGTTTAGCCCCAGACATCTTGTTAAAAGAGGGTATAAACAAACTGGAGGGAGTTTGAAATAGAGCAGTAAAAATGATGAAGGCACTGGCTCTGTTTCCATGCAGAAAAATGAAACAAAAATTTTTAGAAGGCTGAGTACTGACTCTGTAAGTGTCGGGGGAAGCAGGTGATTATTGCTTTGAGTAAGAGAGAGGCCAGTGAATGGGGACATGGTAAGAAGGAGCCAGAAACGGGAGGGGGCAGTTTGGGAGTGAATGGGCCCACATCTACACAATGACTTGTACTCACTTGCCCACAGCAGCTTTATTTCTAATAGCCCCTAAAGGAACCAACCCCAATGTCCATGCACACATGAAAACATGAGCAAATTTTGCCATTCCTATGCAGCAGAATACTGCTCAGAAATAAAAAGGAGTCACTATTTATTTATACATGCCACAACATGGATGAATCTCAAAATAACACTGAGTGAGAGAACCCAGGCCAGAACCAGTGGATACTGAATAATTCAATTTGTTTGGAACTCCATAAAATGCAAACTGATATGTTTATAGTGACAGAAAACAGATCAGTGGTTGCCTGGGGACAGAGGTGGAAGAAGGAGAGATTTCCCAGGGGTATAAGGAAAGTTTTGAAGGTGATGGATATGTTCACTACCTTCACTGTGGTGATCATTTCACCTGTGTACACATGTATCAAAACTTATCAAACTGTACACTTTACATGTACCTCAACTGTATTTGTATCAGTGTTTTATACTTATATATACACATCAACTGTACCTCAATAAAGTCATAATAGCAACAACAACAATAATAATAACAAACAGCGTTAAGTGCTGAGGAGAATAGACTTACAGGATGGCTTCCTGAAAAAGATGAGATCATGCTACTTGGATCTGAGGAGCTGAGCCCCCAACTTAACCTATGAGAACATATCAACTAAGCTTTGCCTCAAAAGTCTCTCCTAGGTTCTAGTAGTGGGAAAAGCGAGATGGGATGAAAAATCACTGCAGTGGAGGGATAGATTTGCTGTTTGGGCGCAAAATCTTATCAACACCCAAAGGTGTATGGGTAGAATGTTGAAATCTTATTTTCTCAATACCTGATTATTTTAGATTTTGTTTCATTTCCCCTTAGGACCACTAGGATCTTACTCTGCCCAATCTTCCCCTCTCAAACTGAATTAAGTGCGGCTACACCAGGGAAAACAGCAGAGGAGAGAGGGGGATGTTGGAGAGAAGACCTCTGACTCTACTGCACCCTTTCCTGACTCCCATTTCTTCCTGAAGTTGGGGACAGGCTGTAAGTGGGGCAGGTCAAAGGAAACACACCTCAAACCCAGCCTGATGACAATGCTAAGCTCCGCCTTTCTCAGTGCTTAAGATTTTTCAAAAAGGATGAGACTGAACAATCCTGAAGTTAAGAGAAAAGACCATCTCTCAGATACCAAGAGGTAAGGGTCAAGGATCCTGAGGATTTGGTTCTTTCTTTCGTTTCAGAATTGAAACCTGTCCTTTGCTGGCCAAGTTCCCCTGATTGCTCTCCTCTTCTACCCCATTCCTCTCTGTTCCTCTCCACAACCCCAAAGGCCTAGACAATGTCCCCAGGTAACAATCAATTGCTCAACATTCTCTGGGTTCCTTCCCAAACCTCAGCTTTTATGATGATGAGTGCTTTTATCAGCGCTACCCTGTGCCCTTGGTTTTAGATTTCCCTCACAGGAGCCAGAGTTAAAATGAACACTTTCCTTTTTCTTTATACTACAGGACTATAAAATGGGGGCAATTAGTGAGTCTTGGCCTATTTCAACCATGCGAAGAAACTTGAATCTCAGTTGTTAGAACCTAAAGAAACTCTGGTGACAGGACTAGTAATAATTAGCTAGCAGGCTTGGCAGAATTTCTCGGTCTGCATCAGAATCACCTGCCATGTTTGTAATCAAGGCCAGTTCCAGGGACCCAATTCTAGACCTCAGGTATCAGACACTCTGGGAATGGGGCCTGGGAATCTGACTCTAATGCCCTGTAACAATGTAGGAGGCCCTTTGTTTTAAAGGAACAGAGTGAGTATCTTCACTCCTTCTTTCGTATTTTATTCTTGTCTTGTTTTGTTTCTCGGGAGTCTGATGAGAAATTCTTAAGAATGTGTAACAGGCATAGACTTGTGTTTCTGGGCCAATACGGGGAGGGTAGGTGGGGCTGGCAAGAGGTGTGCCAGCACAGTATTGTCCCATCAGGACATGGCAATTTTGCCAGGAGGCTCACAGGGATGTGCTCTTTGCTAGAGAAGGTGGCTTGGTTTCCCCCTGTTCCAGGCTGAGGAGTCTGGTGTCCTGTGAAAGGGCAGAGATCAACACTGCTGGTGCTTGAGGGCTAGAATGGAAGAGGAAGAATTGGGCTGATGCCAGGGAACTGCTGGAATTCCCCTGGCTCCAGGAGAGGTGTGGGTTGGTAACCAGTGAGACTCTTAGAGAGACAAGGTGTGGAGGCAGATTAGACCTCCATTTCATTCACGGCCTGATATCCATACTGGATAGAGGAGATAACTTTATTGTTCTTGATTTGGAGGTCAGAAGTTGGGAGAGGAGCCAAGGCTTGGGAATTCCAGAACTATTAGATTCCAAATCTATTGTACACTGACCAATGGAAGGGGTGTCTGACCAAGTCACAGAACACTCCTATCCAGGTTGGAGGCTGTGCTTCCCTTCAAGAATCTATCCATCCATCCTCCCTGGCTCACACACAAAACAAACCAATCAGGCTGACTTCTACTTGCCCTGACAAACTCAACTTTTCCACCTTTCCTAAGCCCCTGGATGGCTTTGAGAACCTCATGCTTGCCCATATTATATAACCTAACGCCATGATACAATTTTTGGCTTACATCTCTGTCTCCCCAGCCTACAGTCTGCATTGTTGTTGTGGCCAGCTCAAAGCCTCTCACACGATAGACAAATGCTCACGAGCCCATGAGTATCGCTCTGTATACAATTGTGGACCCTCAAGGGATGGGGACCAGAGGAACCTAGCACCTAAGGCCTCCCACACAATGGGGACAGACCTAGTCTAGATGGAACCTTAGACAGCAGGCCAGCCTCCTGCCCACTCTGCCCTGTGTCACAAAGCTGCCAAGGATCCCAGCTCCAGCTGGCAAGTGATGAGATTTCTTCCTGGAAGGATTCTTGGCTTGAGAACTGGCCCACACCTCTTCTAGTCTTCTTCAGTACCCTCAGGCTTCTGGGGACCTAGAAGCCAGGAGGGGGACACCAAGGCAATCCCACATTCGTTACTGTTTCCCAGTGCCCTCTGCCTACCCCTTAACTCCCCCAAGGGCATATGGCAGGGATTCCCTAGAATACAGTTTGCCAAGACCAGATAAACATGGGTTGGGGGGTGGTCAGGGCTGGCTGAACATTTGTGGCCAGAATGGTACTGCCTCTGGCCACAATTACTCCACCTACACATCTGGCCTTTTGTAGCTTTAATTAACCAAGGTAAGCTTACAGCCTACCAGATTGAGGAATGAGCCCAGTATCAAAAAGAGGAGACCCACATTCAACTTTCTAAGAATTCACTCCAGTGACACACACTGGGTACATCTCTGCTTAGAATATCCTTGTCGCCATAAAAGTCCCTCAAACCCCTCGATAAAGATGGCTAACTACAAAGGCCTCCCCCAGCCCAGGAAACACACCCAACCACAGCTATTTTATTTTCCTTTTAATTTTTCTGAAGGATATACACCACATATCCCATGGGCAATAAAGCGCATTCAATGTGTTTATAAGCCAAACAGTCACTTTGTTTAAGCAAACACATGTACAAAGTAAAATGAAACCACAAAATAATGAACTGCATGTTCATAACATACAAAAATTGCCGCCTACTCAGTAGGTAACTACAACATTCCAACTCCTGAATTATATTTATAAATTTACATTTTCAGTTTAAAAAAATAGACTTTTGAGAGTTCGGATTTTTAGATTTTGTTTTCTTACATTCTGGAGAACTGGAGCTCAAGCTCAGCCCCCTTCCTTATTTTGCTCCCAAAGCCTCCCCCAAATCACCATTCCCTGCCCCCCTTAAGGCTAGAGGTGAGCACATCCCTCACAATTGCACATGTCAAGCCGTGTCAGCAAGGCGCATCACACAAAAGGCACCAAGACGTGAAACTTTTTAAACCAAAAGGACAAAAAAAAAAAAAAAAAAAAACTACTTTCAAAAAAAGGAGAAAAACCAAACCGTATTTTGCCACGTTGAGTACAGTCGGGCAGTATTTACAAAACGGTTAACAGAACAACACTCTGACACATGCTCCGATTAATACCAAGAACTGCTGTTTCAAAAAAAAAAGCTTCAAACTGAATCGTCACAGCATCATCACAAAACAAAGGATCACCATTGGTTTGCTTGGCTTTTCTTTTTTTTTCCCAAAAGTGAGAATCTAATTCCAAATAATACAATAGAGTATGCAAATTATCTTCACATCAAGAGTACCCCAAGAAAAACAAAATCCATGGCACAGACACTGTACAAGAGTACAGGGCTGGGCTCTTGAGGGGCCCAAACCCCATTTTTGCCAACTTGATTTTCTAGCATTGAAGGGAGCAAGGGGTCAGGCATACGATGGAGATGATACTGAAATGATATATCCAAAATCCATGCAAATCAAGTTCTTTGGATAGATGTGAAGAACTTGGACATGGCTGTTTCAGGCAGCTGAAGTCAAAGGAAATAGGGACTGGGGAGGAAAGGGAAGTGGACAGAAAGAACTGTTGGCCAACAGACCTTCCACAGTGACCCTGGGGTCAAGCAGAGAGGGAGGACTTGGCTCTGAGAACCTCCATCTCACCTAAGAGGAACCCCCCCTTCCTATGGCCATCTCCTCCTCCTGTCCTTTAAGTCTCTTGTGTTTCGTTTTCTCCCTTTCACTTTCCCTTTAGCAAATTTCAATTGTCCTGGGAGAAAAGGTGGTTGTCATGTCCGAAAGCCCAGTGGAGGCGCTGAAGGAGTTGGTGACAGCTGAGGAGGGGAAGCTGCTGACCTGGGTTGGGAAAGCAGGAGGGACGGAGGAATATGTGGTGGCCACCGACGGGGACGGGAAACCATTGTGGACAGGGGATGGGTAGGTCGAGGAGCCGGGAGAGGAGTAGGAGGTGGGCACGGGCGATGGGTATGAGGTGGTGGCTGGGGATGGGTAAGAGGTAGTAACTGGGGATGGGTAGGAGGTAGCCACCGGGGACGGGTACGAAGGAAGAGAGGAGGTGGCAGCAGAGGCTGCGCTTTTGTCTGCTTTTTTGTCCTTCTGCCGCAAGTGGATCTTGGTATGCCTCTTGCGTTCATCACTCCTGGCAAACTTTCTCCCACAGATGTCACAGGCGAAGGGCTTCTCCCCTGTGTGGGTGCGGATGTGGGTGGTGAGGTGGTCGCTGCGGCTGAAGTTGCGCATGCAGATGCGGCACTGGAAGGGTTTCTGGCCAGTGTGGATGCGAATGTGGCGGGTGAGCTCATCTGAGCGAGAGAAGCGCCGGTCACAGGACTCCACGGGACAGGCGTAGGGGCGTTCATGGGGGGGCGTCTTGCTGGGCCGGTTGGGGTACTTGCGCATGCGGCTGGGTTTGATGAGCTGAGACTGGTAGGTGCTGTTGAGGGCCTTCAGGTCCTGGGAGCCCGACTGTGTGGCAAAGGCCTTGATAGTAGAGAGAGGAGTGAGCGAAGGCTGCTGGGTACGGCTCTCCACGCCCTGGAAGGGCTTCTGATCTGGCGTGCCCAGACCCAGGTCCCCCTGCTGTTGTGGAAACAGATAGTCGGGGATCATGGGAACCTGGAAGCCCCCCTTGGCACCAGGGTAGGCAGGAGGTGGGTACTGAAGGGCAGGGCCTGCTGAGCCCGGAAAGGCCTGGCCTTGTGGCTCAGGGAAGATGTCAGTGTTAGGTGTGGGGAAGGTGGGTGCCGCGGAGTAGATGGGGCTGCTGTCGTTGGACTGCACTGCGCAGCTCAGCGGTGGGCTCTGGGAGGCTGAGGAGGAGGCCGCTGGAGACGATGCTGAAGATGAGGTGGCCGGTGGGTTGGTCATGCTGACGAGGCCGCTGACCAGACTGAAGAGGGGCTCAGGCCACAGGGTGTTGCCACTGTTGGGCGCAGGCTCCAGAGAGAAGCGGCCTGTGTAGGTGATGGGGGGCAGCCGGGTGGTTTGGCTGGGGTAACTCGTCTCCACTAGAACCTTCTCGTTATTCAGAGAGATGTCAGGAAAGGACTCTGGCAGGAAAAAGAGAGGGAGGAGGCCTGGTTACTGGAGAGCAATCACCAGAGGACGCGGAAGACCCACGCTGCCAGACAAGAGGTCGGGCCAGCTACCATTGACTCTTGAGCTGGTTAATAATTGATAACAGCAGATTGAAATGTTCCTGGACCATCTCCAGACGCAGAACCCATTTCAACAGCCGCTGACGCAAATACGGAGAATCCCCTCCACTGCAGCTCCCAGCGCTCCGCAGCGGCGGCTGCGCGGGCAAGGGATTCCCGCCAGTACCCCCGCAACGGCCGCGGCCAGTGCGCACCCCCTACCCCGGGCTGCCGGGACATCCCGGGCCAAGGATCCCGGCCTTTCCTCGGGGATAGCGGCAGGCTAGGCAAGCCTTTCTGGAGGGGGAGGGGGCGCAGCAATGTTCGTCAAAACAAGCTCTCCCTCCTCCATCCACCCACGCAGCCCCACAGCTCTCCATCCAAAACAAAAGCTGGCTCCTCTGCGCACCGTTAAGGACAGGGTGGGGGTGGAGAGAATGTCTTCAGGCAGTCCTCTAACACAGGACCCTGGGGATGTGAGAAATGGAAGGGAAACCCCACTTGCATCCCTGCGGCGAAGGGGGAGCTGCAAAGGCCATGGGGAAGAACCGGACGCCAGAATGTCGGCGAACTGGCTAGCCCTAGGCGTAGGCCACAGCTTACCTGCGGTCAGGTGCTCGTAGGGCTGCTCGCTTGCCTCCCCCTGAGGGTTGAAGGCGCTGCTGCTGTTGCTGTTGCTGCTGCTGCTGCCGCCCCCTCCACCTCCACCGCCCCCGCTGCTGCTGCTGCTGCTGCTACCGCTGCTGCCCTCCGAGGCCCCGGCGGCACCGAGGAACTGGGGAGCCCCATTGCTCAGCAGCATCATCTCCTCCAGCTTAGGGTAGTTGTCCATGGTGGGCGAATGAGGAAAGGAGCCAAAGGGGTCGGAGATCTGTAGCGGGGACATCAGCTGCATCTCGGCCTTGGCTGCCGCCATCCCGGACCGGCGGGCTGGAGAGCTGGTGTTGGGGCGGGTGGGCGCAGCCGGGGACCGAAGCTGCGGGGGACACCTCTCGGGGGCTTGGCCAGGTCACATGCGGGGCGCGGGGCACACTGTGAAGAGCGCAGGCGGGGTCCCCAGGCTCGCCCTCGCCGCCGGCCGGTGTAGACGCGGCGCTGCTACCGAGGCTGGGGTAGGGGCCGGTCCTGCGGCGGCGGAAGCTGGCGGCGGCGGCAGCTGGCGGCGGCGGCTCCCCAAGTTCTGCGCGCTGGGATCTCTCGCGACTCCCCGGATCCGCCTCTATTTGAAGGGTCTGGAACGGCGCGGACCCGCCTCCGTCGTGACGTACATGGCCATATATGGGAGGCAGGAAGCCCTAATATGGCAAGACCGGCCGGGAGGACCCAGAGTGACGTGAAGCCCCCTCTCCAAGAACTGTAGGCACTGCCATCCCGCAACCTGGGCCCCACGCCGGCTCCCGCACCCTAGGTGCCCAGGCTTCGAGGAAATTTAGTGCTCAAGCCGCAGCTGAGGACTCCCGGACCGAAGCTGCTCAGTAGTTCCCAGCGTTGCCCCCGCCTCTTCCCTCCGCCTTCTTCCCTCCTCCCGGAGCCGGAAGCAGCCAGGCCATATCGGGGCGCTCCAAATAAGGCGCTGCCCAAATAAGGATTGTTCCGGCGGGGGATCCTTCCTGCTCCTTATATGGCGTTTCCGGGTCTCTGCTTACTGCTCCCTGGCTCCCTCCCTCCTCCCTGGTTCCAAGCCGGGAGCCCAACGCGCGCGGTAGAGCCGGGGACGCCCAGGCGGGGAGGGCTCCGGGCGCACCGCGGTTCCCCGGCGGGGACTGGGCTGGGAAAGCCCGGGCCCTGGGCGGGGGCGAGGGCGAGGAGGACTGGGGTTCTGCCACCGTCATCCAGGGCTCGCCCGCCCACCTCTGGGACCGTGGGAGCCGGGCTGGAGCTAAGGGGAGGAGTGGCTGGGCTGGCCAGGGCAGAGGCCGCCCAGGAGAGGCGGGGCCCTGACCCCTGGCCTCGACCAATGGCACGGTGCCTTTCCAGGTGTCGCGGTGGAAACTGAGGCTTAGGAAATAATAGCCAGATGGTTCCTGTGCAGTGCGATGGGCCACCTGCTTCTCCGCCATCTGCCAATAGAATGGGGTTGTTGGGGCCTCGGGATCCCTCTGCGCCACCAGAACCGAAAGGCGATTCTCTGGTTCCCTCTGGGGGAGAGCCCACGCTTGGGTGGCTGGACAAGGGAAGCTGATTGTCTCTGGAGAAACCGGAGTCCTGTTCCCACCAGGAGCTAGTGGTCCTTGGGATGGTGGGAGACTGACCCACCTTTATCCAGAACAGGTGATCGGGGGCGAAAGTGTGGGAATCTGAACAGCAGGCTTCCCTACGGACTGTCTGGGGACCCCCGGCTGGCGAGAAGAGAGATCTGCTTAGCGAGTTGGTGCTGCCCTCTGGAGGTCCCCTCTCCAGCTCGGTTCCCCCGGCCCCTGGCCGAGTAGGCTCTTCGCCGTCTTCTTGCTCCCCCCTCCCAGCTCCTGTGCTGGGCGCTGCGCCAGGCGCGGGGAGCCTTAGACGCAGTGAGCGCTAACTGAGCAGGCGCCGCAGCCTGGGCTCCCCCTGCAGTCCCTGGGGAGCCGCCACAGCCGAGGCTCGCAACTCCCCGGCGGGGTAACACTCCCCTCCTCCAGCCAGGCCACGGTCGAGGGTGGGAGGAGGGTGCGGTTAGGCTGGCAAGGTTCCAGCAGGTCTCCTGGGAGCTAGACACAAACTGGGAAGCCCTCCCCATTGCGTCCCCGCTCCCCCACTCAAGTGCGCACCCCAAACAGAACGGGGATTCCTGTTGGGGAAGGCTTCTGGCTCTAGCTCTGAATCCAGGGGAGATGGTGTTTTTCTGAATTTAAAAAGAAAGCAGAAAGTGTGTGTGTAGAAGGAGGGTGCTGACGACACTGGGAGGAAATAGGGGGCGGGTTAGGGTCTCCCTGAACCCAAACAGCTTCAGGAAGTCGGGGTTGAGGGTGTAAAATGGGGGAGGAGGATGTAACTATCTTCGGCTTCATCCCTCTGTATTCTACACACACATAAATCGGCTTAGGGAATCCAGCAGTGAACCAGGGCTCCCTTATCTCTGTTCTCTAAATCTGAGCTCCCCATCCCAAATGCTAGGACCTGGTGGGTGCCAACTCCCACCGGATACCGAGCTGTCCATTAGAAGCAAAAGCCTCCTGCAGGGCTGAATGGCCAGGCCAGTCAGAGTCAGATGTGTTGTGACTGAATGCCCATTTTGCTACTGCCTGGTGGGGTACCTTGGCCAGGCTTTTCTTATCTCTCTTCAGCTGTAAAACAGATCTAATGTTAATGATGGAAGGATTGTTATAAAGACTGAAAATTTACATGGACTTCCTTGTGTGAAGTTCCAAAACACAGTGCCTGCCTTGCAGTTGACATTCAGCAAACAGTGGCTATTGCTGTTTTCTGGGGCTTTTGACCCACCGGGGTTGCCCACAGTTCACCCACCCATCCTCAGCCCCCAAGTAAACCCCAGTGACCATTTTCTGAAAAGTTGTACAGAGAAGGAGAAACATTCCAATCCTAACACAGGGGCCATTGTCCTGAAGAGCTCATCTTAATCCTTCTTGCTGCAGTAGAACATTATTTCATAGAGCAGAATTTTTTTCAACCTTGACTGTGCACAAATGGAACTCTGAAAAAGAAAGGTTTTACCCTAGGCTGACCGAATCACAATCTTCCTGAGCTCATGAGGGCCAGAACTGAGCAGAGACTTCCTAGGATTCTTTTTCTGTCTCTGGAGAGCTACCCAGGCTCTGAGAGTACATATTCCTCCCCCAGCCAGGGCAAACTGGTTCCCCTATAATTCTAATGTGGAAGTTGACCCACAGGATGTTCAGGTCCTCACTGAAGCTGGGCACTTGAAATGCTAATAATCTACATCTTTTGCTTTGTGTGTCCAACCATTCTTTTCCTAAGTGCTCCCAGTCAGCTATTTCCTTTGGAGAACCACCCCCAATCCATGTGGTTGAGGGAAGAAAACCCCATCCTAGATCTAGGTGAGGACATGTCACTCCTACCTGGCCATCCATCTAGGATGCTTTCTTCCAGCTGTCCAGGAGCCTTCTATCTCCCTAGGCATAGCCACTGCATCAGGATGGGCACATGACCCAAACCAGGCTAATGAGAATCTCTTCTAGGACTTTTTCTGGAACTCTGAACAATAGGAATTCTCTTTCCCAGATGGTACTAAACCAGTGTAAGCCTGGAAGCCATCTTGCCATTTGACCTGGAGAGCTTACCTGAGAATGAAGCCCATGCAGAAGAAATTAAAAAACAGATCCACACCCAGAGAGTAAATCTCTAGATAGAGTCGGGCCCTTTGAGTTACACAGGTTAATAAATTTCTTTTTTAAATAAAGCTTATTTCAGTTTCTATTACAACCCGGCAGGTTCTGATTAAAACACCCATTATCCACAACAACAGTAAACTTTTTTGAGGACTTTCTGTGGATAAAGGCCTGAAGCATAGGCTCCTGCTGCTGAGAAGCTTACAGTTGGGTAGAAGGGAACCTGGACTCCATGTTACAAGAGAATTAAGGCTAGGCAGCAGCCCTGAGTCTGGGACTCTCAGACCTTGTCCACTGGGTGACTGAAGCCAAAAGCTCTAGAAAAGGTGAGAGGCCCTCAGACGGTCTGCAGGTCTGAGCTGATGTCTATGCTCAGACTTTCCTTGCAAACCAGAGAAGAGGAAGAGGCAGAGGTGAGAGCAGAACTGGGCTGGTCCATGGCAGCTGATGCTAGGAGAAAGTCAATGGGAACCATCATGTCTGACCCAGGGCTGAGCAGGCTGCAACTCTCAGAGGAAAACAAGCCCCTTTTTCCATTGCCACTTCCTCCTCCCCACCCCAGGCTACGTCAGCACCCACACGTGCTGCTCGGATAGTGGTTTGCCCGCCACTGTGACCAGCCCAGGGCTCAGGAAGTGACTCTAGCTTTGGTTCTGCCTGGGGTGCCTGTCACACTTTCCGATGGTTGATCAGCTCTGCCGGAAACATGGAGGGCCTGGCCTTCAATGGGTCTGGGGGCAGCTCTGCTCCCACCCCAGGGAGGGTCTTTGGGCACTGAGAGAAGAACCTGAAGAGGCCAGGTATGGAGTGGCACAGAAGATGCACTGAGGTGGGGTGGGGGTGGGGGACCGGGGAGAAGTGGAGGCATGGTGGACGAGGGGAAAGGAAAGAGACTCACCCCAGAGTGCTCCGGTGGGAAACCATCCTATTTCCTCCAATTTCAGATGGGAAAACGGTGCCAGAGGAGATCCTGAGCCCTAGGACAGGTGGAGAAGGACAAATTCTGAGACAGGCCCACATAGAGTGATGCTGAGGCCTGAGGAAGTGGAGGGTCCCTTGGGCCCTGAAGAGGTGCCTGGCTGCACCCTCCAGATGGGATCCAGGGCTGCAGCGAGAAGTCCATATAGGATTTGGCCCAGGTTGAGGATCTGCCTAT
The DNA here is from genome assembly GCF_016772045.2 of Ovis aries. NCBI lineage: Eukaryota > Metazoa > Chordata > Mammalia > Artiodactyla > Bovidae > Ovis > Ovis aries. The sequence continues at coordinate 47,494,577 of NC_056058.1, read as the reverse complement.
GAGAATCAGGGTCTGGGCTGCTGTCCTTAGAGGCTGCATGAGGGGTCATGTGCTGGACAGAGTTAGGTAAGGCCTGAAGTGGAAGTCACGGGACTGGCACAGAGGGACCGTTAAGGGAAGAGGGAGTGGGTCAAGGTAGGTGAACATTTCGGCATGCTCACTGGGTCCTCTCTGCCCTGCAGAAGCAGGAAGAGGCTGCTGTCCCTGGACATCAGCCCCTTTGCCCTGTGCTGAGTGGTCCCTCTCCCAGGCCTGGGGTCAGCGGGATCCTAGGCTCAGAGGACAATCCATCCTTCCTTGCTCCCCCCACCCCCAGCTGAGTGTGCAGCAAAGCTGGCTGCAGAAATCTCTGGAAGCTCGTTGGGCAGGCAGAGGGAGGGGAGTGTTACATAAGAACCCACTGATGTGCAGGAAGTCTAGAGCAGCCTTTAGATTAGAAAGGCAGCGTTCCCATCCAGCCCAGAAAGGCAGGAATAGCAACGGCGGCGGTTATTTCTGGCCCCTCACCACCGCCCAGCGCCAGGGCTGCTCAGCTTCGTGGTGGGTGAGCTTGGACTCTGCAGACCTTGGGGGAGGGCAGAGGGAGGGCACGTAGCCCCGGGTTTACCCCACTCTAGCACTGGCCTCACCATCCCCTCCCCCTAAACACCGGGATGTCGAAATCAGTGGTGATGCTTGTTTCCTCTGATTTTCCTCAATCTATAGGTCCATTTCCTATCCCCACCCCCCAGACACATTTACAATGTGATTCATACTAAACAATACCTTGACAGGTATTTGTCCTTACAATGCCTTATGAAGTAGATTCCATTTTCACTCCTGTTTCGTTGATGAGTAAACAGGTTCAGAGAGGGCAGGCAACTTGCTCAAGGTCAGAGAGCCCAGCAATGGCAGAGCCAGCATTCCAATTCAGACAGTCTGGCTTCAGGTCTGTCTGGCTGAACCCCAGTTCATCCTAAGAACTGTTTTCTGGGGCCCCAGAATGAATCAGACAAAGCTTTCATCCTACTGGCACTCTTGAGTCAAATCAAATAGCAGAGGCAGACATGAACACATCATTTCAATTCATTCATTTGGCAATTACTTATCACACATCTGTTCCACTCTGGGCATTAAAGATATAAGGAGCAGTAAGTAAGGCAGGTTCTCCCTTTTTGCAGGTCATAGCTCAGTGGGGGAGACCGACAAGCAAGCAAGCTTGCTTTTCCACAGTGTGCTGTGTGCTATCCTGGGGGAAGCACAGTGACTGGGGAGCCCCTAATCCAGCTCCCACCCACTGAAGTGGTTCCCAGGCAGTCAAAGAGCCAACGCACCATTTTAAAATAATTCCAGGAGGCTGGGTGGGGGAGGACTGGCAGTGAGACCAGCCAGGAAACTGTGTAGTCATCTAGGAGAGAGGGTAAGGTCTGCATGCCTCAGGGTCAGCTATCAGAGACTCTTCAGGGACCTCCCAGTCAGAGAGCAAGAAAACCGACCCCCAAATTTACAGACAGTCCTCTCAGTCCAAGGTACATCTGTTCCCCGTGGTACTGTGGCAATGGGAAAGTCAGAGAGGTTGCATGGAAGAGTCTTCTCTTTTTCCTCCTCTAATCATCCCCCTAACTGGTCTACCCTTACGGAAACCCTGCTTTTTACTTATTTATTTATTTAGCTGTGCTGGGTCTTCACTGTGGCACGCAAACTCTTAGTGGGATCTAGTTCCCTGACTGAGAAACCAACCTGGGCCCCTTGCATTGAGAACATGGAGTCTTAGCTACCAGGCCACCAGGGAAGTCCCAGGAAACCTGTTTTAGGGCAAAGTCAAAATGAGTGAGTAAAGAGGAAGCTGGCACCCAGAAGCAGGGAGAAGCACTTCCATCCAGATTATCACACTGACGAGTAGTGATGAGAGGGAGGACAGTTAGCCCGGTGCCCAGGAACATCTACAGAGGGGTCTTCACTTCACTCTGGGAAAAGACCACACTTCTGTTCTATCAGCAAAGGGAGGGACTCTTCGGAACTGAAAGGATTTGTTTTCCCTCTGGTCAAGCTACAGAGAGAGCTATCGTCGCAGGATGACGATGTCTTTAGACTGACATTGGACTCGTTTTTGTTTTTTTTTTCAAAAATATGTTACAGTAAAATATACATAACATAAAATATCCCATTTTAACCATTTTAAGTGTCCTATTCAGTGGCATTCAGTTATATGTGCAGTGCTGTGTAACCGTCACCAGTATGCACAGGCAGAACTTTTTTTTTTATCATCCCAAACAGGAACTCTGTACCCATGAAACACTGGGGATAGGGAAACATGAATTCTCTATCCTGTTGCTTCCTCTTTGGCCCCTGATAACCTCTATTAGAGTTTCTCTCTATATAAATTTGCCTAGTCTAGGTACCTCCTGTAAGGGAAGATATTGGTCCGTAATATTTGTCCTGTTGTGTCTGTTGTGCCTGTAATGTTTTCAGGGTTGATCCATGTTGTAACATGTATCAGAATTTCATTTCTTTCTAAGGCTTAGTAAGTATGTATATACCATGTTTTGTTTATCCTCTCATCTCTCTCTTTTTTTTTTATCCTCTCATCTCTTGATGGACATTTGGGTTGTTTCTATTTTTTCGACTATTGTGAATAATGCTGCTATGAATATTAATGAGCAACTATCTGTTTATGGATTCTGTTTTCATTCATCAGGCCTCTCTGCTGCTGCTGCTGCTGCTAAGTCGCTTCAGTCGTGTCCGACTCTGTGCGACCCCATAGACGGCAGCCCACCAGGCTCCGCCGTCCCTGGAATTCTCCAGGCAAGAACAATGGAGTGGGTTGCCATTTCCTTCTCCAATGCATGAAAGTGAAAAGTGAAAGTGAAGTCACTCAGTCATGTCCAACTGCTAGCGAACCCATGGACTGCAGCCTACCAGGCTCCTCTGTCCACAGGATTTTCCAGGTAAGAGTACTGGAGTGGGGTGCTCTTCTCCGGCCTGTCAGCAGTTACCAAATAGATTAAAATTAGATTTAAGAAGGACTTTCTGGTTTCCTACTACCACAGACCTAAGCAGCAGCATCTCCGCCTGTGGATAGTTCCGATAACCTGAATCTCTTCCACCACTTCCAATCCCATCCCTAGGCTGGGGTAAGTGCCCAGAATGGCTGCACCATCGCAGGAAAGAGGCTTCACAGGGATCACTCTGGAGTCATACCTCTGGATGACTTATTTTTAGTAGCTGGGTGGGGGTTTCATTGCCTTCTCTTGGGTTCTGGGTACGTTTGCCACCACTACCCATCCCAGACCCAACGTTCTCCTTTCCCTGGCAACATCCAGACTGTCTCCCTTTTTCTCTCCCAGGCTAAATTGGGAGTGTGAAGCTGCTCTTCTTCCCAATTTAGCTTTTGAATTAAAGTGAGAAGTGAATGTGGCTGGAAAGCTGACTCCCATCTGTGTGTGAGAGAGAAGGGCAAAGCAAGCGAGCATGAGCACATGCCAGGCGGCCAGGGCGAGGGTAGGTGGTCTGGGCAGCTGCTGTTTAGTGCAGACACCCATCCTCAGGTGCCGGCAAACAGCTCTGCAAAGAGATGCTGAGGGTAGAAGGCTGGTGTTTTTTGGGAGAGGAAGAATGCTGCAGAGATGTCATTCGCACATTCCAGAAAAATGTGCTGAATTATTAGTGTGCCATGCCCTGTACTAGATGCTGGGGAAACAGTGGTGAACCAGGTAGGCCCATTGCCTATGCCCGGGCTTTCAGTCTAGTGGGGACACATGGGCAATGATGAAACAGGGTGATATGTGCGGCCAGGGAAGAGAACACGAAAGAGAAGGCCACAGGGGCCTGGACCAGGTGCGGTGTCACATCTAAGCTGAGACTTGAAGAACACGCAAGACACCACCAAGCGAAGCAGGAGGCAAAGAGCACGTGAGCAGAGGGCACTGCGTGTTCGAAGATTTGGGTGGGCCTGATTTCCCCGAAGGAGGGCGCTGGCCCCCCCCTCGCCCTGGGAAGCCCGCCAGGTGGGCTCAAGAGGGCTAAGAGCTTCCACTTCCTCCTCTTCTTCCAGGGAGAAGAAAGCCAGAAGAGAATGCCAGGGCCAGAAGTCTGGGAGCGCATGAGTCCCTTTTGCTCAGTCTCTAAAATAGTTGAAGCAGAGAGAGGAGGGAAGCCCCAGGTCTCCTTCTGAGTTGCCACTCAGGAAGTTGGACCCGGCAGGTCCAAGATGGACATGGAACAGAGGAAATGGGATCTCACTTGCATCAGAGGAGACAAAGGAATCAAGAAGGGTCGCTGCTTGGTTAGCTTACCCCATCCTCCCCCGGAAGCTGCCTGAGTTGGTCTCTGGGGGATCCGTCCTCTTCTCACCTAATGGCAATGAATCATGATCTGGTGGAGATGGGGACAGGTCAAAATCTTGGCAAAGAAAAGAGGAATAAAGGAGCTCTTTGGGGGCCATGCATTTCTCTGTCAACTCTCAAGTTCCCCAATGACAGGCACGGCTAAGGGATGCTGGTGTAAAACTTGCCATTAATATTTCAGGCAGCATTACTTATTGATCACTCATTTGGCTGGGACAAAAGAAGAGTAATTCATTAGGTGTGCAGGGCTGCTGGGGTCAGTTTGGGAAAGAGGTCAGGCAAAGGTAGGTCATTCAGGAGTCAGTCTTGGCTGCTGGAAAAAATACCTTGGGGTCCCAGGGGCTGAAGATTAGGGTCTTTGTCTCCTTTTTCAGCTCTACAGTACCCATGTACCCATGATGAAAATAAGGGAAGGGGCAGGGGACGGGAAACCTAGGGGCAGCCCTGGAACTGCCACTGTGGCCATAAGGGAGTCAGCTCCAGGGAACCCTGCATCTAGGTGAGTGTCCCTCTCGCTCGCCCAAATTGTCCCTCTCTTGACAATATTTTAGAAGCCCAAGTTGGGTTCTTTGGGCTGTATGACCCTCCTAGGGTCAGCTTGGCAATTTCCTTGCTCCCAGGAGGTGCCTCATCCTTCCCCAAAGGGAGTACCTGCTTGCTGGGTCTGATTATCTCCTCTGCACACAAACTGGGGTTGGAAAGTGATTGAGAATTCATATCTGCCTATCCACCCACAAGGATGCTTTCTTCATGAACCTGCAGCTCCAGGAACTGCGGTATAAAGCATCCTGCTCAGCGGACCTTAAAAGCCCACTGACTGGTGCAGGAAAGGCAAGGGCCAGGGAATCCCACACTGGGGGTGAGCTGCGCCACCTAGTGGGCTTTTTCCTCCTTGCAGGCATCCTTCTCACCTATCACTGCCTCCAGCCTAGATTTGCTGACAAGCTCTCAGGCAGAACCCAAACGGCTCTAAGACTTAAGGTGCCCTCCTCCTTTATGCAGGCCTGACCCAGCTTAGAGAGGGGAAAACTGGGGTTAGGGGGAATCTGTGACGGAGATAATCACATACTCGCTGGTATTTAAGGCAATGGGGAAGCCAGCACTTTGGCCTGGGAATAGTCTCTCCCTATTATTCTGAATGCCACATATATGAGGATTAGAGGCCCCCAGAGACCCCCCTCCTCTACCTAACCTCCTTTCCTCCAGGGTGAGCAAGGCTAGGCTCAGCTCTGCTGATCAAGGAAGAGCTGGCATAGGCTGGAGCTGCTGGCTTTCCTCTGACGTCATAGCCTGGAAATCACATTTTAAGCAGGTTCTCCTAGTGTGGGGCACACACAAGGAAGGGAGGGGAAGCAGGATGAAACCGCTTCATGCCTGAGGACCGTTTTAGCCAGGGACCTCAGGCCTGGAGGGCTGCCCAGTGTCCCCAACATGGTTTGGGCGTGGGACACAGGGCTAAACCTCAGCCCCTACTTCAAAGCTAATCTCTCTCAATGCCCAGTGGGTTTCCAGGCAATTATCAAGCACCTTCCACATAGCTCCTGCCAGACATCTCTGTCCTGACTTCCCTTCCCCACTCCCCTGGCCTAGAGAGATCTACTAAGGTGGAGGGGAGAGGGCAGGTGACCCCAGGGAATAAGACAGCAAGGGGTCATGTAGACCCAGATGTGTTTCACCAGCCTCCCACCTCCATTCTGCTTGTCACCCTCCGTCTCTCCTCTTCTCCCCAGCACCACAGGGGTCAGACCCTGTGTGGAGGTCTAGAAGACAATGTTTCCATGGCAACAGACCAGTGAACCTGGAAATCTGAGCATCTTCTGTTGACACAGGGAAACCCAGATGTGCAGGGAGAGCCTGGAGATGTGGAATCTGACAGTGACCTCCTTGGCCACTGGTCACTGTGGATGGAAGTGTGTAATCTGAGTGTGAGTTGTGTGTGTCTGTGTGTATGTGTGAAATGCAGCAAATGGGATTTAGGTTAGAGAGGCCTAACCTGCTTTCCTGGCCATATGGTAGCTGCTAGCAGGAGACACAAGCAACTTATTCTCTGGAGATCTTTCTAGAACAAGCGAGTCTCTTACCTGATTTCTACTCTGACACTTCCTCTCCTTTCTGATAGAGAAAGGGGCCAAATTGCCCAGAGGGCAATGGTGAAAGGAATGCTATTGACTGGAGAATTAAAGATGAAAAGGGCATCTCACACGCCTCCCTCCCCCTGCCCCTGCTCTCCAAGAGCACCTCAGTTCAGGAGCTTCTTGGCCAGCTGGCTCAAGTTTGGCAGAAGGACATGCCCCTGTGATGCCAGGGAAGGGAGAGGAAAGCCTGGTGTAGGGATGTTTTGCCAATCCTGGGGTCCAGGGCCTGGAGCTAGGTCCCCAGCTCTGCTTCCTCCATTTTCCTTCCATAAGGCTGAGCTGCTGTTTCTCTAGGTTCTTTCAGCCTTCCTCCTTCTTCCCTCTCTTCCCCCTTCCCTCTCTGCTTTTTTCCCTGTCTCTTCTGATGCTGCCTCTGCCATACTTTCCCCTCTCCTGGTGCCCCTGGTGACCTAGGCTCCACCTCCCCAGAACTTGACCCCAGGCGCTGCAGCCTCCCTCCTCTCCTCTACCCCAGCCCAGCAGCTCAGGGCTCCAGCCCTCCTTCCACAGGCCGCATGGGCATGCCTCACTGGCTCTGGCCTTTGGGTCCCTACCTGCCTTGTTTGTCCCCAGGGTCAGACGTGAACCATGAGGCTGGTTCCACACCTCCGTCCCTCCCTTCATCCCACCTAGGTCCTCCCTTCAGTGTCTGGCTCACTGTCCCTCTCCAACGTGTTTTGGCCTTTCTAGGCCACAGCGATCCAATCCCCAGGCTCTGCCAGGAGCCCCCACTGTCCTATTCTTTTTCCTGGAGCCTCATCATGATCTTTGCCCCTAGAACTTACACCCTGGCACTTTCTGAGGTGCCAGAATGGGGAGGGGTCTGTGGGTAGGATTCTGAGGGACAGGACAACCTCTGGGGGTGGTCCCTTGCCCTTCGTAAGTCCTGGCTCTTTCCAGCCCCCTGGCTCTATATTGAACCTCCAAGCCATCTTCCCAGATGGAACTACCTCAAGCCTGTCTCTTGGAGATCAGATCTCCTGAGTTCACAGTTTGACTTCTTCACCCCTTCATCCCACAGCTGAGCCCTGGCTTCTCACTTGAAGTCCTTCTCACCTGTGGACTGGTAGACAAAGAACAAACCACACAAGCTAAAACAAATGAGGTGCCAGAATTTGCTTTATTGGCTCATCCAGTGCCAAAGGTCCATTGGGCACCCTCTTCCCACGGATCTGGAGCCCCCTGGCTCCTAATACCTTTTTCTTCTTTACACGCTCCTCCGAGCCCTGACGGAAGGAAGCCACGGCAGAAGCTGGGGCCAAGTGTAGGGCAAAGGCTGGGCTCTGACAGGGGTCTGTTACAGGGGGCCTAGTCTGCTTGGCACAGGAAGAGGGCCTTACGGGGAAGGAAGATGGGCCCCCAGGAGAGGAGAAAAGGAATCGGCTCAGCAGGGGCCTCTACTGAGGGCCCAGAGGGGATGGAGCCCCATCCTGGGGCAGGAATGGGAGGAGGGGATCAAGGGCAGAGGAGCGTGTGAGAGGCCCCTTGGAGCCCTACTCTCTCATGGGCTGGGGTCCTCTGAGGCTCAGAGAGTAGGCAGGAGGGCCAAGGGGGGAAAGGGCAGCTGGGTTGGATGGGGGGAGGTTACTGCTGGAGGGAAAGTCCTTTACTCAAAAGCCCCCAGCTCTAGACCCAGAAAAATACATACACACACACACACATTTTCTCTTTCACACACACGCACACACCTGGAGCCCCACCTCTTTTCAGTGGGCACACGTAGCTCACAGCCCTACCCAACACCCCCAACTGCAGCTCTGGCCTGGTTCCTGGTCACTTAACCACCACTGAGCCCCTGTCCTCCATTCACACCTGCAGGCCCAGAGCCCAGGTTCTCCGAGGCCTCCCCACTTCCTCTTTTCTCTGCTGGGCCTTCAGGCTCCAGTCAATCTGGGCTGTGACTGGCCGCCCACCCTGACTTGGGGAGAGCAGTGGGGCCGTGTGTTAGGACAAGAGGATGGCCATGGTCTTCAGCAAGGCACTGGGTGGGCGGGGTCAGGGCTGGATCGGGGAGAGTAGCATTCGGGCTCTGGGGGGCCCGCACCTCCTCGAGTGGCTCCATCCTCAGCTCCTGGGTCCAGCCTCTACCCTCGGCCCCCCACAGCAGGGCCTCCCTTCTCTTTCCCAAGCCCTTCCAGGGGAATGGCCACTGGGAGGCACCGGAAACAGCCATCTGAGAGGCCCCGGGGCCTGAGGCTGAGGGCTGCTGGCACAGTGTGGAGCTGGGATTCTGCAGCCTGCGGGGAGGGGGCTGGGGCCTCAAGCTGAGTCACCCCCTGCGGAGGTCTTCTTCTTGGGCCGGGTCTTCAGCGTCTTGGAAGCCGGTGGCTGTGGAAGGAAGAGACGGAGACAGAGAGCTCTGCCTGGAGCCACAAGCCCTTCCCACTTCCCCAAGCTCTGGCCTGGCTCTCACCTCAGCTTTGGGCACTTTTTTGATAGGTTTGACCCTCTTAGGGGCCTTGTCTCCCATGTCATCCTCAGAGATCTCTGTCCGGGGATCTGCCTGGTTGGTGCCTGACCTTACGCTCAGGGTGGGGTCATCTCCTGGTTTGGGGAGGAAAGTAGAGCAGGTGTCTGGTCTCTCTCCTACTCAGCCTCCTCGCCCTCCCCTGTGCCCGCCCTGGGCCTGGACTGTACCCAGGTCTTCAATGGTGTCCAGGAGGCTGCCGGGGCTGGCTCTGAGGCGGCCGTCGGGTCCCTGCAGGGGCAGCGCGTCCTCGTCCCGGATCAGGGTCAAGTCCTGCATGCTGAAGCTTCGGAGCTTCTCTGATAGCACCCCCTGGCCCTGGGGTCACCACCACACACCGGGAGGACCAGAGGAGAAGGGGTGGGGTGGAGAGAGAGGTCACCACGGGGCACTGGGCAGCCACTGGACTCAGCGTTCTCCCCATGGTGTCCTCACCCCATCCCACAGAGGCTCTAACAGGCTGGGGCCACGTGTTCCCTTTGGATGGGTGAGGAAACTGTGGCCAGCCGAGTGGAAGTCCTTTAGCAGGGAGATGTTAAAGGCAGGATGGGAACCCCAAGCTGCACAAGCCCCAAACCTTTACCGCCCCAAGAATGCGGTGGATGCAAAGGGGACTGGCCAGGGGATGAAATGAGCAAGCTGGGGCCTGGGAGACAGGTCTGCCCCCATCTCACCTTGGCAGCAGCCGTGACTGCGGCATTGGCGGCCAGATTCAGGCCCCTCTTGCCCACCCTCATCATGGTCTCATAGCTCTTGTCTCGGGCCTGTGTGATGTACTCGTCGATCTCCTGAGGGGTTGGAGGGGAAGGAGGAAGAGGTGAGGCTGGGTCCTACCCTGCTTTGCCCTTGTTCACACCTGGCACTGCTGGCCCCAGGGGGCAGGGCCCTCCCAGATCACACACAGGGAGAGCCACGAATGCATGTGGCTGCAGGCTCTGGGCTGCCTAGACCTGGGATAGGTGGGAAGCAAGTGCCCCTTGTTCCAACAGACCTTCTCTTTGTTGGACAGGGTTGGGTGCACGAACTTGCGGTAGAGCACGCTGGAGCCTTTGGTGTAAGGGGACAGCAGCCATATCACAAAGGCGATCTTGAGCTCAAAGTAGAAGGGGAACCTGTGGGTGGGAGACAGGTAAGGGCAGAGTCTGGGGCAGGAAGTCAGGAGGCATATGGACCCACTGCAGGACCCTGGCTGGCCCCCAACCCCTTAGTGCACTAAGGTCCCCGTGTGGCTTAGGAGACTAGTCAAGGGGAGGCTCAGCTGAGACCCCCAGTAGCAAGGTGAAAAGTGACCCCAGCAGGAATTCCCAGCAGCAGTGGCTCTATCACCCTCTTCTCTCTGACAGAAGAGCACCCACTCCTCTGTCCTGGGGTCAACACCAAGGCGAGCTCCCTAACCTTCCAGGTGCATTCTTGGGTCCTCACTCCCTTCCTTCCTGCTCTTCCTCCCATGAAGTCGGGCTTCTCCAGCTGCGCTCTGGATCTATCCCTTGCTGCCGTGACACGGCCTCTGCTATTTAAGGACTGTTCTCTATTCTCATGGCTCCTTCTCAGGCCACATGCTCCTTCAGGTCTCCTCTATCCTCACAAAGCCCTCATCAAAGCTCACTCCTTTGCTTGCATCAAGAGGCACCTGCACTCACCTGTTCTCAATTTTTAACCCATTACTCTTTCCTAATTTGACCCCATTCAACTTTCTCTGCTCAAAAGGTTTTCTCTCAAAGGCCCTTGAAATCTAGGAATGCAAGGATCTTTTGTCCTCTACCTCTCAGTAAAACTCTTTTGACTTCCAGTGTACTGTGCTATGTTTGTCCTCTCTTCCAAGGGGCATTTGCTCATTTAGTAAACATTTTTGAGCGCCTGCTGTGAATATACAGATGGTTAGACAATTCCGTGTCCTCAAGAGTGCATATACATAGTCTAATAGTGTCTAGAAAAAGCCTTTGAAATACAATCCAATGTTCACGAGATCAACTCATATGCCTGTTTTACAAATAGGGAAACTGAGGCCTAGAAAACTGTGACCTGCCCAAAGTCACTGTAAGTCTGGCAGAAACAGGTGTCCTGAATTCTATTGTGCTGCTTTGGCTGCCAAAAGAAAGGTGAGAGTTATGTCTGTTCTTGTTTTGCTCAATCAAGCCAGGACTGGATGGCGGCTGAGAGGAGGGGACACTCAGGACCCCATGGGACTGTTGGGGAGATGCCACCCTAGGTGGGCTGGCTGTGTAGAAGAAGTCAGAAGCCCTGGCCTCTGAGGTGCAGGGAGGCGGGGGTTGCTGGACCTCACCAGGAGAGCACGATATCTGTGAGTGTCTCGGCAGTGGTGAAGAAGGCAAAGACGATCCAGTACATCATCCATTTCACCTAAAGGTACAGAGGGCGGTGTTAGGTGGGGCCTTGGGGAAACACCCTGGACCCCACCTCTACTTGCCAACCTGCTGGAGGCACGGTGTGGGGGGCACAGAGGGCCCCGACTTTGTCTGTGTATCACACCAGGGCTGGGGAAAGGGAATACACGGGAGCCTCCCCTGAACCAGATCTCATTAGTGCTGACAGCATTAGTATAAAGTCATCCCCGCCTGTCATGTGACTCACTGTCCTCCCTGATCTCTGCCACGTAAGTTGGGTGGGAGATGAAGGGTCACACACTCACATATTCCTTCACGTTTTTTGTCTTCACGGCCTTGTAGGAAGAGTAGGCTGGGTACAGGGTGCCAAAGATGAGCCTAGGGAGGCAGGCATGGTTACTGGGCCCCTCGGCCAAAAGCAGTGGCCTCTCCCTCCCATCTCTGCATCAGTCCCTAGGTAGGTAAGGGGAGAATGGACAGAACTCCAGGGTACCACATCAGCTGACTGATGAACTCAGGTCAGGGGTTAAGGTCAAAGCAGGCAAGCCTGAGGTGACACACAAGCATGGAGGCCCTAGCCAGCTAGGGTGATGCCCCTGAACCCTTTCTTGTTCAGTTCTTCTCCAGCCCCTGACAGAAAGACCTAGAGGCCAGAGGGTCTGATGTGGCTTATCTGGCCCTGAACCTCATTTGTGCATAACCATACCATGGGGTGGGGGTCACTGCCTCAAGGCTGTCGTCCTTCTCCAGACATCACGCACTTTCTTACCCATTGGCCCTTACCCTCTACCTGCCCGTCGTAGGGCCAGTGACACCACCTAACAGGGTACCTGGCAGTCAGAAGTACCGCTGTAGCCCTGGGGACCTGAGGAGCAGAGGGCACGGGGGCAGGAGGCCCTGAAGGGCAAAGTGGTTTATTTCCCGATGTAAACACTTTTGTGTAGGCTCCGGAAAGTGCTGGGCTACAGATCCTGGCTATAGTGGAGTCTGTGCTGTTCCCATCAGAGACCACATACAGGACACAGGCGAGGCAAGGAGAGGACCGATGCCACTCGGGGAGCTCATTCACACAACAGGACCAGCCACTGTGAAGGCCACATGGAGGTATGAGGGCCCTGGGTTCCCTCAGGTGGGAAGGGAAGGAGACTCTGGTGGGTCTAGAGGAAGCCAGAACAGAAGAACATGATAGCAGGGAGGGGATTCTGGGGCGTCAGTGCCCCAAGGTGGAGGTTGAGCAGCAGGGTCCTGAGCTGGGGGAGGTTAACTGAAGCCATGCGGAGTTCCTGCCAGGCCCAGCCTCTTGACAACGTGTGGATACTGCCTGTTCCCCATGGACTTGCCTCACTGAGGCAGGATACTTCGGAGATGGAGTCGGGGGTGGAATCCTCAAGGACAAAGTCCACAGTTGTGGGAGAGGGCTCCCTCCTGGAGCCTGGGGGAGCTGGGAGGGACAGAACTGGCAGCCTGGGATGAAGGCCATCTAACACCCTTCCCTCCACGGCTCTCACAATCCCAGGCTGAACACACATATCCTCTCCCAGTTACCTCCCACACTTTGCAGTCCAAGCATCTCTGCTCCCCGTCCTCCCTGGGGGGCCTTCAGAGCATGTGCCCTCACCCCCGGTCTCCTGACAGACAGTGCAAGAGGGAGGAGAAACGGGGCCCTTCGGGGAGGCCAAGGCTGCCATGGCCCTAAGCTGTGGAATGAGGAGGCCCTGCCTTGTTCCCCTGGCTCTTCCGTCAGTTCTCCCGCTGGCAGATGAGAGCCCAGGTCTGAGGGGCTCCTCCGGGCAGCTCTGCTACGTTGGGGAGGGGACAAGCCGCCTCACCTCATAAATCAAGCCATGCTGCCTAGCACCCCCAGGGATGAGGGAGGGCGCAGAAACAGGGAAATTAAAAATAAAAGGGGTGGGAAGCCAGGCCTGCCTTGCTCTTCGAACATTCCCCCCTCCTCCGGATCCCTCACCTCCTCGTCTCTGGGGACCCCAAATAGGGATGATGTGCCTTTAGGTGATTCTGCTGTACGAAGCCACGGACTGGTCCATCCCAGGCTTCCATACCCATCACCCGCCACCCCTAGCCCCCATCCCCCTCCCAACCGGCCGCGCCCCGCCGCCGCACTCACACCACCAGGCGAGAGATGATCCAGGACACCATGGCGGGGCCGGGCGGGGCGCGGGGCGCGGGGCGGGAAGCCGGCCCTGGCCGAGGATGTAGCGGCTGGAGGCCGAGCGGCGGCGGCAGCAGGAGCCGCAGTAGCAGCAGCACCCGCAGCAGCAGCCGCCGCGGGGGCCGCGGAGCGCCGAGCCGCCGCCGTTAAAGGGGAGGTCCCTGCCGCAGCGGCGGGCCGTGGGCGGCGGCGGCTCTTAAAGGGGAGGCCGCAGCGGCGCGCCCCCCTGCACCTGCTGTCGCTGGGCATGCGCCTTTGACCTGCCTTCCTCCAATGGCTTGTTCACCTTTCTTGGGTTCCAAACCCAGGATTGAGGTCCTCAGAGGCCTTCATGGTTCCACCAGGACATCCTAGCCCTCTTCCTGCGCTGATCACAACAGGCTGAAAGACTTAAATATCCTAAGAGGAATAATGACTGACTGACTGAGCGCTTATTGTGTGCCAGGCCCTGTGCTAAGAGCTTCACATGCGTTATTTCAGTGACCATCCCATAAGACAGACGTTATAATGATCATTTTGAAGATAAGAAAATGGGAAGCTTCAGGGAGGTTCAATAATTTGCCTCAGGTCACAGAACCACTAAGTCATGCTGCTAAGACAGGAACTTAGGAAGTCTACTGAATTGGCTACTTCTTCCAACTGCTATCAAACTCTTCTCCCCTATCGCTGACCGTCAAGACACCCACCCAGGAAGTCCTGCGGTCAAAGGCATAGAGGCATGTCCACCCCACCATCACCAATCACTCAAGTTGTAAAAGGACCTAACCCCATTCCCAATCTGATTTGCTTTAACGTTGTCAGTTCTTAAGTTTTGTAGAGGAACAGGGCCCTGTGCTCTCAAGGATACCCTGGGGCAGGGGAATCACCCTCTTTGTAAAGAGAGGCTGGGAGAGAGGCCTGGGGTCCGGGGAGGCGATGAATAAGGGGCTCCAGTTCCATTCCCATCAGCAAGCACTGGTGGCAATGGCTGCCCTAATTCTGAAGACATTTATATCCAGAATGTAGGCTAGCCTGCCTCCTGATTTTCACCAAAGCAACAAAGCTCCAGCAACCTCTGCAACCTCCCTTCCCCCACTGCTTTCCTTTCCCATCCCATTTCAAAGCTTCTGCATTCTTTATGTTGAGGTATAATCCTCTGATGATCACAGCACCAGCCCGTGCCCATCCAGGCTTAAAGGACATGCTCAGAACTCTGTATTTCAGTTATGGTGCTATTCAAACTCAGTATCCTTGAACCACACACAATGGTCTATTTCCACCCTGATAATTGTATTTCCAGGCTCAAACACTTTGGAAGATGTTTTTCCAACAGGATCCAAGGAAGCAGCCTCTGATGACCCCTCTTGCTATTCTTTACAACTTCCTCTTCGAAAGGCCTTTTCTAATTGGAACACAGTCTGTCCTCACCCTTCAAGCCACTTCAATTTCCTATGTGGGCAGCCAGGCCTCTTGTTCTGAGGAACTTTGTCACTGATTGCCCCAAAACTGGCTCAGGCCACTCTCCATGGCCCTTCCCCTCAGGCTGCTTCTGGAAGGTAGGAACCCACCTTTCCCATAGGGCAGAAACTATGGAAAGCCCATGTTTGCTCCTACCCTCTAGCTCATGTAGCACATTCCTGTTTGTCCCTAAGCCCTCAAACCACAATGACCTGGCACATCCCTCACCCAACTGGGCACAAATTCAGGAAGCAAAGAGTAATAATTGGATGCAACAATGTAATGATGATATGAAAATGAACTATCCTCCAACTCCAACCCCACCCTCAACCTGGCCCTGCTTTTTAGAACAACTGGCATAGGAAGAAGTTAGTCCACTATGAACAGATTTGTTAGATTTTTAATAAGAACATGGAAATCCCAATCAGCCCTTCAACAAAATTAAAATACAGAAAGTGAAATTAAAAGTATTCTACAGTAAATGACTTTTATTTAAAAAAAAAGTAACTGTGAACATATAAACAAGCCTGCAGGGCACTACAGTACAGCTGGGAAGAAGATACACTTTCCAATGTATCTCTGGGCCAATGAATTCCATCATTTTCAAATAAATTCTTAATAAAACTCCACTGAGTTGGAAAGTTTTGCTGAAAATATTTCTGGACAAAAAAACTCCCAAAACAAAAAGCCTCATGTAGGAAAGCAAACTTTCCTTTGAATTTGGAACTATAAGAGAAGTCCCAAGGGAACGCTGGTAATAGGTGGAAATGGTTCCTGGAGTCACCAGTGTGTGTATGCATGGAACACACCACAGCTCAGACACAACAAAGTTCTTTCTCAAGATGGCTGTTCCCTCAAGATAGGGCTGAGATGGGAGGGGGGTGAAATTAAAAGAACCCTAAAAAGCCAATTCTTTTAAATTCTGCTTTGGCTGATTTTTGTGCTATAATGGGCAGTTGATTTCTAAAAATCTTATTTCTTCAAAGAGTTTTCTCGAAGGAAGACTAAATGTAATGTGCCTTTCCTCATAATCCAGGAAAACAACTGTGGTATTTCAAAAGTTCTAAAAATATCTACTTTCATGAAATAGTAACTATTTCACTACAAACCTATTTTTCACTAAATACACACATTTCCTAATCCTGGAGCCTCTTGGAAAAAGCAGTGGATTCTCCCTGGGTCCTTCAAGACTTCAGTGTTCATGGGAGAGAGATGGTGGGGAATGGCTTCACCCGGCTCCTGGGATGGGCTGTGTCAGAGGTCATGTGTAGAGACATCATCAGGCTTCCACCAGGTGTGTTTAAACAATTAGCCCCCATATGTACCAGGTATGTGATTTCCCCCTACCTCCAAACACATTCCCACTTAACTAGGCACAAGAGAAAAAAAAAAAAGGAAAGGTGTGCCCACATTCCTGGTTTCCACAAATCTCAAATCATGAGAATGTGCAGGACAGCCCAGCGATGTTCAGGCAATCTGAAGTCCCAAAAGGCCACAGGATAGGGATGTGGCTCCCTCGGCTTGGAGTCTGAAACTGTGTGTGTGAACAGTGCGACTTTCCTGTGTCAACCTTCAGTGTTGAGGCAGCGTAGAAAAGAGTGGCTGGAGAGTTTGTAATACTGACCACACTGGCTCCAAGTGAAGGACCTCTGCTCCAGCAGAGAACCCTGTCGTTCCCTGTATGTGTTGTGAGTGAAAGACCTGCTTCACAGGGGAGTTTGAAATTTCTCCATGCCTACGATCTTGCCAGCTTGGATTCAT
Source organism: Ovis aries (assembly GCF_016772045.2). NCBI lineage: Eukaryota > Metazoa > Chordata > Mammalia > Artiodactyla > Bovidae > Ovis > Ovis aries. Next base: position 47,477,937 of record NC_056058.1, on the reverse strand, counting down.
GTGCCTTGAGGGTGCCAACAGCATCTTTCACTGCATGATAAATGATGTTCTTCACCTGGAGAGAGCAATCAGCACCGTTAGTTCACGGCAGCCACAGACTGTGTTCTGCAAACGAAAATATCCTGCAACGACTAAAAGCCTACTGATGAGTGCGGAAAGCCCTCAACCAGGACTGCGGGCTCCCCTAACCAACCCCAAAAGATGATTGACAAATCACACAGAATATACACTCTACATTCAAAAAAGAATGATCCATCATTTGAAAGGCTATATAATCACCATCCTCTATGTATATGTATGTGCTGGGCACTACTGCTAAGCTCTTTATGTGGACTTTCATTTAATCCTTACCATAATCCTATGAAGTAGATTCTATTATAATCCCCATTTTACAGATAAGAACTGAGGTTCCATGGTTAAGAATCTTACATTAAGGTCCTATAGCTAATAAGAATGGACTAAAAACAGTGGGCAGGTAGGATTTATTGGGTATTTTTCCCTTTCGTGCCTATACTTTCTAATTTGTCAAAAAGGAACACATATAATGTATGAAGTAAAAGTTATTAAAATAGAGTGAACAGGATAAAGACAGTTTTAAATCAACATGATGATTATTTCTGGGGAGATGGAGTGGGAAAGGGTACATGGAGGCTTCAACAATGTAGTTGTTGTATACAAATACATTGTATATATGGTATGAATATGTTGTTTTATCTCTTAAGCTGAATGATGGCCACATGAGCCCCCTTGCTATTCTCTATTACATTTTTTGTATTAATTCAACAAATGTTTAGTGAGTACCTACTATGTGTCAGACATGTCCTAGGGAAAAGCAGTGAACTAAAACAGCAACACCCCTGCCTTCATGGAGCTTAAACAGCTTATGTTCTAGTAGGGATAGAAACAAACAAAAGATACATAGTATGTTAGATGGTGAAAACTACAGGAAAAAATAAAGCAGTAACAGAGGACTGGGAAGTGATATGTGACAAGTAGAGACCGAACAGAGGGTGGTATAAAATATATATGCCTGAACACTTGCATTCTATCTATAATAGAAATGTCATCTATCAATCTACCCACAACCAAGAAAAATATCCAACCTCATGGGTCACTGACACACCTGAGTCACAGGCATGACGCAGGAAAATAGGCCTTAAGTGAGAGGCTGGAAGAATGCCTGTTTGGATGCTAAACCTCTACCTGGGGAATCTTGCTTTCTCATCTTTTTTTTTTTTTTTTAATGTTACTAAGCATACAGGTATATTAAAAATGAAATTTTGCCTTTAAAGTTCCAATCCATTTCTGAACAGAGGAAAACCTAATCTGATTCTCCAGTTTAGATAGATCTACTCTTAGGGACATGGATTACAGTCCCTAGCAGGGCTCTAAGGAATTGAGTCTGCACAGAAATTTGCTGGGAGAAGCAGTTTTGTGGAAACAGGTTTAGAACATACTGCCGCAGTGCTTGTCTCACCTGACTGGGGAAGTCAGTCTAGTGTAGTTACTAACATTGAAACACTGTATCTTCCAGGGGCAGAGACAGAGAAGACTGCCACATTGGAAGTGATGAGGTTAAAAGATGAATATTCTCTAAAAGCAAACCTGAAGAGGACTGATTAAACACTTCCTGAGGGAGGACTCCTCACACCCCAGACATGGGTCCCTGAGTCAGCTCTCTGCAGTTATCCTGCCCAGATAATGGCCTCAGAAAGCAGTGTGCGCCTCCTGTGTATGTGGCCTACAAGGAGATAAGACAGGGCTGGAGTGGAGGAGGAGTTCTTTACCTGCAGTTTATCCTCATGGTTTGTGTGAGTGTTAGAGAGATGCCTGAATTCCTGCGTCAGGCGAAAACAGTGCTTTACGTGTTCTGGAGACACGAAGTCTTCTGCGACTTTTATGCAACTGTATAGATTGTGCACCTGGAGAGGAAAGGCAGAGGCAGACACCAGGCGCCAGAGTCAGTAACCTGTGGGAACTGTTTACCATGTAGTTCACAAAGACACTGGAGAAACACTTCTGATACCCCATGTTTATAACGACAACAAATGCAGAAAGACTGTAAGTATGAATTTATAAATGAAAATGTTACTAGTTGTGCAAAAATAGGATATGGAAAAATATATACCAAACTGTTAACAGTAGGCTACTTTCTGGGGAAGCCAGAATGAAGGGATTGAAAAGGGGATTGAACTGAGACTCACTTTCTTCTTTAAATGAGCATTTAAAATTACATGGAAGAAAATGAAAATGCCAAAAATAAGTTGCAGTTTAAGAGCAATTGGTCTAACCCACACTTTTATATCTACTGCCAGATTAGCAACAAACTCAGAAATAAGGAAACTATGGGAACTGCGGAGCCCCACCCACAAGTTGGGACATACCTGGTGTGGGGCTCCAGCAGGTATGAAGACAGCATCTCCCAGGAACTGGACAATGGCCCAGCCTTGCACACCATACTCCTCATAGAGCCGCTTACGTAGGGTCTGGTCCAAGTACCAACTTTGGTCATGAATTGGATCATGATCAGGGGGATTCTCTTGGCCTTGCTCTTCTCCAACCTGATCATGAAACCACGATCAAAACCCAAAGATGGAAAAATCAATAAACACATAAAGATTATTAACAGGATAAATCCAGCTTGCTGCAGTAATACCTACTTTATTTAATATCCTCTAAGTGAGGATTCAGCCCTATGGGGCATTGTAACAAAGGACGCAGGTCTTTAATGCCAAGGGACTCTACATGAGAAACCCTAGTTAGACTGTCTTAGCATCCCCAGACCTTTAATCTGTGATCTGGGAGCCCACTCAGGGACATACCTTTCGGAGCAGCTCCCGGATCTTCTCTGCATCCTTGGCTGCATAGATATGCCACAAAGCACCGGGTTTCTCCTTTCCATCATGAATCCTTTGCTTTGTCACCTCATCAGCATCTCCCTCGTCAATTGTTTTGAGAACCTCTGAAAAAAGCAAAATGATATTTCAATGTAAGCAGCCACTTCAGTACCTCTTAGTGAAGCAAAATGTCCAATTCAAACAAGTTTAGTCTCTCTTATTCTTCATCTGGAATATCGGACTGGTTTAAAATTGGGAAAGGAGTATGTCAAGGCTATATGTTGTCACCCTGCTTATTTAACTTATATGCAGAGTACATCATGTGAAATGCCGGGCTGGATGAATCACAAGCTAGAATCAAGATTGCCAGGAGATATATAAACAACTTCAGATATATGCAGATGATACCACTCTAATGGCAGAAAGTAAAGAGGAACTGAAGAGCCTCTTGATGATGGTGAAAGAGGAGAAAGAGCTGGCTTGAAACTTAACATTCAAAAAACTAAGATCATGGCATCTGATCCCTCACTTCACTTCAGTTCAGTAGCTCAGTCGTGTCCAACTCTCTGCAACCACATAGACTGCAGCATGCCAGGCTTCCCTGTCCATCACCAACTCCTGGAGTTTACTCATTGAGTCGGTGATGCCATCCAACCATCTCATCCTCTGTCGTCCCCTTCTCCTGCCCTCAATCTTTCCCAGCATCAGGGTCTTTTCAAATGAATCAGTTCTTTGCATCAGGTGGCCAAAGTACTGGAGTTTCAGTTTTAGCATCAGTCCCTCCAATGAATATTCAGGACTGATTTTCTTTAGGAAGGACTGGTTGGATCTCCTTGCAGTCCAAGGGACTCTCAAGAGTCTTCTCCAACACCACAGTTCAAAAGCATCAGTTCTTCGGCACTCAGCTTTCTTTATAGCCTGACTCTCACATCCATATATGACTGCTGGAAAAACCATGGCTTCAACTAGATGGACCTTTGTTGGCAAAGTAAACTCTAGGCTTTTTAATATGCTGCTTAGATTGGTCTTAGCTTTTCTTCCAAGGAGCAAGTGTCTTTTAATTTCATGGCTGCAGTCACCATCTGTAGTGATTCTGAAGCCCCCAAAAATAAAGTCTCTCTTTTCCACTGTTTCCCCATCTATTTGCCATGAAGTAATAGGACTGGATGCCATGATCTTAGTTTTCTGAATGTTGAGCTTTAAGCCAACTTTTTCACTCTTTCACTTTCATCAAGAGGCTCTTTAGTTCTTCTTTGCTTTCTGCCATAAGGGTGGTGTCACCTGCATATCTGAGGTTATTGATATTTCTCCCAGCAATCTTGATTCCAGCTTGTGCTTCGTCCAGTCCAGCATTTCTCGTGATGTACTCTGCATATAAGTTAAATAAGCAGGGTGACAATATATAGCCTTGACGTACTCCTTTCCTAATTTGGAACCAGTCTGTTGTTCCATGTCCAGTTCTAACTGTTGCTTCTTGACCTGCATACAGATTTCTCAGGAGGCAGGTAAGGTGGTCTAGTATTCCCATCTCTTGAAGAATTTCCTACAGTTTTTTGTGATCCACATAGTCAAAGGCTTTATCATAGTCAATAAAGCAGAAGTAGATGTTTTTCTGGAACTCTCTTGCTTTTTCAGTGATCCAACGGGTTGGCAATTTGATCTCTGGTTCCTCTGCCTTTTCTAAATCCAGCTTGAACATTTGGAATTTCACGGTTCATGTACTGTTGAAGACTGGCTTGGAGAATTTTGAGCATTACTTTACTAGCGTGTGAGATGAATTCAGTTGTGCAGTAGCTTGAGCATTCTTTGGCATTGCCTTTCTTTGAGAGTGGACTGAAAACTGACCTTTTCCAGTCCTGTGGCCACTGAGTTTTCCAAATTTGCTGGCATATTGAGTGCAGCACTTTCACATCAACTTTTAGGATCTGAAATAGCTCAACTGGAATTCCATCACCTCCACTAGCTTTATTCGTAGTGATGCTTCCTAAGGCCCACTTGACTTCACATTCCAGGATGTCTGGCTCTAGGTGAGTGATCACACAATCATGATTATCTGGGCCATGAAGATCATTTTTGTATAGTTATTCTGTGTATTCTTGCCACCTCTTCTTAATATCTTCTGCTTCTGTTAGGTCCAGACCATTTCTGTCCTTTATTGAGCCCATCTTTGCATGAAATGTTCCCTTGGTATCTCTAGTTTTCTTGAAGAGATCTCTAGTGTTTCCCATTATATTGTTTTCCTCTATTTCTTTGCACTGATCACTGAGAAAAGCTTTATCTCTCCTTGCTCTTCTTTGGAACTCTGCATTCAAATGGGTATATCTTTCTTTTCTCCTTTCCCTTTTGCTTCTCTTGTTTTCTCAGCTATTAGTAAGGCCTCCTCAGACAATCTTTTTGCCTTTTTAAATTTCTTTTTCTTGGGGATGGTCTTGATCACCACCTTCTGTACAATGTCGTGAACCTCCATCCACAGTTCTTCAGGCACTCTGTCTATCAGATATAACCCCCTTTGAATCTATTCAGTATCACAGTAATCCAAGTGTATGCCCTGACCAGTAATGCTGAAGAAGCGGAAGTTGAATGGTTCTGGTCCCTCACTTCACGGCAAATAGATGGGGGGAAAAGTGGAAAGAGTGACAGATTTTATTTTCTTGGGCTCCAAAATCACTGTGGATGGTGGTTGCTGCCATGAAATTAAAAGATGCTTGCTCCTTGGAAGAAAAGCTATTGACAAACCTAGACAGAATATTAAAAAGCAGAGACATCACTTTGCTGACAAAAGTCCATATAGCTATGGCTTTTTCAGTAGTCATGTACGGATGTGAGAGTTAGACCATAAAGAAGGCTGAGCACCAAAGAACTGACGCTTTCAAATTGCGGTGGTGGAGAAGATTTCTGAAAGTCTCTTGGACAGCACAGAGATCAAACCAGTCAGTCCTAAAGGAAATCAACCCTGAATACTCAATGGAAGGACTGATGCTGAAGCTGAAGCTTCAATACTTTGGCCACGTGATGGGAAGAGCTGACTCACTGGAAAAGACCCTGATGGTGGGAAAGACTGAAGGCAAAAGGAGAAGGGGGCAGCAGAGGATAAGACAGTTAAGATAGTATCACTGACTCAACAGACATGAGTTTGAGCAAATTCCAGGAGATGGTGATGGACAGGAAAACCTGATGTGCTGTAGTCTAGGGGGTTGCAAAGAGTTAAACATGACTTAGAGACTGAACAACAACATTCTCTATCTCTCGGGAAAAAGAATCAACAGTCACATTGAAGTCTAAGCTTCCTACACATGGGAAGTGACCCTAATCTTCCATACTTTTGATAGAGAGGCAATGGCAACCCACTCCAGTACTCTTGCCTGGCAAATCCTATGGACAGAGGAGCCTGGTAGGCTGTAGTCCATAGGGTCGCTAGGAGCCAGACATGACTGAGCGACTTCACTTTCACTTTTCACTTTCATGCATTGGAGAAGGAAATGGCAACCCACTCCAGTGTTCTTGCCTGGAGAATCCCAGGGATGGGGGAGCCTGGTGGGCTGCCATCTCTGGGGTTGCACAGAGTCAGACACGACTGAAGCTACTTAGCAGCAGCAGCAGCATTTTTTGGAAGTACAGTTTTTTAAAAAACCATATTTCCTGTTCAAACTGTGTAGCCATATCTTATGTTCAAATTGCACATTATTTCCTACTGTATGTAGATGGACTGTATACTTTCTCAAGACCTCTTCAAACTCTAGGATTCTATGGATTTAAGGCAATGAAGAGTAAAGCTTCTCTGCCAAGGTAAGAGGCTTGGCTTCTAATCCTTATCTATTATAACCCTTTAAAAGACAACATAATGAAAAGATCTACAGGTGTGGCAGAAAATATTACCAAAGTAATGACACTGATTATCTTTTAACTTTGAGATTTTGAGTTATTTTCTTCTTTAAAATTTTGTTTTCTGAAGCCTCCATAATTAACACATATTAATTTTACACCAAGATAGCGGAGAGTGCAAATTCAGCAAAGTATCGCTTTTAGGCTTCATTTCTGTGCAAATGACCTGGCTTTATCATCTGTTACCCCACAGCTGAACTGGCTGCTGGATGAAGTAGGCCAGTTTGACGTTTCTTCTTTTTCCTCTTTGTGATACTATACACTCAGTGTTAAGGGGCAGCATTCCCAAAGAGAGAATAACTCTGGTTGATGACACACTAGTACCACTCTTCTCTGCTACAATCACCCCTTTGTGCGCCTACGACGCGTCATGTCTGGTGGAGACTTAAGAAAAAGCAACTGGCCCTGACTGAGGAGAAAGACATCCCATTTTACTTCTGAGGCTAAACCTCACCCTCCTGAAGCACTGAGTTCTAGAAATCTTACCTTCATCATGAGCACCCTCCCCGATGGGGATCCCAACATACACCATCACATTAACTGCATCAGACACATCTAAGTGAAGATTTGTTGTGCCAACTCTTCTGTCTTCTGCTGTTATCAAGCCTGAAGATAAAAGGAAGATATACAAGGTGAAATGGCAATATTCTGTATTATTATTTTTTTCATTTTTGGCTGAGTGGCGTGGCATGCCGGATCTTTCCCTGACCAGGGATTGAACCCATGCCCTATGCAGTGGAAGCATGTAATCTTAACCACTGGATTGTCATGGAAATTCCTTGGATGGAGTCTTTGAGAGGAAACTTTCTAATGCTGTAATGTAAGATTTATGGACTGTAAATCAAAGATAAAAGCAAACATTCAAAACTATCCTGGATACTATCAGCTTCTTCAGCACCTGTTACTCTGCTCTCTATCATCTCTACACAGGAGACTTATTACAGATCTCCCTCTTCAGGTAAAATGGAAACAAAAGTGTCCAAAAAGATCAGTTATGGCCTCTCCCTCATACCGTAGGCATTGTACATCTTGGGGCCCAGATCGGGCCTTACAAAATAGCTGGGTAGCCTGGAGGCCAGATTGAGCCTGCCATCTCGCTTGGTATATTCTGGCAGAGGAAGGTTCTCCATCAGATCTTCAAACCTACAGAAGAACATGAGAGATGACTTAGGTTGTTACAGGGGAAAAAGGCAAAGAGGTGGAGCTCACTTTTCTGTGATTACTTTGTGATGGCTTCAGCAAAGCACAAGTCTCTCAAGATGACTTACTGTAGTTCACTAACCTTGTTGGCATCATGTCTCGAAAATCTTCCCCAGGAGGCCAGTCCTTGAGTTTGAGCACCATTGGCTGCCCATCTTCTGACCTTAATCGCTCTGGAAGACAGAAAGCACTCCTACAAACATCTGCTGTGTTGGCTATTTCCTGATTCTCCAGTGACTAAAAGGTTTAGAAGACTAAACTCTCTCTTTTTTTTTTAGTTTGCAAACCTCTATAATGGATTATGTGGGCTTTGTTTTCCTCACCCACAGAAAAACCATGGTGAGTTTTTCCATCTCAAAGTGAAAGTGCCCCACACAGCCCATGTGATCAAGTGCTTAAGTCCAGGTAAGGTCTGGGAGCCATGCGATTGCCATGAGAGCTACCTGGTTGCCACCATGATAGACTGTTTCTCCCACTAAGAGGATGTATCAGTAATTTGCTATTTTAGGGGCTGGGCATATAGATGTTTACTTTCTAGTCTGCTTTTATAGAACCAGATAGCAAAGCTACTTACTGCATATAATCTCGAAGCCATCCCAGAAATCCCGAACTTTCACATCGGAAATTATAGCACAGTTCCTGCAGTTCACCAAGTCCACATCCTGGTCTCCAAATTCCTGGCTAAAGGCTTCTGGCTTCCAGAGTTCAGACTTAAGCTTTTTATGTACCCCTGAAACCAGCACTGGCTGTGGAAACAAAAGTATCTTAATCAGAGCCATGTAGGAAACACTTAACTCAGGGCTAAGGATTGAATAGGAGGGTTTCCTGAGGACAATCTCTTCTCCATGATGACTTATTGATCCCTCCCAGTTTCAGAATCCATGGATCAACATGTCAGCTACAGAAAATGAAAACACTTCTATTCTGTTACTATATTTGATTCTCACAGGGTGGGGGTGGGGATGCATTCCAGAGAAATCACTTCTATTGCCCTGGTATATACCACTAATTTGAGGTGAGAGGAAGAAAAGCTAACAAATGCAACTCAGAATACTTCCTCACATCTCAAATGAAAAACTATCTAGACAATTCTATAAACCCCTTCTTCCTCATACCTGCTAATGTATAAAACTCAGGAAGTGTTATCACATTATCACACAGACTTGTATGGTCTTGAAACATTTACCTAGAAAAGTACCACCCACTTCCACCAACTCTCGCCTCACACCATATCTCACTTAAGGATTTTCCTCTAAAGGTGTCATTAATGCCAGATCACAACCTCACAGGAATTTCAACTGTGCTTTTAAGAACACAGAGCTACACAGCTGAGAAAGAAAAAAGACCCATAGTGTATTTTACAAATCTTCCGATTTTTAAAAATCAAAGAAAACTCAAAGTAGCAAGGCTGTCTACAACAAACTTACTGTATATCTAAATCTCCTTGGCAGAGTATCTCCTAGAGAGGACTGAAACTATCCTGCTAGCTTTGGTGGGTGAACAGGTAGACAGCCAACCCTGGGATCTGCTTATTCTTGCTTACCTGGCCTTGCTTCCAACACTCCCGGAAGATCTTCCAATTGTTTTTGTTGCTGGGGTCATGAAGACACAAAAGTCTTCCATCACAGAGCCAGGAATGAGAGGTATGGGGGTCCAGCACATTTAACCCCATCACCATCTCCTTCACTTCCTTTTGGGTATCAGTCAAGTTACAGGCCCGCTTTGCAGCATCTGAGGTTTTCTTATTTTCTACCACTGAGGCAATGATGTGGTCAAGGAAGTTGGGTAGGCTGGCCTTGTTCTTCACTCCCTGCCAGACACAAATCCATCAGGTTAGTATGACTAAGGCACCATCAGCAGAGTATTAAAAAACAGTCTCACAGTTTTATTCACATGGAGTTCTGATCTACCTGATTCAATTTCATAAAAGTTATTATGAAGTCTTTTGTGGTTGGAAGGGGAATCTATTAAGTCAGTATCTTACATTTTCCTAGCCTTCATATTCTGCTTTTTATTTGTGAAAGCAAAGTACAGAAAGATCCCCTCTATTGCAAGAGATTTGAGACCTAAGAAATATCTCTGGGGACTTCCCTGATAGTCCAGTGGTTAAGATTCTGTGCTCCCAATGAGGGGGCATAAGTTCAATCCCTGGTCAGGGAAGATTCCACATGCTGCATGGTACAGCCGAAAAAAAAAAAAGACGTATCTTTGGCATTGAGGCCCATTTTAAGTATATGTACGTAGACGTCAGGGATCACAAAATGCTATAGCTGAGTGAAAAAGAAAGATCATTTACTTTGAGGGTTATACATTTTTCTTTGGCCAGCATGTTCAAGGGATATAATACTTCAATTAAGTAATTGAGGTGACTTACCAAGACAGTGACTTTTTACTAGGGAGTGTACCCAATAAATATCTGTATCCAAGAGAACTGTATATTCTGAAAGTAGTCTCCCACTCCTCAGTTTGTCCCCTACCAAGAATCTCTCGTTTGTTTTGGCTGGTGGGAAAGCTCAGGCCCAGAGATGAAAGTGACAAACCTAAGATCACAGATGTGAAGGAAGGGGAGGGCTTCTGTAAACTGGATAGCCCAATGACCTAAGTATCACTAATTATTATCTCTATAAAGTATATGTAACCATATACTTTATAAAATCTTTGGAAAATTTAAAAAGAAAAAGGAGAACTGGGAGTCCAAGCCAAGTACAAATAAAACAGAGCTCAACGTAATTTTGGAGGTCATTTATCTAAAAGAGAAACAAATAACCCACACTGTACAGGGCTCAACCATCATCAAATTTCAGTCAGTCATAAAATAGAATGAGAAACGTGTTTGTTTTTGTTTGAAATGATCTCTGAAATACATAAACTGAAAATAAAGAAGCAATGTATAAAAATATCTGTGTAAAAATAAGAGGAAAAAACTATATACTGATATTTTAATATCAGAGAAGGGACAATCATCAAACAGCGGTCACCTACAGAAAGGGAGGCGACAGCAAGAAGCAGCCTTTTCACTGTATCTTGTAAATTTAAATTTTATATCTTTGAATTTATTTGTTCAGTACATGCTTACTAAATACCTATGTATCAAACATTGTGGCACTATGGCTATTGGGGGAATAAAACAGACAAAAATGGGGGAATTTCTAGCAGTTTAGTGATTATGACTTTGTGCTTCCACTGCTAGGGACCCGGTTCTATCCCTGGTTGGGGAACTAAGATCCCAAAAGCTGCACAGCATGGAGAAAAAAAAAAAAGACAAAAATTCCTTTAAGTGGTGATAGAAAATAAATAAAACACAGTAAGTCAGATGATAATAGGTGCAGAAGAAACAGATATGAGTGGAGGATGGGAGTGGAATGGACTTTAAAAAAAGGGTGATCTAAAAAGAAGCCTTAATAAAGAGGTAACATTTCAGAAAGGAGGAGAGGATGCTGATGATGAAGCAGGCCATGTGGTGACATGGAAAAGACATCTCTCGGCGGAGAAAAGGACACATGTAAAGGCTCTGAAGAGAGCATGCCTGGCCATGTCCAAGGAAAAGCAAGAAGGGGGGTGGGGCCAGAGCAGAATGGACAATAAGAGTGGAAGTTGAGGTCAGGGAAGTGAGAAGCTAGGGCTGGAACATTATAGTCCACTGAAAGGACTGTTTTTATTATGAAATTGGAAGCCCTTGAAAGATTTTAGGCAGCAGTGATATGATTTGATTTATATCTTAAAAGGATCATACTAACTGCTCTGTTGAAACTGACTGTGGAGTGGAAAGGGAAAAAATGGAGATTACCGTAAGAATTCAGGCAACAGAGGATGTTATCTCAGACTAGAATGGGGAAGCAGGGGAGCTGATGAGAAATGGGTGTGCTACGAATACATTTTACAATCGAACTGAAAAGATATGCTAACAGATTAGACACAAAGTGTGAGAGGGGAGTCCCAAATGACTCTTTAAGATTTTTGGCCAAGCAGCTGGAAACCAGTGATCGAGAGGCGAAAAAAAGGAAATGCAAGTTTATAGGCAAAAGATTAGGAGTGTGGTCTTAGACGTGTTATGTTTGAGGTATCTATTAGATATCTAAGAGGATGACACATAAATGTATCGCCTATGTTAAAAAAATTAGCTATTTGTTATCATCAAGAAAATAAAGTGATTCCTGATGATGACTGAAAAATTCCAATGTCTCAGTTTCTACTGATTTCCTAACATGGCACAAAAGCTTTACTACTTAAAAGGATCTCAAACATTCCCCAAACTTGATATAAAGAAAGATCTTATCAGTTGGGACTGATAATGTAGAGAACACAAGTCACTCTATACCCTCCAACCTAGTTATCAGATCTCTTTCTGATGGTTCTTCCATGGAAAAGCAGCAAAGGCTAGAGTTTTAGGGAGGACACTTACTGCTGAGGATGTAGAGAAGACCGGGGGAAAGGGTATGCCTGTGTCCAAGGGGGTTTGAGGAAGCTTTCCTGGCCCGGAGTGGAGGAGGTCTCGAAGGCTAGAGCCTTCAGTTTTGTTGTTGGAGGCAGTGGGACCCAGTAACAGACTGTTAAAAAGCTTTGGAGTCAACGGAGAGACCTTTGCAGTGGAGTTGAACGAGTCCAGCCCAAAGGGTGAATGAGACTCTTTATTGAGCACCGACCTCAGGGACCCTGCTTCTGTAAGAACATAACCGGGAATAGCATTAGGCACAAGGAATACCCAGCAGGCAACTGCCTCCTAAAAATCAGCCAAGTAGGAAAGAAGAAACTCTCCCCTCCCCTGCCCCCCAAACTACGTACAGCCTATCTGGGCCAAGCCTGATGAGCTATGACTATGGCAGGTCTCATGGCCAAGGAGAAGCTCTCCAACTTCTTCCTTTCTTTTCCAGATCTGGATTTCAAACTTCCTTTTGTTCCCATTCATCTTTCGTCTCCCTCACTTTCTAAGTCAGTGTTTCTTCAAGTAAGTCTCCAGAATACTTGTATTGCAATCACCTGGAGTGCTTGTTAAAAATGGAGATTCTCATTTGATAGTTCTGGTGGGGCACAGGAATCTTCATTTTTAACGATTCCGCAGGTGATTCTTGTGCCCATCAAAAGACAAGTCTAGCCCTCCTGGCTAGCAATACTGGCTTAATAACAGGGCAATCTGGGAAGATTATTAAAAACCAAATTCTGACTAAAGAGATTTGGGGTAGAGCCCAGGCATGTGCCTTTTAAAAAAAGCTCCACTTCTAGAAAGAAGTTGAAAGAGAGTCCCTCATTTTATGTGATCGGCCAGAGAAAGCAAGCAGCATGTTTCAAAAATGTGGATGGTAATGTGTGAGTTTGAAGGATTCCAGAATAACTCAAGTGTTCCACCCACAGGCAGGGCAGAGACTTGTGTTAATCTCACCTTTTGTTTCTTCTTTAGCCTTCTGAGTTGCTAAATCCGCCAACCAGTGCAGGGCAGAGGAGGGTGGGGCTGTGTCAGGGCAAGGGGGCCTGATGGCTTTTAGCTCACTATTGCTATTTGATGTCGAACTGTCTGCTTTCAGAGGCTCATCTGATCTGCTGTCAGTACTGTCGGCTTTGGGAACATGGTCTGTCTCTGGTTGTGTTCCCGGTGCAGTTCCTCCTCCGCTTGAGAAGGTGGTTTCATTTCCAGAAGAGGCACTAGGGTTTATGCTAGGAAGCTATAGCACAGAACGCCAAAATTATTTAAGTGCTGTCCTTGTGTAGAAAAAATACATTGCAAATAGTAAGGACTGCTGACACTAAATAAGTCTGAGAAAGCAATTTGGAATTGTCCCATAAACTGCTATTTCACTCACTCATTAATTTAACATATATTTATTGATTCCTACATGTGATAGAATCTATGCTAGGTTCTGTGGAAAGAGCAATGAACAAGACGGGGTTTTTGTTTGGCATGCCTGAGGCTCAATTTCTACAATGACAAACTGGTGATCAGAACCTGACTGCACAAAGCTGCTCTGAGGATCAAATAAGATAGTATATGCAAAGAGCTCAGCACAGTGTCTGGCATACATAAATGCTCAATAAAAAGGTCATTTTTCTATTGTTAAATTTTCCAGATGATGTGTTCTAATATATCAATTCTACTGAAAATATATCTTGAGATTTCTCAGGGTTAATCCTTGTACCTCTTATTGATCACATGTAGCATGCCTGCAAAGTCCTCCGAAAGTAAGCAGTGTGTTTTTTGTTTTTAAATAATGTCTTATTCTTAGTGGTCACCATCAAACTAGAATGACCTTCACCTCTGACAGAAGATGGGAAAATCACTGCTGCTCTATGATCACTGCTTAGTATGGTTTCAGGTGGAATGATCCCAGATCAACGGGCCAATATTCATGTTTCTTTCCTCAGTACCTAACATGACAAGGCAGGGTCCATGCACACAGATAAGATTGTATTGCTAGCGACCTTTTCTATACTCTTTATCTACATAAAGACCCTGAGGTAGAAATCTGGACAAGATGCAAAGAATCTCTTTGTGCTACTTATCAACCAAGCCTGAATTGGTTTTAAAGACAAATGAAGAGAAACTCACACGAGTTAGGGGGAATTTAAATCCCTCCAGTAAACCCTACGGGCTCTCTGTAGACAGGCTTCCCTATCCCTTAGTTGCCCAGGAATCCAAGAGTAGCCTGGGACAACAGAGGTGAAAATGGGACATTTCCTGGAACAAAGAACTTAAGTTTCTCTCAGTTTACCTGTGAGAAACACCACTTTTTCACACCATTTTACCTGTGACATCCCATTAGTGACAGCAGGTCTCAACACAGATTTGTTCTGCCGACTAATACAAGGGCAGTTTGCTTTAATTCCCCACTTGCCCCGGGCAGCATGTACCATGTCTCCAATATTGTAAAGAGCTGGAAAAAAGATAATTATAATAATAATCAACCTTGGAATACTTTACATTATCTCTCTCAAGCCTTACAACATTTCAGTGAGGTAGCAGTTTGTACCCTTGATTTCTGATGATGAAACTGAGACTCAGGGAAGTTAGGTTATTTGCTTAAGTACATAAAGTTGGTAAATGAAAGTACTAAGACTTTAACCCAAGTCTATCTAGCACTAATGTTCTGTACACATTTAACCACTAAGCTACACTCCCACCCTCCTCCAGTAAACATTAACAAGGTGTCCTTCAGCAGAAACTCTAAGGGTAGATTCTTTAATATGCAAGCGTATATAAACGTTTTGAATTGTATACTTGAGATTTAGGTACTTTACTATAAGTTATACCAAGGTATACTTTACGGAAACATTTAACCAATGCTTAGATCAGCAGGGAGCAGGCATCTGACCACTGCACTCAGGGAGCTCTTCTGCTTGCATACACTGGGGTATAATAGGGGGTGGCTCCCCAAAGTGAAGGAGACTATAGGCAGGGGATTCACCAGCTTCAGTGTGTGTGTGTTAGTGCAAGTATGGAAGCTGGAAATAGACTTTCTGGAGGAAATCGCTGAAGTAAGTTGCCATGAGACCATTGATCCCTACTGGTAAGCTGCCTTCTTCATGGTTTCAAGAGCTTTGATTAGCTTCAGTTGGATTTTTTTTTTGGCTGCACCACGGGGTATGTGGGATCTTAGTTTCCTGACCAAGGATCGAACCCAGGGCCCCTGCACTGGAAGCATGGAGTCTTAACCACTGGACCATCAGGGAAGTCCCTCAGCTGGATTTTTATAAGCCTAAAATCAAAGGTCTTTCTGGAAGCCAGGGGACTAGCTTTTTCTTTCCTTTTTTTCTTTTTGCCATGTTATACAGTTTGCAGGATCTTAGTTCCCCAACCAGGCTTAAACCCAGGCTCTCAGGAGTGAGAGCACAGTCTTAATCACCGGACCACCACAGAATTCCAAGACAGGCTTTTTCTATTCTGGCCCTGCTGACCATAAGAATGTAAAATGACATCTGCAAAGCAACCAACCCCTACACCCAGGAAAGTGAGGCAAAGTATGTGCCCTGACTGCATACAATCAATCTAACATTTCTGAAGATTCAAAGGCTCAGAGAAATCTTTGAAGCTTAAAAACAGTCAAGCTGACATAAACCATTTTACCAAATTTTATAGTGTATAAATTATAACTTAAAAATATTTTTCTCCCACCAAATCTAAAAAAGGAATTCCTTTTACCTGTGCCAGGGATTATCTGTGTGGGCATGAGATTCTCTGGTTCATGGGACTGCCCCTTTGCACACTTCAACCAGGAGAAAACCTCTTCATCACCCATCTCTTCTGTCTCTGAAACGGAAATGAATGACTTTCCTATATATGAGGGTCACAAGATGTATCTCTCTCAGTGAGTGAGAGTTTCAGACTCTAAAGACCAGTTTTCTCACGGGTCAAAGAAGATCACAGCTAATTTTATTTATTTTTGGTTATACAGTTTGTGGGACCTTAGTTCCCCAACCAGGGATCAAAGCCATGCCCCCTACCATGAAAGCAGAGTCTTAACCACTGGACCACCAGGAAGTCCTTAACTTTTAAAAATACTGCTTCACTAAGGTATAATTTACATAAAATGTAGTTCAACAATTTAAAGTGTACACTTCAAATTCAAATATGTTTGAATTTCGACAAAGATATCTAGTTGTGGAAAACAGTGCGACATTCAGAATTTAGAACATTACTATTCCTTCCCAAAGTTTCTTTTAGCCCTTTGCAGTCAATACCCTTTCCTCAACCCCTGGCCACTACTGATCAAATTTCTTACATTAAAGTTTTACTTCTAGAATTTCATATTACTGGAAACATATGGTATGTCATCTGTCATTTGTGTTGAGATATTTTCATTCGGCATAATGATTTTGAGATTCATCCATATTGTTCCATGTATAAGTAATTCATTCCTTTTCATGTCTGAGTGCTGTTCCATAGTTTGGATGTACCACATTTTGTTTACCCACTCATGAATAGTTGGACTGCTTCCAATTACTGGTGAATAGTTGGATTGTTTCCAATTATTGGCTATTATGAATAAAGTGATATACACATTCAAGCACAAGCCTTTGTGTGGATATATTTTCATTTCCCTTATACATACTAGTAGAATGCTAGTTGATGTTTAAACTTATAAAGAAATAGATATACTGTTTTCCAAAGTGATGGTACCAAATTGCATCCCTATCAGCAATGTTTAATAAGTTTTAGTTGCTCCATATCCCTGACAGCACTTTGCACCCTCAGTTTTAAAAATGTTATCCAACCTAGTGGGGACAGTGGTTTCTCATTATGGTTTTAATTTGCATTTCCCTAGTAAGTAATGACAGTTTTTTCCATGTGTTTATTTCTCATTGACCTATCTTCTTTGATGACATATCTGTTCAAACGTTTTTCCCATTTAAAGACTGGGTTGTGGGGATTTCCCTGGTGGCACCCTTCCAGTGCAAGGAACTTGGGTTTGATCCTTGGTCCAGGAAGATTCCAGATGTTTTTCCTTGTCTTTTCAATGTTCTAATTTTTTGGCTGTGCTGGGTCTTAGTTGCTGTGTCGGCTTTTCTCTAGTTGCAGACAGTGGAGGCTACTCTCTAGTTGCAGTATGTGGGCTTCTCACTGCATTGGTTTCTCTTGTTGCAGAGCATGGGCTTTAGGGCACTCGGGCTTCAGTAGCTGTGGCACACAGGCTCGATACTTGTGGCTCCCAGGCTCTAGAGCACAGGCTCAGTAGCTGCGGCACACAGGCTTAGTTGCTCCACAGTATGGGGGATCTTCCCTGCCCAGAGATTGAACCCATGTGTCCTGCAGTGGCTGGCAGATTCTTTCTAACTGAGCCACGAGGGAAGCCATTCCTTGTCTCTTTTTGAAATTATTTATCTATCTAGTCAGTTATTTTTGGCTGTACTGGGTCTTCTGTAGCAGGGGCTGGTTTTCCTTGTGGTATGTAGGCTTCTCACTGCAGTGGGGTTTCCAGTCGCAGAGCACAGGTTCTACACACGTGGGCTTCAGCAGTTGTAGCACCTGGGCTCAGTAGTTGAGGCTCACAGGCTCTAGAGCGTGGGTTCAGTATTTGTGGTGTATGGGCTTAGCGGCTCCACAGCATGTAGACTCTTCCCGGACCAGGGATTGAGCCCATGTCCCCTGTGTTGGTAGGTGGATTCCTATCTACTGTACCACCAAGTAAGTCCTAAAATAAGAAAAAAGTCTTTCATATGTACCCACATATTTACCATGTAGCACATTCTTCATTCCTTTGCATAAATCCAAATTTCCACATTGTATCATTTTCTTTTGCCTGAGTCACTACCTTTAACTTTGCAGCATGGGTCTGCTGGTGATAGAATGATGAATTCTATCACTTTTTCCATTCCTGGAAAATGATTTCACCCTAGAAAGATATTTCCACTAGGTATGAATTCTAGGCTAATAGGTTTATTTTCAGCACTTTAAAATGCTGTACCATTGTCTCTAGAGTATAGTTTTCTGACAAGTTAGCTATTATTCTTATGTTTGTTACATAATGTGCATCTTTTTCCTCTTGTGCTTTTCAGCTTTTCTCTTTACACACTGTTTTTCAGTAAGTAATTAGGACGTGCTTTGGTGTGTTTTTCTTAATGTCTTTTTTATTTGAGGATTATTGTTGGACTTGTAATGTTATAGCTTTTTCATCAAATTTGGAAAAATTTTGGCTTTATTTTTTTTCAATATTTTTTCTATATCTGTTCTCCTGCCCTTTCTCTTTCTGGAACTCCACTTACTTGTTTGGGAGACTACCTAATGTATCTGGTAGTTCAACAAGGCACTCTTCAACTTATAAATTTAAGTCCTCTGTCTGTACTTAGTTTTTTATACTTTTTATTCTATGTCTTCAAGTTCACTGTTTCTTCTGCAGTATCTAATATGCCATTAATCCTACCTAGTGTTTTTTTTTAGTTACTTTTCATCTCTAGAAGCTTCATCTGGGTCTTTTACATGTCTTCTATGTTACTCATTATGTTTTCCTTTATGTCCAAGGATATTGCTGCTGCTGCTAAGTAGCTTCAGTCGTGTCTGACTCTGTGCGACCCCATAGACGGCAGCTCACCAGGCTCCCCCATCCCTGGGATTCTCCAGGCAAGAACACTGGAGTGGGTTGCCATTTCCTTCTCCAACTCATGAAAGTGAAAAATGAAAGTGAAGTCACTCAGTCGTGTCCGACTGCTAGCGAACCCATGGACTGCAGCCTTCCAGGCTCCTCCATCCATGGGATTTGCTAGGCAAGATTTGTTGGAGTGGGGTGCCATTGCCTTCTCCGGTCCAAACATATTAAAAGTATTTTGACAGCTGTTTTAAGGTCCTTTTACAATAACTCCCTCATCACTGTCATTACTGTACTTGTTCTATCGATTGTTTTCTTCCTCCCAGATTACTGGTTGTATTATACTGGTTGCATTATTCTTTTCTGTACACCAGATCTTTCTTCACCGAATGCAGAGCTTTGTGAGTTTTATGTTTCAGAGTACTGGATTTTGTGTAATCCTTTAAAGAATGTTTGGTTTTACTGTAGCGTATAACTAAGCAATTTGCAGATGAATTTGATCCTTCCGAGTCGTGCTCTACACTTCATTATGGCAGCTCCAGAGCAACTTTATTCTGGGACTACGTTAGTCCTACTACAAAGGGTGTGACCCCTTTGGACTCTATCCAATGTCTCTCCACTCTGGCTGGTGGGAATACAAATTGTGAGTTCTGTATACAATTCAGTTGATTGGCTTGAGGACAGTTTCCTCTGATGCATGTGCAGATCACTATATAATAATAATTAAAAAAAATTGAGATGATTTCTCTAGATCTGGTGTTCTTTCTGTAGCACTTCAGTACACTGCCTCACTCTTCTCAGATTTTAATCTTGGTCTGAACTTGTGAGATTGCCAAACTCTATTTTAATTGCCTTTCCCTGTGGTACAGGCTAGAAACTGCCTCCAGGCAGTAAACTGGGGCAATTGTAGGACTCACCTTGTTTCTTCATTTTTCTGAGGGAGTACAGACTCAAGCTGCCTGCTGTCCAATATCTGAAACTGTGAAAGTGAAAGTCGCTCAGTTGCGTCTGACTCTTTGAGACCCCACAGTCCATGGAATTTTCCAGGCCAGAATACTGGAGTAGGTAGCCTTTCCCTTCTCCAGGGGATCTTCCCAACCCAGGGATCGAACCCAGGTCTCCCACACTGCAGGCAGATTCTTTACCAGCTGAGCCACAAGGGAAGCCCAAGAATACTGGAGTGGGGAGCCTATCCCTTTTCCAGTGGATCTTCCCGACCCAGGAATGAACCGGGGTCTCCTGCATTGCATTGCAGGCAGATTCTTTACCAACTGAGCTATCAGGGAAGCCCTCTGAAACTGTGGTTTTGTATATTTTGTCTGATTTTCTTACTTTTTATGATAGGAGGGCAACTTCTGCGGAAGTTTATCTTTCATGGGCAAAAGTGGAAGATCTTAGCTATGTAACACGTGGTACCTAGTGAATGTGTTAACCACTGGACATACATTATCTCATTTAATCCTTAAAACAATGCTGTGAGGGACATACTTGTATTATCTTTGTTTTATAGACAAGGAAATGAGTCTGAGGGGCTAAGTAACTAGCCCAAGACACCATACATAGTTGGTATGATAAGATACAGAAGTAGGATTCAGATCCCAGTAGTCTAAGCTCTAAATCAGTTACAATGGTTACACTGTATCATAGAAGAGGGAAGAATGATGAAGTCAAGGGGCAAGGAAGATTCTTGGCAGGTAGTAAGATAAAGCAAAAAGAAAAGTGAAGCAAAGGATTTGAACAGACATTTTTCCAGGGAAGATAGGGCCAAAAAACACATGAAAAGATTCTCAACATTAGTAGTCATCTGGGAAATGCAAATTAAAATCACACTATATACTACTTCACAGTCACTATGATGGCTATAATCAGACAGATAATAACAAGCGTTGACAAGGATGTGGAAAATTTGCAATCCTCATACATTGCTGGTGGAATTATAAAATGGTGCAGCTACTTTGGAATACAGTTTGGCAGTTTCTGAAAGGGTTAAACACAGAACTGCCATATGCCCCATCAATTCTACTACAAGGTATATATTCTCAAAAAAATGAAAACATACATCCACACAAAAACTTGTAACAAATGTTCCACTATTCATAACAGCCAAAAGTAGAAACAACGCAAATGTCCATCAACTAAAGACTGGATGAAGAAAATGTAGTATATCTATACAATGGAATATTACCTGGCAATACAAGGAATGAATTATGTGCTATAACATGGAGAAAACTTTGAAAGAGTATGCTACGTTTAAGAGGCCAGTCACAGAAGGCCATATATTGTATGATTCCATTTATATGACATGTACAGAATAGGCAAGTTGATAGAGACAGTAAGTGGACTGATGGTTACCAAGGTTTAAGGGGGGAAGGAATAGGGAGTGACTGCTACTGAATGCAAGATTCATTTTTGGAGCAATGAAAATGAAATTAGATAGTGGTGATAACTATATAAACTTGAGAATATACTAAAAACATTTGAAGTGTATACTTTAAAAGTTTTAACCTTCTCAGTTAGGCTGGAGTATTGGCACTTTTAAGACCTCACAATGTGACAAAATATAAACTAAAGAAGGAGCCCAAAGCCATTTCTGCTTCAGTTTCCAAGTCCACACCTCCACTGACATTTTACCTTCAGCTGTATAGGACAACATTTGCTCACCACTGCGTGGTCGGCTTTTCCTGAGCCTGTAACAGTCAAGGCAGACCCCAAATCCGCATTTGCGACAAACCCAGTGGATGTTGAAGAGGGTTGTTTCACATACATCACACATCTCCCGTACACCTCGGACCGCTCGCTTCCATGCCACTTTCTCTGGTGGAAAAAGGAAGAGGAATACTGTTGGCACTGAGCATCCTGAGCGAGAGCATAAGATCCCAGATCCACTGATTCCCATTCAAGCATTTTGTCTAGCAATTAAACTCAAAGATTCATGCAGTTCGTATTTGTATAATTGTAAGAGAAACAAAATACATGGAATTTCTAATATTTCTGAGCAAGTGTTAGTGAGAATGAATGCCATATGTTGTCACTTAAGATACTATAAAATTTTCAAATTGGGGAAGCTTTAAATGAGAAGATTTTCTCTTAAAGTACAGTACAATATTCCTTGGTCTAGAAATAGGGTATAGTATCTCATAGACATGGAAATACCATAAATGTATGAATAACATGGGTTTAAGGTATGAAACACAACAACCAGTAGCACTTAATCTATTCACAAACCATGAAGTATTACTACTTACTGACACAAATTAGTTCAAAGTGAAGAAAATATTCAGAGTGAACCAAACCCAAATAGGGATCAAAATGCAAATTATGGCAACTGTGCTACAAAAATGAAAGACAAATAGGGAAGGAAATTTTAGTCTGTTAAATGCCAAAGATGGAAAGACTGAGGACTTGCTAGACACAGGTATTGCTTTAGCTATTCAATTTAGCTCATATAGAAGTTTTAGCAGGCTTAATTCATCCATAGAGAATGCTATCTGCCACTCATTCCACACTTCACTTTAAGCAAAAGAAAATGAGTTTCCAACTAGAACTGCCTAGAAGACAAGCAAGAGGGGGCCTTACGGTGTGGCTCCACCATCATCATGGCCTCCTTCTCAGACATCACAAGTTGGCAGAACTGGTCTCCAACATTGGCCAGAATGTATTTCGAGGTTTCTAGGTCTATTCCTTCTGCTAGGGAAGAAGAGGGAATCCACAGGTTCATGGCATCAGGGTCACTTTGCTGGGGACTCAGAAACCCTTCCACTCGGAGTACCCCTTTTCGAGTGAAGATCAACCTGAGATAGGAAGATACACAGTCAAATAGACAGTAAATAGCAGCAACCATGGAAACCAACACCCACTTAAAAATCCTACGACCTAAAAGAAATTAAATGAGACTTAATAGGAATCAGGCGGAGTTAAGAACTTGCACCATATTCGACCAACACAGTATGCACTAATAGAAAGGCTTACTGTTAATACTTATTAGGTCCAGGTTCTTTAAAGAGCTGTCTACCAGTTTCTCTAACCACTTATTCCATACCAGCAACCACACCAGTAAATGTGACCAGAGAAAAACACAGATCTGTGCTCACTGTCACACTTGAAATGCCTGTCGACTTACATCAGGTGAGCCTTTAATGCTTGTTTAATATCTTCTTTCTTTTCAAAACTTCAGTATTATTTTCCTCACGAGGACCTTGCTAACTATTTCATTCAAAAATTCCTGCAAGGAGCCAGAAGAGAGAATTCCCACAAGCTCCCACCACACTATCACACATTGCTATACCTGCCCCCAGGTACTCCATTTCATCTTCTGCTACTGTGGGTGAACTAGCTCCACTTTTGCTCTACACCTTATCCTCTTGCATAGGCATCCTTTCACTAATTCTCTGTTCTACATCTATTTTCCTCTCTTTTTGTCATTGTTCAGTTGCTCAGGCATGTCTGACTCTTTGTGACCCGATGGACTGCAGCATGCCAGGCTTCCCTGTCCTTCACTGTCTTCCTGGAGTTTGCTCAAAGTCATGTGCATTGAATCGGGGATTTTCCTCTCTACTGAATCACTCTAGTCAGTATTTGAATGTGCTATCTCAGTCCCTTTGATCCCACATCCTTCTTCATTTATCTGTTCATAAGAGCAAAGTTTCTTAGGAGATTTGTCTGTACTGATAGTTACCAGTTCCTTTCTCCTTTATTTTCTTTTTTTTAATTTTTATTTTTACTTTATTTCACTTTACAATACTGTATTGGTTTTGCCATACATTAACATGAATCCACCACCGGTGTACTTAAGTTCCCAAACATGAACCCCCTCCCACCTCCCACCCCTATTTTCTCTTAAAGCACAACATTCAGACGTTCTCTCATCAATCTACCAAAACTTTATTTTGGCTGTGCTGTGTGGCATATGACGTCTTGAGTTCCCGACCAGGGATGGAACGCACATCCCCTGCAGTGGAAGCACTGGACAGTGAGGAAGTCCTAAAACTGTTTTCGACAAGGTCATTCCCCACTGTTAAATCCAAAGGTCATTTTTTGTCCTTAACTGACCACACCCAATCACCAGCATTTGCCAGAGTTCATTATTCCTTCCTAGAAACACATTCTTCAGTTGTCTTCCAGAATACCTCACTGGCTGTTTCTTCTCAGTCTCCTTTACTAGTTCCTCCTCATCCTGATTTCCCTGGTAGGTCAGACGGTAAAGATTCTGCCTGCAATGCAGGAGACCTGGGTTCGATCCCAGGATCGGGAAGATGCCCTGGAGAAGGAAATGGCAACCCACTCCAGGATTCTTGCCTGGAGAATTCCATGGACAGAGGAGCCTGGTAGGCTACAGTCCATGGGATCGCAAAGAGTCAGACATGACTGAGTGACTTCACTTCACTTCACTTCCTCATCCTGAAACAGGAGGGAAGAGGGAGGGCACAGACTTTAAGAGAATGACAATAGTCCAAGGACACGACGTAAACTGATTAGAACAAACAGATCCAAGATGTCCGAGTGACTTCCACTAGAAGTTTGAGCCTCAGTATACACTCATCATTCAGGTATGACCTAAATCAAATCCCTTATGATTATACACTGGAAGCGAGAAATAGATTTAAGGGACTAGATCTGATAGATAGAGTGCCTGATGAACTATGGACAGAGGTTCGCGACATTGCACAGGAGACAGGGATCAAGACCATCGCCATGGAAAAGAAATGCAAAAAAGCAAAATGGCTGTCTGGGGAGGCCTTAAAAATAGCTGTGAAAAGAAGAGAGGCGAAAAGCAAAGGAGAAAAGGAAAGATATAGGCATTTGAATGCAGAGTTCCAGAGAATAGCAAGAAGAGATAAGAAAGCCTTCTTCAGTAATCA
Source organism: Ovis aries (assembly GCF_016772045.2). Classification (NCBI taxonomy): domain Eukaryota; kingdom Metazoa; phylum Chordata; class Mammalia; order Artiodactyla; family Bovidae; genus Ovis; species Ovis aries. The sequence continues at coordinate 47,453,151 of NC_056058.1, read as the reverse complement.
ATGCAAAGATATAGAGGAAAAGAACAGAATGGGAAAGACTAGAGATCTCTTCAAGAAAACTAGAGATACCAAGGGAACATTTCATGCAAAGATGGGCTCGATAAAGGACAGAAATTGTATGGACCTAACAGAAGCAGAAGATACTAAGAAGAGGTGGCAAGAATACACAGAAGAACTATACAAAAAAGATTTTCATGACCCAGATAATCATGATGGTGTGATGACTCATCTAGAGCCAGACATCCTGGAATGTGAAGTCAAGTGGGCCTTAGAAAGCATCACTACGAACAAAGCTAGTGTAGGTGATGGAATTCCAGCTGAGCTGTTTCAAATCCTGAAAGATAATGTTGTGAAAGTACTGCAATCAATATGCCAGCAAATTTGGAAAACTCAGCAGTGGCCACAGGACTGGAAAAGGTCAGTTTTCATCCCAATCCCAAAGAAAGGCAATGCCAAAGAATGCTCAAACTACCGCACAATTGCACTCATCTCACATGCTAGTAAAGTAATGTTCAAAATTCTCCAAGCCAGGCTTCAGCAATACGTGAACCGTGAACTTCCTGATGTTCAAGCTGGTTTTGGAAAAGGCAGAGGAATCACAGATCAAATTGCCAACATCTGCTGGATCATGGAAAAAGCAAAACAGTTCCAGAAAAACATCTATTTCTGCTTTATTGACTATGCCAAAGCCTTTCACTGTGTGGATCACAATAAACTGTGGAAAATTCTGAGAGAGATGGGAATACCAGACCATCTGACCTGCCTCTTAAGAAATCTGTATGCAGGTCAGGAAGCAACAGTTAGAACTGGACATGGAACAACAGACTGGTTCCAAATTGGGAAAGGAGTACATCAAGGCTGTATACTGTCACCCTGCTTATTTAACTTCTATGCAGAGTACATCATGAGAAACGCTGGGCTGGAAGAAACACAAGCTGGAATCAAGATTGCCGGGAGAAATATCAATAACCTCAGATATGCAGATGATACCACCCTTATGGCAGAAAGTGAAGAGGAACTAAAAAGCCTCTTGATGAAAGTGAAAGTGGAGAGTGAAAGAGTTCCAGCTTAAAGCTCAACATTCAGAAAACGAAGATCATGGCATCTGGTCCCATCACTTCATGGGAAATAGATGGGGAAACAGTGGAAACAGTGTCAGACTTTATTTTTGGGGGCTCCAAAATCACTGCAGATGGTGACTGCAGCCATGAAATTAAAAGATGCTTACTCCTTGGAAGAAAAGTTATGACCAACCTAGATAGCATATTCAAAAGCAGAGACATTACTTTGCCAACAAAGGTCTGTCTAGTCAAGGCTATGGTTTCTCCTGTGGTCATGTATGGATGTGAGAGCTGGACTGTGAAGAAGGCTGAGCACCGAAGAACTGATGCTTTTGAAGTGTGGTGTTGGAGAAAACTCTTGAGAGTCCCTTGGACTGCAAGGAGATCCAATCAGTCCATTCTGAAGGAGATCAGCCCTGGGATTTCTTTGGAAGGAATGATGCTAAAGCTGAAACTCCAGTACTTTGGCCACCTCATGCGAAGAGTTGACTCGGAAAAGACTCTGATGCTGGGAGGGATTGGGGGCAGAAGGAGAAGGGGACGACAGAGGATGAGATGGCTGGATGGCATCACTGACTCAATGGACGTGAGTCTGAGTGAACTCTGGGAGTTGGTGATGGACAGGGAGGCCTGGCGTGCTGCGATTCATGGGGTCGCCAAGAGTTGGACATGACTGAGCGACTGAACTGAACTGAACTGATACACTCATCATAACACATCAGCAAAGTGAACTGACACAACCACCAGTGCCATCACAGTTCTGAGGCCAACCATCAAAGACCAAAAAGAGGGCAGTGGCCCAACTCCTGGAAATCCTTGCCCTTTCCCAGGATGACAGAGGATGAGATGGTTGTATGGCATCACAGACTCAATGGACATGAATTTGAGCAAGCTCTGGGAGTTGGTGATGGACAGGAAAGCCTCGCATGCTGTAGTCCATGGGGTCACAAAGAGTCAGACACGACTGAGTGACTAAACTGAACTGAATTTCCCAAAATAGTTGGAATAATCCCCCCATTCATTGTTGTTGGTCAGTTGCTAAGTCATGTCCAACTCTTTAGGACCCTATGGCGTCACCACATGTGGGATCTTAGTTCCCCAACCAGGGACTGAACCTGTGCCCCCTGCAGGGGAAGTGCAGAGTCCTAAACACTGGACTGCCAAGGAAGTCCCCCATCAAGTCATCCTATTTAAATTGTAGCCTCTCTAGCCTCTCCACATATCAATCCCCTTTCCCTTCTTTATCTTCCTCATAGTTAAACTTGTTTTTCTATTATCTGCATCCCTTACAAGCCTCTGGAGGGCTGGAATTAGATGGTTTTGTGTACTGTTTAATCCTCAATGCCCACAACAATGGCTGGCACATATTAAATTTTCAATACACATTTGCTGAATAAGCGAATCCATGCCACATGGATAAACCACTTGGATTTCTTTATTTAAAAAACTAAGGACTCTTGAATGATTTATTAGAAGAAATTTCTCTTCTAAGTTTATCAAGCAGAAGCAAAGTAAGTAAATAGGTATTGTTTGGTAAAAGCAAGGGACATTTCAAGGATTTTCAACAGTTACCCCTATTTTAAAGAAGGTTCACATTATCTCCTAATCTTACTTCCCCTTCTTTCTTAGGGGACTTAAATTACTCTAGCACTAAAGAGGAGTAACTGGTTAAGCAAATCTATAATACACAATGGCATCCTTCTGCTCACATCACTGGTTTCAAATGGAATTCAAGTTAGGAATAAGAACACAGTTCAGGGGGCAGCAGGTGAGACTGTTAAATTTAAATTCTCTTAAGGATGAAGTCATGTATCATTTCACAACCTAAATAACTAATGGGATGGCAGAACCTTAGCACAGACTCTAAGAGCAACGAAGTTTAGGAAAACAAGAAAAAGATGCTGAAATATGTTTACCAATTCAGAGAAAGAGTGGAAGTTATGTATCACTAAGGAAACTGGGAAGGAGATGAAGAGAGGAGTTTGGGTACCTCCGGAAGTGAAAGAAGCGGCAGGCCACAGTGGAATCATCTTGTTCCTGTTCCTTAAACTTCCGATACCGCTCCAGGCGGCACTCACGACACTTGTGCAGGTGAGGGGCTACATTGATGCACGACCCATCCTGCAGGAAGGGCTCTCCGGACTGCTTCAGCTTCTTTACTTTGCTCACATCTTTCAGCACTGACTGGCCCACTGTGAGAAGGCAGAGACAGAAATGGTTGGTCATAAAAGGTTTAAAAGAGATGCAAAAACATGATTCTCCTGAGGACAGACATTGTCCTGACCTGAGTCACTCCTCCTTGCACTGGATGGGCATGAGCCCATCAGGTCCATCCTTGGCAGAAAAGGGGCAGAGGAAACAAAGAGGCTTCAACTGGGAAATAAAAACCATGGAGAATTTGTGGGAAGTACCCCATGACAATGAAACAACTCTGAGTATGGGTGAGGAAAACTCAAGAAGGCAGAAGGTAGCTTCTTGCCACCAGCCCCTCAGGATATGACTGTTCTACTAATCAAGAACTCTTGGGGCTTCTATGGGAAACCAAATCCTAATGAGAATGGTGACTTGCCATTTTCTTAGACACTTGTCTTTACACAATTTCAGACTATAACCTTACTCCACAGGAGTTAACGGCTTTTGAAAGAGATTTAAAACCATAAATATGTGACAGACAGGAGCAAACTGAGGAGTGGTTCTCTTGCTTCATCAACTCTACTAAAGGCTGCTATGTGAGAATAAAGACTAGCACTGAGTAACTCCCCTAAGTTCATTAAAGGGGAAGGACCAAAGGCAGGAGAAATATACTAAGGGAGGAAAGAGTTCCTGACCAAAATTAACAGACTATCAAGACTTTGTGGGATTATCATTAACAGGACAGATATCCCTCTTACAGAGCTGGTTTAGATCAACCCTAACTTGAACCAGATGATCTGATGAGGGATCCCTACTGCACCCTTTGGACTATGTAATTCTATGAGATTATAGGACTTTCCATCAAAAAGAGGGCCTCTGCTGCCCAAGAGCACAGCAAGCATTTGAAGCAAGTGCCAGAGCCAGGCCCATGGATAATCTCAGCAGGATCACCTTTCAAGGGGGCAGTCCGAGGCCGGCCCTTGGGGGCCTGCTTCCCTTTGCCTTTTCCCAGCAACAGCTCAGCACTGCGTTCCCCATTGGGGCCCAGCTTCCCCATCAGGTGTTCTGGAATCCCCTTCAGGCCGGTCTTGGCTTGGAGCTGCTCCTCAGAGTCGCTTAAATCTGACAGGTCACTATTGGTACTGGAGTCTGAGTCCTGTCTGCAAGCCAAGCTTCGCTCATCCAGTGAGAACCTTTTCACAGCTTCAAAAGGAGCTTTGTTCTCCTGTGAAAAATCTGCTGGGGAGGACAGAAAGCTGCCTGAGTGCCTGCCAAAGACGTTACTAAAGGTTTTAAGGAGAGGATTGTCCTGCTGCCCAGGCCCCACAGTTGGCCTCTCCTCTGTGGGGCTAGAGGAGAGAGTAGGCATCTCAATGGGCTGGGTGAGGCCGCTGGTGGGTGAACTGGAGCGGCCATTCCCCATGGCAGAGAGGCTTGGCCCCCCAGTGGTAAGAGCTGAGCCCAGAACACCAGACACCAGTTTGGAGGAGTCAGTTGTGATGAAGAGGGTTTTCTTCTTTGCTAAAGATGCTGAATCTGTAGAGGAGTGAGACTCGGGCCAGCTGGGTGCTGCCTTGGAGGTGACAGTGGTAGCAGAGGAAGAGCTACCTGATGCCTGAGATGCAAAGCTGCTGAAAGGGCTATGTTCAACTTTCTCCACAAATGCCAAGAAAGGGTTAGAAGGCTCTTCTCGGGACAGTTTAGGGGGCTGTAAAAATAGATTTTCATGACTGTCTGGGGTGCGGGCATTTAGGAGGCTCCGTGGGAAGGCTGGCGTGAGGGTGGGCATGGACTCTGCAGGCACTTTCCGATCCACAGAGCTGCCAGCCTTAGAGCCTGATTTAGTGTCTGCTCCAAGAGTGGATCTTCCTTTACAGAGGCTCTCAAGGCTTTGTTTAAATGAGTCTCGACTGGAGGAATCATCAGCCAAATTCTCTGAAACGGTAGTGAAGTAGTTACTGGTGGGTAAAGTTTGGGACATGCATTGAAAAAACAAGTTTTTGGAGAGATCAGAGTCTTTCTGAGACTCTGGTGCTGGGCTACAGCCAAAAGAGAAGCCCAAAGGTTTGTTCTCTGTGGCAAGAACCCCATTGGACTGGCTCCTTCCACTTCCAAAAGTCAAAGCTTGTGATGAACCCGGGAGAGATGCTCCAAATCCAGAAGAGGCCAGGACAGAATTCCTTGAATTCTGAAAAGAAGATAGCCAGAATTAGTGATGTTGGCTTCCTTGACAATCTTTTGATACCTTCTTGGACCTAGGCCAACATTTCTTATGGGTCAATCAATTTTTCTCCCCTACAATTTCAGGAAAACTGCTCTTATAACTGTTACTTCACCAGGAAAGAAAACTGCCACAGACAACACAGAGGGGTCTTTAGCAAGGTGAGACAGAGATGGCAGGATGAAATGATACCCTTGGTTGTTAGCCAACTGACTGTCAAAGCACCAAGAGGCTGTGTAGGCTTCTAAGTTATCTATTTAGAAATGAAGACTCTGTCAGGGAACTGAAGAAAAGGGTTCCCGAATGTAAATGAGCTTTTAGTCTGAAATAGAGTGAAATATTACTAGTGACCCTGTAATATTAATCTACCTCAAAGACCTTAGGGGCTATGGTTAAAGTTTTGGTTGATTTAAGTCATTGCAAATTGCCCACTCTTACAAAAGTGACTTCAGCCCTATGAAAAGCTCATCGTACATTAAGGAAAAAAATCTTTGTCTGAAAATTGCTAAGATGGACTCAAATCAACATAAAAGCTGAATTATCTGTTTCTCTTAAAGTTAGACCTAAAGGTGCTAAATTAAAGAGGCATACCAGTTACTGAACACTTCTGTTATCATTATGATTTAACAAGTCTCCAAAGCGGAAAACTGTAGATACTGATAATACCCACCAACAAAAGCACTCAGCACAACAAACTGGAGAATGAAAAAAAAAATCTTTTTTTTACACCTTAAAAATGCTAACTTCCGCATTTAGATAAACAAGGATGTGTATATAAAAGGGGTTAGAATCACTTTCATATAGTATATCACATACTCATATATGTGGATAATACAGAGAAATATCCATAGGTAGGTACAAGTACTTACATAATACTTATATTCACTTTAAAGTATTAGAAATAAAAATTATTTCATGACTGCTTAATAGATACGGCGTTTCTCTTGGGGAAGAAGAAAATTTCTTTATGTAGTAGTGATGGTTGCATAACATTGTGAATATATAAATGCCATGATACTGCACACCTCAAATTGTATAAATGGTAAATTTTATGCGTTAACTTAATTTTTAGAAATGTAACATATACCAGATAAATGAAAGGGTGGTATTAAAAAAAAGTGAGACTATGTAAGAGGAGTCTACATTAGGACTTTCTTTGAGGGTGGCAAAGAGGCATGAGAACCAGGCAGGCCTTTTAATGGCTTGCCTCCAGGTGACATCTGCTACAGAGACCAGTTCAGGGCATTTCAATAACCTAGTTCATTCTCCTTTTTTCTTTTCCTTCCCACTAACCAAAAACCACTGACTTAAAACTCCTCCAAATAAAAAGAAGAGAATAGACAGACACAGCACTGACGCTATGCTGTTGTTTCACTGGCTGGATCTGTCCAGGTCCCTTGACACCTGTGTGACTGCAAGGAATGAGCTTAAGGATCTCAGGTTTCACTACTAAAGTTACCCTCTAAAAATAAACACACATATGGACTTCCCTGGTGGCTGAGTGGTAAAGAATCCTCCTGCCAGTGCAGGAGACATGGCTTCCATCTCTAATCCAGGAGGATCCCACATGGCCGTGGAGCAACAAGCCTGTGCATCACAACAACTGAGCCTGTGCTCTAGACCCCAGTAGCAGAAACTACTGAGCCCATGTGCCTCAACTACTGAAGTCTGAGCATCTAGAACCCTTACTCTGCAACCAGAGAAGTCACCACAGTAAGAAGCCCTTGCACTGCAACTAGAGGAAAAGACAGGGCAGCAATGAAGACCCAGCACAGCCAAAAATATTAAATAATAAACAAAATTATATAAAAAATACACACATGAATGAAAAATAATTGGATGCTCTTTCTTTTTCCTATAACTGATTAAATTTCAAATCTTTTTCTTATAAGAAAGTGATGACAAACTGATTTCAACACAATTTTTAGGGCAGGAAGTTTCCTGGGGGGCTGTGCCCCTGGTTCATGATGGAAATATCCATTTCTGTACTTTAAAATCATACCCCAAGAGAATACCTAGGCTAACCCACTAGTAAAGTTACTGATACAGTCACAGAAATTTCTCAGACCTGTTTGGAAAATGCCCTCTGAATCCGCACTTCATCTATTCAGCTTTGCTACTCCAAAAACAACAGTATTCAGTGGATCTCTTCGTGAAGCATGTAATATTTGCTCTGTTTTGTAATCCCCATTTACATCTATTCTGCCTTTGACATGGACTTAATTTTAATCAATTTGGGCAATATGATGACTTAAACAGAGGAGAAATCCACATAAGATCCCCACCTAGTTCTCTTGGGAATGCTGGTAAACTAACAGAGAACAAATCATGAAGAGTGTAAACTTTGCATTTACAGGCCTTCTCGTCTGCCTTGGCACTTCATTTCCCTCCCCATCCCTGCACACTAGAGATTAACAAACTGGATCTTCTATGAAGGGGAAGAAGTCAGATGAAATATATATGCCATGTTTTATATGACACTGTTATAAAACAATTCCATTTTAGGACGTGAGCTCCTTCAAATAGGATTTCAATTCTGTTTATAATATACAGTACTTAGCACACAGTAGTTTCTTATACATAATTTATAAAAGTCACTTAGTATTTTATTTGTATTTCATATTCCAGTTTGAATTAATAGCCAATTTGGAAAGAAAATATGACCAGCATCATTAATCATACTTTGGTGACCAAAATAAGAGCCAAAAGACTGTAAGAACTGATTTGATACTGTTTCAAATTTGACTGGGGAGCCAACTTGATATTAACTTTATTTAACAAAAGTTGCATTTCAGCAACAATATATGTATATCAGATAAAGAACCTAGCAAGCTGGATACTACCACAATTAATTCCATCAAAATTTCCAGGTAAGGCTTAAAAGATTAAGTGAAGAGGGGGGGAAAAAAAAAACCTTCTATGGTCATATCAAAGTGGCCCAGCCTCAAAGGAAAATATAGAAAATGATGAACTGAAAATGTGTTGGTAATAGTAGCTTTCACATAGCCCTAATTATAGTGTTCACTGTTTCCAACACTATAATTCATTAACCTTGCCTCTCAAAGGCCTGGTGGAGGGTAAACCACTACATGAACTAAATAGATAACTGAGTTTAAAAGATTCCCCATTGGATCTATTTTAACAACACATTAAATTGGATTGTATAATCAAGTTTTGACTAGCCCAACTGTTCAGGTGACTTTTAAGAGCTGAGAAAGTTTTAAGAATATACACATTTGTCCAACAAGCAGTAAAGGACTACCCACAGAATACAATTTAAACACATCTCAGAAATACTCCTTCCCTATGGCATCTGAGATGCTTTTTAATGTGCTAAGAACAAAGTAGGGTGAAAGTGTGAACCCACATCTTGCAAATCTGCCCCTGAAACAACTCACCTCTCCTGGGGCCTGCGACCAGCTGCCTTTCTGTTTTTCCGGCCCAGTCCCTGTTGCAAGGCCAGTGTCTGAGATCCTCACCGTGGTTGGGGTGGAGCTGGCGGTAGTGACCACAGCTGCTGAAGCCACCATACACTGGCCAACTTGTTCCAGTGTTTTTCCTGCCTCTTTATTTTCGGCTCCACCCACCTCTGGGGCCAAAGGTGTCTGACCTGTGGCTGTAGAATACGGAGTGAAAGGTAGAGGTGTGTCCCCACCCACAGGCTCATCCTGCACCACCAGAGTCCTGCCGTTTTCTTTGGTGTAAGTGGCAAAGCGAATGTTGCGGTTAATCTGGGGGACAAATGTAGTCGGTGGCTGCTTGGTTCTCTGATCCAGCCCTGGCTCTCCACTGGCATTCCCACCTTTCCAGGGCCCTCGGCTTGCCTCGCCTCCATCGCTCCCATTACTGTCTACTTCACCCCTGTCTCCTTTCAATTTCTTTGATGCAGGGTCACACCCAGAGTCCGAAGCACTTTTCCTCCTCCGGCCATCTTTCCCCTCTATGCTCTCTCTCTTCTTCTTTCCTTTGGAAGATTTTACTGCTTTTAACGTACCCCCCTACAAAACAAAATTCAAAAAAGATTTATTACAAGGGACTTTCCATCCTGTGAAAACCATAAACCATTAGCTCTTTCCCATCTCTAGAAGCAGACAATCAAAGCTGGGACAGATTGCCAAATTCCAATGCCAGCTCTAAGACATACCCTTTGTTAAAAAGCTCCAATCTTCCTATGATTCAATTTACACACACATTTTCAAGATAACAGTTACTAGAGGTTAACTCACTTTGCAAAACTTCCCTTAAATGAAATGTACTCCTTTCTTAAATGGACTTTTTTCAGGATTTTAAAAATTTATGGAATATCTTTTATAAAATGGACTGATAAAGCTAGTCTGGGAACTTATTTGCCCCTTAGTGAAAAAAAAATCTGCTTTATTTTATATTTATCTCCTTGTTTGATAGAAACTGGCAAGTATTGAAATATAAAATCTCCTCTATCCAGGAGTCACTAAAAACTGGTGACAACTTAACAATAGGAAAAGGAACATTTATGAGTCTGTGACCAGAGGAAAAGTGAGCCCAACAGAGACAGGTCTGAGTTGCTGTTATGGACACTATAAAGAACACAAATAATTTCTAGGTCTTATTTCAAAGCATTAGATACAAACAGGGGGGAAAACTAAAAAGGCAGGCTACCATAACCAAAAACTCAAATCTCTTAGCTCTTTTAGTAATTTCATCCTATCTCAGGAAATCTTAAAATTTAGCCTTATTTGAAAGGTGAAGTGAAGAAGTGAAGTCGCTCTGGCGTGTCCGACTCTGTGACCCCATGGACTGTAGCCTATCAGGCTCCTCCATCCATGGGATTTTACAGGCAAGAGTGCTGGAGCGGATTGCCATTTCCTTTTCTAGGGGATCTTCCCGACCCAGGAACTGAACCCGGGTCTCCCACATTGCAGGCAGACGCTTTACCGTCTGAGCCACTAGGGAAGATTTGCAAGGTCAGTAACCTTAAAAGACGCAGAATTAAAAGGGGACAATTCCTATCTCTGAGTGAAAACTCTTTCCCTGAGAAGGACAAGAGGACAGGGGCCTGGGACACAGTTAACACTCTCTTAGGCAACTTATACCTGGAAATTCTTAGATTGATATCCTATTATTTCTTTTTAGCTGCATTTAGCTAACTTTCAGATAGTTTCATTTAGATAATGTGCTGGGGTGGCAATAAGCTAGTGACATAGTTATTTGGCTGTTATTATTTACCAGCTTGATTAATCGATTCTTAATTAATCTTGATTAATCTACCCTTGAATACATATAGATTCTTTGTAAAGATCTGTATCTTTGCTGTAATCAATCATTATTATAGCTCTTATAACTGAATTTTTTTCAAATTTTTCATTTCTTCTTGCCAGTTTTCTCTTCATTTTTTTCTGCCTTCCTTTTTTCCCCCTTAATTTCCTTCTGAAAACCTTAACCAAAGCTCAAGATTTACTTGTTTCTCCCATACTTTTGGTAATACTAATCTAAGTTCCTAAATCTTTCATTTAAGAACTGTTTCTGTTTGTTAAGAATTATTTTCATTTGATCAATTAAAAATCTTTTTACCCCTTCTTCAACCTCTATCATCACTCAGTTTGCAGTGCTGTGAAATATTTAAGTACAATCACTGAAATCTCTCCTTTCTTGCTCACTCTTTCCAAGGAAATGAGGTGACCATGGATCTCTAAGAAGCGTTACTGTAAAACTTGGCATATCTGTCAATAATTGTATTTTGCTAGCTAAGATGACAGTCACACCATGGCAAAGCTGAAAAGAGAAGAATCAATGTCTGTTGCTGAAAACCAAAGATCTCACCTGTAACTCCTTCAGCCAACTTACAGAGCCTGGCTCACAGCAATTTCCCTGAGCAACAACGTATATGTATGTCCTACTTATGGTGAGCTACTCACATGTGAGTAGATTAGAACACTGAGACCAGTACTCTCTAGCTATATATGGCACAATCTAAATGTACCTAGCATATAATAGGTGCTTAAAGAACAAATGAAATGAGGAAGGAAATAAAAAAGGGACCCAATACAGCATCAAAGTAACAAGTGTTTTTCAGCCATGTAAACACAGTCAAAAGACTTATCCTATTTGTAATAATATAATATGTAGTAAAGAACTATTAAATTTTACCCTGATTCTTCTTTTCCTACCTTAATCTTGTTTTATCAAGCCAAAATGACTGGATAGAGAAGAGGAAGAATTGTATACCCAGCAGGAGCAGCCAAGAGAGCAATACAAACACAGGTGCTAAGAAAACTATGAAGAATATATGGACAGATGGCTGTCCAAGTCAATGTCCTACTGAAGGAAATTCATACAGGATTCCTTAATTGGTTCAGGCACTGATTTACAGTATGTCTTTTGATGGGTTATGATAATTCTGAATGAACCAAGAGTTGGTCTGATTCACAGAAACTATGGAGTAATCCACTGTGTGCTGAGCACTGAACTAGGCACTAGTTTAGTTTGAACTCTTCTTGGGATATGAAATTTCAGATTTCCTTGGAGCTCACTACCACCTGATGGAAAGAAAAAGAGGATGTAGTTTCTTCTCCATTTCTTATTACTGGGTAGGTCATGAATATTATTACTACTTATTATAGCTTTGTCTATTGTACCTTTTAAATATACCTGTCCTAAAAAATGTAAGAAAAAAGTAGGCCATTTTAAAACAGTTAGGCAACATAACCATGATGAAAAGGGTTTGCTCAGACTAGGTCTCTTTCTCAAGATTACCCTCCCTCAACTAGACAAGACTGTGGTGAGAGCAAGAAATGTACAGTGGTCAGAGCTTGAAACCCAAAGCTATTAACATGGATAACACACACATAATGAAGTCTATGTAACAAGATAATGCAAGCTCATGAGTCTGCTCAGAGACTCACTCCATTACTGTACCTCGCTCTGAGGCGCCGAATTATCCACGAGCATCACATGGATCAATCTGGGATCTACGGACTTGATCTCACCACTCTATAGAAGGAGGGGGATAGAAATTAGAAAAAAGAAGAAAGATTTAATGCCTGCCCACCAAAGACATAATTATGTAATTTTTCTTATGTAATCTATGCAATTTTCTCTATTTGTTTCTACTTCCCTGATAGAATGAAAGCTCCATGAATAGGGAACTCTATTATTTAATTCACTGCTAGAATAATAACATTTGAAACAAGGTCTAAAATATGGTAAGCACTCAAATATTTGTTAAGTGAATGAATGAAAAAATTGAGTTCAATGCCCAAGTGTCTCTTTTAGGGCTACTAATTTCAAATTCTGCATCTCTAAAACCTTCCTATTCTGTAATTAAAAAAAAAAAAAGAACTTCCCTGGTGGCTCAGTGGTGAAGAATCCACCTGCCAATGCAGGAGACATGGGTTTTATCCCTGGTCCAGGAAGATCCTATATGCTGTGGTAACTAAGTCTGTAAGCTACAACTGCTGAGCCTGTGCTCTAGAGCCCAGGAGCCACAACTACTGAGCCCATGTGCTTAAATTATTGAAGCCCTGCCAGTGTCAGAGCCAGATCTCTGCAACAAGAGAAGCCACCACAATGAGAAGCCTGCATACTGCAATCAGATAGTAGCCCAAAGACCCTGCAGCCACGAAGACCCAGAATAGCCAAACTAAATACAAATAAATAATAAAATTTAAAAGAAAAAAGAAACCTTCAGAAAAAAAGCTAAAGGTTTCGGCAGGGGCCTATTTGACAGATACTGTCAGATTTAATGTGTACATCCTTTGACCTGGCAATTACACACTTGGGAATTTATTTCAATAAATAAATAATGTGAAAAATGTATAATGATATATGCTCAAGGATAGTCACTGAGGCATTATTTGTATTAGTAAAATACTGGAAATGATTTTTAAATGTCCATCAATTTTAAATTAAATTAGCTATACTACATCAATTCAGTGGATAGTATGCATCTGATTTTAAAGGATGAAGTAGATTTCTATATATATTTATAGAGAATGATGCTAAAAAGTTAAAAACATAAATCAAAGAACTATGTGTATCATATGATCCCATTGTTAGTACAGTATGACTTATGCAGTTCTTACCTAAATAGACAGTATAAAAATATCATATATACACATAGAGAGAAGGTATTTGGAAGCATATGGAATATATACCAAACTGTTAATGGTGGTTACCACTGTCAGGAGTAATATTTGCCTATGAGAAGGGATGGCTTTCACTAGCTATTTTATATATATGTGTATCACTTGAAATTTATAAATGAAGATTGAATAATTTAATAAATTAAATAAAGAAATGACTAAAATCATTATGCTCATATTACATGTGACTCTAGAGGGCAAGTCTGAAGCCAATTCAAAGGTGTTATAAATACATATGTGTTTGCCTCAAAATACTCTTGTTTTTGATAGATAATTCTCCAGGTAGTTATAGATGCTATGTTTTTTCTAATTATTTCCTTAGAAAACAATTCATTTTATCAGCATGTAGGGGAGAGTGTCATAAGTATTATAGAAGCAAATGCTAACTGATTAGATTTTTAAATAATAAACATTATGAATATGATAAAATAAGAATAGCACTTCACATCTCTATACTGTTCTATAGATTTCAAAGCACTTTTGAATACATCATCTCAGTTCCCAAAACACATACTGTGAGGCCAAGGGTGGTTACCTAATTACCTCTAATTTACAGATGAGAACACTGAGGTTGAAAAAGTAGAACAACCTTTCTCAAGGTGATAGAATCAAAAGTGATAAAGCCAGAGATGGAACCCAGCTCTTCTCACATGTAATGAAGTGCTCCCTTTCTCCATGCCACCCTTGGTAAGGGGATGGATGGACCTCAGACAAAATAACACAGAGCCTCACCTCAGTTACAGACACCTCCATAAGACGGGTGATGGAGTCTTGATGGCTTACAACACCACAGAGCCAACTTTCTTCTCCCTCTGGCTGGTATACTTTGACCCTGTGACCCTGAACACTGTAGGGACCTAAAGAAGAGATCAGTCAGTACTGATTATTTTTGGCTAAGCTGTATTTCATGACTGTTCCTTAAAAAATAGAAACAGAAAGAAGACTTATTGGCACTTTTAATCCTCTTGTATAGAGTTGAATAAATGAGCAATTTCAGATTTACTATACACAGCAGTTTAAAAATAAAACATAGCTTTTCCCAGTGACTTTGGTAAATTTTATTTGGAGATTTCCTAAAATATCCTAGGTTCTGACACCTTATCTCAATATTTCAATTCTAGAAGTAATACAGGAAAGAGAAAGGCAACTTATAAGTCAAAAACTATAGATAATATGAAAATCCACTCAGACCTATCTGACATAAAAAAAGTAGGCCAATAAGTTGAATGTTCTATTTTGTTATGTTAGCATAGGAATGATACATAACCATTTGCCCTTTGCTATCTTACTTTCAATACAGTAGGTGGAGAATTCAATACATGAGGTTTGCAGCCTCTGCTCTAATAACAATCTGAACAAATATAGCACCTGTCTTCCTAAGAACATAGAGTTTCAAAGATATTACTTTATCAGCAGGTAATGTTACCTTACAATTTCAGCTGGCCCTCCAAGAACAAGAGTTTCTCTCTCCTACATATCTTATACATTTGAGACCATATAGTTAAATCACTGCTTAATTTAATTATCTTTCAGAGCTATAATTAAGCTTAATTTTTCTATACACATTCATATATATCTCTATATCTTATCCTGTCCCTTGATTTCCTTCTCACTGCTATCTATTTTTCCTCACTTTCTTTCTTCTCTCATATCTTTCCTTGATTATTAAACATCATTTCACACTGATACTTCCCTTCTCCAAAGAGGCCAGTTTTCCTACTTTTACCTATTTAGATTTAGTTTGACAAAAGAGAACTAAGAGCCCTATTTCACTGAAAATCATTATTATCATGAGGTCAGGAAGGACAAAGAGCAAATGTATAACATGAAGGGAAGGATAAATGAAGCCAGAGTCTCCCCTTTGTGTAGAATCTTGGGCAAAATCTGTATGTAAAATGAAAAAGTTAATAAATCTCTTTTGTTTTCATTCTCAAAAGTTAACATGCTCTTAATGTGAATGAGTCTGTGGACACCTTCCTTTATGAACATACCTTACACTCTAAGTTGTTATTTGTTGGTGTTAACAGTCTTTGGTCCGCTGAACCTTACAAGACAGTATGCTCAACAAGGGCAGAGATTTTCTAGCTTGTGGTTATATCCCCAATACCTTAACACTGTGTCGACTGCAAGGTTAGTCCTTAATAAATATTTAAGAAATAAAGACATTTTTAAAAAGACAAAATTGCATATTATGAAAGATAATACAAAAAGGAAACTGGTTTGAGGGAGATCCCATTTTTCTAATCCATTCTAGAGATCCAGCTAACTGGAGTTACTTGTGACACTACCCACAAAAAGAAGATAAGCACAGATATTTAAGAGTTGCATGGTGTTTTCACCATTCGATCACTTTCAACATTGGCCATACACCCGATTCAGAATTTAAGGACAGAAGACAATCTATTCTTACCTCGGCTGAATATCTCTTGTAGCTTTTGGTCACTGATCAAAGCATTAACTGTGTCTCTCAGAGCAGCATGTTCCAAAAGAATCTGGTTTTGGCTATCTGTTCCCATCTAGTAAAGATAAAAAAAGAAAAAACTGAATACTGAAATAAACAGCAATAATATCTAACCAGAAGAGAAAAAGTATACTCCTGAGGCGCTCTACATCAGCATATATCAAAATGTTCCAAAGAACCCTAGTCTGACTATAAGATGCTCTACAAAAGTTAAAGATGCTACAATCATTTAGGTTTAGGAAATATTATACCTCCCTTGAACAAGGTGGGAAGGGGGCAGGACATCAACTGCTTCCCCAGCCCATCCATTCAAAAATCTGTGTATGTTTGACTCACCCAAAACTTAACTCCTAATAGCTTACTGTTGATTGGAAGCCTTACTGATACATAAATAGTTGACTGACATATATTGTGTATATCATACATATTTTTCTGTATTCTTATAAAGTAAGCAAGAGAAAAGAAAATATTAAAATCTTGAGGAAGAGAAAATAATTTACAGTACTATGCTGTATTTATTGATACCCTATGTTCATGACGTCTGTTTACAAGATGAATCATCTGTCAATGCGCTACATCAAGACTGCCTTATTCAGGGCTTCCCTGGTAGCTCAGTGGTAAAGAATCTACCTGCCAATGCAGGAGACATGGGTTCGGCCCTTGATCTGGAAATATCCTACATGTCACCACAACAATTGAGCCTGTGCTCTAGAGCCTGTGGTCTGCAACTACTGAGGCCTGGGCGCCCTGGAGCCCATGCTCCGCAACAATAGAAGCCACCACAATGAGAAGCCCGCACACAGCAACTAGAGAGTAGCCCCCACTTGCTGCAATTAAAGAAAAGCCTGTACAGCAGCGAAGACCCAGCAGAGCCAGAAAAAAAAAAGACTGCCTTATATAAAACAAAGCACTACAGATGTTAAAAGTATCACTAACACTAGACATCTAAATGAAAAGACAGTGAAAAAAGTTCATATTAATTTACAGGTACTATATTTATTGACAAAAATCCATACACTAAGTGGACCGATGTAGTTAAAACCTGTGTTGTTCAAGGGACAACAGCATACTGTATCTTTCTACATACAACAGTATGTCTAAAGGCTCTGAGAAGACATGCAGAAAAAAACATGTTTAGGTAAATGTTCTTCATACTTATTTGACCATAAAACATTTTATTCCCTGTAAATCTTGTTATTTTGATACTTATCCACAATGCACTGAGTGCCTCTTCAAACAAGCACTAGGATTACAAAGATGAATAAAACAAGACTGATGAGACGGAGTGAGGCCCAATGAGTCAGGAAGACATTTCAACAACAAAGAAATCATCATTAATATTTCACAAAACACAGTTTAGTAAACATTGCTCTTGGCTGCCTCAATAAGACAGCAAAACTCTTGGAAGTCTCTAAATTTTAATGTTCAGACAATAACTCTTATGAGAAATAAATATTATCATCCATAAATTCTGAAACTCTAACTCAGATACTAGCTTGTTTAAACTACTAACCTATCCCTTTTTTGTAACTAAAAATATACCTAAGCTCTTCAATATTTAATGTTGGTTGGAACCAGCCCAAATTCCCAGCCTCCCTGCCACTGGCAAAGGTATAGGCCCTTCTTAGACAAGTTACAGAAGCAACCATCTCTGGGAAGTCAGTACTTCTAAGGAACTGTGGTCTTAAGTGTGAAGTGGTTTCAGGGTGAGGTGGGGGTGTGTAGGGGAGAAAAGAACCCTCAGTCACCAAATGTATTTTTCAAGGGAGCAAAGAAACTTTAAAAGCCACATGGATTAAAAAAAAAAAAAAAAGGCACATGGAATTACTGGGAGAAAGTACTTGCTTCAACATTAAAAGAGAAGAAGAAACACTCTATTTATAATCAACAGAGAAATTAGCAGGGAGAGAAATAAATTCAGGACTAGACCAACTGATAAGTACCTGGAACAAATGCAACCCATTAGCATCTGACAGGAAACGAAGCTCTCGATCCAGAAGGTACTCAACCGGAACCACAGAACCCAAACCAAGTTTATCTACCAGGGGAGTGAAAGTCTGTGAAATACAATGACAAGAAATAGATTAGTA
Source organism: Ovis aries (assembly GCF_016772045.2). Taxonomy (NCBI): domain Eukaryota; kingdom Metazoa; phylum Chordata; class Mammalia; order Artiodactyla; family Bovidae; genus Ovis; species Ovis aries. Next base: position 47,435,065 of record NC_056058.1, on the reverse strand, counting down.
CTTGGTAGAGAAAATAAATAACAATTAAACTGAATATCTAACTGCAGAGAAAATATCCATTATTAACATATATCTTTCACCTCAGTAAATACAGATAAGCTAAAGCATAAGTTCTGAGAGTCATTCCTAACCCACCATCTGCCCTCAAATAATCATATGAAGCAAACTAGAGCAAAAAGTCAGCTCAACAGCCTTATTAACAGCTAAAAAGGATAAGAAGAATAAGAAATTCCTCATTCTCTTTTGCAATCTAACTAATCTTGTCAGGCTTCAAGAGGGTTACATTACAGTAAGCTCTCAGAAAAAAGAGTTACACCATTATCATCTCTAGAACTCTTGAAACCGTTGTGAGATTTCTAAAATGATCAGTGATATAAAAATGCATGGGTAAATTCACATTTAGTGTTTCATAAATAATCTGCCTACAAAAGTCACCCAGGGACCAAGATCAATTTGAGCTGCTTCTAAAAGTTCAACTGGAAAGTGGCCTTAAAAACAAATGAAAAGAGCTCAGTAAGTGATGATATGTATAATCAATGGGTTAAAAATGTTTGTTTTGAGCATTATTTAATTTGGTTAGTCATAGGAGAACTAGATTTTTGCCTTGTGAGAGTCTGAGCTAAGAAGTAGTACACAAAGTGTCTACGCTTCTAACTTATCCAACTAATAAGTGGGTGATTTAAAATGCTAAAAACAAAAAACTCATCATAAATAGTCTGATTTAAAAATGGTCATATCACCTGAATAGATATTTTTCCAAAAACAGACAAATGGGCAACAGGTACATGAAAAGGGGCTCAACCTCACTAAATTCAGGGAAATGCAGATCGAAACCACAATGAGTAATCACCTCACACCTAAAAATGAAAGACAAAGAGGAGGGGACCCTTGCACCATCAGTGGGGATATGAAAAGACAAACACACCAAGTACTGAAGAGGACATAAAGAGGGGGACCCTTGCGCCATGAGTGGAATGTAAACTGGCACAGCCACTACAGAGAACAGTACAGAGTTTCTTCAAAAAAATTAAAAACAGAAACTACCATGTGATTCAACATCCTACTTCTGAGTATTTATCCAAAAGAAATGAAATCATCACTATCTTGAAGAGATATCTGCACCCTCATGTTCACTGCAGCAATATTTACAATAGCCAAGACAAGGAAACGACCTAAGTGTCCAGTGATGAATGAATGGATAAAGAAAATGTGGTGCACACACATACACACAAATATTATACACAAAAAAAATATTATTCAGCCATAAAAAAGGAGGAAATTCTGCCACTTACAACAACACAGCTGAATCTCCAGGGCACTATGCTAAGTCAAATAAGTCAGACAGAGAAAGACAGATATGGTATGATTTCAATTACATGTGGAATATAAAACAACTGAACTCACAGACACAGAATATATTGGTGGCTGCCAGGGGTAGGGGGAGTGTGGGAAATGGGTAAAAGTGGTCAAAGGGTATAAGCTACAGTGAAGAGTAGATTCTGAGGATCTAACATACAGCACGGTGACTATAGTTAAAATGCTGTATTGTATACTTGAAAGTTGCTAAGAGAGCAAATCTTAAAAGTTCTTACCATGTATGTGTTGTGAGAAGCAAATTAGATAATATGTAGGAAGGTACTCTATAAAACAATGAGATTATTATACTTTATTGAGATTTTTAGAATGTTCTTGTTCTGCAAAGCTAAAAAAGAAAAGTTCTTACCACACACACAAAAATGTAACTATGTGAGACATAGAACTTTTAACCTTACTGTAATTATTATTTCACTATAAATATAAAATCATCACATGTACACAGACTTACTTATATAATGTTATATGTCAATTCTATCTCACTAAAGCTGGAAAAAAAGAGTTTCTATGGGAAAAAACAGACTTTAAGAATTACATTGTTTCATAATATTATTATGAGAAAAGAAAGGTGAAAAATTATTTAGAAACAAAGTATCAAATATTACTTAATATAAAACATTTCAGAAGGCACAGGAGAAGAGATCTCTCCCAATTTTTGCTTTAGTAAATTCAGAATAAAAGCCTGTTAAGGACAAAGCATTAGAGTCTGGAGAATTCTAAAGAGTTCAGCTATTGCATAAATACCATGTTGAATAGGAATAAAGCCCAAATATGCTTCTAGCCAATAAAAGTCACTCACCAGGGCTGGCCACTGTGCAATTGAGACTCGAGTGCCCTGGATAAGGACTGGGTCCTTCCGAGGTGCCCATACTAGAGACCCTTCCAGCAAAAGTACAATAACTTCTTCAGCGTGAACTTTAACCCAGGAGTGCTGCTTCCAGTTACAGCCATCAAATTCTACAAAGATCTGGAAAAAGAGACAAAAAGTCATCTTAAGGTTACATTGGAAAAATCCCACACTATAATATAAAAACAAACACAAACTTCCTGTTTTGAAAACTTTTAACTTGTTTTTAACTTCTTTTAATGGATTTCAATAAAAACCAATCTTACTTCAGAGCCAGGAAGTTGGTCTCATCCTCACTCTGAGAAGAGGCTACAGAGTTAAGGGGGCATTAGTTATTTACAGTTATTAATTTCTAGCCATGATCCTACTGAGATTTATAACTCTTAGTTTCCAATTTACATCTAAGTACACTAACTGGGGGCTTACTATGTATAAGGCCCCTATGCTAGGTTCAGGAATACGGAAAGGAATCTAGAACACCGGTCTCAAGGAGCTCATAGTCTAATAGGTAGAAAGACAAATTTTTTACACTTCTATTGTGAACTTTTAAAATTAATAAAGGCTAGAGTACTTATAGCCCACTTCAAAGAATTTTAGTTGGCTTTTGGGAAAGATGCAAGAAAATGATAAAATATAAATTTGCAAATCAGGACTAAGCAAACTACAACAGGAAGTCACTATTAAAGTATAAAAAGAGGGAAAACTTATGAAGAGAATAAGGATCTATACAGCTCTATGACTGAGGGATATATGATGAATGATGGATTACTGATTTGGCTCTGAGCTTCCTAAAGGCCAATCTGAAAATGGAGAGGTCAGTTGCATTGTCTTCACTGTCTAAAAGGAGAACACAAAGCAATGTCTCATGGAAGCAACACTTTCCCAACCACTTGGCTCTACAAGAAATTTCTCATATCACACTTCCAAAGGTAACAATGTAGGGCAATTAAATTCATTACACAAAGTTCTAGGTTTATTACTTGTAATATGCTAAGTAAGTTTCACATCTACTTAAAAAAAAAATCATGGGAAAATAAGGCTCAGAAGGGGAAGCACGATTTTTACAGAGAAAGAACATTAAACTGCATGATTTTTACAGAGAAAGAACATTAAACTACATTACATTTAATATATGAAGGGGCTCATTCACATATTAATATGTGTTCTGGGGGAATCATATACAACTTTAAGTAACTTGCTGACAACTGTAAAGAGTTGTATTCAAACTTGCATTTAAGTACAGACTCAGGAAACAAGAAAGGCAGTAATGAACAAAGCTTGGGGCTTATGTTCCTGAAGGCTTGGATTTCCGTCTTAACCTTAAGGTGTTAGTTTTAACTGAAAGCTTGAGCAAGTCACTCTTCGCTTCTCAAATCTTGGTTTCTTCCTTTGTGATAAGACATACCTCATGGACTGGTTGTGAAGACTAAATCAAGTAATAGATTCAAAAGTACTTTGGTCAATTGTAAAGCACTACTTGGGCAATAACATGCCATAAGATAAAACAAATAAGGTATAGGGAGTGTTCAGAAGCAGGAGAGATCACTTCAGGTGTGCAAAGGGAGTGATATGGGATGAGGTTAAAAAAAAGTCCCAATCAAGTTCTAGGATGGGCAGGAGCTACAGCACACTGTGGGGAATGAGTGGGCAATGAGACTAAAAAGATTAATAGTCAATGTGGAAGACACCAAATGTTGGGATAAAACTTGGGTTCATCCATCTGCCAATGGGAGATATGTATACGTGTGGGTGAATGTGTATACATGCAACTGCCAGTAAAAGGTTTCTGAGGTCAAAACATAAGCAGAACAGTTTGTTTCAGGACAATTCAGCTCAGTGGATGAAGATGGCTTAGAGTGGGAGTGGGGTGGGGAACAAGAGGTGTTCTTACATGACCTAGAGTGGGAGCAGTGAGACGAGGAAGGAAGTGACCAGGGCTCATGAGAGTTGATGAGTCATATCAATAAGCACAATGACTAGCTGGAATAAGAGTAAGGGAAAACTCAAAAATGACTTGGATTTTGAACCAAAGACTAGGAGAACAGCAGTCCCATTACTGTTCAGTGGTGTCATAACTGATGTCCAGAGGAGGCAATGACTGAAGGCCTTCCAAGTCATGAAAGGCTGTCGAAACCCTAGGTTGAGTCTGACCTTGAGTAACACAGTGCTCTCCTGGGCATAGCTTAGAAAACCAGAGGTTGAGGCTCTCTGGTGCCTGACAGCTAGGTGCCATGTACAGTGGTAATCTGCCAACTACTTTAAAAATCAACATGGTGCTGGTGCTGAATCGCTTCAGTCGTGTCTGACTCTGCACGATCCCATGGACTGTAGTCTGCCAGGCTCCTCTGCCCATGGGATTCTCCAGGCAAGGATACTAGAGTGGGTTGCCATTTCATCCTCCAGGGGATCTTCCCAACCTGGGGATCGAACCAGTGGCTCTTATGTCTCCTGCATTGGCAGGCAGGTTCTTTACCATTAGTGCTACCTGGGAAGCCAACTTATGAGTCACAAAATTCTAAGTCATACCAACATCCAAATACAGGGACAACACTAAAAGAAGTCATTGTATCAAAGCTGTGATGATTGTAATTCTTTATATAGTAATTTGAACATTTTAAAAGTTAGTATTCAGGAATTCTATCATAACACATCTGAAAACACCATGGGAGAGCTGAAATATTTGAAAGCCATATTTCACCTAATTTAAAGGCAATTATTTCCTAACCTTCCTGGGCAAAGGAATGAAGTATTGAACTTGGCAACCACAGTGCTATATGTTCTGGGATCAAACAACTGCTCTAGGCTAGCAATACAAATTTGTTTTGAGAGCAATATGGAATGTGGATATATGTAAACATGTTCTACCAGTATTCTGGCTTATTTCTGGCCCTAGCACTCTGTTCCACCTCCTAGCTAGAGATGGAAGGAGTTAGAATATATAAGGTGAAGAATCATTTCAGGTCAAAGTACACAGAACATGAACTCTTTAAATGGTAATGGCCAGGGACTTCTCTGGTGGTCCAGTGTGGTTAAGATTCCACGCTCAGAATGCAGGATGCCCAGGTTCTATCCCTGATCAGGGAACTAGATCCGACATGCTGCACCTAAGACCCAGTGCAGCCAAACAAACATTTTTTTTTTTAATGGCAGTGGCTAGGTCACAAAACAGGAAGAAGGGATATAAGCTAACGAAAATCAATGGTAGTGCTTGGACTGAGTTAGAGTTGGCCAAGGCAGGCTGACAATCTGAACAGAACAGAACTAAAACAGTTTATTTTTTTTCAAGTATTTCAAAAATTTCTACTATTAGAGTAAAAGTAGCAAAAAGTATTATTGTACAGCTAGAGCCTAAGGACTAGATGTGTAAAATATTTCCTTAGTTAAGGAGAGCTAGTGGTAAAACGCTTACTTTCATTTCAAAATCCCTTTCATGGTCTATATGTAATGCACATTCATTCAGTGACATTAAAATGAAATAAATTTTTTAAAAAATCAAGTAAGTTAACCTAAGTTTGATAAAATCAGACAGTAGTAGTCTGAGTAATACAAACTTTCATGCTAACCACATAATTATGTAATAATCAGTTTGGATTCTGGTCCTAAGGCCATCCTTACTACAATTAATAAAGGTATTAATTTATTCACTCACTCAACAAAAACAGAATGCCTCAGAAATATGCGTGTATGTGTGTGTGTGTGTGTGTGTGTGCGCATGTGCACAGAACACTTGCCAGGGCCAAGAAGATCAAGGTGAATAAGGTAGCACTAGGCAGGAAGGAATCAAACCCCAGATGAGTGAGCCAACAGAGAGGTACAGAAATTATTACAGAGGCATGTAATAAGAGCAGTAACGAAGACTGAACATATTAGAGAAGATATATGCTTTGGGAAACAAGAAAGGATTCATGGAAGAGGTAGTGGTATACAAACTGGATCTCAAAGGACAAACTGTATTCTTCTGGCAGAGAAGGGAGAGAAAGACTGCAGCAGGTGCCAAAGCAGAGAAACCTAAGAGCAGATTCGGTGTTCTAGAAGGAGGATGTAGCAGCTAGTAAGTTAGCTGTGAAGTGTTCTGTTGGCATGTTAACGGATGATAAATTGAAACCTGGTGGCAAAGGTTCTTGTTTGGTCAGCAGAGTGGGGGTTCTGTTGGTATGTCTGAACTCTCCAGTAGTCAATCCCCTCTATACCCTTCAGTCTGTCGCCCAGCTATTTCTCATAAGCCTGGCCCTGGACACATGAGAGTTTATGTTGTCTTCTATAGGCCTTGGGGGAGCATTTGACTGTTTTAAGCGGGGTGGGGGAAATGATGATGATATACACAGACATCTTTCACGTGCATTTTAGAAGGATAATACCATCTGAGCGGAAAATTTTCCCAATACTCAGTTTAAATAGGAAATCAAAATAGAAATTACAAAGTATTAAACATCCTTTATTCAAATTATGGGATAAGGACATTTTAAAAATGAGATGTATCTAATAGATGAACATAGAACTCTAAGATATATGGAAAAAAGCAAGCTGCAGATTTTTCAGGGAGTTGGGAGGACAGGAGAAGGGCTGGGATAGGAGGAATAATAGTATTATCTGATAATAAGGTAATACCTTATCAATAAATGTTCCTTTTTTGTCCTTAGACATATTATTTATATAATTAACTTTTTTTTTAAAGGAAAGAATTAACTTTGGGATCAGGTTTGAAAGGAACTCTTAGAGGCAAGAAACTGGAGGCGAGGAGACTAATTATAAAGTGATGAAAACCCAGGTTAAGAGATGTAAAAGGCCTAAACCAAGGTCTAGATCAAGACTGTATGAAAGAAAAGCATATTTGAGAAATTAGAGATAAAAGTAACAGGATATGGTAATGACTATGAGAAGGTAAGGAAAATGGAAACTTTCAAGGTTCCTAACTTTTCTTTTCCAGTTTTCCTAACTACATTCTAAATGAAATATGAACTGTTACAAATGATATTAGAATCCCAGGTGGCACAGTGGTAAAGAATCTGCCTGCCAATGTAGGAGGTGCAAGAGACAAGGGTTAGATCCCTGGGTCAAGAAGATCCCCTAGAGTAGGAAATGGCAACCTGCTCCAGTATTCTTTCCTGGAAAATTCCATGGATAGAGGAGCCTGGTGGGCTACAGTTCATGGGGTTGCAAACAGTCACATGCAACTGAGCACAGAAATAACCTGAATACAAACTCAAGTGTGTGTGTGTGTGTGTGTGTGTGTGTGTGTATGTAAATGGTTTTAGGTGCAGTGGAATCAGAAAGATGTGGATTTGCATCCCAACTTCCTCATTTCTTAGCTGTGGGAGCAAGTTACTTTAGCCTCTTTGAGCCTTACTTCCTTTGTCTATTAATAGGGACAGTAAATACCTCACAGAACTGTGGTAGAATTAAATAAAATAATGTGAAATGCCTAGTGGATCTTGGGCTTCTGATAAATATGCATTTCTTAAGCAAATTCATAACTGGTCAGAATATAAACTGGAATGGCTTAAAAGGAAAAAAAACTGTCATATATTAAGAATCTTAAGTATGTGTATATCCTGTATTTCCATAATAGCATTTCTGGCAATAATCCTAGGAAATCATAGTAAACACAGAACAGGCTTTATTCACAAAAACGTTCATCACAGAAATATTAATAAAGCATAAAATCTGAAACAATTTCAGTATCCAATGAAAGAGGAGCAGTTAAATAAATTAGCCAGTCAATAAAAACTATAAGATTTCTTTGAGAGCATTTATTGTTTCTTTCAGTTACGAAAGCAACACATGTTACTATGGAAAATACAAAAAAATGACAAAAAATTAAAATCACCTAAAATACAAAATTTTTTGGTAATACATGAAAATAACTGACATATTCAGTTAAAAGAAAAACTCAAAACTGAAAATACAGTATGAATTCAACTTAAAAAAAGATTAGACTATGTACCAAACATAGCAGTTTTTAATAGGTTGTGATTCTATACAGGGGCTTTATTAAAATAACTTCTACATTTTGTATACTAGACATGTTATTACTTGAGAATCAGAAAAACAAAACACATCTAATAACTCTGATGTAAATCACAAAAACCAACTGACAATGCACCTTGGATGGGGGTCCCAAATATAAATCCAATCATATAAAGAAGAACATCAGTCGTGAGTCAGTATCAGTAAAAATATACAAAAGAAAAAACCTTAAATATCAAGTTAAATACAGGGGGCCACTGAGTAGAAAATTCATAATAAATAAAATAAAAAATCAGAAATAAAAGTTAACATAATACTGGCTTCTAAATATTCTACTTAAAGTGAATAGTAGAAATGCACATGTTCCCTGTTCTTGATGAACTTACAATCTAGAAGGGCAGATAAGCTATATATCTTGTTATGTATCTATACCAAGAAAAATTAATAAATATTACAAAAGAAGTATCTCAACAAGTGATAAAGGAAAAACACTGGGATTTAGAAAGACTTGGAAGAGGTGTTTATTTCTCTTTACAGGATTTCAATGGACGACAAAATCAAAAGCAAAGGGTAAAGGGGGTATAAAACATGGAAGCCAGAAAGCACTAGGAAAGCAGAGGATCAGCAAGAGTGCATGTTGTAAATATCCATTTGGCAACGCCCAGCTTTCCTTGTCTGATTCTTTGCAGGACAAGGATCCCTCTTATCTGTAATTTGGTCTCCTGAGTAGACCAGGAGGGGGCTCTGTGCAGATCTCTGGATAGGTTTATCTCCCATTGTAAATTAATAACCTTACATGTGGATTTACAAATCAGTCTCAAGAGTTTGGTTAGTGAGAATCAGTTCCCTAGAGCCTGATTACCCCTGAAGACACAACCCCCACTCCACCCAGAGCTCCTGCCCTTGCAAAACTAAGCGAGGTCACTGTTCAATCAGGCAAGTTTTATCCAACTGCAGAACAAGGGTAAAAGACACTTTAGTAGTAGGAACAGTGGGATGAGGAGGGCTTAAAAACCACCAACCTGTCAAAAGCAGTGGAAAACTGAGAAACAGCAACAGGTGTTGTGTCCCCCAGGCCTTGAGGAAGCAAAGCCTACTGGAACCCACTCCAGCTGTTGCTGAGAAAATCACTAACAGAAAATGCCATGTTAGTTACCCGATTTAGGCAGGTGGAGGGGAAACTAAATCAACAAGAAGAAGGTGGAGAATAGAACTAGGCAAGTGAGTTCTAAAGAAGGGAATGAGTCCTTGACAGATGGAGAGTTAGTGAAACAACTCTTAGAAATAAATGCATAATAAACAAGAAAAAAATCTGACGGTACAGTGAAGGGAGAGGATGCTGGACAAAATGACCAGTGTACAGTGTGACCACTGGCGGACATACTGTAGTCTTGAAATAAATAGAATGCAAAGACAGTAAGATAGAAGTATCAAAAATGACATACACACATAAATGAAGACAAACTTTAAAAAGCAACTTACACAAAGCACTTGAGTGCCTAAAAAATTCAATAGTGGCTCAATGTTTCAAAAACAGACCTCCTGCTGTAAGGGGAGAGTTAGGATGAAAAGTGTGTGTAGATGGCCTCACACTTAACCATTATATATTCTTTTGGACCATCTCATTTTTATTTAAAGTTCTCTAAACCATACATTAATCCACAAAACATATTCTACTGACTTTAATAAACAGCATACTACAATATTATTCAGATTTTTATTTAGCTTAGGGATTATAAGCAAGAAAAGAATACTTATGGATAATCATTAAAGGCTGATCTAATTCAATTAGGGCTGAAGTTCTATGTGTGAACTTAGGTTGAGAATAAATAATATTAAATTGTATACTGGAAATTATTACATTATCTAGAAACAAATTAGACAGCTATTTTAAAGTCCACCTACTCTGACACAAAGAGGAGAGTTTTCAGTAAGAGTTTTTTCTTTTTTTAACAAAAAGCAGATATGCTTTCACTCCTCTTGGAAGATTACCAGACGGAAGAAATATGGTACTAGCCTGGACACTCCCACATCTATTACATCAACTCAAATCAAAGAAAAGGAGTACTTTAGAGCCCACCTTTCCTCTAGATAAAGATGAAAAAATTAAAGGGTTAAAAAAATTAAGGCAGATATGCTTTTACTCCTGTTGCAAGTTCTGGATAGCTGAGATAGGTAAGATATACATTCCAAACAATTCATGACTACTAAAAGCATAATTTAATTCTATCATATAGAAAGAAAAGGATGGTTTAGTTAATAAAATTGGTGGTGTCAAAGTGATTCCTACTCAGTAGGAAAAGTTACATTGTCCACCACACATGCCACTTATAAAAATATTCCAGATGGACTAAAGATCTAAAGGTAAAAAAAATGAAACATTAGAAAGAAAATTTGAAGAATATTTATACAGGCTCAAGGTGGCAGGGGTGAGGGTGGGTGTCTTCTTCCCAAGCAATTAAACCCAGAAGCCATTAAGAAAGGTCTAACAGACCTGCCGATATGAACATTTTATTTTTCTATGTGGCAAAGCAACCCTTAAACAAAGTTAAAAGACAAATGAGAGAAATGATACTCTTGACAGGTAAAGGGATTAATATGCCAAATACAGAACTTGAACAGAATAAGAAAATTTCCATTTTTTCAAGCAGGCAAAAACTTGGCATAAATAACTCATAAAAGAAATGAAAGAGACTAATAAACACAGAAAAAGATCAGTGGTCATGAAAATGCTAGATACTATTTTTTACTCATCAGATTGCAAAAAATGACAAAGACTGAAGACACCAGAGATGTCAAGGATGAAAAGAAACAAGCACTGCCTGCATGTGGGTGAGAGTATGAAATGCTATAATCTCATAGGAAAATAAACTGGCATTACCTAATAAAATAAAAATATATACATGTACTCCTTAACCCAACAATTTCACTCCTGGATGGCTAAACTAGAAATAAAACCATGATTATATAAAGACGTATATACAAAGATACTAACTGCATTGTAAGTGCTAAAAAATTTAAAATACCTTGAATGTCCATCATAAAGGGAAATGATTGAATAAATCATTGTACATCCATTCTATAATGTAGTTATCTAAAATGATGAGTAAGGTCATGGGTACCGATGCCCATGGTCTAATGTTAAATGGAAAGAAAAAAAAAGACACAGGCTACAGATATTGCACAGTATGATAGCATTTGCTTAAAAAAAAAATGAAAAAAAAAAACCCCCACCTTTTGTGTAGAAAGAAATGTTTTTATATTTTTGTACCAGTATTAAGAAGACACACAAGGCTTCTTCAACAAGTGGAAGCTGCTAAAGGATGCAGATTGTTGACCTTCCTGTGTATACTCTTGGCATTCTAACATTCTGCAAAATGCAAGTTTTGCTTTTATTATTCCAAAAAAGAAAAATCTATGTTTTTGTATGTCTGTGTATTTACTATGCCTACATATGTGAAGGTCCCAAGGTCTCTGTCACTTATATGGACCAATAACGATCCAGAACACAAAGAGGACATAGTGTTAGAAAGGCATAAAAATCCATAATACTAATTTTGCAACTAGATTTTTTTTTCAAATATAACAAGCTTATTTTGAAATACAAATAAAGTTACCATTACAAGGAAGAGTGAAAGGAAAAAAGATGTTTAACTACTTAATTCAAAATCTCAGTAGTTATTTCTCAGCATAGCTTTGGTGAGGAAAATGCCCAGCTATCAAATTCTTTTCAACAAAACTCTTGATCAAGATCCTGACTTATGGCTTTAATAATGCTTTCAAAAAAAGGGGGGGGGAGGGTTCATTAATGAATCAGGACTGCATTTTGAAAGATTTCTGGATCAAAATTATTTAGAAAGAGGATATTAATGGAGCCTAAAATTGCAAAGTGTTTGCAATCACTTCAAAAACTCATTCATTCAACCCTCAATTACTCATCCTTAACAGGGGGCGCCCTGCCATGCATTTCTCAAAACCAGGCATGCCTGAAAACATCTTAAACATAACTGAATGAAAATCTGTCCAATCACAGGCCAGCTGCTTGCAAACTCCACCCTTGAGTACAGGAAGAACACTTTTGATTGGAAGACAGTTGTGTTTACTACGGTTGTGTGGTGCAAAATTGGAAAGGCACACATGCCAAGGGTCCAAAGGAAGTCTCTTTAATGAAAAAGGAAAACAAACGGACAGTTCTGATTCTATAATAGTTGTTGTCATTAACTGAACCTCATCATCACAGCAGCAATTCTTGAGCAACTTTGCAAGCTAGTAAAATATTTTAAAGGCTGAGTTTTGTTGTCGCTTTTTTCTCATCTATGTTCCTTGATTATACATACGAGACAAGCATAAGCCTATTCTTAAAACCCCACACTGCCTTTGCTTCTAAATGCATACAGCTCCATCCAAGACCTCAACACAGTTGTAACACTTTGTTTTGAATCACTGAAACTTTTTACTTGGTTTGAGAAACCACTTCCATGGGCCCAGTGGCACAATTCTTCAGTATTTAGCTTAGTAGGTGTCCAGCATCTCCGTGAGCTTCAAAAACCACCGCCCTTTGGGAGCTCAGCAAACAACAAAGTGAATGGGTAGCCATTTCAGGTGCAGAGCTCATTAGCAATTCATCTGATGGAGGAAACAACTAGAACAGAAAACTTCGACTGAAAGGCTAGGACAGACTAAGTTTTTAGGTCAAAATATGCATTTAATGGTGGATCTTAACCTAAGTTTTGCATTCAAGGTGGTAAATTACTGGATCTAAGTGGGACACCTCTCCCCCAGTCTTAACCTAAAAAGCAGTCTTCTAAAGAAATCGCAAAGGAATTTAACTCCAAATCTCCTTGCTTAATCATCCTCTTCACCTCATTATATTCCTGATATCTCTTTAAAAATTCGCCCCACTAAAGCCTCACCAACTGTCCAAGCAGCCTTTTTCTTAAAGCCAAAGCCAGCCACAAACAAAACAACCCAGAAGACCTATATGGGGCGAGGCGGGGAGTCTAAAACCACTGATCGATAGGTAGAAAATGAGTATCAGAAACCTGCAATGTTAACATCAAATCTTACAAAATGAATTCCCGTTTACAGCGAAAAAAATATCTGCAAAAGCAAGTTCATCAAGAAAATTTTCCTTCTGGCTGCGATCTATTACAATCTAAAAGAATCCCCCTATTCTTCACAGCCTTATCTCAACACACAACCTAGGGCCGCTATCAGAATGAGGAACTAAAGAGGCTTGCCAAAGTTCAAAGACAACATTTTGTCGCTACATTAACAAAAATAACGCATCACGGACACGAATGCTAGTTAAGTTCTATTACTGAACAACTTTAATCACAAAATACACCAAGACAAGTATTCAAAAGTGGCCATGCCCCAACACAAAGTTTCAAAACAAAACCTCTCCCAAGGTTTGGGGGAGTTGCCCAGCTCGGAGATAAAAAGCACCACCCAACAGCCCCATTTGGCTGCTAAGACAGATCTCAAACTTATCAAAAGCAGCCACTACGGCAGCTCCTGTCACCCAGAAGCGCAAAGAGAGAGGAGCCTGAAGAGAGCTGGCCTTTCTGGAGACAGCCTGGCCGAGTCTGGCTCAGACAAGGAGGAAGTAACTGCCAGATAAAAAAGCCCTGAGCAGCTTCAACTGCAGCCTCTCGATCTCCCACAAGTGCCCACATTCCCGCCCCATTCGGGGCTCGGGGAAGAAGGGAACAGGGCGCAGGTCTCCCACGAGAGGCTGGAGACTACAGGTCCGCTTCTTCCAGGGGGCAGCGGCACACGGGCAAACTCTAAGGGGCCCCGGAACCCAGGGTGCTAGAGCCTGCTCCGTATGAGTGTTGGGGGGGGGCGGGGGACGCTGAGAAAGGGGTCGCTCAGGAGGCGGGGCCTGCCGGGTGGAGGCAGCATTTCCTAGCGCCCTGGCTGTCCCCCGGGGTAAACCAGGGCGCGCACCCCGACGCGGAAGCCATGCTGGCCAGAGCTCGGGGTGCCGAGGAGCCGGCGGGGGGCGCTGAGGAGATCTGGGGGCGCGGAACTGGGTCACCTCCACCCCACCGCCCCCTCACAAAGGCCCCCGGGGAGGCCGCCCGCAGGCCGTGCAACCCCGGCCTCGAGTGCCCGCCTCGGCCGCCACTCACCGCTAGGTCCTGGGGCACCGCCCCGCTCATGGCCCGCACCGTGCCGGCCCGCCAGGCCCGAGTGCGCAGCGCAGGCCCCGGATCTCCGCCCGCCGACGCCGCCGCCGCCGCCGCCGCCGCGGGGACCGAGGCCGAGGACGAGCCCGCGGTGTCCGCGAACAGAAGCAGCAGCCGCTTGCCCACCGGGGAGGCTGCCGCGTCCGCCATCGCCAGGGCCGGCCGGACCCGTGCTCCCGCCCGCCGCCTCCCACCACCTCCGCCGCCGATCTCCCGATCCGCCCGCAAGGCCTCCCTCCGCACCACCCGCGGCCGCGGCTCCCCCCCACCCCCCCCAACAGCCACCACCAACCACCGGCGCCGCGCAGCGCCCCCCGTGGCCGGGAGCGGAGCCGCAGCCCGGGCCCCGCACAGCGCCCCCCGCGCTTCGGAGCGGGGCGGCAGCTCCGGGCCCCTCGCAGCGCTCCGCCCCAACCTCCCCGGGGCCTGCAGTGCCCCCTGCGGCAGGGAGGGGAATTGCAGTTTCGGCCGGGGTGGGGAAGTGGGCGGGTCCTTCAGTCTCCTTTGGCACCATCCTGGTGCCATATTGCCCTTAGGGGGCCCCTTTATTTGAGAATGTTTTAGCTTACCCTCCTTGTATACCAAAGACTTTAACCGGGGTGGGTGGTTGAGGGGCAAGTTACCTAAAGAATTGATATTCTGAGATAAGAAGTTAGTGCCCCAGTACCTGATTGATTTCCAAGACTGAAAATAGGCACTACCCTCCTGTCCTTATCTTTTGGGAAACTTCCCATCGGTCCATGGGACACAATCTCTTTCTTCTCACTGATCCATAACATGGTACCATTTCATTATATATTACCAATACTTCATAGGTCCCTTTCCAATTGACCAACGTTTTATACCCATTGTATGTGATAATACCATTCTATACTGGCTGAAGGCCAACGTGCTTCCAACATCTCAATAGTCTGACATGTCCCAGGGGAGCTTCTTCCTGCTTCCAAATCAGCCAATGTTATTAAGTCCAGGTGTTTCTCAATTCAACTTTTAAGGGAACTGGAAAGAAACCAAAGTACATCTTACCATGGAAATAAGTGGAGCTGGGGACAAAGAAAACCCCACCACTCCTATATGAATTCACAGGCATGGAAGACTGATACTCTTGTCAGAAAAGTGGCTGTAGAGAAGGGGAGATAGTGAGATATTTTTTGCCTAGATTTTTGTTGAGACTGGGCAATGAGAAATCTCAAACGTTGACATTGGTCACATTAGAGACTAGTACAAGTTCCATAATCTTATGGATGCAGAGTATACATGAAAGTAGATACAAACCAGGAAAAGGTATGGTATGGTATTAATCCATGATTACTACCCTAAAAGTACCCATTTCTTTCACTGATCTGATCCACAGACAATTAAGAGCAGTAGCATTCTTTCCAGACTTATGTGCCTACCCAGAAATCTGTCCATAATCTTCTGTACCTTTGACCTACTTGCCTTGTAGCAAAGGTTGGGGGCCAGAGGGAAATACCAGTTATTGGCTCCAGTCAAAGTACAACATCCAGTGAAGCCATTCTAGAACTAACTCTATGGAGCACCAAGGAAACATTTCTTTGGATTTTTTCCTCTCCTTATTCCTTATAATGTCCATTTCCCATAGCCAACCTGAGGCCTGATTCAGTTTTTCTTGGTTTTTCTGGGCTGAGACACCTCTTAAAGCACACTCCTCACAAACTAGTTGGTAGGAGAGAAAGAGGGATGATCCATACATGACATAGCTGCCTTGTAGATTTTCCATTAAAATTCACTGCTGGGATTTTCTCCCACGTGGAGCTCTTATTACTGTCCCACTGTCCAAAGCTGGCTTCTCACAGCACCAGACACAAGTGGTGTCTTTGTGTGTAAGCTCAGGAATGGGAAAGCAAAGATTAAAAAAAAATTAATTCACAAATATGGCACTTTTCATAAGCCAGTAAGTTTTCAAAGTGTTAGGGTTACAACACTGAATAAAACAAAACCCTCATGAAGTTTATACTCTTTCTTATGCTTCAGCAATGGAAAATGAAATCACACTAGCCTTCAGAGAAAATAAACAGTAGAAAAACCCAACAAAAAAACTGAACAGAAAGGAAAAAAAGGAGAGGGAAGTAAGTTTAGATGTTCAGGCCTTAACCCTGCTCAAACAGTAGGTGAAACATAGCAGCAGTTTTATACAAAGAACGAAACTCTAATTCTGAGATTCTTTAACCACATGCTATAGCCCTACCCCCTCAAAGCCCTTCTTACTTTGTTTCCAGGATAGGTGACAACTCCCACTCTTTTCAGGGTGTATTTTCATCCCCTCAAAGTTCCTCCTCCAGGTAGTCAAGCCAATCCTGTCTTCTTGCACACTTCATTGGTATTCAGTGATGAGTGTCACCAATTTGAAGCAGGAAACTGGGTCGGAGGCTAAGCAACTTGACTCTTCTTGCTGCCTGGCAAGTCAGTGCTACAACTGGTAAAGAAAGGCTATGCCTTAGGGACAAGAGGCTTCTGCCTAGCTCTAAGCAACTACACTTCACCCACACACATTGGAAGAATGCTAACGGAGGGAGAAGAAAGGGTGGAATAGAAAGGTCTAAAGAGAGAGAGTGAACCACACAGCTTCTTTCAGCAAATGAACATTCCAAATTGAAGCATTAGGGAAAATACCACCTTCTAGAGCAAAAAAGCAGCTCTGCTGCTAGGGTAATTTTCCAAAATCAGTATTTTCAGGATGGAGAAATTGCTGAGGTCTTTAGACTTTGAATTCTGACAACTTTATCTCCAGCTCTCCACAACATAATGTATGAAAACTCTGAAAAGACACTCCTGGACAAGGTCCGTATCATGCCTTCTCCATACTTCCCAAAGCCTACAAACCATTCTAGACAAGTTTCTAATTGTACCATCTAGCATTTCTCAGGGAGGAAGAATGGATTAATACTTGACTTCACCCGGCTGGAAGTGAGAGTGACATGAGGTAAGAAGAGATGGGTATAAGTACCAGGGAAACAGGAGACCAAATCAGACTGCCAGAAATAACTGAGGTCTTAACAGAAGCTGGGTCACAGGATATAACTACTGTGGCTGCGAAGGGCCCAGGGACCAAATACTGTCCTCAAGGGACAAAAGTTCAGCCATGTCATAGAAGAAGCAGCTGGAAGAGTTGGGCAGCCTTCTCCCCACTTCCTCCTTGCCTTTCTTTGTGAAGAAAGGAATACAACACTGTAGTACACAAGGTTGCTTGGGAAAATGGATTATTCTAATAAAACTTTATTTTTTCAAACACAGCCACAGAGGCAGGACCTCATGTTTAACACACACAGACTTATGGATTTTTTTTTTAATATAAAACAAAGTTTACGAAAAATTTTTTTCCACTTTTTGTATTTGTAATCCCATTAGCACAGGGACTTTGGCAGCAGGTGGGAGTGAAGGGCAGCTGGAGCTGCCAGTGGGCAGTCACCGGGCACAGGAGGAGAGCACCAGCCTGGGAGTGGCTTCACTCACACACGCAGGAATACTCACCTACTGATCAGCCACACCACACACACAACACAGATGCAGATGTCTACCCAGGGTCAACCACTGCAGAGGTGTGTTCCACTCTGGGTAAGCCCAATATGTGAAAATCCAAATTGTCAAAACAGCTAAAGTAGAGGGAGGTTGCTTGCTTTACAAAAGAAGCAATCACAGGCTGCTTTTAAATGGTCAGCAGTCCAAATGCTTTGAAAAATAGCATTTGGTTTATACAGAACTGTTGGAACAGATCTACCATGTAAAGCAAAATAAACCACTTCTTGAAAAGGCTTGTCCAAGGGCCACAGGTA
The DNA here is from genome assembly GCF_016772045.2 of Ovis aries. NCBI lineage: Eukaryota > Metazoa > Chordata > Mammalia > Artiodactyla > Bovidae > Ovis > Ovis aries. The sequence goes on along the minus strand of NC_056058.1, from coordinate 47,416,889 downwards.
CTTAGATTAGGAAGCAAAACAATAGCTCCAGCTAGTTTAACTTTCCTGATCTCAAAGAAATGGAATTCAAATATGGCATCTATACACCTTCTCCCTTAGGGATGGTGCCCTAGGGCTTTGAGGAAGCCAGGGTGGAGGCAGAAATTATTGCCCTCACTTCTTCAGCTTTGGGCCTGCAAAGAACCCCCTGACATTACCAGTGGCCTACTGTAAGCTGGCACAATCTGCAGCAGAGAGCCCATGGATGAGGATGGCCCAGGAGGAAAAGAAGCTGGCACCAGGGAATTTATGGCCTAAAGAGGGAGAACAGAAAGGGGAGGGATAAAACCAAGGAGGGGCAACTCCTGGGCTCACAGTTTTCTTGGATTCTCCAGAGAACCTCTCTCAGGCCCCTACAGACCTGGTAGCTCACTGGTAACTCGTGCTAAGTAGCAGGTGAAGGGCAGGAGTCCTGGAGGGGTAGACCTCTAAAGGCAGGAGGCTGAAGAAGACATAGCCATCTCCTCGGGAGTGGAGGCAAGGATGCTAGGGCCTCACTGATGCTCCTATCCAACATGTGGGAGACCCAGAAAACCACAGATTCAAATCCATAAGGAAGAAAACACATGAGCAACTGGTCCTACAAAACCCTGGGAAAATGCCCTTCTTCCAATAAACAGGAAGGGCAGGTCTAATTTGGTCCTGCAGGGTCTAAGCAAAGCTGGACAAAGCCTCAAAAGCCATTATGGCGGCAGCTTCAGTATGCATCTCCCCTGGAGCCAGCCCTATAGAGCTTCTGAAATCCTTAAACCCATCAGTGTGGCCACTGAGACCTGTTGCCAGGCCCAACTTGTGGGTGTGAAACAATAAAAGAAATTCAATCCAGCAACAACAAACTCCCAGCTGCTTCTCACAGTCTGCTTTACACATCCTCAGCCAATCCCTCAGTGAGCCTCAACCTCCCTGAGGTCTCTAAGGGCCAATTAGAGGCAAATAAACATTTCCTGGCAGGAGTGGAAGACAAGCAAACTAGTAAATGCTGACATCCCCTTCCTCTTTCTCAACCAACTCAGAAAAAATGGCTAGGCCTGGATCTTATAACGAGTTTCTCTACAGTCTGCTTCCAAAGGGCAGTGCTGGGGTGCACTCACCTATGCCTGCTGGGGACTGAATACTACTTCTGCTGGTCAGCCTCCATACAGGGGCTTCCTTCCTTCTTCTTCACCCTCAAAGGGCAGAAAGTAAGAGGGAAAAGAGGTCCCATCAGTAGGGAGGGAAAGAAAGAGATGGAGCCCTTCAGCCCTGCCTTAATTGCCCACATGTGCTTGCATCTACTGAGTGAGTGAGACAGGCAACTTGTATCCAGCCTTGGCAATCTGATAACAACAACAACAAAAAGCCAGCTCAGAATCAATATGCAGCGCCCTCTCTAGCCAATACTAGATCTATCTAGGGGAGATGTGGGCCTGAGGAAAAGACCATTAGTTGAGGACCCCCAAACAGAATCCTTTGCAGAGCCACTGTTGCTAACAGATTACAAGCTTGCTTCCAGAGCTCCTTAGAACCCCAACTCCTAGAACAAGCCTGCTGTCCCATGAAAACCCAAGATCCTGGGAGTACTGTGGTGCTCTGCTGTTAGGGAGCAACTGCCTTCCTTCCCTAAAGCTACCCAAACACACCTTTCCTCGAGCACTCTCATGCACTCACACACTCTCACACAATTTCTCCAAGGAGGCTGAATGAACCCCCGACCCTGGCCAAATTCTAAGACACAAGTGCCCTTTGAAGCAAAGGGGCTAGTGAAATTCCCCGAGCTGGGGTCGGCAGACCCCTTCCGTCCCTGCCCATTGCTTTCTCGGTGGCAGGGATACTCACACTCAGGGCCGCCATGGGAAGGGTCTGCTCTGGGGCTGTCCCTCCCGCCACCAGCTCCGTTTATCTTGTCCCGGCCAGTCTCTCGGCATGGTCGAGCTTCCTGGAGCGAGAAGATTTCCGGCTGCCCTGAGTCGGAGCCCTCCATTCACCCCCATTCCCAGGCTGGGCCCCCGGCCTTGGGACCTCAACACTTGTTAGTAGCCATAAGAGAGTCAGTCTGTGTGGCCCCAGGAAGTAGCCTCTCAGTTTTAGTTCTCCTCAATCAGATTCAAGTCCAGGTCCCCAAAGTCCTGCTGGCACAGTGTCCGCTTGCTTAGCGCCTGCCGCCCCCACCGCACGGCCCCCTCCTCTTCCTCTTCGCTTTCACTCAGCACCTGGGAGGAACCCCCAATGGGGCTGCAGGAAGCAGAGAGGGGTGGGGGGCTGCAGGCCATGAACCATGGTGGAGAGATACTGCTGCCTTCCCGGGCTGTTTCTTGGAGACAGAGACCTCCTGAGTATGGTTTCTATCAAACAAACAAACAAACAAAATTAAGGCAAAGAAAGATGTTAACTTCCCAGAGAACCCTGCCCAAGCTGTATTTCAAAGTACCCCTCTTGGTTACCCTTGAAAGCAGGAGTCCTATGTGTTAAGGTGAGGTCATAACTCCCAGATAAAATTTTGAAAATTTAGTGTACATGCATATTTTTTTGAGGAAAAGAGCCCATAGTTTCTATCAGATTCAAGATTAGAAGCCTGTTTATAAACTTCATGTGTGTAGGAGTACTGACTGACGGCTTGTTTCACTCCTATATTGCTAGTGCCTAGTCGGAGTCTGTTATGTATATTCAATAACATTTGCTGACTGATTGAACGAATGACTATGAATAAGTAAGTTCTCAAAGCGGTTTATGACCCAGTGGTCTAGAAGGAAGAATATGAAAAGAGTGGGCAAGTGCCTACAACAACTGTACTCACATTGGGAAGACAAAAAACACTTGTTGAGTGAATGAGTGACGCAGCAGCCTATTCTGCTTAAGCCCTCACAGGCCCACGTGAAGCAGCGAAGGGCAAGGGACAAAACCAGCCTTGCATGAAAAGGGGCAGGGCACTAATGATGGGGCTTTTCTGACCCATGCATAAAGAGGGAAGATGCCTCCGGTAGGACAATCTGGGATCTCTGTTGGAAGGTTTAACATGGGTCCAATAAGTTTCTCTGGAACTCCCAGAACAGGAATTTCACAGGACACAGGACTTTCAATGCTAACACAAGGATAATCCTGGGCAAACTGAGATGGTAGACAACCCTTAGCCAAGGCTCAGGCAGACAGGAGTGCCAGGGGAGGCCATGTCAGGAGGGCCTGGAGCTAGAGGACACTTTACAAGTGAAAATGGAACAGTCTTCGCTACTCCCATCCTAGCTTCCCTGGTCTTGCCGGTCCCACCTGATTCATCTTGTCGAAGTCCAAGGAAGGCCGCAGCCGCCGAGGGTCCTCCTCATGGCGCCGCTTGACCCCAGCTTTGCGGGCATCAAGATCACAAGGCTGTGAGCGGCTTCGGGGAAGATTGCGCAGGCCTCGAGGTCGCCAGGGCAGCTCTGGGGAGGATGCAGGGGAGCTCCGGGCAGAGGGCAAGAAGCGGCTTGCCTGTGGGCCCAGGCTGGGTGACAGGGAGAAGCGGCGTTGGGGTGGGCAAGGTGACAGGGACTCAGCATCACTCTCCCAGGAGCCACTTTGTGGGGAGGCGGCAGAGGGATGAGAAGAATCTTGGGCTAGGGCCAGGCTGAAGAAAGGGGGGCTGTAGGGTCTGTGGGCTGGGGCACATTGAGACGAGGCACTGGGAGCTTGGAGGAACCTGAGGCTGGAGACCCGCTTCGGGGGGCTCTGGTGAGGCACCTGTGGCCCACCCCCTCCACCACTGCCCCGGTGCTTGATGGGAGTCCACAGCTTGGAGGGGGCGGGCCGCCACACTGGCTGCCAGCGAGACAGGTCCACGGGCACTGAGAGTGAGCGGCAGTGCCTCTTAGATGGAGGGGCAGGGGGCACAGGAAGCTTTTCTGGGTCTGGGGGCTCAGGGCTTAGGACTTGGGAGAGGGACTGCTCCTGTGGGGAACTTCCTGGGCTGGGTGGTCTGAGGTGCAGGCTCAAGCCTGAGGGGTGGTAGCTGAGGTTGAGGCTATCCTGGAACTCGGCACAGGAACAGTGGGGCAGGCCCCTCCAGGAAGCACCTTCTGGAAGGCATTCATAATAAAGACAGAATTAATGATAGCTAATATATTTTCAAGAGCTTACTATGTGCTACAAAACATAGTGAGCTTTATGTGAGGTTTCCCCTAAACTTCATGAGTTAGGTACTATCACTACCCCGATTTCACAGATGAGAGAAGTTCCGTAACTTGCCAACAGTTATGCAGGAATCAAATGACCAAAGCAGGGTTCAGAACCAGATTTGTCCGATGCTAAAGCTAGATCTTTTACCCAGCAGACTATAGTGCCTCCATTACGAGGAACCACCTGAAACTAAAAATATAGAATCATAAACTGCCTGTGAATCCGTGTCAAAGGTAGAATGAGTCAAGAGAAGCAAAGGTGTGTGTGCCACGCTCATCTTTCACTCCACTCCACCAAGCTCTACTTTGCTCCCCCAACCCCCAAGCCCTGAGTTGCGGAAAGCTGGCCTACACTCTCCGTCCTTAGCCTTTACCTTTCCTATGTGTCAAAGCACCAAGACAGGGTGATCAAGCAGGTAAGAGATCATCTGTATTCTTAGTGAAGGCAAGGGTGGGGAGGGTACAGTGGGAAAGGCCTTTGATGGTGCTTGTGTTCCTCTGGGTCTGGCCACCCACAAGGAAACGCTCAACATACTTACATGGAAAGATCTTCTAGTTTTATTATGATTAGTTTAAAAAGAAAGTTCCAAATATACAGAATCCAACCTTTTGTATTAAAAGAGTGTGAATAAAAAAAATTTACATTTTTATTTGATTCTATTTGTGAAAAAACAAAAACAAAAACTCTGGTTGAATAGACAAGAAACTAATAAAAGGAATTACTTTTAGGGAGGTGATAGAAGCTCGGTAGATAGAAAAGGAAGGGGCACTTTTTTCAGATTAACACTTTTCCTATTTAAGAAAATTGTGGAGGCAGGCTAGCTAGACCTGGTTATGGAAAACCAATAAAAGAAACGTGGATGGAGGCATGGGCATACACACACATAAACACATCATGTCTTACCAGACACAAGCTGGAAAGGGTTCCCACAGTTGGAGATGTCTGCATGATCAGGCAAAGGCTAAGAGACACAGAATATCCATCATGATTCAAGATCAGGACAGAGTTCCAGGAAGCCCCTTCAGCTCACCCCTGCAATTCATGGGCTATAGGGATATTAGGGACATCTAAGTGTTCTCTTCTTATCCTCCCAAAGTTAGTGAGTAAAATAATTCACATCTTCCAGTATCTCAAACCCTTCTCCACCCAAATTTTAGTGGCCCTTCTCTTAACAGTAAGAAAAACCTTGCCCCCTTCCTTTTGGGCTAGGTTTTGAGCCTTTAGCGGGCACATCCAGTACAAGTACCATGATTCATACAACGCAGGACAAGGGTGAAGTAGTAACAACAAATAGCCTCAGAAAAAAGGGCAAGGGGGTCTTAGAGAAGTGGGAAGACTGTCTTTTACCAGACTGATGCTGAAGCGTGTGCATTTCAGCTCATCCAGAGTCTGCTTCTGTAGCTGCTCAGTGATCAGGGTTATCATGATTCTCCCCAGGATTTGACTTGCACACTTTGGAGCAAATGATGGATGTCTTCCCTGTTGTTCTTCCAGACCTCACTCATGAGCTGTCTTCTGCCACTGCAGCACCATTCTAGCACCATTGGGACTTCCCTTTCCAGTCATGCCTGCTGAGTCTGCCAATTACAGATGGATCAGCCCCAAGTGATATTAGAGATGTACCTACTCCAGAGATGGAAAATGCATGGCACACATACCCCAGCATCCCTATGTCAGGCCTCTGGCACACATCATTAACTGATCACAGCTCTTTCCGGCTAAGCCTAAACATAGCCTCGGAAACAGTCTCAACTTGGCACTCCGGATAACCAGTATAATAAAATGGAGTTAGCAAGCAAGTTGAAACCTATTTGCCACTCCTAACCTGGTTCATGCTCTGCTCTGCCTACCCAAAATACCAGCACCACTTAGAAAACAGCTCAAATGAGAGAAATGCCCACATTGTTATATCCTTCTTGATTAGTCCAATATTTTATCTTCCAGTCAAAAGCAAGGAGAGGTAGCCTTTTCCTAAACTACAGAAATAGCAACAGTGCAGTGGCTGTAGGAATGACTTTCTACTTCAAAGCAGAGTAAACAAGGTATTATATTCTCCTTCACCCTCAACAGCGGATATTACATTATTGTTCTCCAACAGATACTGTACATATTCTCTTATATGAAGACAAGAAAATGCTACCAGGGTAATTCCATTCACATTTCAACTCTATAGGTGTTAAAAACAACAACTCTAACTTCATTCAACTAAGTTTTTAGCCTGATTTGACTCAAAGACCATGAATACAATTAATCAAGACTCTTTCTCACGGTCAATTACAGTAGAAGCAAACTAATTCTATCAGAAAACAGGCTTCAAGCCCACACAATTGCCTGAGGGACCTCAATCAACGGAGGAGGGGAAGTTAATCTAACATTTCCATACTGTTCTGCCTATTCCCAGAAATGACCAGCAGGCAGACAGCAATCAGACAGAGTAAGTAGCATTTGCTAGCAGAGAGAACAAACTATCAAGACATCAAATCTGGATCCGATTTGCTGTGATGGTCTTGGCAAATCATCAAACTTTTCTTTCCCTCAGTTTACCCATATGAAAAACGGGCAGAATAATCTTAATCTGTCACAGGGATAATGTAATGCAAAATATCAAAACATAAGAAGTATACCACTTGGCCTGAACAAATCAGAAGTCCACACAGACTGCCATTTCTCACCCTTCCTATTTGTTGCTCTACAAAGCCTCAGGGTGCTACAAGTGATAATATTAAGATGAAGAAGGCAATTGGGTTGATTTATTTGGCTGAGTATCAACCTCCCTCACTCACATGCCAAGAAAAGCCCAAAAGGCTTGACCTTGAGGGCAGATAACTTTCAACCCTGGCCAAAAAAAAAGGTGGAGGGGGGGAAATCCTCTCTACTAGATTTCCACCTCAGAGGGAGGCAGACCACAAGGAAAAGCAAAGAAACACACTTCGATGTACTTGGAGTTTAGGCAAAAAAGAGGCAGAAGTCAACCACCACTATAGTCAAATAATGTTTTCATGCATAATTATTATTACCACCCTGAAGTCCCAGTTTCCTGAGCGCTCTTGAGCGCTCCCTTCGGCTGCTTCCCCCATTCTTGTAGAAGCTAAAGCTTGTATCACTTCTGCTCTTGGTTTCTTAACTCTGCCCTCAAAGACCAACCAGAGAGGAAACCTAAGGCAGGCTTTTACCCCCAGAGACCCCAGGCCTCAGGCTGACCAGCCATGAGGAGCACGGAATGAAGCAAACTCTTTCAAGGTTTTCATGAGGCATTTGGCCAAATAGCAAACTTCCAGCCCTCTCTGGGATCAAGAGAGTGATTTTGTGTTTTTCTGCATTTTAATTGTTGGGATGTGGCCACACACGGCGGTAATTAGAACAATGCAACTACCACCACGCAACTGATACTTTCAGTCTGAGTTTCCTAAAACAGGCCAGGCTGAGAGGGGGAACAGAACGGAAGCCATAAGGAATCAAACCAGGACACAAAAGAAGGCAAACCAGCTCCGCGAGGGGCCTCCTCTTTCTCAGGCAGGCAGAGAAAAAAGAGTAAGAAGCCCTCTCTTGCCGTCTTCCTTCCCCTTCCATTTTGTGTATCTGAGGGGCACAGACAGCCCTGAACGTTCACTAAACAAGTTAAAACTTCTCAGCTTAACAACTGGCATGGGGCTAAGCCCAACACAGAGCAGCAGGCCGCTAGGCCCTCCCTCAAACCCCACCAGGCCCAACTCTCAATCCAGGCTTTCTCTGCACCATCACCTGTCCCTCAAATAAAGGTTGGACCCCCACCCCACTGGGTGGCAGTAACCCCTGACATAAGGGTTTCAGGGATGCTGAGGTTGTGCTGAAACCTGGATAACCTAGGATCAAGTCAGGCCAAGGAAGAAGAGAGTCAAAAGCCCCTGGAGACCTTCCCCCTAGGTCCCAGTCCCACACTCTGGGGGAGACTGAAGAAAAACATGAGGCAGAGAGGCACACGAACAGGTATGTGGGGACCTGAGTGCTTTTTCTCCATATGGCACCGGTGGGCATAGGAGTGACAAGTGGGAGCACCCCTCCCCCCACCCCAATGAAGAAGCAAAAGGCTAGGCCCCCCTCTCCAATCTTCAACCTCTCCATCGGTTGCTCTGCCCGTCCCCGCGGGGTGGGGCATGGGGCGTCCGCTAGCCCCTTGGGGTGGGGGGGGAGGGCGCCACGGCACGCTCAGGGGGGCTGTCGCTCGCCTGTTCCCAATCAGCTCCCATCATCTGGCCGCGGGGAAGCGAACTCAGGACACAGGGGACGAGAGGGTCTGGGACTTAACACTCCGCCACCCCCTCCCCCACCGGGTCCCGTGCTCTCCCCGCGGAGGCGGCCAGCGAGGCCCTGCCTCGCGGGCGGACGGGCTGGGGGAGGGGAAAGAGGGAAGGAGGGAGGGACGGTCTAGGTGCCCGCCCCGAGGCCCCAGCGCCACCTGCCCTCCGCCACCTACCGCGGCTCCTCCAGTTCCCAGGGCCGCGGCCGGAGCAGCTCTGAGCGCTCGGTTCGCCCCACGGTGCCCTTAAAAGGCGCCGGCGTGAACCAACGGGTCCCTGAGGAGAGTGGAGCGATCGCTCGGGTTGGGAGAACCCCCCCTGAACCGTCCGCGGAGGCTTGAGCCCCGCGTCGTTTTTCTCGCAAAGTCTCTCTTGGATAGCGCCGTCGGAAAGAGGCCGGGCTTTTTAATTTAGCGATGAGGGTGGTTTCCTCCCTAGGAAGTCACCCCCTACAGAATATTGCGGAAGGTGGACTGGGCCAGTCGAACGCAAATCTCGAAACTCGCGGGGGAGGCCGTGTTGGTCGAAGGTAAACAAAGCCATTGCTCCCGCCCTCTGTTACTACATCAGCCCATGTACAGCCCCCAACTCGATTCCGGCAGCGTAATGGAATTAGCCAGGGTTCCTCTCACCTGTTCTCCTGCCCCCACTCTCTAAGGCCTCCGCTCTGAAGGAATTCCCCTTCCCCCAGCAGAGGACCCGTCCGCGTCGTGAAGGCTTCTGGGAGGCGTAGTCCAAGCTCCGATTAGGGCCTGCTCTGAGTCCCAGGAGCCCCTCTTCCAGCTGCCGGATCGGCTCGAACCTTATAAACCCAGGACCTGTAACGGTTGCGGGCCGTTCCCACTTGTTTGTGTAGTTAGCTGTCACTCAAAATACTGTAAATCCGACGAGGGCCCAGGGCTGTTCACTCCTTCTCCTCTCTTTATGCCCCCACCCCCAGCAGGATGAGGTAATGGGATTGTGATTATGACATCATAGGCGGTTCAGTTGCTTGCGTGGGGGAGGGGGGAGAAGGGAAAGTACGGTGGTTACAGCTGGACCACTTTCTTTTTTTTTTTTTTTGATTTAATAAAGTTTTATTTTTCAAAATGTACAGCTGGTGGGACCTGTTCATGCATCTTCACCAGCAGCTGGGGCATCTCCACCCTTGGTGTTTCTGGTGTAAATCACTTGAGCTCTGTGCTTTGAAACCAGTTTAATAAGTCCTTTACTAAGGAGTTCCTGAAGGGCTGCTCTGGCCAGGGAACCACGAATCTTCAGTCTCTCAGAGACCACAGCTGGAGTTATAAGTTTATAGTTGGGAACTTCTTTACAGAGTTTGTCATATGTTGCTTTGTCAAACAAGACTAGGTTATTGAGCTTGTCCCGAACTTTGCCTTTGGACCACTTCTTCTTTTTGGCCTTGCCCCCAGATTTGTTCACTGGATCTTTGTCTTTCTTGGCCGACTTTCCGGCATCTTTCTTCTTCTTGTCGTCCTTGGGCGGCATAGCGAAGCCCGGAGAGCAGCTGCAACCACTGCCGCCTCGCTAAGATGTCGGACAAAAAGCTGGACCACTTTCTTTAAACCTTTCTGGGAGGGAGGAAACAGGTCGCTGGGGGAAAAGATATTGATAGTGCTATATTTCCTCTTCAGGAAGAGAAAATCACCTTTTATTAAGTCTCCATCGCTACCAGTACCTCCTACTCAGCCAAAGTTTAAGTCCTTTTTGAAGAGACTGAATGTAGCAGTTGATAGGTGAAGAGGCTGTGAAACAGCTAGGTGGTTTCTGGCTCTTAAGTAAATTTGAGTATCAGCTATCAAAGAAGGTTTAGACAGAGGGTAAAACATGGGAAAAGGAGAGGTTTTAAACAATGCCTTCGTATTATGATCTTTTTGTGGGACAGAGTTTTAGATTTTTAATCAATTGGAAAGTAGAAGTACTGCAAGTAATCTTCACTATTACATTCAGCAAGAAGTCCCCTGAAAGACACGTTTTCCCTAAATATTTCATGCACCACTGAAGTCTGGGACAGATAAGTAATCGTGACCAGCTCAAAGGTAGAGCCAATGGTGGGGATCTTCCTCAGAAAGATAGGGAAGGCAGGAAGCAGGAGTGACCAAATCTGCAAAAAGAAGAGTAAAGGAAAAGTGAAGTATTTATCAAGAAAATACGCAGAGGAGGGGGTTGTGATAGATACACTGCACATTTGTTTGCCCTGCACATTTCTCCTTGGCAAAAGAAGGGGCAGGGACCATGAGTTGTAGAGGAAACGATTTCCAGTAATTGCTGCTATGAAGCGCTTATGTGCCAGGCACCGTGCTGCATACTTTAAATATGTATTCTCATTTTTGTTTACAATCATCAAATGAGAGAAAATTTCCTTGTTTGACAGATGAAACAGCAAGAGAGGTTACGTAGCTACCCATGTGGTGGACAACGGTCATATTAAAAAGCTATCTGGGACTCTAAAGCCCTTGGTCCTCACCACTAGGTAAATCTCCCTTTTTATTTAATAATAAAATATCATGCTTACTAAAGCTAAGTGATTGACACCCATTTCATCAAGTATAAAACAGTGTCCCCAGTGCAGCCCAGCCTCTTCCCCATTTCTAACAACTAGATCTCTTTATCCCGCTTTTGGTTCAGGGTGTTTTTTTTTTTAACTCACATTCTCCATATTTTTCCCCCTGTTGTTCCATTTTCCTTCTTTTGTTCTTGGGCTACTACCTTGAACCCTATCATAATTGTGACCTCCTGGGCTAGACCCCATCTCTGACCCTGCTCCAGTGGGTTTCAGCAGAGGATACTACCTGGGCTCCCTCCTACTCTTCATCCTGATTCTCTGAGGGTTCCAGGGCCTGGAGCCAGTCATCCAAAGGGGTGGAATCCATTGGCTCTAAGAGATTGTCCATTCTGCACCTAGGAAGGCAGCAGAGTCAGAGAAATGTGCACTTCAGTCAGACTCTCCCTTTTCAGCCAGTGAAAGTGAAACCTCTGCAAAGTGGAGAGAGATAAGGCTTAGTCCACCACTCAAGGAAGGAACAAGGAATAGTGCACACACCCCTCAGCCTGCAGAGGCTGGCTGGGAGGGTCCCAGGAATGTAGGGCTCTTCTCCACTTCCTGATCTGGGCATCCCAGGAGCGACGGCTGTACCTCCTGTTCTTGTTTGGTGTTTGAGGGTGAAGTCCTGGCTGTCGCTGTGCCCTGGCAATGACAAATGTGTCAGACTAAGGTCACGGCCAAGGGGCACAGCTTATTGCTTATTATGGTGAATTAGGAGACTCATTAGGGATTTCCTGAAAATGAGGTAAGATCAATGTCCTCAACCCAAAGAAAATGTTTAAGTTAGATTAAATATCAAACTTCCCAACTCTCTAATATTCTTTCTTCTGGGTAAGCTAAATTAGATATTCCAAGTCCCTCACTAGTCAAGGTAGATACGGAAGAAAGTACTTGATATCTCTTTAAAACATATTCTACCTTTTCATTCATTAATTTGTATATATGCTTGTAAGCTTACATGTAATTAGTCAGGTATGTTGTAATTAACAGTCAGATGGAGGCATGGGCCTCCCAGGTGGCACTAGTGGTAAGAACCCTCCTGCCAATGCAGGAGATGTAAGAAATGCAGGTTCGATCCCTGGGTTGGGAAGATCGGAGGGCATGGCAACCCACTCCAATATTCATGTTTAGAGAATCCCATGGACAGAGGGAATCCCCTGGGGCTGGGGTCCATAGGGTGGGAAAGAGTCGGACACAACTGAAGTAACTTATCATGCACACATATGCATGAGGTGAAAATGGAAGAAAAAAACGAATAGAGCTTTGAGTTGTCTTATGGGCCAAGTATAACTTGTTCCATTTGAAAAAAAAATCTTGGAAATTTATTTGGGGGACTAGATTACAGGATAATTTAGTAATGTTGCAACTTTGTGGGAGCATTCAGATTTTAGTATCTTTCCATCACCTGACATTGAACAAAAACCATGTGTTTGACATTCTTGTGACTACCCACAACTGCACTCACTTGGGGACCTGCTGCAGAAAGCACTGGTAACCAGGTGTGCGCTTGCCATAATCTATCTGCTTTTGCCGCCGCTGTAGGACAGCTGCATCTGTCTCTAGCTCCCACCTATAAAGACGTAGACAGTGGTCCCATGAAGTGTTATGATAGTCATCAAAGCAGAAACCAGCTCTTCCCACATTCCCTTAATCTCCAGCCTGATTGTCAAACTTACCTGGCATGGCAGGGCTCTGTACTGACTCCCACATTCAACATCTCTATCCTGGAGGATAAAGACTCTTCACACACCTTCTTTTTGGGGAAGCAGATTCTACAGATGAAAAGGATATTAGGATAAAACCCAGCTAACTATACTATACCTCTCAGCCACTACACTACCAAGATCCTGGCACCAGATAAAGGTTGTATTCCTGACTCACTGTCTCTCAAAATTAAAGGTTGCATTTCGAATTTGTTTCTCAAAGTGTGGTCTGTAAGCCATTTCTATGGGTAGCTTTATGGGTGCCTTGATAATTCCTCAGCCCCACTCTCAGTTCAGTTCAGTTCAGTCGCTCAGTCGTGTCCAACTCTTTGTGACCCCATGAATCACAGCACGCCAGGCCTCCCTGTCCATCACCAAATCCCAGAGTTCACTCAGACTCATGTCCATCGAGTCAGTGATGCCATCCAGCCATCTCATCCTCTGTCGTCCCCTTCTCCTCCTGCCCCCAATCCCTCCCAGCATCACAGTCTTTTCCAGTGAGTCAACTCTTCGCATGAGGTGGCCATAGTACTGGAGTTTCAGCTTTAGCATCATGCCTTCCAAAGAAATCCCAGGGCTGATCTCCAGAATGGACTGGTTGGATCTCCTTGCAGTCCAAGGGACTCTCAAGAGTCTTCTCCAACACCGCAGTTCAAAAGCATCAATTCTTCGGTGCTCAGCCTTCTTCACAGTCCAACTCTCACATCCATACATCACTACTGGAAAAACCATAGCCTTGACTAGACGGACCTTAGTGGGCAAAGTAACAGCCCCACTCTAGACCTATTGAATTATCATTTTGGTAAGTTATATTTTAAAGAGCTTCCAAGGTTATTTTAAACATTTTTTACCATGGAAAATAAATACTCAATAGCATAATTCTCTGCTACTCAAAGTTTGATCCCCAGACCAGCTGCATTAGCATCAGCTGAGAACTTGTTAGAAGTGTAGAATCTTGGTAACCAGATCTACTGAACCAGAGTATGCATTTTAGCAAGATCCACAGGTGATTAGTATAAATATTAAACTTTGAGATCACTGGATATCATGGACCTCCTAGTTACCCGTGACCCAGTACTCATGGCCAATCTTGTTTCATCTATACTCACCACCACTCCCACAGGATTATTTAAAAGCAAATCCCCAACATTAATAATAAATTCTTAATACCATCTAGACAGAGGATGAGAGTGATGGTTGGATAGCGTCACTGACTCAAGGAACATGAGTTTGAGCAAACTGCAGAAGATGGTGAAGGACAGGGAAGCCTGGCATGCAGCAGTTCATGGAGTCCCAAAGAGTCAGACACAACTGAACGACTTAACAATAATAACCACCTAGTCAATGTTCAGATATCCATAAACAACCAAAGTTTGGGATCCTTTGGACTCTGATAAGATGATTCTACTTTCCTTGAAAAGAAATTTCTTTTACCTCACAAACCTAGTGTCTCAGATGCTGCCCACTTAAAAGGATCACGGGCCCAGGAAAGCTCTTGGAAGGGGCCAGTGCTACTCATCATAAATACACACACCTGTCTTGCCGCAACATCTGCCACACTGGCTGCTTATGTTCCATCTATAGAGGAAGGCTAGCAAAAATAAGGAAAGGTCCACGTAACGGCACGAGAAAGAAGCAAGGGAAAAAAACACAACCCATTTAAAACACCCTCTCACATAAATGAATTCCTCCAGGTATTATCCTAGGGAGTGGTCGTCGCTAGCAAGGTGCAATTTAAATGTCCCGGGGTAGAAGGGGCTGAGGGGGCAGAAGGAAAGGAGAGTTCAGAAAGGTTGTGGTGATTGGCCAGAGGAAGAGCCAATGAGGCGCCAAGCTCCCTATGGGGTGGGGCTTAGCTAGGGGCTGGCCCAAAACTGGAGGTCTAATCGGAAGCCTGCTGGCTTGTGGGGCGGGGCAAACCTCCTTCCGAACAGCTCACGCCCCCGGTGATGTAGGAGGCAAACGATTGGTTCAGCGGGTCTAGGCGGGTACGCGGAGGTAGGCGGACGCAGTTCTGAGAAGAGCGTGATAGGTTTTTGGAAAGGCGGAAGGTTTGAATGGTCAAGGCTTTTGGCTGTTAATCTTACTCTTAGGCTGTAACTTCAACCTTCTGCTGAGAGAAGCGGCGAAACCAGACCCTGGCCTATCTGGTCAAGAGGCATAGATGTCTGGTTAAATCGCCTCCTTTACCTCAGATTTTTCTTTAATTCTTCTAGAATCTTCGCTTGTGTCTGATTTCCTTGCTTACTTTCATTCCTCCTGAAGGCAAGTCTCGGACTCAAACCTGCGGTAAGCCGGGAGCTGTGTCCTCCACAGAATCACGGGCCTCGCGAACGGTGTTTAGGGGACAAAACAGGCATTATCGCGAGTTAGGAGACCTGAGTTCCTTCCTGTCAGGAGTCATGAACTGTGTGGCCCCTAACGAGTCAAAGGCCTCTTTTAATTTCATCTTCAAAACTTGCCTTTCGGTAAGTTAAGATTCCAATGGAAAGGCCAAGCCGTTTCCGGCAAGTGCTATTTCACCTTCAGGCCAATCTGTAATTCACCGTTTGGGAATGCCCTCTTCTCCAGTACTGGTTCACTGGTCGCAACTGTAAAGGATGGAGGAGGTTGTGTAGGTGACGTTTTTCCATCTTTTATGGTTGTTTAGTAGAGTCCGACTCTTTTGCGACCCTATGGACTGCAGTCCACCAGGCTCCCCTGTCCATGGGATTTCCCAGACAAGAATGCTAGAGAGGGTTGCCATTTCCTCCTCCAAGGGATCTTACCCACTCGGATCCAACCCACGTGTCCTGCATTGGTAGGCGGATTATTTTACCGCTGAGCCATTTGGGAAGCCTCGTCTCTTAGCTAGGTTTTATTTTTTCTTTAGAACTCGGAGACCATGTCTGCAGAATTCTCATCCAAAAGAGAGGAGGGAAGCCTTGCCTCAGGACCTAGTTTTAGGTCCAATCAGAGGAAGATATTAAACCTGCTCCTTGAGAGAGATGCCTCCTTTTCCATCAGTTCAGATCTCCCTGCAACTCCAGTGGAGAAGAAACTTTTTGGTGACTCTGCAAACCTAAGCATTTTGTCTGGGTAAATCTACTTTTTATTTTCATATCTCCTTTGCTCTTCTAAACAGTTTTTGGGCTTTTAAAAAATTATCCTAGTTCAGAGATAAGGGTTAAGCTACTGCCTTTAACTAACCATTTGACAGTTTTGAGTCTAAGGCTTCTTTTCTGTGACACAGAAGTAATAATCTCTTACTATCTTACTGGGATCATATAGAATCAAATGATGAGGAAAGTCTTTGAAAACTATTGCATCATATAAGTTGTCACTTTATAAGTACTACAGTTAACATTACTTTTGTTGTTGTTTAGTTGCTAGTGCCCAATTCTTTTGCAACTCCATGGGCTGTAGCCCACCAGGCTCCTCTGTCCATGGTATTTCCCAGGCAGTAATACTGGAGTGGGTTGCCATTTTCTTCTCCAGGGGATCTTCCCAACCCAAGGATTTAACCCACATCTCCTGCATTGACAGATGGAGTCTTTACCAGCGATCCACCAGGGAAGCCCCTATTGTACTTTAAATTCTGGTAATGCCATACTCTGATGCCTCAACTAGTCAGCAAAGTTGGAAGTCAGAGAAGTACTGAAGACTCCAGGGAGAAATAAAATCTGTGTGCTCATGGTGCTCAGGGCAAAAGATGAGTCAAGACCCACCTCAGCCATTTTCTTAAATTACTTTGATTTAACATGTCGTTGAGAAAATGAGGTATTATTGAAGTAGAGAAAAGGTGGGCTATTTTTCTTAGGCTAGTCTGACGTGTTTTCAAAAATCAATTAGATTTATTTGAAGACTGTTTTATGTGGTAGTCAGGGATGGGTATTTCAAATGAAGAGGATAATGTAATCTTTGCCTTTCAGGATATTATAACCCAGTGGGAATCTTGATGTACTATTATGTCTCAACAGAGGAACCCCAAAACGTCGCCTTGATCTTTCGAATCTTAGCAGCGGGGAGATGTCTGCCACTCAGCTTACTGCTTCTGCAGACTTTGATGAAACTGGTAGGGAAAAGGGAGGTTAAGGCCTCAAGGGAAAGAATAATTGTTAGGGGAAAGGACAGTAGTATGATAGAGATGGAAGGTGGTAAAAGTAGATAGAGGGCCTTGAGGATGGAATTCTTCGAGTACCTAGAGGATTTTTGAGAAGAATAATTCAGCCAATGGGAAGAGAATTGACCCGAATAGGAGTCACTTTGCATTGAGAAAGTTAGACAAGAAGGAATATTTTGTTGATTAATTGTGTGAATGAAAGTGATAGTTAAAGATAAAAAGTTTTATGCCTCAAGTCTAATTTCAGCAGAGACAAAGAAGCCAACATAAAGAAATGCTTTGTCAACTAATTCTTATGTGTTTTTATAGGGTGTGTACCCCAAAGGAATGTGTTTTACTAGTCAACCATTTTAGTATTTGTTCTAATTTCATATTTCCTGAGTGATAAATTTTCCTTTCTACTGATGAAAAAAAATCTCTGTAGGTTAGCATAATGCACTATTTCCGAGAAATTTTCCTTTATGTGACATATGCAGATTTTCAAGTTTCCATGAACTTGTACCATGGTACCTTGTATCATGAAATTGGTATTTATCAACAGCCTTTGTATTTAAAAGCTCAGCTTTTGAAATTAATATGGCTCACTAGTAATGAAAACTAGAAGGAAAGACAAAATACATGAACAAGAATAACTCTTTACATCTGACTGCAGGTCATTTGGAGTCTACAGGACCTGAGCAAGTACAGTTAGCTGGAATGTAAGTTCTTTTGCTAAATGAATCCCATACTAAAGTATTAAAGCCTTCTCAGCACTGGCCTGGGGATTTTATCCTATGCAGAGTCTATAGCGAATGTTTCACCTTAAGTGTAAGGGGGCTTGAAGGCGTAGGTTCTTCCCTTGAAAGATATTTTAAGTTTCCAAAATCGAAATTGTGTTGTAAGGGACTTCCCTGGTGGCGTAGTGGATGGAAATCCGCCTACCAATGCAGGAGACTTAGATTTGATCCCTGGTCCGGGGCAATTCCACATACTGTGGAGCAACTAAGCCCATGTGCCGCAACTTGTGAGCCTGTGCTCTAGAGCCCATGAGTCACACCTACTGAGCCTGCATGCCGCAACCACTGATGCCTATGTGCCTAGAGCCTGTGCTCTGCAAGAAGAGAAGGCACTGCAATGAGAAGCCTGAGCATTGCAATGAAGAGTAGCCCCTGCTTGTTGCAATTAGAGAAAGCCTGCAGGCAGCAACAAAGACCCAATGCAACCAAAAAATAAAATAAATAAAAAATAGTAGATTACTTATGTAAAAAAAATAGTGCTGTGAAAAGGAAGGCTATTTATTTTAACCCTCACATACAATCAGTATGGTCTTTAAAATGGAAGAGAATGGTATACTGAACTTAGATGGAGGCTATCATCTGCATGTGAGTAGTACTAAATCTTAGTGGTCAAATGTACAGCAGAGGGCAGGCTCTGGAATCAGAGTGTTTGGATTCCAGTATCTTACTGCTTCATGAACTTATTTTGACAAGTTTCTTAACCTCAAGGGACCTCAGTTTATTTGTAATTAAAAAAAAAATAATAATGGAGATAATAGCACTTTACATAAATGACTCCTGTGAGGATTAAATGAAGATGTATACCTAATACATATACTGCATTTTACAATGTTTTTTATTACTATTGAAGATTCTTTATTGAAGATCTTAGAAAAATATTCAGTTGGAGAGTACTCAAGGAATGAAAAGTAGTTTTAATTCTTAAATTTATCATGAATTTTCCATTTGATTGTTTTAATATTTTTATAACTTTATTCTTCAAAGTTTAGGTGAATTAGCTGCCTCTTTGTGCATAGGGAAGACTCTCCATGAGTATTTTTAATCAATACATGTGAAAGTTTTACTTTATATCGCTTTTATTTTCTTTGAATTGCTTATATGTCCTAACTCAGACTATATGAAGTCTGGGGAGGGAGGATAGAAATTCATAAAAAATAAATATTAACTCCCAGTAGTCCATGCTGAAAAATTAGCAAATTGTAAATTGTGTCTACATAAGATATAGGACAAAGTCATCATCTTTGATGCATATCTATATATATAGTTATGCCAGTGAGGTGAGGTCCTCATCCCCAGGATGTCACTTGATGTGTTGTTATTTACCACAGAGAACACCCTATATATTGGTATTGGAAGAGACATCAATTAGGTACAGGTCTCCTAGAATGCAAGAAAAGAAAAGTGGGATGTCCTGAGTCACTGAAGAATAACCAAATCGTGTTTGGGGTTTGAATGACTGGCAGTTTTTCTTTTTTTTTATCGACAGGAATTACTGCCAACATCTTATAAAATGTAGCCCAGTGAGTAACTCATCTTTCTTGGGTTTGGGTTTGTCAGGTGGGAGGCAGAGGATTTCCAGCTTAGCTTGAAGATGCCGGATATTCTTTGAAAACAATCTCTTGTAGGCACAGCTGTTTTGTAGCACTCCGAATGCCTTGGACCATGGCCGCAGGAAGAAAGATACAATATGTGGCTCATCTGCAAATAAGGAAAATGTGAGTGTTTAATGGAATCCTAGGTCCATTAGTAGTTTTATTCCTTTGAGTAGAGCAACTCATCAGTATCCCTATGAGACCTAGAGCTGTCTGTGCTTCAGTATGCTCACAAGGAAATTGCAACACTAGAGGGAAAAAAAATTCTTTATAGTTTGTTTGTTTTTTTCTATTTAAGGTTTGATCCTAGGATGGAAACCCGGCTTCCAGTCTTCCACAGCAGGTCATCATTATTACTCATGTTCAGTTGATTGTAATGTAAAAAGTTTAGGACTTAAAAAAAAAAAAACACAGGGATAATTTACATAACTTGTTCACATATTCATTGCATGGCTTCACATACGAGTCTAGGTTTCTTCATTTCTTCTTATTTCCCTCTTAGTCTAGCTTCTTAGCCCCTATTCTGAGGAAGTCATTGTCCTTTTTTATCTGAGTCTTAGATCATCCTTCAGTTCCAAGTTGAAACTAGCTTCTCCAAAGCTACATAGTAGCTAAGATAATTCTCTAACTAATCCCTTCACTAATCCCCTTTTCTAACCATCTTTTTGCTTTTTCTGTCCTCCCATCCTTTCTTCCAGGTCAGTATGTATTAAAGATAGCTGCTGTTCTTCTTTGCTCACATTGCCTAAGTTATGCCCATGTTTTTGGCTGTCCTAATCAGCTTTTTCTTGAATTAGTACAGTTCTACTCTCTGTTTATAATCACTATTTTAAAATTTCATCATTCCTTCCCCTGTCAGGCTCCCTTTTTCCTCCCTTCCTTTGGCTTGTGATCATAAAATCAGTACCTTCCAGAGCGATTCTACACACCATACATCAAATCCAAACCATAATTTGTATTTTCAGGATATGTGGTCAACCTTGATTACATGTACTATGTTTTGTGAGGGTTATCCATGGCTTCATCAGATGAAATGTTTTTGGGCAGAGTCTACTGACACCTCTTCTTTCAGCCAGTGTAGTTTTTCTTATGCAGGAAAACAGCACTTCAAAGCCCCTGGAGTGGTGGGTACCCAGGTACCTGAGGTCTCCTATTTCTATACTGGTGAGTCACTGGACATCATCCTCAACAATCAGCTGAGGTGTTGTGGAGTAGAGGATTGCAGATCTGGATTTAAATGGCCCTTTGAATTTTCTAAGCTGACTTGAGTGAGAAAAGGGGTTGGAGAAGTAACCTTTGAACAAGGAAAGAGAGGAGATATGTCCTGTAATCTTTTTATGTTAAATTTTAAGAAGAAGAATAAATTCTTAGGCCTTTTAAAGCATTTCTCCTTTATTCTTTAAGTGTTTCCCTACTCTTTCTCATGGCTTGCAGGTGGCTCATTGGGTAAAGAATCTGTCTGGAATGCAGGAGATGTGGTTTCAATCTCTAGTTGAGAAGATCCCCTGGAGGAGGGCATGGCAACCCACTCCAGTATTCTTGCCTGGAGAATCCCATGGACAGAGGAGCCTGGCTGGCTATAGTCCTTGGGGTTCTCAAGAGTCAGACACGACTGAAGCAACTGAGCATGCATGTACCCCTCTTTGTCAATTTTAAAAGCACTGTGTGCCCATGTGAAAACTGTGTAAAAATATAGTAAAATAAAAAAGAAAATAGCTACCACATAGAGAAAAACCACTATTAACGTTTACCTCATTGCTTTCAATCTTTTAACCATGTGTATAGTTTTACAAAGTTGAGGTCATATTGTATATACAACTTTATATTCTATTATTTTAAATAAATATTAAAACTCTTAGTAAACAGTTCTTAATGGATGCTTTTATTCTAGTAATTGAACTGTAATTTATATAAGTACTTCCTGATTGTTGGGCACTTATGGGTATATATATTTTGCTTTTATAGATGATGCTATCGTAAATTCCTGAGCACAAATTTTGCCTGTTAACAATTTTTTTTATTGAGGATTAGTACAAAATATTATAATTACTAGATTAAAGGGTTTAAATACTTTTAAGATTTTTGATACATATTGCCAAATTCCTTTCCAAATAAAGTTCTAAGAATTTACATTTTCATGAGCAATCCATAGCTTATTTGGATAAATGATTTGTTATCACTTTAAAAAATTTGCTAATTAGATGGGTAAAATGTTTTATTTTGTGTTAAAAGTGATTAATAATGATTTCATGTCCCTTAGCCATGCATATTTTCTCTAATGAATGATTGTGTCCTTTGTTCATTTAGCTACTGGAGTTTTAAGTTACACATGTGCTCACTTGTTATTGTGTTTGTTTAATTGAAGTATATTTGATTTACAAGGTTGTGTTAGTTTTGGGTATATAACATCACTTGTTTTTAATAAACTATGGACTTGATATACTCCAAAGATTTGGATCCTAATCTCAACACTCTGGGAAAGGCATTTTAATATGCCTCGTACTAAGGAGATAAAGTTGAGCATGTTTCAGATTTTTCATATCTTGGAGTAAGGCAAGACTTAGAGCATAGTAAATTGCTAGATAGCTGTTAGTATATGTATGTGTAATTTTTTTAATATAGTAAAATATATATAACATTTACCATCTGAACCATTTTTGTGTATAATCCAGTGGCATTATGTTCACAACATTAAGTATGTTCACTATCCATTTCAGAATTTTTTTATCATTAAAAACAGAAGCTCTCTGCTCACTAAGTAATGGTGGTGGTGCTTTAGTCTCTGAATTGTATCTGACTCTTATGACCCCCCATGGACTGTGGCCCACTAGGCTCCTCTGTCCATGGGATTTCCCAGGCAAGAATACTGGAGTGAGTTGCCATTTCATTCTCTAGGGGATCTTCCTGACCCAGGGATTGAACCTGTGTCTTCTCTGTTGTAGGCAGATTCTTTACCACTGAGCCACAGGGAAGTTGCCCATTAAACAGTAACTCCCCCTTTTCTCCCTCTGGTAACCTTTAGTCTACTTTCTGTCTCTGTGAATTTGACTACTCTAGGTACTGCTTCATGTAAGTAGAATAATATATTATTTGGCCTTTTCTGTCTGGCTTATCTCACTTAGCATAATATCTTCAGGGTTCATTCATGCTGTACCATGCTTTAGAATTTCATTTCTTTTTATGGCTGGATAATATTCCATTATATGGGTATACCACATTTTGTTTATGCATTAATCTGTTGATGGACATTTCGTTTGTTTCTACCTTTTAGCTATTGTGAATAATGCTGCTATGAACATTAATATAAAAATATCTGTTTAAATCCCTACTTTCAATTCTTTGGAGTATATACCAAAAAATGGAATTGCTGGATCATACATTGTATGTTTAATTTTTTGTTAGAACCACCATACCATTATCCATAGCAGCTACATCATTTGACGTTTCCCACAACAATGTACATGGTTCCAACTTCTCCATATCCTTGCTGACACTTGTTATTTTCTGTTTTTTTGTTTGTTTATAGCTATCCTAATAAGTACAAAGTAGTATCTCTGTGATTTTGACTTGCATTTCCGTTCAGTTCAGTTCAGTCGCTCAGTCGTGTCTGACTCTTTGTGACCCCATGAATCACAGCACGCCAGGACTCCCTGTCCATCACCAACTCCGGAGTTCACTCAGACTCACGTCCATTGAGTCAGTGATGCCATCCAGCCATCTCATCCTCTGTCGTCCCCTTCTCCTCCTGCCCCCAATCCCTCCCAGCATCAGAGTCTTTTCCAATGAGTCCACTCTTCGCATGAGGTGGCCAAAGTACTGGAGTTTCAGCTTTAGCATCATTCCTTCCAAAGAAATTCCAGGGCTGATCTCCTTCAGAATGGACTGGTTGGATTTCCTTGCAGTCCAAGGGACTCTCAAGAGTCTTCTCCAACACCACAGTTCAAAAGCATCAATTCTTCGGTGCTCAGGCTTCTTCACAGTCCAACTCTCACATCCATACATGACTACTGGAAAACCATAGCCTTGACTAGATGGACCTTAGTCGGCAAAGTAATGTCTCTGCTTTTGAATATGCTATCTAGGTTGGTCATAACTTTTCTTCCAAGGAGTAAGCGTCTTTTAATTTCATGGCTGCAGTCACCATCTGCAGTGATTTTGGAGCCCCCCAAAATAAAGTCTCTCACTGTTTCCACTGTTTCCCCATCTATTTCCCATGAAGTGATGGGACCAGATGCCATGATCTTTGTTTTCTGAATGTTGAGCTTTAAGCCAACTTTTTCACTCTCCTCTTTCACTTTCATCAAGAGGCTTTTAGATCCTCTTCACTTTCTGCCATAAGGATGGTGTCATCTGCATATCTGAGGTTATTGATATTTCTCCTGGCAATCTTGATTCCAGCTTGTGCTTCTTCCAGCCCAGCATTTCTCATGATGTACTCTGCATAGAAGTTAAATAAGCAGGGTGACAATATACAGCCTTGATGTACTCCTTTTCCTATTTGGAACCAGTCTGTTCTTCCATGTCTAGTTCTAACTGTTGCTTCCTGACCTGCATACAGATTTCTCAAGAGGCAGGTCAGGTGGTCTGTATTCCCATCTCTTGAAGAATTTTCCACAGTTTATTGTGATCCACACAGTGAAAGGCTTTGGCATAGTCAATAAAGCAGAAATAGATGTTTTTTTTGGAACTCTTTTGCTTTTTCCATGATCCAGCAGATGTTGGCAATTTGATCTCTGGTTCCTCTGTCTTTTCTAAAACCAGCTTGAACGTCAGGAAGTTCACGTTATGACTAGTTATGTTGTGCATCTTTTCACATGGTAGTTGGTCATTTGTATATCTTCTTCTTTTTTTTTTTTCTTTAGGGAAATTATCAACTTTTCAAGCTTTATTTGACTCTTTAAAAAATTAAAACATTTGACATTCTTTTTTGTTGTTGTTGGTCTTTTATTTATTTATTTATTTATTTTTTAGTTTTTAGTTTTTTATTTTTTAAATTTTAAAATCTTTAATTCTTACATGCGTTCCCAAACATGAACCCCCCCTCCCACCTCCCTCCCCATAACATCTCTCTGGGTCATCCCCATGCACCAGCCCCAAGCATGCTGCATATCTTCTTTCGATAAATGTCTGTTCAAGTCCTATTTGTTTCTGTTGTTATTGTTGCTATTGTTATTGTTGAGTTTTGGAAGTTCTTTATGTATCTTGAATATTAATCTCTTATCAGTTATGTGATTTGCAAAAATTTTCTCCTATAGGTTACCTTTTCAGTTTCTTAATAATCTGATGCACAAAGGTTTTTAATTTTGATGAAGTCCAGTATATCCTATTTTTCTTTTGTTGCTTGTGCTTCTATATAATATTCAAGGAATAATTGCCAAATCCAATGTCATAAAGCTTACCTCACCCTATTTTCTTCTAAGAGTTTTATAGTTTTATAGTTTTATAGCTCTTGCATTTAGGTCTTTGATTCATTCTGAGTCAATATTTTTATATTGTTATAAGGGAAGAGTCCTAGATAGTTTTTAATATTGTCAATATATTTTGTAGGACAATGGAAACTTGGTGGAAAGTGAAATGAAACATCTGGGCAGTCCCATTACTACAGTTTCAAAATTACATAAAAGTCCAGAGCTAGCAGAATATCAGGCAGAAGAGGTACCAGATGAATTGATGGAGTTTTCACTGGAAGATCAAGAAAAGGCCAAGGTAAAATACTCTCTGATGGTATCTTTGTGTTTTTCAAGTTCCTTCATTCTTGGATAAATAAAATTGTGTCTCTAATATGTTGCAGCCACTGGACTCTGTGGTAGGTCTGAAGAGATGAAGATATGGTCTCTATACTCTAAGGGTTACCTGACTGATAGAGTGTCAGGTCATCATGGGAATATTACTGCTGGTGAGAAGGTTTGTTAGCAGTTTGAGTAAATCACCATCAGTGTAACCTGGTGTAAAAGATAGCTCCAGAATAATAGTAATATATGAAATATGTTTAGGATGATGTTTCAAATATTTTAGAGTATACCGTTTTGTCTTTTATCCTCTCCATATCACTAAGATGAATATATGAAGCCTGTTATTAGCAATATGCTAATATGTCAAAGATGCTTTCTTAGGCATTTAGATTTTCTGAGTCTACTTCCTTTCTTTGAAACAAATATGTACAGGGTTTTGCTTTTTTAGGTGGGATCCAACATTCTCCTGTCAGTGGTTGTTCAGCAGTGAGTTGCAATTTTGGAGTTCTTGCAGGAGAAGATGAGCGTACATCCTTCTACTCTGCCATCTTTTCATGTAGGCTGTTAAGAAAGTTCTAGGACCCACAACAGATTTTCCAACTTGTGGATCTGGCAAAGGGACTGAGAACCCCCAGGAAATTTGACTTTAGAGACCAGTGGGATTTGATTTCAGAACTTCCACAGGAGTGGAAACAGACTCTTGGAGGGCACAGACAAAACCTTGTGTGTACCAGGACCCAGGAAAAAGGAGCAGTTTCTCTACAAGAGACTGAGCCAGACTTGCTGTGAGTGTCCAGGAGTCTCTGGCAGAGGTGTAGATCGACAGTGGCCTGCTGCATGGTCAGGGGCAATGAATACAACAGTGCAGGCATAAATTCTTTTGAAGGAGATCGCCATTATCTTCATTACCCCTAGAATAGTTTGGTCTCAGGTCAAACAACAGGGAGGGAACACAGCCCCATCCATCAACAGAAAATTGGATTAAAGATTTACCGAGCATAGCCCTTATAAAGAAGCTGAGCACTGAAGAATTGATGCCTTTGAACGATGGTGTAGGAAAAAACTCTTAAAAGTCCCTTGGGCTGCAAGGAGATCAAACCAGTCAATTCTAAAGGAAATCAGTCCTGAATATTCATTGGAAGGACTGATACTGAAGCTGAGACTTCAATACTTTGGCCACCTGATGTGAAGAACTGACTCACTGGAAAAGACCCTGATGCTAGGAAAGATTGAAGGTGGGAGGAAAAATGGAAGACAGAGGATGAGATGGTGGGATGGCATCACTGACTCGATGGACATGAATTTGAGTAAGCTCTGGGAATTGATGATGGACAGGGGAGCCTGGTGAGCCACAGTCCATGGGGTCACAAAGAGTCGAACGTGACTGAACTGCATTGAGCATAGCCCGACCCTTCAGAACAAGACCCATATTCTCCCACAGTCAGTCTCTCCCATCAGTAAATTTCCGCAAGCCTCTTGTCCTTATCCATCACAGGTCATAAGAATGAAAACCACAATCACAGAAAACTAACCAAATTGATCACATGGATCACAGCCTTGTCTAACTCAATGAAACTATGAGCCGTTGCCGTGTAGGGCAACCCAAGGCAGACAGGTCATGCTGGAGAGTTCTGACAAAACAAGGACCACTGGAGAAGGGAATGGCAAACCACTTCAATATTCTTGCCTTGAGAACCATGTTATCAGTATGAAAAAGCAAAAAGATAGGACACTGAAATATGAACTTCCCAGGTCAGTGGATGCCCAATATGCTACTGGAGAAGAGTGGAGAAAAACTCCAGAAAGAATGAAGAGATGGAGCCAAAGTGAAAACAACATCCAGTTGTAGATGTGACTGATGATGGAAGCAAAGTCCAATGCTGTAAAGAACAATAATGCATAAGAACCTAGAGTGTTAGATCCATGAATCAATGTAAATTGGAAGTAAGTGGTCAAACAGGAGATGGCGAGAGTGACATTTTAGGGATCAGTGAACCAAAATGGACCAGAATGGATGAATTTAATTCAGATGACCATTATATCTACTACTGTGGGTAGAATCCCTTTGAAGAAATGGAGTAGCCCTCAGAGTCAACAAAAAAGTCTGAAATGCAGTACTTGGGTGCAATCTCAAAAATGACCGAATGATCTCTGTTCATTTCCAAGGCAAACCATTCAATATGACAGTAATCCAAGTCTATGCCCCAACCACTAATGCTGAAGAAGCTGAAGTTGAATGGTTCTGTGATGACCTACAAGACCTTCTGTGGGCAGGAATCCCTTAGAAGAAATGGAGTAGCCATCATAGTCAACAAAAGAGTCTGAAATGCAGTACTTGGATGCAATCTCAAAAACAACAGAATGATCTCTGTTCGTTTCCAAGGGAAACCATTCGATATCACGATAATCCAAGTCTATGCCCCGACCAATAACGCTGAAGAAGCTGAAGTTGAATGGTTCTATGTAGACCTACAAGACCTTTTAGAACTAACACCCGAGAAAGATGTCCTTTTCATTATAGGGGACTGGAATGCAAAAGTAGGAAGTGAAAAAACACAGGCAAATTTGGCCTTGGAATATGGAATGAAGCAGGGCAAAGGCTAATAGAGTTTTGCCAAGAGAATGCACTGGTCATAGCAAACACCCTCTTCCAACAACACAAGAGAAGACTACACATGGACATCACCAGCTGACCAACACTGAAATCAGATTGATTATATTCTTTGCACCCAAAGATGGAGAAGCTCTATACAGTCAACAAAAACAAGACCAGGAGCTGACTGTGGCTCAGATCATGAACTCCTTAATTGCCAAACTCAGACTTAAATTGAAGAAAGTAGGGAAAACCACTTGACCATTCATGTATGACCTAAATCAAATCCCTTATAATTATACAGTGGATGTGAGAAATAGATTTAAGGAACTAGATCTGATAGACAGAGTGCCTGATGAACTATGGATGGAGGTTCGTGACATTGTACAGGAGACAGGGATCAAGACCATTCCCAAGAAAAAGAAATGCAAAAAGGCAAAATGGCTGTCTGAGGAGGCCTTACAAATAGCTGTGAAAAGAAGAGAAGCAAAAAGCAAAAGAGAGAAGGAAAGATACAAGCATCTGAATGCAGAGTTCCAAAAGAATAGCAAGGAGAGATAAGAAAGCCTTCTTCAGTGATCAATGCAAAGAAATAGAGGAAAACAAATAGAATGGGAAAGACTAGAGATCTCTTCAAGAAAATTGGAGATACCAAGGGAACATTTCATGCAAAGATGGACTCAATAAAGGACAGAAATGGTGTGGATCTAACAGAAGCAGAAGATATTAAGAAGAGGTGGCAAGAATGCACAGAAGAACTGTACAAAAAAGATGTTCATGACCCAGATAATCACAATGGTTTGATCACTCACCTATAGCCAGACATCCTGGAATGTGAAGTCAAGTGGGCCTTAGGGAACATCACTACGAACAAAGCTAGTGGAGGTGATGGAATTCCAGTTGAGCTATTTCAAATCCTGAAAGATGATGCTGTGAAAGTGCTGCACTGAATATGTCAGGAAATTTGGAAAAGTCAGCAGTGGCCACAGGACTGGAAAAGGACAGTTTTCATTCCAATCCCAAAGAAAGGCAATGCCAAAGAATGCTCAAACTACCACACAATTGCACTCATCTCACATGCTAGTAAAGTAATGCTCAACATTCTCCAAGCCAGGCTTCAGCAATATATGAACCGTGAACTTCCAGATGTTCAAGCTGGTTTTGGAAAAGGCAGAGGAACCAGAGATCAAATTGCCAACATCTGCTGGATCATTGAAAATGTAAGAGAGTTCCAGAAAACCATCTATTTCTGCTTTATTGACTATGCCAAAGCCTCTGACTGTGTGGATCACAATAAACTGGAAAATTCTGAAAGAAATGGGAATACCAGACCACCTGACCTACCTCTTGAGAAACCTGTATGCAGGTCAGGAAGCAACAGTTAGAACTGGACATGGAACAACAGACTGGTTCCAAATAGGAAAAGGAGTATGTCAAGGCTGTATATTGTCACCCTGCTTATTTAACTTATATGCAGAGTATATCATGAGAAATGCTGGGCTGGAAGAAGCACAAGCTGAAATCAAGATTGCTGGGAGAAATATCAATAACCTCAGATATGCAAATGACACCACCCTTATGGCAGAAAGTGAAGAGGAACTAAAGAGCCTCTTGATGAAAGTGAAAGAGGAGAGTGAAAAGTTGGCTTAAAGCTCAACATTCAGAAAACTAAGATGGCATCCGATCTCATCACTTCATGGGAAATAGATGGGGAAACAGTGGAAACAGTGAGAGACTTTATTTTCTTGGGCTCCAAAATCACAGCAGATGGTGACTACAGTCATGAAATTAAAAGACGTTTACTCTTTGGAAGGAAAGTTATAACCAACCTAGACAGCATGTTGAAAAGCAGAGACCTTACTTTGTCAACAAAGGTCCGTCTAGTCAAGGCTATCGTTTTTCCAGTAGTCATGTCTGGATGTGAGAGTTGGACTATAAAGAAAGCTGAGTGCCGAAGAATTGATGCATTTGAAGTGTAGCGTTGGAGAAGACTCTTGAGAGTCCTTTGGACTGCATGGAGATCAAACCAGCCCATCCTAAAGGAGATCGGTCTTGGTTGTTCATTGAAAGGACTGATATTGAAGCTGAAACTCCAATACTTTTGCCACCTGATGTGAAGAACTGACTTATTTGAAAAGACCCTGATGCTGGGAAAGATTGAGGGCTGAAGGAGAAGGGGACGACAGAGGATGAGATGGTTGGATGGCACCACCGCCTCAATGGACATGAGTTTGGGTAAACTCCAGGAGTTGGTGATGGACAGGGAGGCCTTGCATGCTGCAGTTCATGGGGTTGCAAAGAGTTGGACACGACTGAGCAACTGAACTGAACTGAACTATGGTGTCTCCTGCTGAAGATACCCGGGAGGTAAAAATCATACAAAGGGGAATTCCCTGGCAGTCTAATGGTTAGGACTCTATGTTCTCACTGCCAAGGGCAGTGTTAAATACCTGGTAGGGAAAATAAGATCCCAGAATCCTTGTGGCATGGCTGGAAAAAAAAATAATTTGCAGCTAGAAAGAAAAAAAAGAAATCTTACTACTAGGGACTTAGAAAAATGATCGTTGCTTGTTCAGCAGGCTTGGTAAGCTGAATATACAGAGTCTGAATGAACTAAAGTGTTAAGAAAGATGGTTAAGTAATTATCTAAAGTGATGCTGTTCAGTATAACTTTCAGAGATGATGGGAATATTTGATACAGTATCCACTAGCTACTAGCCACATGAGGCACTGAGAACTTAAAATGTGGGTAGTGCCACTGGGAGTTGGTGATGGACTGGGAGGCCTGGCGTGCTGCAGTTCATGGGGTCGCAAAGAGTCGGACACGACTGAGCGACTGAACTGAACTGAGTGCCACTGAGGAACTGAATTTTTTTTCTTAGTTTTAATTCATTCAAATAGCCATGTGTGGTTTGTGTTTCTATAATGAGTAGCACAGATCTAGAACTCTCTATAAAGTATGGTCCCTGGAGCAGGAACCTAAGTATCAGGTAGGAACTTCTTAGCCATACAAATATATGGGCCCCACCCCAGATCCTAAAAGATGGTACTGTGAAAGTGAGGCACTCAATATGCCAGCAAATTTGGAAAACACAGCAGTAGCCACAGGACTGGAAAAGGTCAGTTTTCATTCCCATCCCAAAGAATGTTCAAACTAGTGCACAGTTGCACTCATCTCACAGGCTAAGAAAGTAATGCTCAAAATTCTCCAAACTAGGCTTCAGCAGTACGTGAACCGAGAACTTCCAGATGTTCAAGCTGGGTTTAGAAGAGGCAGATAAACCATAGATCAAATGGCCAACATCCATTGGATCATAGAAAAAGCAAGACAATTCCTGAAAAATAGCTACTTCTGCTTCATTGACTATGATAAAGCCTTATCAACTGTGTGGATAGCAACAAACTGGAAAATTCTTCAAGAGATGGGAATACCAGACCACTGACCACCTTACCCACCTCCTGAGAAATCTGTATGCAGGTCAAGAAGCAGCAGTTAGAACTGGACATGAAACAACAGACTGCTTCCAAATTGAGGAAGGAGTACATCAAGGCTGTATATTGTCACCCTGCTTATTTAACTTATGTGCAGAGTACATCGTGTGAAATAACTAGGCTGGATGAAGCAGAAGCTGGCATCCAGTCCCATCACTTCATGGCAAATAGATGGAGAAACAGTGGAAACAGTGAGAATTTAGTTTCTTGGGCTCCAAAATCACTGCAGATGGTGGCTGCAGCCATGAAATTAAAAGACACTTGCTCCTTGGAAGAAAAGCTGTGACAAACCTAGATGGCATATTAAAAAGCAGAGACATTACTTTGCTGACAAAGATCAGTCTAGTCAAAGCTATGGTTTTTCCGGTACTCCTGGATGGATGTGAGAGTTGGATCATAAAGAAAGCTGAGCGCCGAAGAATTGATGTTTTTGAACTGTGGTGTTGGAGAAGACTCTTCAGAGTCCTTTGAATTTCAAGGAGATCAAACCAGTCAATCCTAAAGGAAATCAGTCCTGAATATTCATTGTAAGGCCTGATGCTGAAGCTGAAGTTCCATTACTTGGCCACCTGATGTAAAGAACTGACTCATTGGAAAAGACCTTGATGCTGGGAAAGATTGAAGGCAAGAGAAGGGGAAGACACAGGATGAGGTGGTTGGATGACATCATTGACTGGATGGACATGAGTTTGAGCAAGCTCTGGGAATTGTTGATGGACAGGAAAGCCTGGCATGCTGCAGTCCATGGGATCACAAAGAGCCGGACATGAGTGAGAAACTGAACTGAACTGACCCCAGATCTGAATCAGAATCTTTGTGAGTGGGGCCCAACAATCTAGTTCAATAGTTCCTCCAGGTGATTTTGATGCACACTTAAGTCTGCGAGCCACTGCAGTATAAATTGAAGTTAAAAAATGTATTTTTTAATTTTATTTTTTAAAAATTAATTAATTTTAGTTGGAAGATAATTACTTTACAGTATTATGGTTTTTATCTTACGTTGACATGGATCAGCCATGGATGCACATATGTCCCCCCATCCTGAACCCCCTCCACTAAATTAAAATCTGTTTTCTTTCAATTTCCTTGGTTTATGGGAAAACAACAGAACCAAGATAACAATCCAAAAGGGGCAGACTGGGTATTGGGAGAATTGACAGTGACCTTCCTAAATTAAACATTTTTGAGGACTTGCTGATTATGGAGAGTAGATCTGTGGAAAAAGCAAGTTAAGGATAGTTAGCATGGGGAAAATGCTACTAGGCCTTTTGGAAAAAAAACAAAAAAGCCCATTGTGAAATGAACCTTAGTGTTGCTCTTGAAATACAAGTTAGTCTTCATATTTGTAAAATGTTGGCATTAATACAGACAAGTCTCAATAGTTATTAACATAATAAAGTTGAATTTAATGTTGATTAAAAAGAAAATTCTTTTGTTTTCAACTTTGTTGGTTTAAATTTTTCTGAAGTATTTAAACTGCTTTTGTGAAATTATAAGTACAATAACAGTGGACAAAATTGAATCTTGCTTTGCTGATTGATGATCTTTCACAGTCTTAGAAACATTGTTCATTTTGAATTGTATGATATAAACATTATATGACAGTGAATTTAAAATAGACTCACCCCAGTAAACACTCTGAAATTTTGTTTATTTACATGGAAGAATAACATGTGGCTGTTAGGTATTTATTTTGTTGGTCTTTAATAAATATTAAATCTCTTTATTGGCTTGTTTTCTTGGATTATGACTCTTTTATAGAGTAATTTTTTATTGAGAGCCTACTGTTTAAGACTGTGCATTGCAGTAGATTTTAGGTTAGAAAAAGTGTAGGGATTTTCTGTTACTGGTTTATATCTTTGATGCTAAATGGAATGGGATACCTTATAAAGCAAGGACATTGGTATAACCTTTGTGATTTTTGATTCATTTCTTTAAAAAAAACCCTGTTGACACTTGTTAAGGGTCAGGCACTGTGATACAATAGTGAATAAAACAGACTAGGTTTATGCCCTCTTGGGGTTTATATTCCTGACATAAAGACACAAAAACCCAAAACCAAAAAACATGTTCATCAACTTACTAGATGAACTTAGTTCGAGTTCTTGGTTGCAAATAACAGAAATATATTCTAGTACCTCAGGCAGAAAAAAGATTTTTCTGGAAGATATTGAGGAACTTGGAAAATTACCAGGAAGTTTGGAAAATAAGATGAGGCCCAGCCAAAGTGCTACTATAGGAACGTTGTGCTCTGGATGCCACCAGTTGCTGGCTAAATGCTCAGTGCCACTATTACTGGCCCCCTGCCACAGAACATAACCCACCTTGCTGCTGGACTCTTGATCAGGGACATTGCTGCCACCCACTATATTGTCCATTGTGGTGCAGCATAAAAACATCTTAACCAATGTGGTGCTTTTGTATTCTTCCTCAAGGTTCAAAATCCAGTCAAGATTATGAAGTTGACTATAAGAGAACGGAAAAGGTATTATCTGTCCCCTTTTGTCTTCTTATCAGGAGGCAAGGCTTCGTTCTGTCTAATTTGAGATTTTACTAAAATAGGATGGTTAGTAGCCAAATTGCAAATGACTGTGATAGAGACAAAATAATTTAACTATTGCAAATTGTCTAAGTGTAACGTAGGAAACAAAATGGGGACCAATATAGCATCTTGACAGAAGACGCTATTACCTCCTTTAAATGGAAAGGCCTTAGGAAAGGCCTCTTCAAATAGGAGATATTTAGTTGACAACAGATTCATGAACTGTCCCAGTTTCCCTGAAATTGAGGAAGTTCTCAGGACATGGGACTTTCATTCTAAAAGTGAGAAAGTCCTGAATCAATTAGGATGAGTTGATAAGGAACTATCAACTTCTTCCAATCCCAAAGAGAAGCAATGCCAAAGAATGTTCAAACTACTGCACAATTGTACTCATCTCACACACTAGCAAAGTAATGTTCAAAATTCTCCAAGCTAGGCTTCAACAGTACATGAACCAAGAACTTTAAGATGTTCAAGCTAGATTTAGAAAAAGGAAGAGGAACCAGAGATCCAATGGCCAACATCCATTGGATCACAGAAAAAGCAAGAGAATTCCAGAAAAACATCTGCTTCATTGACTATGATAAAGCTTTTGACTGTGTGGATCACAATAAACTGTGGAAAATTCTGAAAGAGATGGGAATACCAAACCACCTTACCTGCCTCCTGAGAAATCTCTATTCAGGTCAAGAAGCAATAGTTAGAACTGGATACGGAACAACAGACTGGTTCCAAATAGAAAAAGGAGTACATCAAGGCTGTATGTTGTTATTCTGCTTATTTAACTTATATGCAGAGTACATCATGTGAAATGCCAGACTGGATGAAGCACAAGCTGGAATCAAGATTGGGGGAGAAATATCAATAACCTCAGATATGCAGATGACACCACCCTAATGCAGAAAGCGAAGAGGAATTAAAGAGCCTCTTGATGAAAGTGAAAGGGGAGAGTGAAAAAGCTGGCTTAAAACTCAACATTCAAAAAATGAAGATCATGGCCTCCAGTCCCATCACTTCATGGCAAACAGATGGGGAAACAGTGAGAGACTTTATTTTCTTGGGCTCCAAAATCACAGCAGATGGTGACTACAGTCATGAAATTAAAAGACACTTGGTCCTTGGAAGAAAGGCTATGACCAACCAAGACAGCATATTAAAAAACAGAGACATTACTTTGCCAGTAAAGATCTGTCTAGTCAAAGCTATGGTTTTTCCAGTAGTCATGTATAGGTGTGAGAGTTGGACCATAAAGAAAGCTGAGCACTGAAGAATGGATGCTTTTGAACTGGAGAAAACCCTTGAGAGTCCCTTGGACAGCAAGGAGATCAAACCAGTCAGTCCTAAAGGAAATCAGTCCTGAATATTCATTGGAAGGACTGATGCTGACGCTGAAGCTCCAATACTTTGGCCACCTGATGTGAAGAACTGACTCATTGGAAAAGACCTTGATGCTGGGAAAGATTGAAAGCAGGAGGAGAAGGGGATGACAGAGGATGAGATGGTTGGATGGCATCACCAACTCGATGGACATAAGTTTGAGCAAGCTCTGGGAGTTAGTGATGGACAGGGAAGCCTGGTATGCCACAGTTCATTGAGTTGCAAGTTTAGACACAACTGAGTGACTGAACTGAACTGAACTGATAAGGAACTGTACATGACAGGAGTTGATAAGGTACCATACATAACTAGATTGTTCCATGACAAGGGAATATTGTTAAGTGCCAGAATCCCAAGGTGAAAAGATCCTGGTGTGTTCAAGGAGCTGAGAAACCAGTGTGAGTGAGGGAAAAATTTCCCTAGGTAGGAAAGGAGAGGTAGGTAGGAGACAAATCGTGCAGAGCCTCTAGGCTATGGCAAGTTTTTCAATTTTATTCTAAATAAATGAAGTGGGAAGTTATTGAAGGGTTTTAAGCAGGGCACTAGTATAATCTGATTTATAAAGACCACACTTGTTGCTGGAAGAGGAAATGGATAAGAGTTGGGGGAGGGGAGAGGAAGGAGTTGGAAGTAGGTAAGAGTAGGAAGCAATTGCAACAATCCCAGGGAGATTGTTGGTAGCCTGAACTAAAGTGGTGGCTGTGGGACAGAGAGAAGTGGATGAATTCAAAATACACTTTGGATATAGAATTAACAGGACCTGGTGGGTTGGATATAGGCTATGAAGGAAGGATGGGTCAAGGATGACTCTAGATATGTGAAGTTTGAAGTGTCTGGTTTCAAAGAAAACAGAAGCAAGCAGTATAAAACTACCTTTTCTCACCAAATATAGCAACCCATCTTCTCTGGTATTCATATGATCTGCCATTCCTCTAGTTACATGAAACAAAATGTCCTTGCTCAGATCTAAACTCAGCCCTTTCACCCATTTACACTGCACCCTTTGCATTCGTTCATTCAATAATCCTGGGGTTACAGTAGTGAACATAGCACAAGTCCCTGGTCTTGTGGAGCTTACATTCTAGTCAAGAGGTAATAGACAAATCCCAAATATACTTATAATTGGCTGATAGTAAAAATACTATGGTAAAAAAAAAAAAAGTGGAGTAAGAATGGAGAGTGCTTGGATTACAATGTGGTAGAATGGGAGTTTATATATATATATATATATATATATTTGGCTGCACTGCATGGCATGTGGAACTTTCTTAACTAAGAGTTGAACCTGTGCCCCTTGCAGTGGAAGCATGGAGTCTTGACCACTGCACCACCAGGGAAGTCTGGGAGTTGATCTTTTTGGTAGGTTGCATAGGTTAGAGAATATCTCTCTCAGAGTGAGCAGACTTCTGAAGCAGCAATGGAGCCAAGCAGCAGCTATCAGGAGGAATAAGTTCTTCCAGGCAGAAGGAAAAGAAAGTGAGTGCCTCTGAGATGGCAGAATTACTGGCATATTCATGGAAGAGCAAGAAAGCTGGAGCAGTGAGCACATGCAGAGTGGTAGATAAGGGCAGAAGGCAGGTACCTGGACAGATCATATAGGGCCTTATGGTCTGTTGTAAAAACTTTGCAAAACCTCTGAGTCAGATGGAAGCATCTCTTCTTGTTTGCTCCTACAGTACTTCTCTCTCTTCCTCTCTCCTATATTATCTGTTTTCCTCTTTCTCTTAGATTGATAGTTATCAAATTTTTTTTTGTATCAGGATTCCTTTACAATTGTAGTTATTGAGAACCCCTTCCCTGTACCTGATCTTACAGGAAAAGCATCCTGACTTTCTCTGTTGAGTATAATGTTAGCTGTAAGTTTCTCGAGATGTCCCTTACCAGGTGAGGAAGTTTCCTTCTTTTCCCTAGTTCACTGAGATATTTTAGCAGGAACAAGTACTAGATTTTGTCATGTGCTTCCTGTGTATCTACTGAGATGATCATATGAGTTCTTTTTCTAACCTACTAATACTGTGAATTACATTTATTGATCTTTGTTAAAACAACCTTGCATTCCTTTGATTAGTCATTAATGATATATTATTATTTTTATGTATTGTTGGATTTAATTTACTAAAATTTTGTTGAGAATTTTAAACATCCATGTTTGTGAGCAATATTGATCTTCATTGTTTTGTTTTCCTTATAATGTCTTTGGTATTGGTATCAGTGAAATGTCATCAATTGGAAAGAATTCTCTCTTTTTTCAGTTTTCTGAAAGAGTTTGTATAGGATTGGTTTTCATTTTTTAAAATGTTAGGCAGAATTCACCTGTGAAGGTGTCTGGACCTGAGTTTTTCTTTGAGAAGTTTTTTTTTTTTAAGTTTCTGTATTGTATTTTTTGGCCATGCCATATGGCTTGCAGGATCTTAGTTTCCCAACCAAGGATTGAACCTGCATCCCCTGCATTGGAAAGTGGATTCTTCATCACTGGACCACCAGGAAAGCCCCTCTCTATTGTTTTTCTGTTCTCTACTTCATTGAATTTTGCTCTAATCCATTATTTCCTTCCTCCTGCTTGGATTTAGTTATTTCTAGGTCATTGACTTGAATTCTTTCTTCTTTTTTTATAGGTACTTAGACCTATAAATTTCATCTAATCACTGGTTTAGCTGAATTTTTACCCAAGTTTTTGTATGTTATATCTTCATTCTTGTTCATCTCAAAATATTTTCTGATTTCTTTCATGATCATTGTTGACCCATTGGTTATTTAGGAGTGTGTTAATTTCTACATTTGTGAATTTTCCAGATTTTTTCTGTTATAAATTTCTAATTTTCTATTGTGTTCAAAGAGCATACTTTATATCACTTCAATTCTTAAAATTTATTGAGTTCTTTTATCAATATCCTAGTATATAATCTATGCTGGAGGCTGTTCCATGTTTATTTGAGTAGAATGTGTATTTGAGAATACTGTTGTTGGGTACAGTATCTAGTTGGTTTATAGTATTACTTCAGTTTTCTTTTTCTTAATATTTATTTATTTTTGGTGGTGCTAGGTCTTCATTGTACTGTGTGGGCTTCTCCTTGTGGTGGCTTGTGTTGTAGAGTACAGGCTCTAGGGTTCTTGGACTTCAGTAGTTGTGGTACATGGACTTAGCTGCTCTATGGCATGTGAAATCTTCCCCAAGATTTGCAGGTTTATGAGATCAAGCCTGCATCCACTGCACTGGCAGGCAGATTCTTAACCACTGGACAACCAGAGAAGTCCAGTATTGCTTCAGGTTTTTGAGCTTTCTAAAAATGAAAGTGAAGTCGCTCAGTCATGTCCAACTCTTTGCGACACCGTGGACTGTAGCTCACAAGGCTCCTCCATCCATTGGATTCTCCAGGCAAGAATACTGGAGTGGGTTGCCATTTCCTTCTCCAGGGGATCTTCCTGACCCAGGGATCAAACCCAGGTCTCCTGCATTGCAGGCATACACTTTAATCTCTGAGCCACCAGGGAAGCTGGAACCATCCTAAATTCTGCCATCACTGGTTTTGCCATTCTCACCAGAGCATTTGTTGTTCCTGCAGCCTAGAACACTTCCCCTGGGCAAACATGATTTTCTCCCTCATTTCAGTCTCAGATCTCCACATTTGTCAGAAAGCCTTTCCCAACAAGCTTCTAACCCCAGTATTTTTCCTATCTTTTATCTTTTCTTTTTCACTTATGACACTTACCAGTATATGAAAGTACAGATTATGTTTATTTGTCTCTTCCACCCTCTTAGTCACTGCTATGTCACCTGGTATTTACTTGAAAATTGTCTAACAGGTATGTAAATATGGAAGTCTGGAAGTTAGAACAGAGGTCTTGAGATAGAAATTTGAGGATCATCATCATAGAGGGAAAAATCTAAATTAATGAGTAGAAAAAAATCACCTAGAAAAAAGGCCAGGTCCTAGCTCTGAATCCAACATCTATTCAAGGTTTGATAGGTGGGGAAACTTGGCAAAGAAGACAGGAGCCGGAGAGTTAGAAGAATCACAGTTTTTTCAGTAAATGGTTGCCTATACAAGGACTAAACTCAGAAACTAGGTAGTGCCACTGAAGCTAAAGAAGAAGGAAGTAGCCAAGTCAATGGAAGCCACTGTGTGATTCAGGATGATACAAGGCTAAAGAAGTGACTGATGTTTCAAGAAGATTGTTGATAACCTTGATAAGAGCAGTAGAGTGGTACAGACAGAAGCCAAGTCTATGTGTGTTAAAGAGCATATAAGCTATGAAGAAATGGTGATGCCTCTTTAGTTTATGAAATAATTATCCAGTTTAAAAATCTATAGATAGATTTGAGCTTTTTTCTTTCTGGTCTTTTCAGTGCTTAAAAATTCCCAGATTTGGAAAGTGTTCATTAATTCCTTAAACAATGAAAGCCATTAGTTGGTAGATCTAAGACAGCTGGTCCTGGGATCTGCCCTCACCAGCTTCTGGACACTGGGAAACTCCTGACTAGCTAGACAAAGCAAAAGTATCATTATTGTTCCTCTATGACTTAGCACTTGTACTCTTTGCAGTCAGTTGCCATTTGTTTTTATGTAAATGTATTGGAAATAACCTATCAAAGCACTAGTGGCTGTTTCTGTTTGTTGAAATAGTTTTCGGTGAACGTTTATTTCTGGCTTCTTGTCCTTGGACTATATGAAACCCAAAGAGATGTTTATCACCCTCATTATTGCCATCATAATAGCTACCAAAAACCTAAAGCTTCAGTGCAACAGAATAGAGATTTGAGAAATAGACCTATGCATGTATGGTCAATTGATAATAGATGAAGATACAAAAGCAAGTAAATGCAGAAAGCATAGTCTCTTCAACAAATTGTGCTGGAGCAATGGAAAATCCATGTGTAAAACAAAAACTTCAATCTATACTTCTTATCTGGAGAAGGAAATGGCAACCCACTCCAGTATTCTTGCCTGGAGAATCCCAGGGACGGGGGAGCCTGGTGGGCTGCTGTCTATGGGGTCACACAGAGTCGGACACAACTGAAGCGACTTAGCAGCAGCAGCAGCATACTTCATATCATATATATAACTTTACACAAAATGAATCATGGGCCTAAACATAAGAGTGTAGAACAGCTGAAGAAAGAAAGAGAAGAATGCTTATGACCCTATGTTAGGCAAATATTTCTTAGATATAATGCTAATAAATGGATACATTTCACTTAGTAGATAGTTAATTCAAACTCTTTAAAATAAACTCTTTGCTTAATAATTACAGTGTGTTCTAGAGAGGCTCCTTTGGTTAAAGAAATAAAGATTGACTAAGGCCAGCAAATTTGAAATTATGATCTAGCTTTCTCCTGCATTCTTCTCAGGGCAAAACTGAAGTAATACGAAGGGAAGTCATTCATGGAGGCTGGGTAGCCTGCTTCTCAGTTCTTTACCACATCTCCTCAACCACTATACCTTTGGTTCATCTATCCATTCATCACTGGTGTCATGACCTTGACTGTATCTCTTGGCTCCTTCCTTTTAATAAAACTTTGGCTTCTACTGCTGCCTAATTATTTTGACATTTTGCAAGTTCGACTCCCAGAGAGGGAACCTGATTGACCCAGATTATGTTTACATATTTTTGACCACTAAATAGGAGTGTTCAGTCAGCAATATGGTCCAGTCACCAGTGGCTTGCAGTAGGATTGTGGAGACTATAGGGTGTTGACTGGCAGGGGTCCAAGGGAAAAAGTAGGTATAGAATGTTGGTATATCAAATGTGATCTGTACCTTTAACTGGTACCATGAACGATCAAGTTTTCTTTAGACAGGACCATGGGTGTGACAAATACTGTTGTGTAGATGTAGTTATGGTGTTGTTGTACAGTAAATTACTGATGTTCTTACTTTCTTCTCCCAGAAACCATTGACTATCAATATGTTTTCCAATTTTGACTCTCTTATGGCCTAGCCTGCTTCTAAATCAATCCATGGCAGTTAGTGAGATAAGTATATAAAGAAGGAAAACAGAGGATAAGAATCTTGGATTAGTTTAAAGTTGCTATCAGAGATCTTTTAATATATCCCCCTGCATCTGGGTATATAACACCCATATCGTATCTTTCAAAGAGACTATTAGTCTATACTTCTGTACTTAGTCTATTCCTGGGTGAGCAGCTCCCATGGTATTTAATCCATTTTTTCTTCCTGATAGGCTTCATAGTATCAATCCTATAATGGTCATCCTGATATTTTTTTTCAATTTTTTTATTTTAATTGGAGGCTAATTACTTTACAATATTGTAGTGGTTTTGCCATACATTGA
Source organism: Ovis aries (assembly GCF_016772045.2). Lineage (NCBI taxonomy): Eukaryota > Metazoa > Chordata > Mammalia > Artiodactyla > Bovidae > Ovis > Ovis aries. The sequence continues at coordinate 47,375,700 of NC_056058.1, read as the reverse complement.
CATGAATCAGCCATGGGTGTACATATGTTCCCCATCCTGAACCCTCCTCCGACCTCCCTCCCCATCCCATCCCTCTGAGTCATCCCAGTGCACCAGCCCTGGGTACCCTTTCTCATGCATCGAACCTGGACTGGTGATCTGTTTCACATATGATAATATACATATTTCAATGCTATTCTCTCAAATCATTCCACCCTCATCTTCTCCCACAGAGTCCAAAATACTGTTCTATACATCTGTGTCTCTTTTGCTGTCTTGCATATAGGGTTATCATTACCATCTTTCTAAATTCCACATATATGCATTAGTATACTGTATTGGTGTTTTTCTTTCTGGCTTCACTCTGTATAATAGGCTCCAGTTTCATCCACCTCTTTAGAACTGATTCAAATGTATTCTTTTTAATGGCTGAGTAATATTCCATTGTGTATATGTACCACAGCTTTCTTATCCATTCATCTGCTGATGGACATCTGGGTTGCTTCCATGTCCTGGCTATTATAAACAGTGCTGTGATGAACACTGGGGTACACGTGTCTCTTTGAATTCTGATTTCCTCAGTGTCTATGCCCAGTAGTGGGATTGCTGGGTCATATGGCAGTTCTAGTTCCAGTTTTTTAAGGAATCGCCACACTGTTCTCCATAGTGGCTGTACTAGTTGCATTCCCACCAATAGTGTAAGAGGGTTCCCTTTTCTCCACACTCTCTAGCATTTATCGTTAGTAGACTTTTGGATAGCAGCCATTCTGACTGGTGTGAAATGGTACCTCATTGTGGTTTTGATTTGCATTTCTCTGATAATGGGTGATGTTGAGTACCTTTTCATGTGTTTGTTAGCCATCTGTATGTCTTCTGTGGAGAAATGTCTGTTTAGTTCTTTGGCCCACTTTTTGATTAGGTCTTTTATTTTTCTGAAATTGAGCTGCAGGTATTGCTTGTATATTTTTGAGATTAATTCTTTGTCCGTTGCTTCATTTGCTATTATTTTCTCCCATTCTGAAAGCTGTCTTTTCACCTTGTTTATAGTTTCCTTCATTGTACAAATCTTTTAAGTTTAATTAGGTCCCATTTGTTTATTTTTGCTTTTATTTCCATTACTCTGGGAGGTAGGTCATAGAAGATCCTGCTGTGATTTATGTCAGAGAGTGTTTTGCCTATGTTTTCCTCTAGGAGTTTTATAGTTTCTGGTCTTATGTTTAGATCTTTAATCCTTTCTGAGTTTATTTTTTTGTATGGTGTTAGAAATTGTTCTAGTTTCATTCTTTTACAAGTGGTTGACTTTTACAAGTTTTACAAGTTTACTTTTACAAGTTTTCCCACCACCACTTGTTAAAGAGATTGTCTTTTCTCCATTGTATATTCTTGCCTTTTTTGTCAAAGATAAGGTGTCCATAGGTGTGTGGATTTAGCTCTGGGCTTTCTATTTTGTTCCATTGATCTATATTTCTGTCTTTGTGCCAGTAGCATACTGTCTTGATGACTGTGGCTTTGTAGTAGAGCCTGAAGTCAGGCAGGTTGATTCCTCCAGTTCCATTCTTCTTTCTCAAGATTGCTTTGGCTATTTGAGGTTTTTGTATTTCCATACAAATTGTGAAATTATTCGTTCTAGTTCTTTATTTCCATACAAATTGTTAAATTATTTGTTCTAGTCCTGTGAAAAATACCATTGGTGGCTTGATAGAAATTATATTGAATCTATAGATTGCTTTGGGTAGTATACTCATTTTCACTATATTGATTCTTCCAATCCATGACCATGGTATATTTTTCCATCTGTTTGTGTCCTCTTTGATTTCTTTCATCAGTGTTTTATAGTTTTCTATATATAGGTCTTTTGTTTCTTTAGGTAGATATATTCCTAAGTATTTTATTCTTTTCATTGCAATGGTGAATGGAATTGTTTCCTTAATTTCTCTTTCTGTTTTCTCATTGTTAGTGTATAAGAATGCAAGGGATTTCTGTGTGTTAATTTTATATCCTACAACATTACTATATTCATTGATTAGCTCTAGTAATTTTCTGGTGGAGTCTTTAGGGTTTTCTGTGTAGAGGATCATGTCATCTGCAAACAGTGAGAGTTTTACTTCGTCTTTTCCAAACTGGATTCATTTTATTTCTTCTTCTGCTCTGATTGCTGTGGCCAAAACTTCCAAAACTATATTGAATAGTAGTGGTGAGAGTGGGCACCCTTTTCTTTTTCCTGACTTTAGGGGAAATGCTTTCAATTTCTCACCATTGAGGGTAATGTTTGCTGTGGGTTTGTCATATATAGCTTTTATTATGTTGAGGTATGTTCCTTCTATTCCTGCTTTCTGGAGAGTTTTTATCATAAATGGATGTTTAATTTTGTCAAAGGCTTTCTCTGCATCTATTGAGATAATCATATAGTTTTTATCTTTCAGTTTGTTATGTGGTGGTGTATTACATTGATTGATTTGCAGATATTGAAGAATCCTTGCATCCCTGGGATAAAGCCCACTTGGTCATGATGAATGATCTTTTTAATATGTTGTTGGATTCTGTTTGCTAGAATTTTGTTAAGGATTTTTGCATCTATGTTCATCAGTGATATTGACCTGTAGTTTTCTTTTTTTGTGGCATCTTTGTCAGATTTTGGTATTAGGGTGATGGTGGCCTCATAGAATGAGCTTGGAAGTTTACCTTCCTTTGCAATTTTCTGAAAGAGTTTGAGTAGGATAGGTGTTAGCTCTTCTCTAAATTTTTGGTAGAATTCAGCTGTAAAGCCATCTGGTCCTCATCCTGATATTAGATTCTATTATTTCCTTTTCCCTTGCATTCTGCTTATTTTGCTGTTTTTCTCCCCCCATTAACCTCTTTTAAGCCTGAATGATAGTTTTCCTCTTTCACTCCACAGATTGAAAAAAAACTTTTTTTTAAGTTTTCTTTTTTTCCCATGAAGGAAGTTCCAAAAAGCAAGCTTGAATTTGCCTACATGGGAAACCATTTACATAGCATTTACATTGTATTAGGTATTATAAGCAGGCTTCCAAGGTAGCATAGTGGTAAAAAGTCCACCTGTCAATGCAGGAGATGCAGGAGATGTGGGTTTGACCCTGGGTCAGGAAGATCCCTTGGAGGAGGGCATGGCAATCCACTCCAGTATTCTTGCCTGGAAAATCCATGGACAGAGGAACCTGTCAGACTACAGTCCACAGGGTTGCAAAGAGTCAGAAACGACTGAAGTGACTTAGCATGCATGCATGAGTGTGCGTGTGCATGCACACACATGCACACACACATATTATAAGCAATCTGGAAATGATTTAAAATATACAAGAGGGAATTCCCTGGGTTAACCACTCTGCAGTTCAACTGCATGGGGCATAGATTTGATCTCTGGTCAGGAAACTAAGATTTCACATGCTGTGCAGCATGGTAAATAAATAAATAAATAAAATAAATGTACAGAAGGATGTTCATAGAATATACTACATGATTTTAAATAAGGGACTTGAGCACCCCTAGATTTTGGTATCTGTGGGGGTCCTGGAACCAGCCTCTCACAGATACCTCACAGTTGTCTCAAGGGACAACTATACACTCTTGCTTCTTAGTACTTTTCACCTAGGCTAACTTTTTTGGCTTGTTATCTTCAGCTTTGTTGGGATTCTTAAATCTTGATAGTCAGGGTCTTAGGATCCCATAGAGAAGCTATCATATGACGAGAGGAATTAAGCTTGCATTTGCTTTTTTCTACAAGTATTGTCATATATGATGATCAGGTTGAGAATTTGGCTGGAGTTAAAACATCTTAGAGATGGAACATCATGGAGTCTGAGGAGAAGGTGTTAATGAGGAAGGGAGGACAGGTTCCTTACCTGGGGCATTGTTTCTCAAACTTAAGTGTTTCTAGGAATCATCTGGGCATCTTGTTAGAGTGCAAATTTTAATTCATCAGGTTTGGGAAGAAGCCTAACATCTGGGATTCTGCATTTCTAACCATCTCCCAGGGGAGGTTCACAGTGCTGGCCTGCAGACACACTTCAAGGAATAAGAACTATGGGGTTTCATGTTTCCAAACAGCCACCTCTGAACTGGAGCTCCCTGTATCGCTCCTCGTCATTGCCAGACATCTTGAACAGTCCAAGTCTGAAGCAGGTGGTAAAATTCAAGGACAGCACAATACCAGATAAAGTAAAAAAGAAATATTGTTCAAACCACAAAGAGCTCAGAAAGGTAAGACTTTTTTTTCTTTTTTTTTTGTCAGAAACTTTTTAAAAAGACAGTGTCTTTAATCTTTATCTCATCTTCTCCACCTTTCTGGGTTGGGGGGTTGCTTTGGCATAGCTTTTGGCCTTGTACTTTTACCTTTATCTCCTCTTTCCATTTTCCTTTTCTACATCTGCACCCATATATAGTATTTAATAATAAATATGTTATATTATAATTTTGGAAATGATATCATTGTATTGTCTTCCCAACCACCTTTTTTAAGATCTGAGAGAATACAAGGGAACTCTGATTGAGAAGGATATTTATTGCTGTTTTATAGGCATTTGGACAGAAATAACATCATAGAGCACACTGGTTTGCTGGAAAGCAAATTCTGAAAAACTTAGCCCTCATCCTGTATCTCTCTTTTAAAAAAGAAATCTCAATACGTTTGGCTATTTTATAGAATCGGTGTATGACATTATAGAAAAGTAGAAAATTCAAATAAGCAAAAAGAAGCCATTGCAAAATGTACATAATCACATAGGCCAGAGTTAATTACTGTTAATAATGTATAGCCTTTCAGACTTTTTTAATGCAAATATATTTTTTCTTTTATTAAAGAGGCATTACAAAATACATGTTTTCTAACCTACTTAATGATGTCTTATTTTCAAGTTAATGAAGTTAATTTACAGCTTACATTTTATTCCTTCAGTTCAGTTCAGTTGCTTAGTTGTGTCCGACTCTCTGCAACCCCATGAATTGCAGCACGCCAGGCCTCCTTAATAGTAATCAATAATGTGTGGATATGATTTGTTTAACCAAGATCCTGTTACTGATCATTTAATTTATTAGTAATTTTTCTCTATTGTAAACATCGTTAATAGCCAAATCTTTCTACATATCTTTATTTTCTTAGTAAAACAAGTGGAATTATTAGATCAAAGAGTATGCATGTTTTTAATGAATCTCCCAACACTCCTTCCTTCTCTTGGTTTTTAAACCTTTAACATGAGGATTGGGGTGGGGGGAATCTTGTCTTTAGGGCTTAGGTCTAAAGAAAATGGTCTCCCTCTGTGACATCAATATGACTCAGATGCTGGAGGAAGATTCAAACCAGGGGCCTCTGATTGGTGATTTCTCCAAGGTGAGTTTGGTTGCACCAATCTTATATTTCATCCTGTATTTTGGATCTGAATCTTATCTGCTTCCAGAGGACACTAAGTTTAATTAATATGCGTCTTTAGCAAGTACTCACTGATAACCTGAAGGTGCTGTAGTGGTAGATCTAGGCCCTAAGCCTTTCATGAGAAAGTGTCCCTTATTCACTCTGGAAATATCTACAGAAGTGGAAAAAGTATGAGGCTTTTTTTTTCCTGTTTTTTGGTGGTGCCCTATGGCATGTGGAACCTTAGTTCCCTAACCAGGGGTCGAGCCTGTGTCCCCTGCAGTGGAAGCACAGAGTCTTAATCACTGGACTGCCAGGGAAGTCCCAAGTATGAAGCTTTCTACTTTTTAAAAAAACATATTTAAAAATTATATAAATCATATTTGGTGACTACAGAAAAGGTAGAAAATGGAATCTATCTCAGATCTTACCAGAGTATTATTGTTTTTGTTTACTATTTTTTTGGTGTATATTTCTGGTGTATATTTTGGTGTATATCTGTATTTATTTTCACAAAGACACATGTGTGTACACAAATACACTTTTTGTTTTTCCATGTTTGTTTTTAGGTTTTTATTCCATCTCCTTTGATATATCAGGAACATCTTTTCATGTCAATAAATAGTTCTTCATCATTTCATCACTTTTAATAGCAGCACACTATTTTTTTTTTTTTGGCTGCCTGTAATTTCCTGATGAATCCTTTCTTGTTATTTACTTCTACAAATTTTCCTTATGAACTGTACCAAGATGGACATATTTGCAGCTAAATCTAAGAAATTTTAAACATTCGTAATTAGCTCTTTAGGTTCAGTTCTTAGAAATGGGATTGTTGCATATGCATATTGAGACCATTGATTTCTGAAGGCATGTGGGGTTTTAAATGTCATTTGGATAGGACAATATACGGGTCATGATTTCAAATTTGGATATAGAGAACTTGCTGTTTTTTTAGCTCTTGGGTATTTCTAGGTATGTGCACTGCCAACCGTGTCAGGGAAACACCAAGATCTGAAGTACGTCAACCCAGAAACAGTAAGCAGATTTCTGGAGATGGTAACTGGTTACATAAGCTGCCATCTGGTCTGTTCTGTCCCTAAAATCCCCACTTCCATTTGTATTTCTTTCACTTTGTTCACTCATGTGGGCTCTGTATTCAGCTGAAGCTATGTTAAAAAACTCTCTTATATGTCACCTTTGTTTGTAATTAAGCAAATGATATATAATTGTTACCTAAGGAAGGAGGAAGGGGAAGGGAGAAAAGTAAAAATCACCCAATTAAGCTGGCCTTACATCCTGGTTTACATGTTGCAATTCCATTTATGCCTATTACTGCATATTGTGCTCTCTGTCACTCTCAAAAGTATTCTAGTTTGTGCAATAATTATTTTGTCACTTTACCCATAGGTCTCACCATCAGAGATAAGCACTAGTAAGACTTTCCGTATGGCCTTACAGATTTTATTCTGGTATAATAAGTTTTATAAAAACAGTATCATAATCATGTAATTTTATAGTTAGCTTAGTAAGTCATTGTAAACATCCTTCTATATCATTTTTTTAAAAATCTGTATTATCCCTTTGATGGCTATGTAATATTCTGTTATATTGATAATATATAACTTTTTAAACTAAACCTCTTTTATTATTTATTTATAATATTTTGATAATCTAAAGCGATGGTGGGATCAACATTATTGTGCCCTATCTTTATGTACTTCTGTTTACTTAAGATGCTAGAAAAGAACTTGCTGAAAATGTAATTACATTTTTTTTAATAAGTATTTGCAAAGTTTCCTCTGGAAAGTTTGAACCAATTTATATAACCACATGTAGCTCAAGTTTCCTCCTCTGGATATCAACCCTTTCCTTCCATATCCCTTTTGAGAAACTTGCTTTCTAATCTTATAGTGGAGAGTGGGGAATCATTCCTCATTTCTTCTTATAAAATTGAGACCTCTAGCTGCTACCTGTGCCCTTACAGAAATCCTTGGGTGTCTTCTCAGAGATTGATTGTAGCCGTGTCTTCCTCCAAATAAATAGCTTGAATCTTCTCCCTTGTGTCCTGGCAATACCGACTGTTTTGGTTCTCCGAAAGGCCATTGCCTGTTTTATTCTCTTACTTGCAGAGGGTTGATGGGGGGCGGTTGCATCACTGCTCTGTTTCAAATATAGGGGGACTCTGGAGGCTGGGCGTACAGTGGGATCCTGAGTGACTAAAAGGAGTACACATCAGGAACTGGGTGACTGGCTCTTCTCTCCTTCCAAAGAGGCAGGGTATTCAGTCATAGTTTCTGTACAGGTGGCTGCCTTACTATCAGGGGAGTTCCAGGGTCTGATTGAGAAGTTTTATATCATCGATTGCCGCTATCCATATGAGTACCTGGGAGGACACATTCAGGTAAGGTTATATTGAGGACTTAGCAGGGGAGGGACTGGAGATACCACTTATTAAGAAGTCTAGGCAAAGGGTCTTGCAACCTCTGGAACCAAGGCAGACATTATACATTTGGAATACATCAAGGTTGTTAGCCCTCATTCCTGTTGTAATTCTGTGAACGTTGAGCAATTTACTTTCCCTTTCCCTCCTAGACCAATCTGCCTCTTTCCTATAGGAGCCAAAAGCTCCTACCTGGAAATAAAAACATTAATCCAGGGACTGAGTAGCACTTTGCAAACACTTAATGCTTACAGACAGTTCTCATGATAATCCCTACACTTCAGGCAGTTCCGTTCTATAAATGTTTATTGAGCACCTAGTATATAACCAAGCTCCATGCCAGGCTCTGGAGGTTGATACAGGTAGATTTCCACTCTGAAAGTACTTAATAGTCTAGTCTTCCTGAACTAAATATTTCAAGATGGTATTCCAGTTATTTCTAAGTGTTGGCCCCGTTCTCTCACCCTTAAGGAAATACTTAATAAAATTATTTTACAGGGAGCATTAAATTTGTACAGTCAAGAAGAACTGTATAACTTCTTTCTGAAGAAACCCATTGTCCCTTTGGATAACCAGAAAAGAATAGTCATCGTGTTCCATTGTGAATTCTCCTCTGAGAGGGGTCCCCGAATGTGAGTGTCTGCACAAGGAGAGGGCATGGAGAGGGTGATGGATCTTGAGTTGGGACTTATAGCCAGGGAACCTTCCCAGCCCAGTTCAGACAGAGACTAAATGAATGAACGATTTCCACTATAGTTTAAAGAATGTTAAGGAGGTGGAAGGAAGAAGTTTCTACAATTCAAAGGTTTGAAGTAGTGAAGGAAAAGGGATTTGGAATTAGTTACCAATGGAGGAAAGGAGAAAGAGCGGTGCTACTTGCACCTTGTTTTGCAAAAATAAGATCTGGAGCTCTTTTTGAGGGTTACGAAAGTCTATTCTTCCTCCCCTTCCCCAGTGAGTGACCCATGGAATCCTGAACTTGCTTTTTCCCATCTCACCCATCTCTGGATTTTCTCTAAAGGTGCCATTCTCTGAGAGAAGAGGACAGGGCTCTGAACCAGTATCCTGCACTATACTACCCAGAACTGTACATCCTCAAAGGGGGCTATAGAGACTTCTTTCCAGAATATATGGTAAATCTTGGATGGGGCATGTGGGGCAATGGGGGAGCCCAGACTTGGGGGAGCCAACTTTAACATGCAGCTCCCAGGGCCTGCAAAGCCCTCTGAGAAGAAAGTGCTATTCCTTCTAAGCCACTCCCTATAGCATCTCTATTATACCTCGTGGGCAGACTGTAGGCATCAAGAGGATTCCTTACTCTGTCCCTTGCCTTTCAGGAGCTGTGTGAACCACAGAGCTACTGCCCAATGCATCACCAGGACCATAAAGCTGAGCTGCTGAGGTGTCGAAACCAGAGCAAAGCGTGGGAAGGAGAGCGGCAGCTGCAGGCGCAGATTGCCTTACTGGTGAAGGATGTGAGCCCATGATATCAGGTCATCTACTGGCTGCCTGGGAACTCACCAAAAGGCACTGTAGAAACCCTGAGCAGAAAGAGGCCATCTTCTATGCAGCCTCTTTTCATTCTAAGATGTTAAAAGATGTCAGCAAACCAACAGGCTGCCAAACTAATGAAATCCCAGGTGTGGGGATTGGTTACATTTTAGTAGAGCTGCTGGCTAGTGAGGAAGTCCTTGAGCTAGTTCTCTAAGGTTGGAGCCTTGGGTTGCATGGAGATTTATGTTGCTTCAGGGGGCTGTTGCATTCCTCTTCCTAACTACTCGCATCTTCTCAGAGGTCAGCCAGATCTTTCTCCTGGGCTCTAGCTATGCAAGAGAGAGTTGAGAGAATTGTCCATCTTCTTTCTCTATATTTTCCTTCTTTGTCTCCCTCCCTCTTCTTTTTTTAAAAATGGAAATATAAACATTGATGAATGAGAAAAAATCCTAGAAGATGTATGTGAGGAAGTAATCACCACATTTAAACTCCTTCAGACAAAGATGTAGCCATCTCTATTCATAGCTGAGGCCAAAGTGCTTTACTCCAGACCATGGTTCTCAAAGTTTGGGCCCTGGTCCATCAGCATTATCTGAACTTTGCTTGAAATGCAGGTTTTCACAGCCCACTCCAGACCTGCTAAAGCAGAATGTCTGAGGTTAGGGCACAGAAATCTGGGTTTTAAAAATCTCCCTTTCAGGTGATTGTGATGCATGTCAAGACTTGAGAACTGCAGCTCTGGAATTAAAGAAAACCTTTTAAATGGAATTCTTCAGCGATGTTTCAGACTTTCCTTTCCTATACCATTCCATGGTATGAATTGGCTAAAAGTGTGCCCCAGACTCAATTCTTTGTGGTATCAAGACTCAGAAAACCAAAATAATTGCCATTCTGTAAGACCAAGTGATAGGTCTGAGTTGCATTCCAAAGTTTCCTTATCTACAGCCTCAATAGAATTTTAAAAAATATTTATTTATTTATTTTTGGCTGCACTGGACCTTTGCTGCTGCTTGGGCTTTCTTCCAGTTGCAGAGACTGGGGGCAGTGTGTGTGGGGGCTACTCTATAGTTGTGGTGCTTCTCATTGCAGTGGCTTCTCGTTGGAGAGTACTGGGTCAGTATTTGTGGCGCACAGGCCCAGTTGCCCTGCAGCATGTGGAGTCTCCCAGACCGGGGGTTGAACCTATGTCCCCTGCACTGGCAGGCAGATTCTCAACCACTGGACCACCAGGAAAGTGTGCCTCAGTGGAGTTTTGACTTTTCCCATTTTCCAAAGTTTTTTTTTCCACTCCTCTTCATGTTTCACAGAGACAGATTTAGGATGGTTGGAAGTAGACGTCTGTGCCATATGAAGATAAGGATGAAAGAAAAGAAAAGTACCAAGCAAGATCAGTTAGACTTCAGAAAGATATTTAATTAATCAATTAAAAAAAATATATGGCCATGCCGTCTGGCATGTGATATCTTAGTTCCCCAACCAGGGAATGAACTTGCATCCACAGAAAGATATTTTTAAGTTACACTCTTCAGCATTACCCCAGGCTTTCCTTTTTTAGAGCTCTTTAAGGTGAGTAGGTTTTTGTCTGTGTAGTCAGATACAGCCCTTCTTGGCCTGGACGGCAGTGGAATTGCACATTGTCATTCTGTGGCATTAACCTGGTAGTAGTGATAGCTCAGGACTAGAAATGGACAAAAGGCTATGAAGCCTAGACTGAGATAGAATGGAGAAAAAAGTGACACCTTCCCAGATCTGGAGTAGGGAGACTTTAAAAAATGATTGGGAGGGAAGAGTGTGCCCGAGTAACTGAATTGATTTTTGCAAGGTTCAGGAACGCTCTTCTCCCAGAGTGCTGCATGCTTGCCTCACAGCAGAGGGCACTGCTGTATTCTCTAAGGCAGCCACTGCAGCCTGCAGTCTCTGCTCCTAGCTTGAACCTGCCTGTCCTGAGCCCTTGAGCTCAGAGCTCAGAAGGGCTGGGGGGAAATGGAGAGAAGAGCTGCTGCTTCAGTAGGTGGAGACAGCTGAGGGAAAGATGCTGTTCTTTTGTCCCATTCCACACACTTCCTCACAACAGGCAGGAGCTTAGTCACCTGAGCAGGAAACTGCTTGAAGCACCTCCTCTTCCAAGTGTGAGGAGGGGTCCCTGACTCACTGCCTACCCTAGTGGGTCATTTCCTGTAATTCTTCCCAGAAAGGGAGAAGCAAGCCCCTACCTGGGAAGAGACTGGTGCACAAGTATTCACATTTCAGTGATCTTAAATGGAAGTTCTGAGTTGTAAAACATAAAACGAGGGCTTAATCAGCTATCTACTTTGTGGAAAATTAAATTTGCCTGAAAAGCTACATTTTCCCATATAGTTTCTTGTAATATCTTCCCACTGTATAGGTACCATGTCACGTGATTCATGTTATTTTCAGAAACAATAATAAATAGTAGCTAACAACCTTTCAGTTGTTTACTGCTTGCAAGTAAACATTTATTCATTTTATATAAATAAACTAATTTTCACAACAATCCTGTGAGGCAAGTAAGTAGTCACTATTATACATGTTTTACCAATAAAGAAATTGAGGAACAGAGAGACTGAGTAACTTGTTTAAGGTCCCACAGCTAATGAATGGCAGAGTTGGCATATGAACCCAGGCAGTATGGCTCCAGAGTCTGTAATGCTAATGGATTTTGCTGTTACCAAATCCTCATCGGTGGAATGATGTGTCTTTCTAAATTGGCATTGTATTAGGTGTTAAATGTGTAAGTGCCTCAGTTATAGGTTCTTGAGAAGTCAGGGCCATAGGGTTGCTTCAGCTTGGGAACTGAAGCTAAGGGCAGATACTAAGACCCCAATCTAGAAACTTTTGCATGAGGCTATGAAGGGGTTAGCTCTGTGCTGGTGTCCTTGTACTGACTGGTATTCATTCAGCATGAAGTCAAGTGATAAAGAATGGAAACCTTTTGGTCTGAAAACACTTCTGGTTGCAATCTCAGCCCCAGTACCTGGCTGACCTTTGCTACAGAGAGGGAAGCATTTCCCTTTCCTTACCAGCCATATATAAAGTGAGAGGCATGGAGGATCTTCTTTCCCCATTCAGTTCAGAAAAATGTGAGAGACTCACTAGTTTCTTTCTAAGGATGTCAATTCTAAGTACCACAAGCATTCAAATATGTCACAGTTCCTACCCTTAAGGTAGAAATGAGTCTCTTCGTTCCCATCCCTACAAGTACTCTGGCCCACTAGCATATTCAGCAAAAGGAAGAAGATCTAGCCTCCAACTCCAAATCTGTAGGTTGACTGGTAAGGGTTGGCTGAGTTCATAGAATAATTAATTCCTGCTGTGATATCATTCTATGTGTGCTATGTGCCTGGCACTAAGCTAAACCCTTTACTCACTATATACTTTTTTAATCCTCAAAACTGTTATACAAAGTAAATACTGCTATTAATTTTTCAGATGAAGAAACTGAAGCACAGAAAAATTGAGTGACATGCCCAAGGTCACACAGCATGTGTTGATAATGTCAATTGAAACCAGGTAGTCTGTAAAACTTGTTCTCTTAACTGTTTTTCACTGAACTGCTAACACCCTGGATTAGCTAAGGATAGCAGCAGGGCAGGAATTAAAGCCCAACAGTGAGAGAGGGCTTGATAGAAGGCAGAAAACCAAGATTACAAATGAAAGTGGAGTAAGATACAGAGCTTTGAGCCCCAATCAGTGGCTTGCAAAGCCCTCCCAGGGCAGTTTGTGTCTTAATCATTTTTGCACCTGGCACAAAGCTGGGCTCATAATCAGCCTCAAAAGACATTATTGAATTGAATGATGGTTGAGTAACATCTTTGTAGAAAGGATTGGCTCATTTGTCATTATCCACAAGGTTCCCAACAGCAATACTGCTTATCTAGCAGGTGTTGGCAGCCACAAAGGACATGGTTGGTGGGGAGAGAGTGTGCTGGAGGAGCTGTCAATATTAGTCTTGGAGTCGTATTTATTTGCAGAGGCTTCCTCAACCCTCCACTAGCCTTGGTTACCAATCCTCATTAAAGGCCTGATGATGTCAGGCTCTTTACCACAGTGCCCAGACAGAATTATGCTCCAAGCATCTCATTTACTCTCAAACAGAGGCTGGTCTTTTATGGGTGGCTTTGGATATTGCTTTCAGCCCATCAAGTTGACCTTGTTCCTTTTGCTTTCCTGGTTCCTTTTGTGGGGAGAACATTGCATAGACCCACTGAGTAGGTACCCTGAGCAAATGCCTTTTCTAAGCCTGCCATCCTATCCCAAACTGATTTGCCTTGGTTGCTGAAGGAGAGAGCGGAGGTGACACCCCTTGATCACCTCCCACATCTTTGTTGATTCATAGCACCCTTTCCTAGCATCCCAATCACCTGATGTTGTTACATTTTGCCTTGTAAATCCCATTTTGGAACTATTGCCAGAGCGAAGCGGAGAGTGGGGTCTATCAGCTCCCTAGCCAGAAGTTTCCTAATCTTACTGGAGGGAAGGACTTGGGAAAGGTACACAGAGGTAGGGTGGGACTGGTGGGGGTTGGGGGGAATAGGCCCTGTATAAAAGCTGAGTAGCCAGATGTTCACTTTCACAGCTCTCCTGTAAGACTGGCAGGGCAGATATAGATTAAAATGAAGCACAAACTCCATTTAAAGTGCATTACAGCCCAGGAATCAGCTCCCCCTGGGCAGGAGAAGGGAGGAAAGGGCACAGGAGGCCACATAAGTCTCTTTTCTTATCTAGCACCACATGTCTCTCTCCTAGCTTTGTGAAGGGTGATTTACACCCTGGCTGGAATGACTCTCTTTCTGAGCTGATTACATTGGCAAATGCCCCCCAGAGGCCACAGCAGGATGGCCATATTCAGAAGCAGCAGCCAATAAATCTCAGAGGTATATATTGCACTTCTCAGTACCCTCCCTCCTGGCCCTCTGCCAGGTGGGCTGTGGAAGTAGGAGAGGGCTTGGTTGGAGGAATTGGGGGAGGACACCCTTCAATACCTTTCATTACCATCTTCCCTAAGTACTGTTTAGTTCTCATTCTTACATGCCATTCTGCCTCTGTCTTTATCCAGGGAGCAGGTGGGAACCAGCCCAGTAAATTGATCTAATAAATAACCCTTATCTTTATGGGTAGAAGTCCTGGGTTTCTTCTAGGTATTTGCTCTTGATAGAGTAGCTTGCTCTCCTAACCCTCCTCTGAAAATGATAAGGCTCCTAAATGATCTCTCCAACCACCTTTCTCAATGATCTTTCGTCCAGGGAAATCTCTGCAGTTTAGTCTGAGGGAGGTTTGATCCTTCCATCCTTCCTCATGACACTGAAGGGGCTGAATTTTGGAGGCGTCTAGTCTGGCAAAGGTCCTGGGATCTGGCCCCAGGTCTGTCCCCAGCAAGGTCATTTCACCTGTCTGCAGAATCTTGGGGTTAATAATACAACGGAATCCCACCCCTGAAGATACTGATGTGGGGAAATGATATCAGAGATGTGCAAATTCTAAGGGGAAAAAAACCCCCAAAACTTGAAATGCAAGTGCCCTCGTGCGTTTGTTACAAGATCTCATTTGGGGTGGTTGTTTCTTGGTGGTAGAGCGGATTCCGGAAAGTGAGATAGGATGCTTTTTTAAAAAAAAAACAACAAATATTTGGACCCCCGAGATGGCGAGTTTCCAGTGGCAGCTCCTACAATGACTTGGTTGCTCCACGGCGCGTACCCTGCCTGGCTCGCCCCAACCCCCGCAGCCCTCTAGGCCTAGTAGGAGAGGCTGCGTGGTGCGTCCCTTGGCTTTGGAGTTGGAGGGCGGTGCCCGGGACCCTGGTGGGAGAGTGTCGGCTCCGCCCTCCCTGCGAGGATGGGCGGGAGAAGTGGTGGGAGGTGCCGGTGGAGGAGCCCGGTTCTCAGAGCTCCTGTGCTAAGGAGAGAGGGTAACGCTGAGTCGGGTGCAGGCAGAACACCCGACGTCGACCGCTAGCACGCGCACCCCACCATGGCGCGCCCGCGGAACCCGCGACCTTTGCCGCCTGCGCTCCTGCTCCTGCTGCCGCTGCTGCTCCGAGCTGGTGAGTGTCGTTGGAGCCGCCCCGGCCGGGGAGCGAGGGGATGGGGCTGGTGGTTACAGTAAGTGGGGTGCTGGCACCAGAGCCCAAAGAGGTCTCAGACCCCACACTGCTGCCTGGTGCCGGGCGTCCGTCCTAGCCTGGAGAACTGGAGGAGGAAGCCTAGGGTGTCAGGAAGGGCTGGGTTCTACGCCTAGTCCAAGTGTCTGAACTTTTAGACTGAGTGTCAACCGTGGCCAGGGCACCCAGGCATCTCCTCGCTGCCGGTTCCCCCTCTTCCCTCTTTTGATGTGCTCCTATACAGTCACGGAACAAGCTGCAGCCAGGCCACTACCAAGACAGCATTTCTAGGAGGCGGGTAGAGTCAGAAGCAGGACGCCTTTTGCTCCACATGGGCTTTACGACTTCCACCCTGTGTAAAGACTGGGAAAGTGGCCACTAGGTACAGATGACAATATTGAAGTTTTTGTTAGAACTAACTTGTCACTGGGAACTCCCTGGTGGTCCAGTGGTTAGGACTCTGAACTTTCACCCCCCCCAAAAAAGAAAGAAAGAACTGACTTGTCACAAATTAGGGTTGAAAACTGCTGCCCAGAAATCGCCAACACCATTACTGAGTGGTTGAGAATATTGCTCACCATCAACAAACCCCCTCTTCAGGATGTACTTTATTATTATTTTAATTGGAGCAGAAAACTCACTATTGGGTAAGATGGCCTTTCTGTATAGGCTGCCCAGCACAGTGCCTTGCCCTGTTATAGATCCACAATAAGTGTTTGTGTAGTACATGGTGCAATGCCTGATTTTAGAACTATGCCATTCCTCTAAGAAATCTCACTGTGGGGCTCCCGTCCAGAGCCTGGCTGGAGGGACTCATGAGGCAGAGACCAGGTACTTATCTGCACATGACCTCTTCCACAAAGTAGGACTGCAGAAGTGCAATCTTGGCTGAGAGACAGATAAGGAAGGAAGGAGGGAAAGTACTGACCTGTTCAGACTGACTTTGTCAGTAAATCAGAGCAACAAGACATCACTGATCTGATTGAGCTGCCCAGGAAATTTCACTACCCTAACAGTATGGCTGTATGTCAGAATCCGGTAAATTTTCAACACCTTCATCATGACCAATTTAGTGGAACAAGTTACCCTCTGTTAGTGATGAAATTTAACATGACCCGCACCTTCTTTTGTGGAGCTGCAATGCCCCCACATCTACCACTGCTCAGACTTGGTGAACTGTATCAGCTAAGAAATTAGAGAGGTTTACTTTTGAAAATTGTTATGACTCAATATTTAATATTTAGTCTAGTTAAAGCAATGAGACTTGAACCTGCTACATTTCTTTCAGCAAGCACTTTCTGGGTACCTACTAGAAGTAACATCTTAAACATGCAGCATTTTTCAAACTGTTTAAATCCATGTCCCTTTTTTGATAAAGATAAAAATCTTATGTCTTCCTTAAATAAATTTTGAAATTTCAAAAGTCCTTTTGTTCATCTTTCACATATAAAATTGTTATATATGCTTTTTTGTTTTTGTTTGTTATCATTGTTGTTTTGGCTATGCCATGATCCTAGTTCATGTTTTGGCCATGCAAGATCCTAGTTCCTTGATTAGGGATTGAACTTGGGCCCTCAGCAGTAAAGGCACAAAGTTTTAACCACTGAACTACAGGGAATTCCTGTCAAACATGCCTTTTTGAACCACAGGTTCCCTTTGGAAATTCTGATATGTCCCTAAAAGGGTCCCATCCTCTCTCTTTCTTATCCCCTGCATTGAGAAATTCTGGTTTAGTCCAATCCCCTTTTTAAAAATCAAAATTATGGACTTCCGTGGTGGTCCAGTGGCTGAGACTCCGTGCTACAAATGGAGGGGGACCGGGTTTGATCCCTGGTTAGGGAACTAGATCCCACATGCTGCAGCTATAATCCTGCATGCTGCAGCAAACATTGAAGAGTCCATGAGCTGCAACTAAGGCCCAGTACAGCCAAATAAATAAAGAAATTTTTTAAAAAGTCAAAATTAAGGACTTCTCTGGTGGTGCAGTGGATAAGAATCTGCGTGCCAATCCATGTGACACGGGTTTGATCCTTTGGGAAGATTCCACATGCCACAGAGCAACTGAACCTGTGAGCTACAACTACTGAAGCCTGCACACTCTAGGGCCCTCAAGCCACAACTAATAAGCCCCTGTGCCACAACTACTGACGCCCACATGCCCTAGAACTGACAAGTCACAACTACTGCACCTGCATGCTACAACTACTGAAGCCTGTGCATCTCGAGCCTGTGCTCTGCAACAAGAGAAGCCACCACAATGAGAAGCCAAAATACTGCAACAAGAGAGTAACCCCCATCTCTGCAACTAGAGAAAGCCTGCATGCAAAAATGAAGACCTAGCACAGCCAAAAATAAACAAATAAATAATGACTAAATAAATATAGCAGTGTGTACATGTCAAAAAGTAAAAATAAATGCCAAAAAATCCACAATGAACAAAATACCAAAATTTTAAAGGAAAAGTAACAATGCCATGTTGAGGCATATTAGAGCCTGAAGCAAAAGGAAAAACCAGTACTGCTCACCCTGCCCTTTTTTGCACATTGGATATGGCATCAATTGTCAAACTTTAAGGGGCATCATTCTCTCTAGTGAATTTGCTAAAATTCAGATTCCCAGGCATTATCATGAGAGATTCTCGTTTGGTAGTTTGGAGCTAGGGCTCAGAAATGTACATTTTAATAAGTAATCTAATTGATTATTATATGATTGGAAGAGACTGTTGGACTAACTAAACTTGGAGGCCCCTCCTAATTTTGGGACTCTGATTATAAGTAGAAGGTGCTCAGAGAAGTTATTGGGGTGGCTCATAAAATATCTGTTATCTGGTTATTTTTAAAATATTAGCGGGAGCTTACAAAGAAAAAGCACTGTTCTAAACACTGGTAACAGAGTGGTGATAAGACAGACATGGAAATCTAGCTGGGAAGAAAATTTTAAAATGGAGTAAAAATATATCAAATGGTGATAAGTACTATGCAGAGAATTGGAATAACAGTATGTTAGAGTAGCTGGGTGTCTATTTTACTTTGGTTGGTTGGGGGTAGCCTTTGTGAGATGCCACTGAATGACCAGAAGGGTCCAGTCATGTGAAGATCAGGTGGAAGAGCATTCCAAACAGAAAGGTTAGGTGGACACAAGCTTGTCTCATTTAATGGCAACCAGAAAGAAGGCCAGTGCAGATGTAGGGAAGTGGGAGAGGAAGAAAGAGCTAGGAGGGAAGGTTAGAGAGTTGGGCAGGGCCAGATCTCTACAAGGCTTTGTAAACCAGACTTCATAAACTAGATCTTGACCTAAGTGCAATGGAAGCTGGTGGAAGGATTTAAGCAGAGAAATTAGATGATCTGATACACAGTTTTTAAGTTGATCAGTTCAATCACTCAGTCGTGTCTGACTCTTGAGACCTCATGGACTACATGCCAGACTTCCCTGTCCATCACCAACTCCTGGAGTTTGCTCAAACTCATGTCCATCCAGTCGATGATGTCATCCAACCATCTCATCCTCTGTCATCCCCTTCTCCTTCTGCCTTCAGTCTTGTCCAGCATCAGGGTCTTTTCCAGTGTTGGTTTTTCGCATCAGGTGGCCAAGGTATTGGAGTTTCAGCTTCAGCATCAGTCCTTCCAATGAATATTCAGGACTGATTTCCTTTATGATTGGCTAGTTTGATCTGCTTGCAGTCCAAGGGACTCCCAAGAGTCTTCTCCAACACCACAGTTCAAAAGCATCCATTCTTTGGCATTTAACTTTCTTTATACTCCAACTCTCACATCCATACATGATACAGGAAAAACCATAGCTTTGACTAAACGGACCTTTGTTGGCAACATAATGTCTCTGCTTTTTAATATGCTGTCTGGGTTGGTCATAGCTTTTCTTCCAAGGATCAAGCATCTTTTAATTTTCATGGCTACAGCCACCATCTGCAGTGATTTTGGAGCCCAAGAAAATAAAGTCTCTCACTGTTTCCATTGTTTCCCCATCTATTTGCCATGAAGTGATGGGACTGGATGCCATGATCTTTGTTTTTTGAACGTTGAGTTTTAAGCCAGCTTTTCACTCTCCTTTTCACTTTCATCAAGAGGCTCTTTAGTTCCTCTTTGCTTTCTGTCATAACGGTGGTGTTATCTGCATATCTGAGGTTATTGATCTTTCTCCCGGCAATCTTGATTCCAGCTATGCTTCATCCAGTTCAGTATTTCACATGATGTACTCTGCGTATAAGTTAAATAAGCAGGGTGACAATATATAGCCTTGACATACTCCTTTCCCAATTCGGAACCAGTCTGTTGTTCCATGTCTGGTTCTAACTGTTGCTTCTTGACCTGCATACAGATTTCTCAGGAGGCAGGTAAGGTGGTTTGGTATTGCCTCTCTTGAAGAATTTTCCACAGTTTGTTGTGATCCACACAATCAAAGACTTTATCATAGTCAATAAAGCAGAAGTAGATGTTTTTCTGGAACTCTCTTGCTTTTTCTATGTTCCAACAGATGTTGGCCATTTGATCTCTATTTCCTCTGCCTTTTCTAAATCCAGCATGAACATCTGAAGTTCTCAGTTCACATACTGTTGAAGCCTAGCTTGGAGAATTTTGAGCATTACTTTGCTAGCGTGTGAGATGAATGCAACTGTCTGGTAGTTTGAACATTCTTTGGCACTGCCATTCTTTGGGATCGGAATGAAAACTGACCTTTTCCGGTCCTGTGGCCACTGCTGACTTTTCCAAATTTGCTGGCATTTGAGTGCAGCACTTTCACAGCATCATCTTTTAGGATGTGAAGTAGCTCAACTGGAATTCCATTATCTCCACTAGCTTTGTTCATAGTGATGCTTTCTAAGGCCCACTTTACTTTGCATTCCAGGATGTTTTGCCAAGAGAACAGTTAAGAGATGATCCCATATAATGCTGCTGCTGCTGCTAAGTTGCTTCAGTCATGTCTGACTCTGTGTGACCCCATAGATGGCAGCCCACCTGGCTCCCCCATCCCTGGGATTCTCCAGGCAAGAACACTGGAGTGGGTTGCCATTTCCTTCTCCAATGCATGAAAGTGAAAAGTGAAAGTGAAGTCCCTCAGTCGTGTCTGACTCTTAGCGACCTCATGGACTGCAGCCTACCAGGCTCCTCCATCCATGGGATTTTCCAGGCAAGAGTACTGGAGTGGGGTGCCATTGTCTTCTCCCATATAATGCTAGTTAGCATTAAAATTATGTTATATTCACACAATGGAATGCTATACAGCAATGAAAATAAGCTATTTGCAACTATACTTAACAGTTTGAGTGAATTTCAGAAACTTAATATTAAACAAAAGGAGCCAAGACACCAAAAACACATGTATGATTGAAAAACAGGCACGACAAATTACTAATGTCAGAAATCAAGATGTTGTATTTGCTTTGTTAGGAAGATGGTGACTGGCAGATAGCTTCTGGCATGCTAGTAATGTTCTGATTCTTAATCTGGGGATCTGGTTACACAGGTATATGTACTTAGAAATTCATTAAGCTATACATTTTTGATTCATGTATATTTCTATGTTATACTTTATTAGCAAACATGATATACAAATGACTAACAAAAACATGAAAATATGCTCAATATCATTAGTTATTAGGGAAATGCAAGTGAAAACCACAATGAGATACTAGCTTACATCCATAAGGATGGCTGTAAAAACAATAAAAAACAGAAAACATGAGTTAATAAGTATGTAGAGAAATTGGAACCACCCTCATGCACTGCTAGTAGGAATGTAAAATGATACCAGCTCCTGTGGAAAACAATCTAGTGGCCCATCAGAGAGTTAAACATAGAATTATGTGACCCAGCAATTCCACTTCTAGAGAAATACCCAAGAAAAATGAATACAGGTGTTCAAGCAAATACCTGTGCATAAATGTTTACATAGCTCTATTCACAGTAAGCCAAAGATGGAAACTACCCAAATGTCCATCAGCTAATGTTTACATAAACAAAACAAATTATGGTATCCATGCAATAAAATATTATTCATAAGAAAGAGTGAAACACTGATATATACCACAATGTGGGTGAATGTCAAAAAAAGTATGTTAGATGAAAGACTCTAGATACAAAAGTATATATTTTATGGTTCCATTTACATGAAACATGTAGGATAGGTAAGTGTGTAGAGACAGCTGACTACCAGGGGGAAGTGAGAATGGAGAGTGACTGTTTAATGGGTATGAGCTTCCTGTGGGGGTGATGAAAATGAATTGGATTTATGAATTGGAAATGAAGTGATGGTTGTACAACACTGTGAATATACTAAATGCCATTTACTTGTGCCCTTTAAGATGATTGATTTTATGTTGCATGATTCTTCTCTCTCTCTCTTTTGTCTAAATAGTTTGCATCTTTTGACTACCTTCATCCAGTTCTTCCTTCCAGCCCTCTGCCTCTGGTAGCTGCAAATCTGATTTCTTTTCCTATGAGATTGTTTGTTTTTGAAGTATAATTGACTTACAATGCTATGTTCCTAGTGAACAATATAGTGATTTGCTATTTCTATACATCTCAGAATGATTACCAGACATGAATTTTACTTCAATAAAAATGTTTCACAACCTAAAATAGTTTATTAAAAAAGATGGATGCAACAACAGAAAATGGTAATTATGTGAAGTGAAAGATTTGTTAACCAATTGTGGTAACATTTTACAGTATATACATGTATCAAATGATCATGTTGTACATCTAAAACTTAAAAAATGTTGTATGTCAATCGTATCTCAATAAAGCTGGAAAACAAAAAAGATGGCTGAGTGGTAAGGAAGAATGAATTTCGAAGATGGAATCATGGAGACCAATAAGGACTCTCACGTAGTTCAGACAGGAATTGATGGTGGACGCTTACTCCTTGGAAGGAAAGTTATGACCAACCTAGATAGCATATTCAAAAGCAGAGACATTACTTTGCCAACAAAGGTCCATCTAGTCAAGGCTATTGTTTTTCTAGTAGTCACATATGGGTGTGAGAGTTGGACTGTGAAGAAAGCTGAGTACTGAAGAATTGATGCTTTTGAACTGTGGTGTTGGAGAAGACTCTTGAGAGTCCCTTGGACTGCAAGGAGATCAGCCCTGGGTGTTCTTTGGAAGGAATGATGCTAAAGCTGAAACTCCAGTACTTTGGCCACCTCATGCGAAGAGTTGACTCATTGGAAAAGTGATGCTGGGAGGGATTGGGGGCAGGAGGAGAAGGGGACGACAGAGAATGAGATGGCTGGATGGCATCACTGACTCGATGGACATGAGTCTGAGTGAACTCCGGGAGTTGGTGATGGACAGGGAGTCCTGGTGTGCTGTGATTCATGGGATCGCAGAGAGTCGGACACAACTGAGCGACTGAACTGAACTGAGCTAAGGAAGGAGTGATAGATATGGAGAGAAATGGAGAGGTTCCAGATATGTAGTGAAATTGACAGGATTTGCTGGATTGAACATAGGATGTGAAGGAAAGAAAAGAATTCAGAATGACTCCTAGATGTCCTGCCTTGAAAAACTGGGGGATGATGGTGTGTTGTTGCCACTAGACAGGGACCCTAAGGCCTAGAGCACAGGGCCTTTCTCCAGGGCTGACCTATAACCAACCATGATATTCTTGAGTAAGTAACTGAATCAGTAAAAGTGCCCTACCCCAATCCCAGTAAGTTCCCACTATAAGGGTTTTTATTATATATATTTTTTAAGTTTTTAATTTTGTTTACACTATGTTATTTTTAAGTGACTTTTTTTTTTTTTTTGGCTGTGCTGCAAGGTTTGCAGGATCTTAGTTCCCTGACCGGGGATTGGACCCGGGCCTCAGCAATGAAAACACTGAGTCCTAACCACTGAACTACCAGGGAATTCCCTTAAGTGACTTTTAATGGAAACTGAGAGTTGTTGCTAACTGTCCTTTAGCACTCCCATGTACATTCTCAACTCTCTGGTTATGATGCTAGCCTTGTTCATAGCATAACTCTGCTCAGGGCCCTCTTCCCAGTACCTGGCAGGGTCATCAGGCTCAGCTTCAAACAGTTGTTCCCCTTCCCTTCCCAGGAGGCTGAGCAGCCTTTCTTTATCAAACCTCTACCCTTTCTTGAGCCTGATCTCTTCTGTCCGGATTGTGACCACGGCAGACCCTCCTGCTGGACTTCTTGTTCCCCACTAAAGGCCTCTGTGCTACCCCAAAACTTTCCTGCTAAAGATTTCATCCAGAATCCCCTCATCCTACCTTATGACTCGGTTTTCTCAGACAGCTAGTCTGACCTTATGTGAGCCTCTCTTGACCTCTCTCCCTCCATAGGGGACCATCTCCCCACAGAAGGCCGACTCACAAACAGCTGTATCCAGGCCAGGAGGAAGTGCCAGGCTGATCCCACTTGCAATGCTACCTACCACTACCTGAATTCCTGTGCCTCAAGTATAAGCACCTCATCACCTGCAGAGGAGCCTTTGGTCCCTGAGGACTGCATGGAGGCAGCACAGCAACTCAGGAATAGCTCTCTGATGAGCTGTACATGCCATCGGCGCATGAAGAACCAAGCTACCTGCCTGAACATCTACTGGACCATTCATCCTGCCCGCAGCCTTGGTGAGGCTCCCATCCTAGAGTGGGCTAAGCTAGGGAAGATGGCTCTTGGGAGTTGATTTTTAATCCTGTTGGATATGGGCCACATGGTAGATTCTGACAGGGCTGATAATGAAGCTCTGCATTTGACATCGGTAAGAAATGCAAGGAGCAATTGGCTGTATCCTTTGGGTCCCAGAATACTGCCCTCCCTTCCCACTACTTCCCCCTTTCTTTTACCTGGAAACATGTGGCTGCCTCTTGGAAGATCTCTGAACCAGGCTAAGGCCCAACATGGGAACTCCTGAAACAGATGGATATGGAGAGGAAGTGGAGGGAAATGGTCTTAACCCATAAATATAACATACAAATACAAGATAATCCATAGGTTCAGAGAGGCTGGGAGGCTGTGTCCTGGTGTAGCCTTTAACAGAGAGGATACTCATTAACCAGACAAGAGATGGTAAAAGACAAAGGGCACTGGAAGACCAAAGAGGAGCTTCCTCTGACTCTAAAGATCCCTTTTTATATAGTCAATTTTACTGGACTATGCCGCAATAATGAAATGGGGTCTTGTAAAACAAAGGTTAAGTTCTTACTCAGGTTTTGTCTTGTCTGTGTCATGTGTCGTTTTTGTTCTGGGATCCAGTTCAGCCTCTACCTGGGATGTTCCTTTCTGATGGCAGAGGGAAATGAGCACTGGCAGAATCATTCGATGCCTTTAAAAGTTTCTGCTCAGACATCACATGAAATACTTCTCACATTCCATTGACAAGCAGATCACACGGTCAAACCTGATGTCCTCTCCCAGGGGACTCTAAAAATCTCATGGCAATAAATGAGGATGTGTAGTCTTACAGGAAGGGTAAAAATAAGTAGAAACAGTACTGCAATCTACTGTAGTTCATCACTTGGTCAAAACATTCATTTCCCTACCTTCCACAAGCAAAATATGACTACTCACTATCTAAGGAAGGTGCCTAAGTATTCTATTTAAGCAGAACATCAGACTCCAAGATCCCCGACTTGGATATTATCTTGTGGCAATTTCTGTATAATGTCTGAATGTGTGGTTCCTCTTAATCTAGAAACCTATATACTAAAAAGTCATCTGCTTCCCATATATACTCAATATATAGTAAACAGGGACAGGAGAGGCACAACAAACTCAGAAAGAGGAATAATGGGAAGCACACAGCAGACATTGATTCATAGCAATTCTGAAGTCCTGCCATACAACTGATGCAAGGGCTGTCTTCCCTGGGAGTAGGAATTGCTCTTTAATAAGGCCCTGCTTTTGCTCATTGGGGAGCAAAAGCCCAGGAGTTTCTCAGCCCTCTGGGACGTCCTTTCTTTTCCATTATTTTCTTGGGCTACATCTGAAAAGGGCATTGGAGACTATGACCTCCTTAGGGACTGAATAGCATTCTCTGCTTGCTTCTTAGTTGAGGAATGTTGGAGCATCTTAAGTCTCAAATAGTCAGTCTCTTTTAATCCAGGCTGGTGGCTCTTAGCAGTACAACTCTCTCAATACATAATTGTGTTTTATATCTTTTGATTTCTGTCACCTCATGTGCCAGTAGCTGTTCCTATAATCCTTTTCAAGACATACATCTCTTTCCAGACCTAATTAGAGGTACCTTGCCCTTATCAAACTTCTGTGCCTGAGCCACTATCTCAGTCTTTTTTCCCTGAGCATATTTGTCCAACTGGCAGGATTTATTGGATACTGTCTTAATCGATGCGATCTCCACAAAGGGCATGATAGCCACGAACTTGAATTTGTCTTTGCCCCAAGGCTGAGTTATAATTGAGCTTATTACTCAAAGAACTTTTCAGTTTTATCTTTTACCATTAGAATATGAGAAGCAGTTGCATTTCTTAATCCTGCAAGTCCTAGAATTTCCATATTCTTTCTTCTCTGTTTGCTCCTTATTGGTTAACTGGTCAGTTCTCTAAGCTTTTATCTTTCTTGTGGTACCTGGCCAAATATGAGCATTCACGACATACTAGTAATCTTCCTTTTCTTAGCTTCTTCCTCTTAAAGCACAAGCTCACTGGTACATCATCTTCCTTCCAAGTTATTGCAGGCAACAATTTTACCAAACATTGTGCCACTGCATAATGAGAGCTGCCAGCCCCCAATAACAGCTTATTCACTGCCCAGTTCCAAAGCTAATACTGTTTATTTTAGATTTTGTTACTTCAGCACTGCGCTTCTAGATACCAATTACATGTTTAATAAGAGTTTGCTAAATTATTCAACCAACCGCAAAATCCTTGGCTTTCACCAACAAAAATGTAACTTTTGTTCATGTTACACACATCTGCCATGGGCTTCCATGAGTTGGCTTTGTTTTTGCTCCGCCTGTCTTCTTCATTGAGGATCCAGGATGGTAGGTGGAAAAGAACCACAGCAGGACCACGTGGTAGTTATTAAAAATTCTTCTTAGAGGTGATTAAGTCTCTGAAGCTCACAATCCACAGACCAAGGCAAGTCACATAGCCAAACCTTACAGTAGGGTGGGAAAGTACAGTACTCTCCTAGGGGGCCTAGAACATGGCAACAGGTAAGGATATATAATCATCCTCCAGCAAGCAACTGGAAACAGTAATGCAATATACCACTCTCCTTGTTCCCTAATTTCCTCTCCTCATCCTAATCATCTCACTTCTAGAGCTTCACCTGAACCCTCTCCCTAAATCCTCTTGCCTTCCCCCTCTTTTCCCTTGGGAGCTCCCAGGTCTCCCCAGGCATTCAAATCATCCTTTCCAATTTGCTTGATACTATCCATATCCCTTCTCTACTGAAGACATACTCACAGAATGTCCCTGCAAGCTCACCTCTGTCTTTAAACAATAGCTTTTAACCAGCATTTATTAAGCACCTTGTGTATGAGCTATGCAGTGATTTTCTTAAAATTGAGGTACGGTTGGTTAACAACGTTGTGCATGCAGTGATTTTATAAGATCCTGTACATCTCTCAGGAGCCCACAGCCCCATGAGGGCATCTGACAGAGATGTGTTTCCTTTGAAATCATTGTCTC
This sequence comes from Ovis aries, assembly GCF_016772045.2. Classification (NCBI taxonomy): domain Eukaryota; kingdom Metazoa; phylum Chordata; class Mammalia; order Artiodactyla; family Bovidae; genus Ovis; species Ovis aries. The sequence continues at coordinate 47,348,685 of NC_056058.1, read as the reverse complement.
TCCCTTCTCTGCTTTTCTCAGTCAGTTTCATTCTGGGCCTGGTCACGTTTCCATCACCTCAGCATGTGATAAATCTCCATAGCCAAGTGGTTGGTCCTGGAACAGAGTTCACCATGGCCCCTTCCCCAACTGCAAGAGCAAACAAGACAGAATCCCTTTACTTGTTTACATACCCACAGGCGATATGTGTAGTAGTTAAGAGTGGAGACTCTGGAATCAGATAATCCAGATTTCAAATCCCAGCTCCACTTAGCTTATGTGAGCCTGAGCAAGTGAATTAAACCTCTTTTATCCTCAGTTTCCTTTTACCTACCCAAAGACTTCTATGAAGACTAAGTGAAATTGTATATATATAAATATATAGCATATTTATATATATAATACCATAGTACCCAGTATACAGTGTGTACAACAAACAGTAGCTTTATTATTCTTACCATTAAACCCAGTTTATTCATCAAGCCTAGCCTGTACCTTAATGGCCCTGTTTTTTTTCCTCTCTTCCGCCCAGGATGCAGCTAGTTGGGTAGAGATTGTGCCTTTGCCTTTTCCCCAGGAGCTTCAGCCCCTCCTACTCTCATCCCAGCCCAGTCCTCAGGATTCTGATGCATCCTACCTTGTCTCTAGGTGACTATGAGCTGGATGTCTCTCCCTATGAAGACACAGTGACCAGAAAACCCTGGAAAATGAATCTCAGCAAACTGAACATGCTCATACCAGGTGTGCAGGGCCAGCTGGGGCTGGAGTATGGGAGGGCCTGGACCCTGCGGGAAGGGTGGCTAGTGGGGAACACAGCTGGGTAATAAGAGGGGAGAGTTCTAAACTGCCAGGTGACTAAAGAAGCCCTGTCATGGTGAGAGTCTGAGCTATGGGGCATAATCTAGTCTCACAAATCAACAAAAAGCAATAGTTATTAAGGAGATAATCGAAGAGAGCCTGTTAGAGCTTCTAGCTTCCAAAGGGTGGATCACTACAAAGGGTTAGAAGGGAGTGGCAGCAGTTCCAGGGAAAAAATGTGCTGAAATGGAGTATTTACCCTAATTTGAGGCAGCCAGGAAAGTAGCTTGTGGTCCCTGAAGACCAGGAAATTGCTTGTTTTCAACCATTCTAATGGGATGGGCGAGGTGTTGGGCAGGGAATGGTGAGAGAGAGTGTGACTCCTCAGGAGTGATTCAGGGTGGGGAGCCATCTGTCTGGCAAGGACTATGATGCATGTTTTTCAAGAAAGTGAGGCTGTTGTGTTAATTGGAGAGGAAGACACACATGCACTCTCTTTTTGAGAGAGATGTGAGATTTGTTGTACCGTCAGTTCTTCATATTAGAATTTTGAGAGAAAAGTATAGAAATTTCTATATTAGAAGCTCTAGGTTACAAGGAATCTGGGAATAACCTATTCCAGTTACTTCATTGTTCTGACTGCTGAAATATTCTGTTAATAGAAATATCACCATGATTTCCCAAGACTCAGAGTATGGGTTTTTTTATGCATGCATCAATCAAAGAAAAATGGACAGAATACAGATACAGAACCAAAATCCTAAGTAGAATTTGGTTGCATCTGTTGCAGACAGTTCAGAAAGTATACTTTTCCACACCAGGAGGATTGTGGGATCCTAGTTCCCTCACCAAGGATGGAACCCCTCAGAAGTGAAAGACTGGCGTCCTAACTGCTGGACTTCCAGGGAATTTTCCAGAAAGTACTTTAGAATGTTGTAGGGCCTCTTGGTTACAGTTTCCACCATGGGATCTCACTCATTGCATAGGATTGTGAAAAGGATTTGGTTAGATGTATGTGGCTTAAAAGCAAACAAAACAAAACAAAAAAACCTAGGCAAGCAGAGGAGCAGGATTGGGGAGGCTCATGAATACCAGTGTTGTTTGAGGCTAGAGGGCAAGGCCTTTTTCAGGGCAGTCCTCCCTGACGGTCATGCCCTCCCACTACCGCCCTTGATAAATCAGAGGCTGGGCTGCAGGTCTGTGAAGAGGACTGCTGACTTGCTTCCCCTCTCCCCCTAGACTCGGACCTTTGCCTCAAGTTCGCCATGCTGTGTACTCTCAATGACAAGTGTGACCGGCTGCGCAAGGCGTACGGGGAGGCGTGCTCTGGGTCCCGCTGCCAGCGCCACACTTGCCAAAGGCAGCTGCGCGCCTTCTTCGAGAAGGCCTCAGAGCCTCACTCGCAGGGCCTGCTGCTGTGCCCGTGCGCGCCTACCGATCAGGGCTGCGGGCAGCGCCGGCGCAACACCATCGCCCCCAGCTGCGCGCTGCCCCCGGAGGCCCCCAACTGCCTGGAGCTTCGGCACGTCTGCGTATCCGACCCACTGTGCAGGTGCGGGTGCTATATGCTGGGCTCTAGTGAACGGGGTGGGTGCCACTCCTTCCGGGCTTCTTCCTGGGCAGGGTTGAATCTAACCTAGCCCAGGGATCCTGGACTGACTTCACCACGTAGCTACTCTCGATACCTTTTGAAACTCTTTTCTAGGGGTAAATGTGTGTGTGTGTACACACACACACACACACACACACACACACGGTATAAAAACCTTAGAAAATATAAAAATGTCTTAAAATATCACCCCAAACCCATCACCTGGAGTTAATCTAACATACTTTTGGAGAGCATTTCCTTCCCATCTTTCTTCTCTATAGATAAACAAAATCAGACAGTTTGAGAATATATTTGTCTTGCTTTTCTTCCGCTTACGGTACATATCTGGTGAGCATTTTCCGATGGAAGCAGTATGGAATAGAGATGAAGACAAGCTCTGAAGTCAGACATATGTGAATTTAAATCCTTGTCTGTGTGACCTTGCATCTATCACTTAACTTAAAATTCTGTCACTTAACCCAAGGTTCCACTTGCTGCTAAGTCGCTTCAGTCGTGTCCGACTCTGTGCGACCCCGTAGACGGCAGGCAGCCTACCAGGCTCCTTCGTCCATGGGATTTTCCAGGCAAGAGTACTGAAGTGGGTTGTCATTGCCTTCTCTGAGGTTCCACTTACTCCTCTGTAAAAACTGGGATAATAATGCAGACCTCTAGGGATTCTGGTGAGAGTTAAATTACATAATTTATGTAGAGAGTTAGCTTACTGGTGCAGTTAAGTAAGCACTCAGTAAATGATGGTGCTTATTTTGTCATTTACTGTTCTTTAACAACTTACTTTTTAACTGTGTACATTGTATTTCACCTTATAGATGCCCCATATTTTATTTAATAATTTCTCTATTTATAGATATTTAGGTTGCTTTCTTTATTGCTATAAATAATGCTGCAATAAATATTACTGTTATTCATTCATCTTTGTGCACAAATCTAATTATTGCTTAGGTTGTGTTGCTACAAATGTCATTACCAAATCAAAGAACATGAAGAATTGTAAGGTGTCTGATCAAAATTTAAGCAAAATTTTAATCTGGCTTACTTTGACCTTCTCACGCAAACATTCATCAGATTGAAGTTATCATCCTTTCAAGTGATATTTGTTGACAGTGAGAGTCACACCAACTTTGTGTTGCAGCTTGGTTCTACCACTTAGTTCTCTGTAACCTTGGGCAAGTCACCTCTCTTGAGTCCCACTTCCTCTTCTGTAAGATATTACATAATAAAAGCTCTTAGTTAACATAATATTAACACTTAGTAATTACTATGGGCTAAGTACTGTTTTAACTACTTAACATCTAGTAACTCTTCTAAAATTCATAAGAACTCTGTAAGATTGTTGTTATTATTATTATTTTTATCATCCTCAGTTTACAAATGAAGAAACCACAGCAGAGAAAGGATAAATAGCTTACTCAAATTCACCCCTAGATAGTAAGTCAGGTTTGTTAATGAAGTTTAGAATGAAAGAAGTCTGGCCTAGAGTCTGCTCCTTAAAGGCTCTGCTATGCTGCCTGTTGTTATGCTGGTAGCTGTTACTATTACTATCACAATCACATAACAAGTGCTGGGCTAGATGACTAAGATATTGTCCCTCCCTTCAAGGAGTTTGCAGTTGAATGGGGATGACAGAGAAGTAAACCACTGATCTAACACAAGGCAAAATGCAAGGAAAACTGCACATATATATAGAAAAATATATTCATAATTCCATTGCCTAAAGATAACCAGCTTTACCTATTGTAGGATGAGTGTTAAAATAATACTATCTGGCATTTACTGAATGCTCACTGTATACCAGGACCTAATAAATGCTGTACATTTAATGCTCTTACTCCATCCTCACAAAAATCCGCAAGGTAGTGCTATTTTTGTCTCTATTTACTGTCAAGGAAACTGAGGTTAAAGGAACTGCCTGAGGTCTCATAATTAGAGATTTTGGAGCCCAAGTTAAAAGTGATATGCTGTGGAGACTGGGGTGATAGTATATTTGACTGTGACAGGAGCAGGTCTCACTCAGGAGTCCATGGCTTAGGCTCTGAAAGGCAGAGGATGATTTGGTATGAAGATAGGCACGTCAGCTAAAGGGGCAGCAAGTTGATGGCTGCAGGCCAGACTGTCAACAGGGACTCTTGAAATTTCCTTTTTTCCAGATCACGTCTGGCAGATTTTCAGACCCACTGCCATCCCATGGACATCCTAGGGACCTGTGCAACAGAGGAGTCCAGATGTCTGCGAGCATACATGGGGCTGATTGGTGAGGCTGGGGGACATGGGTAGGGAGCCAACAGGTTGGCCAGCCTGGCGGGTGAAAATGCTCTCAAGCTGAACCCAGATGGAGTGGTCCTGAAACAGGTGGGAGACGGATGGGAGCTGAAGGTGGGGTTGGCTTAGTCACCGATAATCTTCTCTTCACCCCATAGGGACTGCTTTGACTCCCAATTTTGTCAGCAATATCAATGCCAGTGTTGCCTTAAGCTGCACCTGCCGAGGCAGTGGCAATCTGCAAGAGGAGTGTGAGCGGCTGGAAGAGTCCTTCTCCCACAACCCCTGCCTTAGTGAGTACTTGCCATCTGCTCCCAGTCCCTGTGGCTGGTTCAGCTCGACCCCAGGAGAGTGAAGGGGTCAGCTCTGTGGTCCAAACTGGTTCCATCCATCTTCTGCAGATGGAGCAGCCCCCTCCTCAGCCCTTAGCATAGGCTTACATCTCCTCAGCCTGGGCCTTTCTGCCTTCTCCCATTCCGTAAATGACCACCCTCCTGCCCCTGCCAAGCTGCCTCTTCACCTGTCTGAGCCCCAGGGACACTCTTCAGCTCAAGGAATAGCAAGCAGAGTGAGATAATATCCCATTCCCACCTGCCAAACACCCACCCTCATATATGCCAGGATCCCTGAGACATTTCCTTTCCTTCTTTTGGAGCCTAAGAAATCTCCAACATCTGCCTGCTCTCTGTCTTCCTTCTCTCCTCAGTGGAGGCCATTTCAGCTAAGATGCGTTTTCACAGCCAACTCTTCTCCCAGGACTGGGCAGCCTCTACCTTTTCAGTGATGGAACGCCAGGTAGGGGCTCCTCTGTTATACCCCCTCCTGCCTTTTCTGGACCATCAGGGGAAACCCAGACAAGGGGGACAAGAGACTGGGGGTGGTGTGAGTTCCTTTTGGTCATGAGGACTGTAGGCCTCTAATGGACACCTCAGGGGAGGGGAACAGGCCTTGATGGAAGCTGAGGTGGTGCAAAGGGTGGAGCTGACTCCATTTCATTTTTTCCACAGAACAAAAACCCTGCTCTGAGGCTACAGCCTTGGGTGCCCACTCTTTTCTCCTGTACTCTTACCTTGATTCTGCTCTTGAGCCTCTGGTAGCTGGACTTCCTCAGGGGCCCTCTTCCCTTCTACCACACCAGCTGACCTGCTGCCTGCAATGGGTGAGGAAGGAACAGCATCAGGAAGGAGGTTCAGTCTACCACGTGGCAACCCTGACCTCTGTCCAGTCAACTCCAGATGAGGTCATGGTAGAAGCTGACTAGCCGAGTTCTCATGCCCTTCACTTCTTTTTTTATTTTCTTGTTGTTGTTTGGCTGTACCACACGGCTTGTGGGATTTTAGTTCCCCAACCAGGAATTGAAGCTAGACCCTCCCAGTGAGCACTCAGAGTCCTAACCACTGGACTGCCAGGGTCATTCCCGTCACTTCTTCTCGGGCTGCCCCTTCTTAGGACTTCAGTGTATCATCTGGTGGCATCCAGCTCTCCCGGGTTCTCTCCTTATTTCTTTCTCCTGCCCACCCAGGATCACTTAGGCTCTAACAAACCAGTCACAGTCTCTGCATTCTCCAGGTAGGCAGAGTTGGGTGTTCTGAAGTGACCTGGAAAGACATTCCTCATGGTAAGGAAAGCTGGAGGAAGACTCCTATCTATCCCTTGATTTCTCCTCTGAGTGGGGGATGGGAACCTACTGCCAGCCCTGCCCCAGGATCCTACACAACACTTGAGCATCGGGAGCTGGAGCATTTGGGCCTTGCTTTCTTCCTGTTACTGTCCTAGAGTCCCCTTAGCCTCTTGGATTATGATTAAACATTTTGACTTAAAACTTTTCTGTTTTCCCATTGTCCCACATTGTGAATTTATATAGAATGAGGGATGTTACAGACACAAGAGCACAGGCCAGGTTATCTAAGAGACACAGTGACCCTGCCACCAGGTTCTATGTGACCCCTGGGCAAGTTTCTCAGCCTCCCTGTGCACTTGACATGGAGTTGGAAGAAAAGTAACGTATGTGAGGCTGTGGACCAGGTGCTAGTCCCAGCTGCTGCCTAGGATCTGCTACTCCCTGTACATCTGTGCACATGAGAACCTATAGGTATGTATAATACTTTGTAAGTAAGATCAGGCACTGCCTGTCAAAGTGTAAGTCACAGACCCCTTTCAACATCCATGAGAAGAGCTTGAAATACATCATCCTTTTCATCAGCTGCGTGACATGGACTTGTATGAATGCATATTCCTACATACATAGTTTATTTAACAGTTCTGTATTGATGGATATTTGTTTGTCTTCACATTTTTCTCTGAGCCAAGTTTTAAGGCAGTGAGGAGGTGACTGGGGGTAGTATGTGCAGAAGAGCTGCCAGAGCAATGGGTGGCATAGGGAAGCCACTCTCTAAACATTCTTGTATCCACATACCCCTGTCCCAGGAAATGCCCAGCCAACCTGCCATCCTGTACACTTCAGTGGGGTACCTGGTGGACCTTCCTTTTTCTCCCCTCCCAGGAAGATCTCTGAAGCATCAGGGCCTCTCCATTTGCTTTGGTTCCATTGTCATGGGGCTGAGGAGTTGAATGGTACAGTCATTCCTTGCTAAGTGCTTGAATTAGACTAATAGGTCATCTGTACTTTTCTCTGAAGGAGGTCCAAATTCCTGGTAAACAACCAGACCACTCTCCCAGCCTAGGGCCCAGAGCTAGGACCGGTGTGGGGGTGCACAGTGGCTGGACTGAAGCTTTTAATGGTATCCTGGCTGGCCAGGGTGGTTAATGCCATTAGACTAGTTTCTGGGTAATGAGGTGGGAAGGTCTGCTGGCAGCAGTGGTAAGCAGAGAATGCTGAATTACAGGTCTCTGCGTGGCTGCGGTGGAGCAGACTGTCTTTTAAACAGCTATCTTGAAATTGACCCATTCAATCTTGTATTCATTCAGCAAACCTTAGCAAGTGCTTGGTCTGTTCCAGGCTGTATTTTTCAAGATCTGTCCCTTCCTATTCATGAGCTAGCATTTTGGTGAAGGGGCAGCCTACCCCAGGACTTTGGCAACTGGACCTCGGCTTTAGGCACTTGGGACTTTTCAGTTATCCTGGCTGATTGTAACACTCAGCTGTTTGACCTTGTGAAATACTCTTTATCCCTCTGAACCACCATTTCCTCATCTCCAGTAGGGATGCCCATAAGAGTACTTAAAGGGTTGCAGTTTTGCTTTTGCTTTTGTTTTAAATAAATACATTAGCAATTTAATTTCAGTTAAAAAAATTAGCAACATCAACTAATGTTTATATCAATTTAAATGGTTTTGGTTGGCAATGTTTTTGGCTTCTTATTTCTATAAAAGCTTATAAGCATGAAAATTTTATGCTTATTTTTATCTCCATGTATATTTGTTAGATAATAGTAAAAATATTTAGAACTAACAGGGTTGTTTGAAGACTAGAAATAATTGTAACATTTAACATAGTGCCTGATACAGGATGAAGAGTCAATAAATGGCAGCTGTTACTATTACTACTTCTGGGAGGGGATCTGTGGGTACTATGTATTCCACTCCCAGCCCTGGAACCATGGCTGGCTCTGCCATGGTGATGATGCTGCCTCTGCCTCCAACTAGGAGCTGAATTCTGGGTGGGGCTGCTTCTGGGAGATTGGCTATTCAAGCTGTGAACTCCAGGATGGAAACCAGAGCTCTGGGTTTGTAGCTCAGGCCCTGAGGGACCTTGGATCAGTTGTGGAGTCAAAGACAGTGTCTCAGTCAAGGATCTTATGGCTGCAAGTAACGGAAGATCTCCTGGAGGAGGAAATGGAAACCCATTCCAGTATTCTTGCCTGAAAAATCCCATGGACAGAAGAGCCTGGCAGGCTATAGTACATGGGGTCACAGAGTCCAACAGGACTTAGCAACTGAGCATGCACGCACACAACAGAAACATTAGAATTACTTAGTAAAAAGGGAATGTCACTCGATGTAACTCCAGGAAGTTCAGCTGGACCTTGGCGAGCTAAAAAGTCAGGAGCCAGTCTTCAGCTCCAACTGTTGAAGGCCTAGACATGGGCCATCGACTTCATTCTCTCTACAGACCTACTTCCTTTGCATAACCTTCCAGGGCCAGCATCTTCAACCAAATGACCTCCCATCCCAGTTCCAAATTCATGAAAAATCTGACTGTGCATAGGTTTTAGATTGGCTTTTCTGGATTGAGGGTCCATCCCAGGCCTATCAGCTGGGTAACAGAAACACAGACACACATGCAACTAAAGTAATTACAGGGTCCCAGGCCTCTTAGCCAAAAGCAGTTCTCAGAGAAGCAGTGTGTCTCAGCAAGACCCAAGAGCATAGACACTTGGCAGGGACTTGAGGTAGATTTTAATCACCCAAGGTCCAACTTTACTGTTTTTGTGGCTTCCTTCCTGGTGTAGGAGTGTCTTTGAGCTTCCTTCTTGGATGCCATGAAGGATGGGAGTTAGGGACAGAGGCCCAATGTTGTGGCTCCTTTGGGTCTGAGAACTATCCTGAGAACTAGATGGAGGTTCTTTATGGCTGCAGAAGGAGGCTTGGCTACTGTGGAGCTTGCTATCTTTCTGGTCCTGACAGTTGAAGAGTGAAGCAAAGTGAAGGGGATCAGAATATGCCACTTTAAAATATGCCATTTTGGCATAAGGATTATTTTGATCTGAAGGCAATTAAGAACCAACAACAAGGTCTCTGTCTTCCCCTTAGCTGCCTGAAAGGGCGTAAATGAAGATGAGGAGTCAACACCAAGATAAGCTTGCACAAACAGACCTTACAAAAATAACTGTTACTTCCAATTAGTTTCCCCCATGTATTTCTTAGTTTCTTCTGCACAATTTATTGTTCCTTGGGGCCCAAACTCTCTATCCTTTGTTAAAAGGGTACATAAGGCCCCTAGTCTAATCTCAAGTCTTATACAAGTTTCATTTCTTTTCTGTAAACTCCCATGTAGGTGAATATTAATAAAAACTGTACCTTATCTCTTGTTAATATGTCTTTTGTTAGCTTAATTCAAAAGCCTCCAATTACTGACCGTAAGAGAGTAGAAGAAAAGGATTTTCCTCCCCAACAGAAGCATTGCTACTTCTCTGGCTGATAACCCTCCATTTGTGCTTCTATATCCCATCTTATTTCCTATTTGGAACCAGTCTGTTGTTCCATGTCCAGTTCTAACTGTTGCTTCCTGACCTGCATATAGGTTTCTCAAGAGGCAGGTCAGGTGGTCTGGTATTCCCATCTCTTTAGGAATTTTCCACAGTCTATTGTGATCCACACAGTGAAAGGCTTTGGCATAGTCAATAAAGCAGAAATAGATGTTTTTCTGGAACTGTTTTGCTTTTTCCATGATCCAGTGGATGTTGGCAATTTGATCTCTGGTTCCTCTGCCTTTTCTAAAACCAGCTTGAACATCTGTAAGTTCACGGTTCATGTATTGCTTAAGCCTGGCTTGGAGAATTTTGAGCATTACTTTTACTAGCGTGTGTTCAGTTCAGTTTAGTTACTCAGTCATATCCGACTCTGCAGCCTCATGAATTGCAGCACGCCAGGCCTCCCTGTCCATCACCAACTCCCGGAGTTCACCCAAATTCATGTCCATTGAGTCGGTGATGCCATCCAGCCATCTCGTCCTCTGTTGTGTGAGATGAGTGCAATTGTGTGGTAGTTTGAGCATTCTTTGGCATTGCCTTTCTTTGGGATTGGAATGAAAACTGTCCTTTTCCAGTCCTGTGGCCACTGCTGACTTTTCCAAATTTGCTGGCATATTGAGTACAGCACTTTCACAGCATCATCTTTCAGGATTTGAAATAGCTCAACTGGAATTCTATCACCTCCACTAGCTTTGTTCTTAGTGATGCTTCCTAAGGCCCACTCAACTTCACATTCCAGGATGTCTGGCTCTAGGGGAGTGATCACACCATTGTGATTTATCTTGGTCGTGAAGATATTTTTTGTATAGTTCTTCTGTGTATTCTTGCCACCTCTTCTTAATATCTTCTGCTTCTGTTAGATCCACACCATTTCTGTCCTTTGTTGAGTCCATCTTTGCATGAAATGTTCCCTTGGTATCTCTAATTTTCTTGAAGAGATCTCTAGTCTTTCCCATTCTGTTGTTTTCCTCTATTTATTTGCATTGATTGCTGAGGAAGGCTTTCTTATCTCTCCTTGCTATTCTTTGGAACTCTGCATTCAGATGCTTGTATCTTTCCTTCTCTCCTTTGCTTTTTGCTTCTCTTCTTTTTACAGCTATTTGTAAGGCCTCTTCAGACAGCCATTTTGCTTTTTTGTGTTTCTTTTCCATGGGGATGGTCTTGATCCCTGTCTCCTGTGCAATGTCACGAACTTCTGTCCATAGTTCATCAGGTACTCTATCTATCAGATCTAGGCCCTTAAATCTATTTCTCACCTCCACTGTATAATCATAAGGGATTTGATTTAGGTCATATCTGAATGGTCTAGTGGTTTTCCCTATTTTCTTCAATTTAAGTCTGAATCTGGCAATAAGGAGTTCATGATCTGAGCCACAGTCAGCTCCTGGTCTTGTTTTTGCTGACTGTATAGAGCTTCTCCATCTTTGGGTACAAAGAATATAATCAATCTGATTTCAGTGTTGGTCAGTTGGTGATGTCCATGTGTAGAGTCTTCTCTTGTGTTGTTGGAAGAGGGTGTTTGCTATGACCAGTGTGTTCTCTTGGCAAAACTCTATCAGCCTTTGCCCTGTTTCATTCCGTATTCCAAGGCCAAATTTGCCTGTTACCCCAGGTGTTTCTTGACTTCCTACTTTTGCATTCCAGTCCCCTATAATGAAAGGGACATCTTTTTTTCGTTTTAGTTCTAAAAGGTCTTGTAGGTCTTCATAGAACCGTTCAACTTCAGCTTCTTCAGCGTCTTATTGACGGTCAAGCCTCTCACTCTCATTCCTCTCATGGAATCTCAGGTTCTCAAAAATTCGCGACTCTTTTCAGCACCTCTGCTTCTCTCAGGAGGAAGCCTATTCACATGGGAGACTTGGTCCAGTAAAGTTCTGTCCTCAGAGCAGAGCTGGTCAAGGCTTTATCTGACATACTGTGGGAGTTGTGGAGGTGGAGGAGAGACAAAGACAATAATAATAACTAATATTTATTAAGAGTTTAATGTGTGCAAAGCACCAGGCTAATGGCTTAAAGAGCATTATCTCATTTACTTTTTAGAAGTATCCTCTTTTATTTTCCTTGTTTTACAAGGGCATTGTAGCAAAGCTAAGCAACTTGTCCAAGATTACAGGGCTAATATGTGTCTGATCCAGGATTCAAACCTCAGTCTCCCTGACTCCCAGGTGCAATCTTAGATCCAGTGATCACGTTTGTTGGGGTGAGATCCCACTACCTAAATTTCAACAGAAACCATGATGAGCAGCGTGGGGTCTCATAGGGCTCTTTTAGGCTCTAAACATGACTTCCTCAAAGAGAAGGTATTTGGACTGGATTTTGAATGAATAGGGTTTATCAGGTAGAAGTTGGGGAAAGGGCACCCCCAAAATCAGAGTGGGCAAATGCAAGCTGGAAAGAGAGGATAACAAGATGTCTGCTGTGACTAGAATTATTTGAGGGAAGGTGCTCTCAGGTCTTCCTGTCACTCAACTCCATATCCCACTGTCCTGGGGAGGGTTCTCCTCAGGGGACATACCCAACTGCAGAGCTGCTGTTGTGAAAGCCAGGCCCTATGAAGCAGGCAGGAGTCTTGGGGAACTGGTGTGCAGAGTTCTGGCTTGGCATGCTTGGCATCTCTGGTCATAGGGAGCCCCATAGCTTCTTGACCCCTCGGTGACATCCAAGGGTACAGAGGTCATCACTGTATAGGTCAACAGATAAAGTGAGACTGTGTCTGGCCTGGAACAGTGAAAAGCAGGAAGGGATAGCCCATCCCCTACAGAGGGATACCAGCAAATAACCACTCCCCACCCTTCCCAACCCCCACACCCATGATCTTCCAGTTGCTGTAGTCAACTGCAGTGTCAGGGCATTCATTTCAAGAGTCTGGTCTTCCCAGACTTTGGTTGGCTTTGGGGTTCCCATGGAGGCTTCTGCCTGCTGTACCTACTGTGGAGTAGGTATGGCAGGCAGTAGGTGTGTGTAGAAATGAAGACAAATTTTGTGATGGAGATGAATAACAGAGACAGCATTATTTGAGCACTTGATATGTGTTGAACATTGCACTGAGAGTTTTGCATGTGTATCTTTTTAAAGCTAAGTTGCCTCATGGGCTTGTCTCCACATGGTATCATCTGGTATCCATAATATTTGAAAAAATTTAAATAATTATTGTGCAGTCTTTTGAAAAAAAAAAAAATTCACAGCAAAACTGAAATCCTTTCCCCCATCTGTCTCTATTGTATACACAAAGCAGCAGCCATCTCCACAGAATCTCTTCTCTCTCCATGAAGCTCAGAGGAGAGATTTACAGCATGAATATATGTAGTTAATATTTTGTCTTTGTCTCACATATGTAATACAGTTTAAATTTCCTCATGTCTCTCTAAGGGCCGACACTATTATCCCCATTTTACAGATGGAGAAACAGATGTCCAGAAATGAATTATTGCCCACGGTCACATAGCTAATCACTGGCAAGTATCTTTTAAGCAGAATTTGTGCTTGCTGTGAAAGTACATGTGATCTAGGGTCTGTGAGGCTCTTGAGGAAGAGGCAGTTCATTCATTGTGGGGGGCTTCATGGGGAGGCAACATTTGAGTAGAACCTCAAAGGATAAAGAGAAGCTCAACAGATAGAAAATGACAGTGGAAGTGTTCTTTAGGAAGGCAGGAAAACCTGAGAGGTGAACATAGCAAAGTATGGGATGTCAGATGAGAGGCAATCTCATTTCTCCCTATCTCATGCCTCCCTCTCAGTAGTGGTGGGTCTGGCATTTAGGAGACTTGCCTCATTTCCCAGCTTTGCCCCAGGCACATTCTGCCTGTGCCCTTTAAGAGCCTCCATCACAAAGCCTCCTTGTGTCTTCTGAAAGAGACCATCTAATTCACACTGGTTTCCTACCCACCATTCCCCTCCCTAACATAGGGGAAGAGAGAGAGATGTAGTGATGGAACACAGAAATGAACCCCCTCTTAGGCCAAATCAAATACACTTATTTCTTTAGGAATTACATGTCAAGAGTGTCTTAGGGAACGCAGCTCTCTAGCTGTTCAGTGGAAGCATGTTGTAGTGAAAAGAGCGCAGTGGAAAGTGGATTCACCCTTTGCATCTCAGCAGAACTACTTATCAGCTAGATGACTTCAAGCAAATTGCTTAACTTTGCCAAGCTTCAGTTTCTTGATCTACAAGAATTATGGGCCTTATTGTCAAAAAGTGGTGTCAGAGAGGGAGAAGAAATGGCTGGCTGGGAATATACTGATCTGATAGTTACTTTAGTACTGGGTGTCAGGGACTTGTTAAATCCAGATTTCTCCTGCAGGAAGTGGACAGTATAGGCCAGAAACTTGCATTGTTACTTCATGTGTTTAATTTTTAAATATATTTTTCATATTCTCCCTTAGCCCAGAAGAGATTTGAGGTGGCTTATACAAAGACACAATACCACAAAATGAAAATAAAGGCACAAAAACCAAGATGGAGAGAGAACAGTGAGTGATAGATCATTTCAGTAATCTGTAATGCATGTGAGCAGATCTTGCCCAGATGAATAACACTGGCACAAAACCCTTAGTGTTAACATATCATGCTTGCAGGCAGTAGGGCTTAGAAAGTATATCTTAATGGAGCTAAAGGTAATACTTCTATTTTAGAAATGAAACTGAGGTGAAGTCCTGCCCTGGTTCCAGCATATACTGTGTGTGTGCCTGCATGAGGGAGCAGGAGAAGAAACCCTTTGTAAATTATACAAAGTTTGGGTGCCCTGTGTTTGACAAGAGACCAGAGGCAGCTGCCTCTGCTTTCTCTGCTGCCCAGGGAATCACAAAACCTGACCACCTGATTGAAATGGCCAGCCAAGAGAGGGGAGGCAAAAGAGAATAAACAGAAATTAGCATTTCAATAAATTATCCTGCCACTGAAATGTGTGGAGTGTTTGTTATTCAGCCTGCTCAGCCCTTCACATTTAGTATATTTCATGTTAATGTTGTCTATATTACATGTTAGAGGGAGCTAGCCTAGGAGCTAAGGGCACAAGCTTGGGTAAGAGGGGTAGAGCCTCGTCTTCCTCACTGGCTTGCTGCAATCCTTGGTTGATTATTGCCTATGTTCTTTCACCTGCGGACCCCACTTTATCCCTTTCTTGGGTCGTGGTAGCGAATCTGTAAGCTAAAGCATGACACAATATTAGTATGCAGTAAACAACATAAACAGCGGCAAAAGTTTTTTGCCTTTTAAGGATGGCAGGAACATCCAAATCTTGAAACACTACCCCCCTCCCCCCCCCCCCGCCACCTCCACTACCCCCACCTCCCAGGCCCCTCGGTTTGGTTAGGGTGGTAACAGGCGCGGGTTCTCCCCCCCACCCCCACACACACCCCCGAGCGGGCTCCGCGGGGCGGGAGGCAGGAGGCGTGGGAAGCCGCAGGCGGCGTGCAGAAGAGGCGCGCCGCCTAATGCAGTTGGCAGTTAATTAGAGGGAAAGGTTATGTCATTAACGGTGGGATCGATGCAAAGGGAATTAAGAGGCTCTGGCAGTGCTGTTGCCGCGCTCTGTGCGCGGGCCACAGGCCGAATTCAAGCAAAACTCAATACGCATTAGCGCACTATCTGTGGCTGCTCCGGGCACGGGGGCGGCAAGCACGGGAATTGCAACATCCAAGTTGGGAGGCCCTAGCGGGACCCGGTGCCTTGCTGGGAAGCGCCAGTGCCCCAGCCTGGGCTGCCTGGAGCCCCTGCGAGGGGTGGGATGAGGGATGTACCTCCCTGGGGAGGCTGGGGGCAAGGCGGCTGCCTCCTTCCAGAGGCCCTCCCGTGACCTTAATCACAAGTAAGCCAAGTTGACTTTCCCAGACTAGGCCAGGCCATGGTGTAACCCACCCTCCCAGTGCTGACTTCTTCGTGGCCTTTATCATAGCGTCATTACATGGTGCTCTGTACATTTTTATCAATGTGTTTTCCCCAACCAGACTGTCAGCTCCAGGAGGGCAGGGACTGTGAGGGTCTGCCTTGTTTAACTGCACTCACAGAGCATGGCATGGCAAGTGCTTAGTGAATACTTGCAGATGGAGTGGATCTCTAAAGCAACCCAGTGAGCTGTAGAGTGAGGAAACTGGGCCTGTCACTTCATTTCCTTGTGCCTCAGTTTCCTCACTGTATCAACTCATTGGGATCCCTGCACAGACTCTTTCCTTGAGCAAATGACCTCCTCTGCCTGAATCTTATTTTCCTGTCTAGGGAAAATTAGTTGCTGCTGCCTCCGAAGTATGTTCCAGGGACTGTGTTAACACTTAGATTTGTTCCTTTAATTCTCACAACACTGTAAAATAGAGATCATTTTATAAATATGGAATTTGATCATTTTATAAACATGGAGGTAGGCCCATCCTTTGCCTGTTCACACTCAGATCCATTGCTCCCCTACTGATAGTCCATGTCACAAATGGGTTTCCCTGCCAGCAGGCTTCATTACCCAGGCTTCCTTGTCAGCTGAATTTTGTTTGGGAGCCACTGGCTCGGGATTAGGGGATTGAGGACAGGAGGAACCAGTACGCCTTCAGCCTTGGCAGCTTCTGGGCTCCGTCCCCCTTCCTTTGACCTCCAGACCAGGGATGGTAGTGGCTTCCTGTTCTTGCTAATCTCTGGGTCACCTCACTTTCCTGTTTGGCTTCTCAGTTCTTCTATTATGTGAGTGGTCATAGTATTAAATTGTCTGTATTAAATTCCCTCTGTATGAAATACTTAAGAGTGAATTCATTTTCCTGATTACTCTAAGAGTCATGATTGGAATCCAGATCTGTCTGACCACAGAAGTGCACTTAAAGTTTTTGTTTCTTTTTTTTAATGGAAGATGATAGTGGGGCAGGGCACTAAAAGTGATAACCATTTAACGACCTGCCCAGAGAGCTCTTCCCAGGTCCCTTTTGTGAGAGAAATTAGTTTTAGAGATGGTTATCCACTCATAAAGCCTATTTATAATTTATTGTGTTTAAGAAATTCTAAAAAAAAAAAGGAAATCCTACTTTGCATAGCTAAAATATTGTTTATACCCATAAACAAAGATTACTTACCAGAGTTGTTCTGAAGATTAAATGAACTAATGTATGCCAAATACCTGGTACATGGTGGATGTTCAGTGATAGCTTTAAAACCTGGATAATTTTTAGTACCTTCAGTTTTCTCAGCTTGGTGATCCTGGAGTGTGGAGGACAGCAACTCTGTCTTTCATTCTCTCACATTCTCATTGCACAGTAAATTAACCTTGCCCATTGGAACAGTGAGTGAGAAGTAGTAGTCAGATGGCTGGCCTGGCAGCTGCAATACACAGAAGATGTGTGCAATGAATGTTAGATCTAAGAGAATGCTTCTAAATCAATTGGACCACCCTAGAGACTTGGCTGGCAATGAATGAGGGTGTGAGGTGCTTTTGACACATGCATCCAACATCTGATTTGAGCAAAGATGTCTGCTCAGTGGTCCCGAGGGCAATTTTCTCCTGATTGATTTGGAACTTTCAATCTTAATGGAAAAGAAGCCAAGTATAAAGGAGGTAGTTTTCTCCATGGATCAGAAATCTTTGTGCTTTCCTTTCTAAACTTGGGTACCATCTCCTGTTAGCTGCAAAGGGGCTACAGAGGCCAAAGCTTACTAAGGAAGGGTGTTTAAAGGTGGGGGTGGGAGTTGGGGAAAGGAGCTTCTTAATCCATACAACTCCCAATGACTAGGGAAAACCAGGAGACCAGAAACTGCCCTTGATGCATCCTGGTTGTAGACAGTAGTTTAGGTCTTCAGCTAACATAGCCTAGAGCCTGGGGCTGGGAATCCCACCTGTGCCCTTGGCCAAGGCACTTCATTCGAGCCTGCCTTGATCACTGCATAGGTTGCTGGGGCCTCATATGAGTCACTGATGTAAATGCAATTTAAAGGAGTTTATTGACCTTACAAATGTATTTAAGGTTATGGTTTTAAGCTAGATAAGTAGCTGAAAAACTGCTTTTTACCATAATTGCATAAGCCTCCTACTCCTAGAAGTTAAGAGCACAGGATTTGGAGTCAAATAGACCTAGGTTCCAATCCTAGCTCACTGTGACGTGACTACTTCCCACTTACCCTTTCTGTGCCTCAGGTTCATCTATAAGACACGAATGATAATACCTCTCAGGAAGGGTTGTGAAAATAAAATAAGATACTAAGGTAAGGTGAGAGCTTAAGAAATGTTAGCCATGTTAGAATTGTTCACAAATTTATCTGCCAACTAATATTTTGGGACAGAATAGGGAATCTGGACCATTATAGTCTTCAGGATTTTCTAGTATACATGCTTTGGTTTGTCATCTATGGTCCACTTCTCTAGTAACTGTTCCCAGTCATTGTTGTTCAGTTGCTAAGTCATGTCCGACTCTTCACGACCCCATGGACTGTAGTATGCCAGGCTCTTCTGTCCTCCACTATCCCCTGGAGTTTGCTCAAATTCATATCCATTGAGTCGGTGATACTCCTAACCATCTTATCCTCTGCTGCCCCTTTCTTCTTCTGCCTCCAATCTTTTCCAGAATCAGGGTCTTTTCCAACGAGTCAACTCTTTGCTTCAGGTGATCAAAATATTGGAGCTTCAGCTTCAGCAATAGTCCTTCCAATGAATATTCAGGACTGATTTCCTTTAGAATTAACTGGTTTGATCTTGCAGTCCAAGGGACTCTGAAGAGTCTTCTCCAGCACCACAGTTCAACTTTCTTTATAGTCCCAACTGTCACTTTCATACATGACTACTGGAAAAACCATAGCTTTGACTATAAGGACCTTTGTCAACAAAGTAATGTGTCTGCTTTTTAATATGCTATCTAGGTTCGTCCTAGTTTTTCTTCCAAGCAGCAAGTGTCTTTTAATTTCATGGCTACAGTCACTCTCCATGGTGATTTTGGAGCCCAAGAAAATAAAATTTGTCACTGCTTCCACTTTCCCCCCTTTTACTTACCAGGAAGTGATGGGACTGGATGCCACAATCTTAGTTTTCTTTTGGATGGTGAGTTTCAAGCCAACTTTTTCACTCTCATTTCACCCTCAACAAGAAGCTCTTTAGTTCCTCTATACTTTCTGTCATTAGAGTAGTACAATCTGCATATCTGACCTTGTACTTTGTTTAGTCACTCAGTTGTGTCCAACTCTTTGCAACCCCAGGGACTGTGGCTCACCAGGCTTCTCTGTCCATGGGATTTCCCAGGCAAGAATACTGGAGTGGGTTGCCATTTCCTCTCCAAGGGATCTTCCTGATGCAGGGATCAAACCCATGTCTCCTGCATTGCAGGTGGATTCTTTACCACTGAGCCACTGGGAAGCCCATGATCTGTGTATCTGAGGTTGTTGATATTTCTCCCAGAAATCTTGATTCCAGTTTGTGATTCAACCAGCCCAGCATTTCACATGATGTACTCTGCATAGAAGTTAAATAAAAGGGTGACAACGTACAGCCTTGTCATACACCTTGCCCAATTTTGAACCAGTCAGTTATCCCATGTCTGGTTCTAACTGTTGCTTCTTGACCCTCATACAGGTCTCTCAGCAGACAGGTCTGGTACACCCATCTCTTTAGGAATTTTCTACAGTTTATTGTGATCACCACAGTCAAAACTTTAGCATAGTCAATGAAGCAGAAGTAGATTTTTTTTTCTGGAACTCCCTTGCTTTTTCCATGATCCAGTGAATGTTGGCAATTTGATCTCAGGTCCTCTGCCTTTCCTAAACCCAGCTTGTACATCTGGGAGTTCTCAGTTCACTCACTGCTGAAGCCTAACTTGAGGGATTTTGAGCATAACCTTACTAACACGTGAAATGAGCACATGAAATGTCCCCTTGCTATCTCCAATTTTCTTGAAGAGATCTCTAGCTTCTCATTCTATTGTTTTCCTCTACTTCTTTGCATTCATTAAGAAGGCCTTCTTATCTCTCCTTGCAATTCTCTGGAACTCTGTATTCAGTTGAGTGTATCTTTCCCTTACCTTTCCTTGCTTCTCTTCTTTCCTTAGTTATTTGTAAAGCCTCTTCAGACCACTTTGCCTTCTTGCATTTCTTTTTCTTTGGGATAGTTTTGGTCACTGCCTTCTGTACAATGTTATGCACCTCCATCTATAGATCTTCAGGCACTCTATCAGATCTAATCCCTTGACTCTATTCATCACCTCCACTGTATAATCATAAGGGATTTGATTTGACTTAGGTCATATCTGAATTGCCTAGTGATTTTCCCTGTTTTCTTCAATTTAAATCTGAATTTTGTAATAAAGAGTTCATGATCTGAGACACAGTTAGCTCCAGGTCTTGCTTTTACTGACTGTATAAGCTTCTCCATCTTTGGTGCAAAGAACGTAATCAATCTGATTTTGGTATTGACCATCTCATCTGGTGATGTCCCTATGTAGAGACGTCTCTTGAATTGTTGGAAAAGGGTGTTTGCTATGACCAGCATGTTCTCTTAACAAAACCGTTAGCCTTTGCACTGATTTATTTTGTTCTCTAAGGCCAAACTTGTCTATTATTCTGGGTACCTCTTAACTTCCTGCTTTTGCATTCCAATCCCCTGTGATGAAAAGGACATCTTTTTTTGGTGTTAGTTCTAGTTAGGTCTTGTAGGTCTTCATAGAACCAGTCAACTTCAGTTTCCTCGGTATCATAGACTTGGATTACTGTTATGTTGGATGGTTTGCCTTTGGAAACAAACTGAGATAATTCTGTCATTTTTGAGATTGCACCCAAAAACTTCATTTTGAACTCTTGTGTTGACTATGAGGGCTACACCATTTCTTCTAAGGGATTCTTGCCCACAGTAGTACATATAATGGTCATCTGAATTAAATTTGCCCATTCTCATCCATTTTATTTCACTGATTCCTAAGATGTTGATGTTCAATCTTGCCATCTCCTGCTTGACCATGTCCAGTTTACCCTGGACCTAACATTCCAGGTTCCAGTGAAATATTGTTCTTTATAATCATCAGACTTCACTTTCACCACTAGATATATCCACAACTGAGTGTTGTTCCCAGCATTGCTCCTGGCTGTTGGCTCAGCTGGAGCTATTAGTAATTGCCCTCTGCTCTTCCTCAGTAGCATACTGGACACCTTCCAACCTTGGGGGCTCATCTTCTAGTGTGATATATTTGTGCCTTTTCGTACTGTCCATGAGTTTCTCCAGACAAGAATGTTGGAGTGGTTGCCATTTCCTTTTCCAGTGGACCACATCAGAACTCTTCACTGTGACCTGACCATCTTGGGTAGTCCTGCCTGGCATGGCTTATAACTTCATTGAGTTACAAAAGCCCCTTTGCCAGGACAAAGCTGTGATCCATGAAAGGGGTTCCCACTCATAGTTCTTCCCCCAAAGCTAGACCTGGACAGCCATGTTTGTGCCATATGACCCTGTCCTCTTGGCCATTTTTGGTGGGACCTCAAGTGAACACTTAAGCTGGACAAATCAGATTCCTCTCCTAGGAAGTGGGGAGTCATGTAGAATCCAGAACTAGTACAGCTGATGGAGGAGCTGAGGAAACTGATGTGGAGAAGTACAGAAAGATGTACAAAGAAGAGGCAATTTATCTTGTAAAAATGATGGAAATGGCCTTGTTCCTGATGATTTTTCAGTTCCATAAGGCCTTGCTATGCTAATTTCCTGTGCTTGGAGTCTATGCATTCTGCATACCCAACTGCTAGTGCCCACCTTTTCTTATACTGGCACAAGTGCACCTGTTTTCTTTGCAACTCAAAGAGACTATTCTAGGATAAAGGTGTTGTCCCTTTATAAGATAAAACATATTTCTTTAAAAACCTGAATGGTTTTCTTAGAAATGATCTTATACACTCAAAACACACCTATACCTCAGTTAACTATATGCCATGTGCTAAGTTGGTTCAGTCGTGTCTGACTTTTTGTGACCCTATGGACTGTAGCCCATCAGGCTCCTCTGTCCATGGGATTCTCCAGGCAAGAATTTTGGAGTGGGTTATCATGTCCTTCTCCAGGGGACCTTCCTGACCTGGGGATCGAACCTGCATCTGATATGTTTCATGCATTGGCAGGCGAGTTCTTTACCACTAGCGCCACCTGGGAAGCCCCTCAGGGCCTTCAGTTAACTAGTAAGCACAAATCAGTGAGAGCAGTTATAAACCAGAGTATCAACGACAAATTAGTTGAGAAACCTCTTTTCCCCCCATATTTTCTTGAATATCTTGTCATTATACTGAAAGTCTCAAAATGTTTGATTTGCAGCAGCACCTGGATATTCTAAAAAATTCCATTATATGATCATGTAGTTTCTAAAGGGATGTTGAGGACCTAAGGGTGGTTGGGATTATAGGACTGAGTGAAGGCTGAGTGCTGAAGAATTGATGCTTTTGAACTTTGGTGTTGGAGAAGACTCTTGAGACTCCCTTGGACTGCAAGGAGATCCAACCAGTCCATTCTGAAGGAGATCAGCCCTGGGATTTCTTTGGAAGGAATGATGCTAAAGTTGAAGCTCCAGTACTTTGGCCACCTCATGCGAAGAGTTGACTCATTGGAAAAGACTCTGATGCTGGGAAGGATTGGGGGCTGGAGAAGGGGACGATAGAGGATGAGATGGCTGGATGGCATCACCGACTCAATGGACATGAGTCTGAGTGAACTCCGGGAGATAGTGATGGACAGGGAGGCCTGGCGTGCTGCAATTCATGGGGTCGCAAAGAGGTGGACATGACTGAGCGACTGAACTGAACTGAACTGAACTGAAACCAAAGAAGCAGGGAAGGGAATTTCCTGGCAATCCAGTGGTTAGGACTCCACACTTTCACAGTTGAGTGCTCAAGTTCAGTCCCTGGTCAGGGAACTAAGCTGTATGGTGTGGCCAAAAAAAAAAAAAAAAAGGGAAAAGAAACAAACAGGGAAAAGGAGGGAAAAGCTATCTAAGCGTATTATCTTTCTACCTATCTATAATAAATGTCTATTATCCCTATCATAAAGTGGGGATAATAATGGACCTACTTTGTGTCATTGATCCAAGTAGTGAATGAAACAGTGCATACAAAATTCTTTGCTGCCTGGCATATAGATTAAAACCCATAAATTTTTTTAGCTATAATAATCATGAAAATGTGACAAAACTTGGTGCTGGAACCAGGTTTTAAAGGAAAATGCTCTAAAATCAAATTAAAATTAAAGTAAATGCTTGGACACTCAGTAGCTTTGTGTGGGTAGGTACTGGGTCTTGGTTGCTGTGGTTTTCTTAGAGCTTAGTGCCTATTCCATAAGTAGTTTTTTGAGCAACCACTGAGCCCTCAAGAGGACATCACAGGGCTGAATAGCAGTTTGAAAGCACTGGAAAGTAAAATGGTGATTTTGAAGAGGATTCTAAATCTGGGGTAGAAGTATTGAAAAGTAGGTAGATGAGAAGAATGGAGAGGAGGAGTTCATGGACTTAGAAAGCCATCATGAAGACACACACATTCTTAAATTTTCCAGAGTCTGAGGTCATGAGCTTAGTCAAGAAATAATAACATGATATGGGTTGTATTGCACTCCCTCAATTCATATGTTGAAGTCCTAACTCCCCAGTACCTCAGAATGTGACTTTATTTGAGCACAGGGCCATTTCAGATATGGTTAAGATGAGGTCTGCAATAGCCAAGATAAGGAAGCAGCCTAACTGTCCATCAACAGGTGAATGGATAAGTAAGATGCTTTATATACATATATATGTATATACAGTGGAATATTGCTTAGCCACAGAAGAGAATGGGGCTTCCCTGGTGGCTCAGTGGTAAAAGAATCCGCCTGCCGAGCAGGAGACCTGGGTTCACTCCCTGGGTCAGGAAGATCCTCTGGAGGAGGAAATGACAACCCTCTCTAGTATTCTTCCCTGGGAAATCCCATGGACAGAGAAACCTGGCGGGCTACAGTCCATGGGGTCACAAAAAGTCAGACATGACTTAGTGACAGACCTTGACTTTCATAGGAGAGAATGAAAGAATGCTATTTATTATTTTTTAAATTTGTTTATATTTATGCTTGTGCACACAGGCTTTCTCTGGCTGGGGGCTACTTTCTAATTGCAGTGTGGAGGCTTCTCACTGCAGTGGCTTCCCTTGTTGCAGAGCATCAGTTCTAGAGCGTGAGGTTCAGTTGTTGTGGTGCACGGGCTTAGTTGTTCCACAGCATGTGGAATCTTCCCAGACCAGGGACTGAACCCATGTCCTTTGCATTGGCAGGTGAATTTTTATCAACTGTACCACCAGATAAGTCTGAAATAATGCTGTTTGCAACAACATGGATGGGCCTGGAGATTATCATACTAAGTGATCTTATCATACTAAGTCTGATAAGTGATATCAGACAAATATTATATCACATATATGTGATATAAAAAATGATACAAATTAGCTTATTTTCTAAACTGAAATAGACTCACAGACACAGAAAACAAATTTATGATTACCAAAGGTGAAGAGGGGGCAAGGACAAATTAGGAATTTGGGATTTATAGATATACACTGCTGCTGCTGCTGCTGCTTCTGCTAAGTCGCTTCAGTCGTGTCCGCCTCTATGCGACCCCACAGACGGCAGCCCATCGGGCTCCGCCGTCCCTGGGATTCTCCAGGCAAGAACACTGGAGTGCGTTGCCATTTCCTTCTCCACTGCATGAAACTGAAAAGTGAAAGTGAAGTCGCTCAGTCGTGTCCGACTTTTAGCGACCCCATGGACTTCAGCCTACCAGGCTCCTCCACCCATGGGAGTTTCCAGGCAAGAGTACTGGAGGGGAGTGCCATTACCTTCTCCGAGATATACACTACTATATATAAAATAGATCTACAAGGACCTATTGTATAGCACAGGGACCCATATTCAGTATCTTATAATAACTTATAATGGAATCACTTTGCTATATATCAGAAACACTGTAAATTAATTAAACTTCAATTAAAAAATATGAAGTCAAACTGGAGAAGGGTGAACTTCTAATCCAAAAGCTCTATGTCCTTAAAAAAAGACAAAAACTGGACATAGACAAGCACACAGGGAGAATATCAGGTTAAGATGAAGTTAGAGATCAAGGTTGTGATCCTAAAAGCCACGATCACTGAAGATGACTAGCAAATCACCAGCTAGTGGAGAAGCCTGCAACCCATCCTCTCACAGCCCTCAGTTCAGTTCAGTTCAGTTGCTCAGTCGTGTCCGACTCTTTGCTACCCCATGAATCACAGCACGCCAGGACTCCCTGTCCATCACCAACTCCCGGAGTTCACTCAGATTCACGTCCATCCAGTCAGTGATGCCATCCAGCCATCTCATCCTCTGTCGTCCCCTTCTCCTCCTGCTCACAATCCCTCCCAACATCAAAGTCTTTTCCAATGAGTCAACTCTTCACATGAGGTGGCCAAAGTACTGGAGTTTCAGCTTTAGCATCATTCCTTCCAAAGAAATCCCAGGGTTGATCTCCTTCAGAATGGACTGGTTGGATCTCCTTGCAGTCCAAGGGAGTCTCAAGAGTCTTATCCAACACCACAGTTCAAAAGCATCAATTCTTCAGCACTCAGCCTTCTTCACAGTCCAAATCTCACATCCATACATGACCACTGGAAAACCATAGCCTTGACTAGATGGACCTTTGTTGGCAAAGTAATGTCTATGCTTTTGAATATGCTATCTAGGTTGGTCATAACTTTTCTTCCAAGGAGTAAGCGTCTTTTAATTTCATGGCTGCAGTCACCATCTGCAGTGATTTTGGAGCCTCAAAAAGTAAAGTCTGACACTGTTTCCCCATCTATTTCCCATGAAGTGATGGGACCGGATGCCATGATCTTCGTTTTCTGAATGTTGAGCTTTAAGCCAACTTTTTCACTCTCCACTTTTACTTTCATCAAGAGGCTTTTAGTTCCTCTTCACTTTCTGCCGTAAGGGTGGTGTCATCTGCATATCTGAGTTTATTGATATTTCTCCCGGCAATCTTGATTCCAGCTTGTGTTTCTTCCAGTCCAGAGTTTCTTATGATGTACTCTGCATATAAGTTAAATAAGCAGGGCGACAGTATACAGCCTTGATGTACTCCTTTTCCTATTTGGAACCAGTCTGTTGTTCCATGTCCAGTTCTCACTGTTGCTTCCTGACCTGCATACAGATTTCTCAAGAGGCAGGTCAGGTGGTCTGTATTCCCATCTCTCTCAGAATCTTCCACAGTTTATTGTGATCCACACAGTGAAAGGCTTTGGCATAGTCAATAAAGCAGAAATAGATGTTTTTCTAGAACTCTCTTGCTTTTTCCATGATCCAGCGGATGTTGGCAATTTGATCTCTGGTTCCTCTGCCTTTTCTAAAACCAGCTTGAAGATCAGGAAGTTCACGGTTCACGTATTGCTGAAGCCTGGGTTGGAGAATTTTGAGAATTACTTTACTAGCATGTGAGATGAGTGCAATTGTGCGGTAGTTTGAGCATTCTTTGGCATTGCCTTTCTTTGGGATTGGAATGAAAACTGACCTTTTCCAGTCCTGTGGCCACTGCTGAGTTTTCCAAATTTGCTGAGCCCTCAGAGGGAACCAACTCTCCTCATACCTTGATTTTGGACTTCCAGCCTCCAGAACTCTGATACAATGAATTCCTGTTGGTTAAACCACCCAGTTTGTCGTACTTCGTTACCACATTTGCTAGGCAGCCCTAGCAAACTAACATTAATATGTGAAACAAACAAATCCAGAAATGCTGCCCCTCTAGCTTTCCCTGTGGCAATTCCTGCCCAAGCCCAGATAATTAGACCTATATGAGCTTTCCCCAAACCACTTCTGTTAGAACAACTCTTGCCAGGTAGGCTTCCAAGCAGCAGGCAGAATGATGTGGAATGCCGTTGACCTATTAGTCCCAAGGAACACAGTAGTTTTAAGTCTGATCAACTGCAACCATGCAATTAACAACAACAACAAAAATTCCTGCCTAGGTCTGAAGAGCTTAAAAAAAAAGTTTGCAATTTAGCTATTTTATCCTAATGGTATTTTAATAAGTAATAACTGCTATACATTGATTGATTATTATTATGGGTTAGGGAGTTTGCTAAACACTTTATACCCATCATTTCTTTAAACCTCTCAACAACCTTAGGAAATAAGAATTATTATTATTTACATTTTATCAAGGAAGAAACTGAGACTCAGAGGATTAGCTTGTCTGTAAATGCCTAGCTAGTCAGTAATGGAGCTGACCTCAGACCCAGAGTCCATGATTTTTCTTACCACACTCTTCTGTCTCCTGAGAGGGTACTGGGCCTCTATGCAGAGAAAGCATATGGAACATTAGATCCCTCTCCTGTCTCCTTGTAATTGACATAAAAGCTACTGCTTGTTTTGCCTGCATTTTCAAGCTCAAAATGAAAGAAAAGTGACTGGCACATAGTAAGTGCTCAGTAAGTGTTAGCTATTATTACTATTAATATTGCATTATACATATTCTTCTCTGGCAAGGGAGGTGAATCCCTAGTCTATTGCTAACAATGAGTACTTAGAATTTTTCCTGAATGAACAAGACAAGTGGAGTGGGGGCCTGGAAAGTTAAGTTGATCTAGGAAGAAAATGAGAAGTGAGGGTAGGGAGCTTAGGGCTGGGGATGGGGGTGGTGAGGGACAGAGAAAGTAGTTGGCAGAAAGCCAGATACCACTTTGCTTTTGGTGTGGCTACCCCTGGGATTTCAGAGGTGGGGGTTGTAAAGCCTTTCTACTTCTGATTGGTCAGTTCACCTTGTTTTATCCTGTATTTTCTCCCTTTTGGGGTATTGAGAAGGCTGCAGCTTGAGGTTACTTATAGCTTCCTGGAAGAATTTCAAGAAGAGGAGACATGCATGGGGTGCTGACAAAGGTTCTGGGAGTGAAGGACTGTGTGAACAAGAGTGATTGTGCACTGTCCATCTGCACCATGGCAAGGCCAGAGGGCAGTGGAATCGGGCAGATTTAGGTGGAAATTCCAGCTCTCCCATTTTAGCAACTGTGTGACTTATCTTCTCGCGTCTGTTTTCCACTTCTATAATAAAGATGGTAATGATACCTATTGCATAAGCACTTAAAAGCCTAGTTGAATGCCTCATAAATAATAGCAGCTACTACTGTTATTGTTATTAAGGGTCGAGTTTAATATCCTCTCTGTCTCCCAGCCTTCTCTCCCTCCTATTCCCTCAGTCCTAAAAATTTGAGTCAAATACCTCCAAGTGCTCCTTGATACCTCTGCTTTCCCCTGGTCTTTCCGGTAGGGCCAGGCCTTCAGGCACACTTGGGCAGCCCCAGGATAATGGAAAGCATCCCTTCATTACTCTGGGATGGTCCTTTCTCCCTCACAGCCTAGGGAGGGTTGATAAAAGTCTTATCTGAGTCACATTCCATTACAGGATTAAATCAGACTTGCTCTGGGGCCTTCTGTCTGCTACCCTAGGCTGCATACCGGCAGCTCCTTGTTACTGCCTTTAGCCCAATCTGAGGTCATCACACTTCTTTGGGCCCAAGGGACCCTTGGAGGCAGAGGCTGAGGAGAGGCTCTGGTCGCCATTTGGGATCCATTTCAAGTAGCAAGGATTGACTAAGCATGGAGTTCAACAGCCCCGCACATACTAGGCACTTTGGTTTGCAGACTAGGAGGAAGGATGCTCACCTAGTCAGGTCCAACCTGAGGAGAGAAATGGCAGGCTCCACGAGGGCAGTCGACAGGGATGAAGGAGATCAGCAAACAAGAGGTAATGGGGCAAAGGAATAATTGTGTGACTGCAGGCCAGTTGCTAAATTTCTCTGAGACTTAGTTTCTTCAACTCTGAGCTCATAATACTAGCATTTACTGCAAGAAGTTAATTTAGATGGATATACGTGTTAAAACAACCAGGTTTTAGAGATAAACCTGAGTATGGATTCTGGCTTGGCCACCTTGTGCCATAGCTATTAACTTCTCAGAACATCAGTTTTCTCATGGGTAAAAAGGAGGAAATAACACTTCCCTCCCAGGGTTGTACAGGTTAGAGAAATTTATGCATAGCAGTTAGTACTTACTGGTGCACATGCATACCCTATCCACTGTGCTAGAACTGCTCAATGAATGCATACTCATGATTCTTCTTAGGCAATGTAGGCGGGAGTGGGTTCAGCCTTCTGGTCTACCTTCTCAATTAGAGAGGCAGCAGAGAAGATCCATTTCTCTTGCCCAGGTCTCAAGTGTGTATGTATGGGAGATGATGGGGTTTGGGGGAGAAGGTTGAGGATGGGATGCATGTCTCTGTGTGTCCCCTGGCAGAAAGAGCCTGGACTGAGCCAGATGCCACCTCAGTGTGGGATCAACACCATGATATGTATACTGGACTTGGGACCAATCTCAGCTTGGAGGGCACAGCAGGAAGAGAGAAAGTGGGATTTCATTAGCCTCCAACACCCAGGAGGGCCTTAGAATGAGTGTGTACTCAGTCATGTCCCATTCTTTGCAACCCCATGGACTGTTGCCCTCAGGATCCTCTGTCCATGGAATTTTCCAGGCAAGAATAGTGGAACAGGTTGCCATTTCCTCCTCCAGGGAATCTTCCTGACCCAGGGATTGAACTCGCGTCTCCTACATTAGCAGGAGGATTCTTTACTACTGCACCACCTTGGAAGCCCAGGGCCTTGGAGTGGACAGATGAAAGCTGGAATCTGTCTGTGAGACTATCCAGCAACAGGGAAGGCCTGAATGCTCAGCACCCAGCTGCCCCAGCAAGGGCTCATTCCCGAGTCTGAGGTGCCACCTTAGGAGCTCCCAGCTAGTACTTCAGTCTCTCTTTGCTCAGATCTTTCATCTTTCTGGCTCCCTTTTCTTTCTTACTTCTTATTTTTATTTGCCACCAATCCATAATTTTATTGTGATTCTTTCCTGATCTAGGCCAAGTGGGTATCTGGCAAATGTGAAGGGACATCATACCCTATGCCTGTGGGAAACACAACAATCTTGGTGTAATGACTGTCTGCATGCCATCACCTCATCTCATTCTCAGAGTAACCCTATGAGCAAACTTCTATTAATACCTTCCTTGTAGTTGAGGAAACTCTCATTCTATGAGACAAAACAACTTTCTCATGGTTATTTGGTTACAAAGTGGTTGAAGCAAGACTTGTTCAAAGATGGAGTGATTTTTCCACTCCAACTCCAGGTAAAGAGCATTCTCAAGTCTAAGCTGCGCTTTCTACACTCATGGATCCTGGGGAAGTGTGAGAGCTGAGCTGTTTTCTCAGGGGGACACCGCAACCTCTGTGGAGTGGGCACTGTGCCTCTAGAAACAGTGGGTTGATGGAGGGTCCTCTGATGTCTTCCTTAGGGGGCACTGAGCTCACAGGAGTGGGTATGCTGAAAGTGTAGATGTCTTCATCCAAGTTTTAAAAGGGAGCCCAGAGGTTCCTGAGGAACAGAAGAAAAATAAAGCAAAAATGGTGGAGGCAGTGGGTTACTTTGAAGTGAAGCCAGTGAATGCCCCCTGTTGTGGTAGCGATAGGGCTTCCCTAGTGGCTCAAACAGTGAGCATTCCATGAACAGAGGAGCCTGGAAGACCACAGTCCATGGGGTCCCAAAGAGTCAGACACGACTGAACGACTAACATACACATGACGGTGGTTAGGCACATGAGCCTTGTAGTCTAACATTTGGATTCAAGTGTCACATTGGCACCTGCTTCTGTGGGTGATCTTTTTACAAGGCATTTAAATTCTCAAAGCCTCAGTTGCTCCATCTGTAAAATGGAGATGATAGTGGTACTTTGTTGTTAAGATCAAATGATATCATGTTTCATAAAGCTCTTAGCCTAATGCCTGGACCTCAGTCAATTTATTTATAAAGATATTACTATTAATAAAATTAGACTAAGAGTAAATACCTGTCAGAAGTGTTCTTTATCTTGATCTGAGTGACGGTTATATGAGTGTGTGTCTATGTAAAAAAAAAACACTTTGAATTGTACACGTAAGATCAAATTACTTTTCATGTGTGAAAATTAGTACGTTCTATATTTTACTGTACATATCTTATACCTTATCAAAAAAAAAAAGAATGAGAAAAACAAAAGGAAGCTCTTACAAGCTAGAGTTAATAGAATGAAATGGTTCAAATAAAAAAATATTGCAGGCTAAGATGTAGAAAAAATGTATTGTGGAGGTATGTCAGGAAGTTAATAAAAACATTTTCTTCTCCTCAGATTTTGTAATGGTTATGGGATTTATCAGGGGTTTTTTTGTGTTTTTGACCACACTGCATAGCATGTGGGATCTTAGTCCCGTCCCCTGCTCCCAAGGATTGGACCTGTGTCTCCTTCAGTGGAATCAGGAAGTCCTAACCACTGGACCACTAGGAAAGTCCCTGTCAGTTTTTTTTTTTTTAATGTGTAATTTCGTGTGTTTTCTTTTATTATCCTAAGTAAATATTCACTGTTGTAGTGGAAAAAAAAAAAAAGTGAATGAGCCCATCTTTGGTAGTGCTGTGCATGGGGCCCTCTTGGGAAAGGAGAGAAAGCAGAAGTTGCCAGGCTGGATAAAGACAGAGTCACACCCAGCCTGCCCTTATCCCTCAACTGGTTGGAGCCAATAAATGGCCTGGATGTGGCGTCCTGTGGTTGTCCTGGGGGAAGCCTGCCTGATGGGAAGCCTGCTGTGATCAAGCTCAGCTTTTTGCCCCTAGAGAAGGAGCTCCCACTGTATCATCTTCCCCAATGGGAACAGCATAAGCAACACTGTGATGTCAGCCCAATCAATTCTCCCTCCTAACAGCTCTCAACAGCGACCTGGGAGGTGAGGCATCCTTAGGGGGACTTTATTGAGTAATAGGAATTAAGAACACTGAGAAGAGGGGTCACCCAGGCTCTGGGCCCCTGATTAACAGGGCTGGTAGCAAGGCCTCCCATTACATCCTGGAGCTATTACCTCGGGGAAATGGAACTGGACAAGCCTGCCTTCCCATTATGCAAAGAAAGGGCTTTTCAAGTAAATTTCCATTTAAGTATGAGCTTAGATCAGTGAAGATGGGGCCATAATAGCTGAGATGGTCATCACGGCTATTAAAAATACATTTTTTAACCATGTGCTCAGGCTGCCTTGTCATCTTCATATCATTTATCCCCAGAAGACTGTGACTCAATCTTTCCCAAGTTTCTCAGAGGCAGGTTAACATCCATCTGTATTTTCAACTTTTTAATTCTTTGACATACATCCTGAGTGAAATTTACATCCTTGACACAGCCTATGGATATATTCAGAATGTGATAAAAAATTGGCCCTGGATTGAGATGTAGATGGGTGGTGGGCAGTAAGTAAGGCACTCCACTCACTGGTCATCACCTGTGGTGCTGGGCTTACCTCTCCATTTAGACCATCTTGTTCTGCTGTTCCCTACACAGGACCTCAGACATACATAGTTCATTTTTAGCTCAATGCCTTCAAATGGTTGTCTCTGCTGCCCTGGATACTCTTCCCCCATGCTCTATCAGGCTGACTCCCACTTATTCTCCAGGTCTTAGCTTGAACCTGTGTCTTCAAGGATGCCCTCTGACTCACTCCCCACCCCCAAACATGGTTAGGACTTTCAACTGGTTTTCTATCTTTGAGTAACAAACTCCCCTGAGCCATTTGCCCATGATTCTGCAGTTTGATTGGCTCAGTCTTGCCTGGATAACCACTGTAGCTGCAGTGAGTTATTGAGTTGATTGACAGCTAGCTATTCCTGGGTAACTTTGCTCATATGTAGGGAGCCTCAGTCAAATTGGTGTAAGAAGCTGGGACAGCTGGAATGTCTGGGAAGCTAGGATGCTAACCTGGGGCTTCCTTACATGGTGGCTTCAGGGTAGCAAGAGAGTGTAAGTAGAAGCTGCCAGATTCCTTAATTCTGAAGTTCAGAAGTCACATAATGTCACTTCTACTGCATTCCGTTACTTGAAGAAAGTCCTAGGGCCAGCACAAATTCAAAGGCAGAGAAATAGACTCATTTCTTGATGCAGAGTCACCTTGCAAAAGGGCAGGTATCCAGGGATGGAGGGCTTACTTTGTCCATCATTTAGTACAGACTTAGTTCCCTAAGCATTTCCTTCAATGCTCTTATAACTGGTGTTGACTAATATCTTGTATGATTGTTTACTTGTCATTTTTATTTCCTACTAGACAATAAGTTCTATGAATGTAAGGACTGACTATCTTGTTCATCACTCTATTCCCAGAGCCTGGAACATAGGGCTTAGTTGCTCAGTTGTGTCCGACTCTTTGTGACCCCACGCACTGTAACCCGCCAGGCTCCTCTGTCCATGGGGATTCTCCAGGCAAGTAAACTGGTGTGGGTCACCATGCCCTCCTCCGGGGGATCTTCCCAACCCAGGGACTGAACCCAGGTCTCCCACATTGCAGACAGATTCTTTACTGTCTGAGCCACCAGGTAAGCCCCAGTGGAAACTAAGTAGTTGTTAAATTAATAGATGGATGAATGAATGAATAAATAAGGTTCCAGGTGTCCCAAAGTTGCAGCTAAGGCTTTGGAGATAGTCTTGGGTTTAAATCCTTGTTTTATCACTTCCTAGGTGTTTGACCTTAGACAAGTTAACTTGATCTCTGAGCCTTAGTTTCTTTATATTCACAGATTAAAATAAACTGCACCTCAGAGTCCAGTCCTAACCAGAGGGTTTCAACTCCATGCTTGCTTTCTTTCCTCTTCTTTGTGACCCTCTTAGCTTTCATACTCAATAGGTAAGGTTTCAACAGGTGCTAGTTTCCTTTCCCCAACTCCCAAGCACTGGAAACTGGGCTTTCAGGGCAAGTGGCCCTCAGAGTACCTCCTTTGAAGGTCCCCAGGAGTCTTTTTTTGTTTGTTTGTTTGTTTGCAGTGCCGTGAGGCATGTGGAATCTTAGTTCCCTGACCAGGGATCAGACTAGTGACCCGTGGAATGGAAGCACGGAGACAGGAGTCTATTTTATATAGACCATTGCCCCAAGACTATTAATGGCTATAAACCAGTGGTTCTCAACTAGGAGTGATTCTGCCCCTCAGGGGATATTTGGCAATGTCTGAGACATTTTTGGTTGTCACAGACATTTTTGGTTGGGGAGAGGCATGCTCGAATCTAGAGGCCAGCAGCTAAGGATGTTAAACATCTTACAATGGACAGCCCTCTCCCAGCCCCAACAAAGAATTGTTGATCCAGGGGATCTTCTCAACCCAAGGATAGAATCCAGATCTCCAGCATTGCAGATTCTTTGCCGTTTGAGCTACCCGGAAAGCCCCAACAAAGAATTAAATGGTTGAAGGCAGGAGGAGAAGGGGACGACAGAGGATAATATGGCTGGATAGCACCACCGACTTGATGAACATGAGTTGGAGCAAGCTCCCGGACTTGGTGATGGACAGGGAAGCCTGGCGTGCTGCCCTCCATGGGGTTGCAAAGAGTCGGACACGACTGAGCGACTAAACTGAACTGAAACTGAAATACCGTAGAGCTGAAACCATGATAGGAACTGACTGTTCTTTCCATCCTGATAGGGTTTAGATGTACTAGATTTTACTTGGTAGTAGTCAGCCTTCATCCTTCTTTAGCTCTGGTGTCTGGTGATGGCTGCAGTCCTGGACCTCACAGCTTTTGATTAACGGATTTTCTGCTTGGCAAGTTTGTTGAGGGGAAGGAGGAAATGACTCCATCTACTGGCCACAGCTGGGATCACAGAAGGAGAAGGCAATGGAGTTTTTTTCTGGCAAAGGCCTCATGTGTGTCAACCTTGAGTTCAGTTCAGTCACTCAGTTGCATCTGAGCAAGCGTCTTTTATGACTGCAATCACCATCTGCAGTGATTTTGGAGCCCAAGAAAAGAAAGTCTCTCACTGTTTCGATTGTTTCCCCATCTATTTCCCATGAAGTGATTGGACTGGATGCCATGATCTTAGTTTTCTGAATGTTGAGTTTTAAGCCAACTTTTTCACTCTCCTTTTTCACTTTCCTCAAGAGGCTCTTTAGTTCCTCTTCACTTTCTGCCATAAGGGTGGTGTCATCTGCATATCTGAGGTTATTGATATTCAACCTTCACCGTGTTGCAAACCCCTAGGGTTCCTGAAGAATGTTAGTTGGGACAGCACACAACTGGACGAAGTTGTTACTGAAGATGTCGTGTGTGACAAGCTTGGGGTTAGAATCTAGAGTTGAATTCAGTAACTTCTTGTTCTTTCTTTTTTTTAAGAAATTGTTTTAAGTTATCCCAGGGGTCCAGACCCAGGAATGGACATGATCCTAGAACTTCATTTTCTCAAAGGGGGTTAGTGTCCTGGGTTTAGCAGCACTTCAGCCAGGAAGGTGCTCATAGCTGCCTAGTGGGTGCTTGGTACACAGTTGCTGAACTGAATCCAGAATTTCGGCGAAACTGCACCAGCATGCAGCTGCTTTTAATAGCCCTGTTGGGAAGAACATTTACTCAACCAGAGAAAGAAGAAAAGGATAGAGGGAGGGAAAGGTGTTAAGTGATGCCTGGGTACTACATGTGTCATTTCATCTGATCCTCGTAACTACTTTGTATGGTCAATTACTGACCATTACTATCATCACCCCCATTTTATGTAATAGATGGAGAGGTTTAGTGACTTGCCTTAAGCCACTGCTAGTATATAATGGAACCACAGTTTGAATCCAGGTCTTTCTGGGCCAAAGAGACTAAAGTCCTATTTCCATTATACCACAAAGTTCTTCCATAACAGAAGTGGTGTTTTTTTTTTTTTTTCATTTTTATTTATTTTTTTGACCGTGCTATGTGGCAAGCATGAATCTTAGTTTCCCAACCAGGGATAGACCCATGCCCCCTGCAGTGAGAGTGGGGAATCTCAACCAGTGGACCACCAGGGAAGTCCCAAAATGATTTTTAAATAATAATAAAAATGTAAACAACTACTATTTATTGACTTCCAACCATATGCCAAGGTCTGTACTAACATTTCACACAGATTATCTCATTTGAACCCTCTTATTAAATCTCACCATGAGCCTGTAAATTAGGTATTGTTCCTATTATTCCCATTTTATAGATCAGGATACTGCTGAAGTTCATAAGAATTCAGTGTCTTGCTCTAGGTTTCATAGCTGTGAAATAGCAGAGTGCAGGGGAAAAAAAGGAATTTTTTCAAAGGATCAGAATGGAAGAAAGAATGTAAAGAAGAAGGAAAGGAAAAGAGCAAAGGGAAAGGAGGGGAGGTGGAAAGAGAGTGTCACTGGAGGGGCTTCTCAAGAACTGGTCACCTCTTTGGTCTTGGCCAGAGGAGAGGTGAGGAAAGCGATATCAACACTGGGAAAGCATCGCAGTAAGGTGCACACACTGCTGCCTCCCACCTTCAGAAGCTGACCTGCGGCAAATGTGGCTACCTGGTCAAGTGGAAGAGAAAATACAATGGAATGCCAAGTCTAAAAGACGAAATACTGCCTCAGCCAGTGAATGAGGCACCTAAAAATTGTATGATGCAGATTCAGGCATGAATTCCATGAAGGAACACTACCTAAACCTAAAGATGGCACCTTTGCAGCATCTTTGAAGCAACTTTCGCGTTTCAACAATTAGTCAGGAATTGAGTGTTCTGATTTTAAATTTTAAAAAAATAAATAAAAATGAAGATTAATTGTTGCTATATACTATATGTTATGTATAAGCATATTTATATACTATATCTGATATAATTGTATCATATCCATAAAATAGGGATAATAATATCTGCTTTGCAGGGTTGTCATGCAACGGATGAGCTTCCCAGGTGGCTCAGTGGTAAAAAATCTGCCTGCCAACGCAGGAGCCATAGGAGATGCAAATCTGATCCCTGGGGTGGGACGATCGCTTGGAGGAGGAAATGGCAACCCACTCCAGGATTCTTGCCTGAAAAAGTCCAAGAACAGAGGAGCCTGGTGGGCCACAGTCCATGGGGTTGCAAACAGTCAAACATGACTGAGCAACTGAGGAGACACACATGCAAACAAGTGATCTGATATGTAAAGATGCCAGCAGAAAGTAAGTGTTCAGAATAGCTTACATGTATCCAGTGTTCATTGTGTTAACAATTGTTCTGAATATATTACATGGATTATCTCATCCAGTTCTTACCCCAAATGAATAGCATGAATTATTGTTAAGATCCTCATTTTACAAACGAATGACCTAAAGGACATAGATTAAATGATACTCCCAAGATTTTCAGAATGGTGGAATTAGGGTTTGAACCTAGTAATATGGCTCAGGGCCTGAATTATATAGCTCTCCACTCAACTTGGAGAAGGAAATTATATAGCTCTCCACTCAGCTTGGAGAAGGAAATGGCAACCCACTCCAGGACTAGTACCTGGAAAATCCCATGGATGGAGGAGCCTAGTAGGCTACAGTCCATGGGGTTGCAAAGAGTTGGACACGACTGAGCGACTTCACTTTCACTTTCCACTCAACTATCTTCCAAAGAACTCACTATTACCAGCATTTTACCTCCTGAGAGAGAAGAAGGTAAAAGGAAGCCTAATGTCAATTTGGAAATAAAATACCTTTGAACTGGGCTGAGACTGGTAATGCTGGAAGTGCAAGGAGACAGAGATCAGGAGTTCACAAAGGTGTTGGGAAGGGGTCCACATTACTAAAGCTGACGATCATGATTTTAATTTTTTAAAAAACATTTAACAAATAAGATAATTATTTAAATTTTTTCTCATGATAAAAGGGAACAGTTTGAGTCTTGAGTGAATGAAAGAATGAATGTGGGGTGGTTCCTGGTGATCAGAGGAACATGGAACAGTTTACAGCTGACCCTTGAATAACATGGGGGTTAGGGGTGTCGACCCACTAGTCAAAAATCTCAGTATAACTTTCGACTCCTCCCAAACTTAACTGGTAATAACCTACTCTTAACTGGAAACTTTATCTGTAACATAAGCAGTAGATTAACATATTTTGTATCTTATAGGTATTATATAGTGTATTCTTAGAATAATAAGAGAATAAGTTAGAGGAAGAAAATGTTATTAAGAAAGGAAGTGAAACACATTTTACAGTACATATATATATTTATTGAAAAAAATCTAAAAAAAAAAAAAAAAGATTTGCATGTAAGCAGACCTGCACAATTCTAAACTATGTTATTAAAAGGTTGGCTGT
Organism: Ovis aries; assembly: GCF_016772045.2. Lineage (NCBI taxonomy): Eukaryota > Metazoa > Chordata > Mammalia > Artiodactyla > Bovidae > Ovis > Ovis aries. Next base: position 47,310,784 of record NC_056058.1, on the reverse strand, counting down.
ATTACTCAACTGAACACTGGAAGCCTCCATGGTGGTTTTTACTGTTGTACTGTTTATATCATATATACATTAAAAATTTACCATCAATGGATAATGGTTAAAGTCTCTAAGCATAAGGAACCCTGATACTGAAATACTAGTTAATGAGGAGTTTACAAGTGATACTGCTACAGATTTGCCTTAAGGTACTCTTCACATATATCTGTGAATTGTATTCATCTAAAAAAAAAAATCTTGTGTAACACAAGAAATCTCTGGGGCTTAACAAAGCAGTGTTGCAATGAGAAATATATCCAGGGTCCACAGGGAGGGGAGAGTGGGAAGTGATGCCAATGGGTAGGAGGATTCTTTTTGAAGTGATGAAAATGTTTTGGAATTGGATAGTCATCATATGCTAAACCACTCACCTTTTTACTCTCTCCTTAGTTTTGCCTTTTCCAGAATGTTACATAGTTGGAATCATACAATATGTAGGCTTTTCAGATTGGCTTCTTTCATTTAATAAAAGGCATAGAAGTTTCCTCTCCAAGTCTTTTCATGGCTTGATAGCTCATATCATTTTAATGCTGAATAATATTCTATCTTCTGGATATACTAGTTTATTTATTCATTCACCTTCCAGAGGACATCTTGTTTCCAACTTTTGGCAATTATGAATAAAGCTGTTATAAACATCTGTGCACAGTTGTTTGTGTCGATAGATGTTTTCAGTTCCCTTGGTTAAATACCAAGCAGCAAGACTGCTGTGTCACATGGTAAGTGTATGCTTAGTTTTGTAAGAAACTGCCAAACTATTTTCAAATGTGGTTGTACATTTTGCATTCTCACCAGAAATGAATGAAAGTTCTTGTTCCACATCCTTGCTAGCATTTGATAAGCAGAAATCTAGATTTTGGCCATTTCAACAGGTATGTAGTGGTATATTTATTTTTATCCATGAATACTGTATTTTTTAAGTTTTCTGCATTGACCATACATTATTTTTGTAATAGAAAAATGTGCTATCAAATAGTAATCTGCAAAGTCTTTGTAATAGCAAGGAGTGGCGGCATGGTGGAGAAATAAAAATTATATAGCATTACAGTGAGAAACATAATACAAAGTAATGATAGTATCAGAACAACTATGGCTTTAAAAATGGTTACAAACATGTGACAGTTATATCTAATTTATCCTTTCATTCACTGGGACAAAACACTCATTCACTGGCTACACCCAGAATGTGTTGTTTGTAGAGAACTGCCTGCCAGAAGCATATTGAAATCATTTCTATTTTCTTGTTACTTAAAAACAAAACATAAAAATTATAAAATTATAGACAATTATAAAATAAACAATAACATATTAAAGGGCAAAGTATAATAATTATAAACAAGTGATAAAAGCATTATCTATCTTACTACCTATAATACCATAAACAGTTACATTTCATATTTATTCAATTTATATTCAGTACAGTCCATGGAATTGCAAGAGTCGGACATGACTTAGTGACTAAACCGCCACCACCACCATATATCTATATCTATATCTACACACACACAGGTAGATATGTGATATACTATAATTTTTGTGTTTGCTAACAAATCATTTTGTTAAATTATAAATTTAAAACAAATATAAAGTGTGCAACACTTGAAACAAGAAAAAAATAGAATTTTGACCTCATTTACTATATAGTATGGTGGGAAAAAGTTGACTTTAGAATAGTCTTTAATTATACACGTTAGGGACTTCCCTGGTGGTCCAGTGGCTAAGACTCTGAGCTCCCAGTGCAGGGGGCCGAGGTTCAATCCCTGGTCAGGGACCTAGATCCCACATGCTACAATTAAGACCCAGAGCAGCCAAAATAATAATAATAATAATAATAATAATAATAATAATACAAGTTAATCTAAACATGCTTTACATAATTTCACTTATATATAACACACAAAGAATGGGTTCAAGACATTCCCAAGGGAGTTCAAAAAACTATATATTACTATGAAAGTGTTAAAGATAAAACAAGGTTGAAAATGTTCATGTAATACTTAGTAATGTTCATTTAATATTTAAGGGTTTTGGAATCAGAGCAGGGTTATAATCTAAACATTCTCCTTAGAAGACTGATTGAAATTCTGAACTTTCGTCTTGTTTCATCTGTAAAATTGGGATGGTGCAAATCATGCTGCTGCTGCTGTTTAGCCACTAAGTCGTGTCCAGCACTTTGCGACCCCATGGACTATAGCCTTTCAGGCTCCTCTGTCCATGAGATTCTTCATGCAAGAATACTGGAGTGGGTTGCCATTTCCTTCTCCAGGGGATCCTCCCAACCCAGGGATCGAACCTGGGGCTTCTGCATTAGCAGCCAGGTTCTTTACTGCTAGCGCCAGCTAGGGAGCCCTCAACAAATATTAGTTATCTTCTCCCCTGCCCCGGGGTAAGAAAGAGGCTGGATAAAAATAAAAATTCAGACAAACTGAAGAAAGTAGGGAAAACCACTACACCATTCAGGTATGATCTAAATCAAATCCCTTATGATTATATAGTACAAGTGGGAAATAGATTCAAGAGATTAGATCTGAAAGACAGAGTGCCTGAAGAACTATGGATGGAGATTTGTGACATTGTACAGGAGACAGAGATCAAGACCATCCCCAAGAAAAAGAAATGCAAAAAGGAAAAATGCTTGTCTGAGGAGGCCTTACAAATAGCTGAGAAAACAAGAGAAGTTAAAGGAAAAATATATCCATCTGAATGCAGAGCTCCAAGAATAGCAAGGAGAGATAAGAAAGCCTTCCTCAGTGATCAATAAAAAAATAGAGGAAAACAATAGAAAGGAAAAGACTAGAGATCTCCTCAAGAAAATTAGAGATACCAAGGGAACATTTCATGCAAAGATGGGTACAATAAAGGACAGAAACTATATGGACCTAACAGAGCAGAAGATATTAAGAAGAGGTGGCAAGAATACACAGAAGAACTGTACAAAAAAGATGTTCATGACCCAGATAATCACGATGGTTTGATCACTCACCTAGAGTCAGACATCCTGAAATGCGAGGTCAAGTGGGCCTTAGGAAGTACCACTACGAATAAAACTAGTGGAGGTGATGAAATTCCAGTTGAGCTATTTCACATCCTAAAACAAAATGTTGTGAAAGTGCTGCACTCAGTATGCCTGCAAATTTGGAAAACTCAGCAGTGGCCGACTTCCCGGGCAGCTCAGATGGTAAAGTGTCTGCCTACAAAGAGGGAGACCCAGGTTCAATCCTTGGGTCAGGAAGATCTCCTGGAGAAGAAAATGGCAAACCACTCCATTATTCTTGCCTGGAAAATCCCATGGATGGAGGAGCCTGGTAGGCTACAGTCCATGGGGTCGCAAAGAATCACACACAACTGAGCAACTTCACTCACTCACTCACACCAGTGGCCACAGGACTGAAAACATCAATTTTCATTCCAGTCTCAAAGAAAGGCAATGCCAAAGTTCAAACTACCATACGGTTGCACTCATCTCACATGCTGCCAAAATAATGCTGAAAATTCTCCAACCTAAGCATCAACAGTACATGAACCAGACATTCAAGCCAGATTTAGAAAAGGCAGAGGAACCAGAGATCAAATGGCCAACATCTGTTGGATCATAGAAAAAGCAAGAGAGTTCTAGAAAAACATCTACTTCTGATTTATCAGTTTAGTTCAGTTCAGTCGCTCAGTCATGTCCGACTCTTTGTGACCCCATGTATTGCACCATGCCAGGTCTCCCTGTCCATCACCAACTCTCGGAGTTTCTCAAACTCATGTCCATTGAGTCGGTGATGCCATCCAACCATCTCATCTGCTGTTGTCCCCTTCACCGCCCGCCTTCAATCTTTCCCAGCATCAGGGTCTTTTCAAATGAGTCAGTTCTGTGCATCAGGTGACCAAAGTATTGGAGTTTCAGCTTCAGCATCAGTCCTTCCAATGAATATTCAGGACTGATTTCCTTTAGGATGGACTGGTTGGATCTCCTTGCAGTCCAAGGGACTCTCAAGAGTCTTCTCCAACACCACAGTTCAAAAGCATCAATTCTTCAGTCCTCAGCTTTCTTTATGGTCCAACTCTCACATGCATACATGACTACTGAAAAAACCATAGCCTTGACTAGGCAGACCTTTGTTGGCAAGATAATGTCTCTGCTTTTTAATATGCTGACTAGGTTGCTCATAACTTTTCTTCCAAGGATTCCAAGGAGCAAGCATCTTTTAATTTCATGGCTGCAGTCACCATCTGCAGTGATTTTACTACTAAGATTTGCTCAGTCGTGTCCAACTCTTTGCAACCCCGTGGACTGTACCCCACCAGACTCCTCTGTCCATGGGATTCTCCAGGCAAGAGTACTGGAGTGGGGTGCCATTTCATTCTCCAGGGGATCTTCCCAACCCAGGGAATGAACCCAGGTCTCCTGCATTGCAGGCAGATGCTTTAACCTCTGAGCCACCAGGGAAGCAGTGATTTTGGAGCCCCAAAAATAAAGTCAGCCTCTATTTCCACTGTTTCCCTATCTATTTGCCATGAAGTGTTGGGACCAAATGCCAAGATCTTAGTTTTCTGAATATTGAACTTTAAGCCAACTTTTTCACTCTCCTCTTTCACTTTCATCAAGAGGCTCTTTAGATCTTCTTCACTTTCTGCCATTAGGGTGGTGTCATCTGCATATCTGAGGTTATTGATATTTCTCCCAGCAATCTTGATTCCAGCTTATGCTTCTTCCAGCCCAGCATTTCTCGTGATGTACTCTGCATATAAGTTAAATAAGCAGGGTGACAATATACAGTTTTGACGTACTCCTTTTCCTATTTGGAACCAGTCTGTTGTTCCATGTCCAGTTCTAATTGTTGCTTCCTGACCTGCATACAGATTTCTCAAGAGGCAGGTCAGGTGGTCTGGTATTCCCATTTCTTCCAGAATTTTCCACAGTTTGTTGTGATCCACACAGTCAAAGGCTTTGGCATAGTCAATAAAGCAGAAGTAGATGTTTTTCTGGAACTCTCTTGCTTTTTTGATGATCCAGCAGATGTTGGCAATTTGACCTCTGGTTCCTTGACCTTTTCTAAAACCAGCTTGAACATCTGGAAGTTCATGGTTCACGTGTTGTTGAAGCCTGGCTTGGAGACTTTTGAGCATTACTTTACTAGCGTGTGAGATGAGTGCAATGGTGCAGTAGTTTGAACATTCTTTGGCATTGCCTTTCTTTAGGATTGGAATGAAAACTGACCTTTTCCAGTCCTGTGGCCACTGCTGACTTTTCCAAATTTGCTGGCATATTGAGTACAGCACTTTCACAGCATCAGCTTTTAGATTTGAAATAGCTCAACTGGAATTGCATCACCTCCAGTAGCGTTGTTTGTAGTGATGCTTCCTAAGACCCACTTGACTTCACATTCTAGGATGTCTGGCTCTAGGTGAGTAATCACACCATCGTGATCATCTGGGTCATGAAGATCTTTTTTTGTACAGTTCTTCTGTGTATTCTTGCCACTTCTTCTTAATATCTTCTGCTTCTGTTAGGTCCATACAATTTCTGTCCTTTATTGAGCCCATCTTTGCATGAAATGTTCCCTTGGTATCTCTAATTTTCTTGAAGAGATCTCTAGTCTTTCCCATTCTATTGTTTTCCTCCACTTCTGTGCACTGATCACTGAGGAAGGCTTTCTTATCTCTCCTTGCTATTCTTTGGAATTCTGGATTCAAATGGGCACATCTTTCCTTTTCTCCTATGTTTTTCAATTCTCTTTTCACAGCTATTTGTAAGACCTCCTCAGAGAGCCATTTTGCTTTTTTGCATTTCTTTTTCTTGGAGATGGTCTTGATCCCTGTTTCCTGTACAATGTCACAAACCTCCGTCCATAGTTCATCAGGCATTCTGTCTATCAGATCTGTCCCTTAAATCTATTTCCCATTTGCACTGTATAATCATAAGGGATTTGATTTAGGTCATACCTGAGTGGTCTAGTGGTTTTCCCTACTTTCTTCAATTTAAGTCTGAATTTGGCAATAAGGAGTTCATAGACTACACCAAAGCTTCTGACTGTGTGGATCACAACAAACTGGAAAATTCTTAAGCAGATGGGAATACCAGGCCACCCTATCTGCCTCCTGAGAAATCTGTATGCAAGTCAAGAAGCAACAGTTGGAACCAGAGAGGGAACAACAGACTGATTCCAAATTGGGAAAGGAGTACATCAAGGCTGTCCATTGTCACCCTGCTTATTTGACTTATATGCAGAGTACATTATGTGAAATGCTGGACTGCATGAAGCATAAGCTAGAACAAGACTGGGGGAGAAATATTAATAACCTCAGATATGCAGATGACACCACCCTTAAGGTAGAAAGCAAAGAGGAACTAAAGAGCCTCTTGATGAAACTGAAAGAGGAGAGGGAAAAAGTTATCTTAAAACTCAACATTCAAATAAACTAAGATCATGGCAATTGGTCCCATCACTTCATGCAAATAGATGCGGAAACAATGGAAACAGTGAGGCTTTATTTTCTTGGGCTCCAAAATCACTGCAGATGGTGACTGCAGTCATGAAATTAAAAAATGCTTGCTTCTTGGAAGTAAAACTATGATCAACTCAGCTGCTGTTGCTGCTAAGTCGCTTCAGTCGTGTCCGACTCTGTGTGACCCCATAGATGGCAGCCCACCAGGCTCCTCCGTCCCTGGGATTCTCCAGGCAAGAATACTGTTGTGGGTTGCTATTTCCTTCTCCAATGCATGCATGCATGCTTGCTAAGTTGCTTCAGTCTTGTCCAACTTTATGCGACCCTCTGGACAGCAGCCCACCAGGCTCCTCTGTCCACAGGATTCTCTAGGCAAGAATACTGGAGTGGATTGCCATTTCCTTCTCCATGACCAGCCCAGACAGCAGATTAAAAAGCAGAGGCATTACTTTGCCAACAAAGGTCCATCTAGTCAAAGCTATAGTTTTTCAAGTAGTCATGTATGGATGACAGTTGGACTATAAAGAAAGCTGAGCACTGAAGAATTGATGCTTTTCAACTGTGGTGTTGGAGAAGACTCTTGAGAGTCCTTTGGACTGCAAGGAGATCCAACCAGTCCATCCTAGAGGAAATCAGTCCTGAGTATTCATTGGAAGGACTGATGCTGAAGCTGAAATTCCAATACTCTGGCCACCTGATGTGGAGAACTGACTCATTGGAAAAGATCCTGATGCTGGGAAAGATTGAAGGGAGGGGTAGAAGGGGAGGACAGAGGATGAGATGGTTGGATGGCATCACCCACTTGAAGGACATGAGTTTGAGCAAGCTCCAGGGAATTGGTGGACAGGGAAGTGTCTGGCATGCTGCAGTCCATTTGGTCGCAAAGAGTTGGACACGACTGAGGGACTGAACTGAACCGACAGAGGAAGAACTCACCTGTGGCCATACATCTTACTTCTTAAAAAAAAAAAAAAATCTATAGAGTATATCAGACATCCTTGCTAGACACCATACCTCACTGTCATTCAGCGGCAGAGAATCTGCCCAGGAAGTACACTCCATCTTTAGTCCAATCACATCATCCTTAAAGTGCAGGGTAGGGCTCTCTCCCCTCTGCAAATTCTTGCCCTCCCATCCCTAGTTTCCAGTCCACCTTCTCTGTCCACCTTTCCATTCACTCATTCCTCTCTGCCCCGCCCAGAAATCGTGGCTTTGCCCACTCTTTTTTGTTCTAACTTTCCCGCCCCAGTAGTTTTTCGCCAATCGGAGACGTAATTGTCTCTTCCCTCCCGACCTCTTAGTGACTTTACGAGAAGGAAGGTTTCTGATTGGTTTTTCTGTAGCAAGAACTCGCCAATAACAGACAGACTTTTTTGGTTCAGCGGATCAGGCAGTATTTTCGCTGATGATTGGTTGGGGTGGCCGAGACAGGAAAATGGCTGCGAGCTCCTCTATAGTGTCGGTGGCCGCGACGGCTTCCTCGGTTCCCGTCCTGCCATCCAGCTGCGATTTCTCAAATTTGCGGGAAATTAAAAAGCAGCTGCTACTTATCGCGGGCCTCACCCGGGAGCGGGGCCTCCTGCACAGTAGCAAGTGGTATGATGTCGCGGTCCGAGGGGACCAGGGTTGGATCCTCGGCCTTGGGGGGCTTGGGCTGATTCAGTTTGTGTGGCTGTTCTAGGTCTGCGGAGTTAGCCTTCTCCCTCCCGGCATTGCCTCTGTCTGAGCTGCAGCCGCCGCCGCCTATTACAGAGGTAACGACGTATTCACAGCGAGTGCTCCCCAGCATCAGAAGAGATACTGAGTGCCCTGTCACCAGAGGGGAGCACACTGTTTAGCAGGGATGTTTGTAGTGGAAGTTCAAGCCATTCACAGAGATGGATATTTTAAGCAATTTTATCTGTATGTGTTTGCTAAGCTTGGAAAGACTTGGTGCTCCAACTTAAGCTTTTGGAGGAATTAGTAAATAATGCTTGCTTAAGATTTCAACCTTGTAGATTTTTACAGCTCAACCTCGACAGTATTCATAACGAGGAGAAGCATCGAAGGTTTTTACAACAGTGCGAAACCGATTTTGGATCCAGACGGTTCAGGGCTCAAATCTCAGCCATACCAGTGACTTTTGTCAGTTTACTTAATTAACCTCCTGAAGCACAGTTTCCTCATCAGTGAAATGTATATAATAGTATTTACTTTATGGGGATACTGAGAGAGGTAAATGAGATATGAATACATTTTATGTATAATCTATAGTACATATGTTTACATAGTCTGTGTAGTCTGAAAGATTTTTGTCATAATCCATTGTTTTTCCTGAAGACGCCATTTCTTAATTCCACTGCTCCTCCAACCACACACACACACACACACACACACACACACACACACACACACTTAAAAGCAGTAAATATTCATTAATCCAAAAGGTACAATGCATGACATATATACACTACCATGTGTAAAATATATAGCTAACAGGAAGATGCTGTATAACACAGGGAGCTCCACTCAGTACTCTGTGATAAATAGAGGGATGGTATGGGAAAGTGGGAAGGAGACTCAGAGGGAGGGGATATATGTGTACTTCTGGCTGATTCACTGATGTTGTATAACAGAAACTAACACAAAATTATAAAGCAATTATATTCCAGTTAAAAAAAAAGTCACACAGAAAATGTATAATGCAAGTGAGAGAGGTGGAAGAAGAAATAAGCAAATGATGAGTATATGTGAAAAGGGCCACCAGAATCCTAAGCTTGAATGGCCACATTTAGTACATGTTCATCCAATGAAGAAAACATGAATGTAATTTTGGTTCCAGTTTTGTGCTGGCAATATTTGGGCAGGAAGGATGAAGAGAAAGAAATTATTAAAGTTTTAATCAACTTATCCCTAGAATTTGAGGGAATTGTATGTTTTTACCTCAAGCATGTATCATTTAACTTTTTACATAGAGAATGTAGCTGTGTTTTTTGCTTTTACAGTATTAATATGTCAAAACTTGAAGACCAAAAAATACAATTAATTCCACAATATATTGCATTTATGTGGACATTTAAAAGTCTGGAGAAGGAAAGGAATGTCAGATATTAATGCTAGATATTTTATCATGACTTTTACTTTTTCCTTATATCATATGTGTATTATTGGCTCCATTTTACAGAAGAAGAAGTGAATACTCAGAGAAGCTAAGTAAGTTCCCTACTAACATCTTGAATCCAGGAAGTCAAGGAGTCAGAATTTAAATCTAGGTGCCTAACACTAAAGCATATGCTACTTCTCACTACATTTGTAGAGACAATACAAATTTCTGAGTGCTGGTTTAGTTTTTTAAAGTTCTTTCCCCAACTTTTTATTTTGAAAGAATGTACTTTTACCTTACTTCATAAACTAATAAATAAGTATTGGGTTTGGGGGAGGAGGAAAATAATTATTGTTTCTTACATCTTGAATTTAATAAATATGCTTCTTGGATTTGAACTTTTGTTATCCTGTTCTTAATCACTAACATAAGCTTGTCTCTTTTTTAGGAAGATGCCCAGGATATGGATGCTTATACCCTGGCCAAGGCCTACTTTGATGTTAAAGAGTATGATCGGGCAGCACATTTCCTGCATGGCTGCAATAGCAAGAAAGCCTATTTTCTGTATATGTATTCTAGATATCTGGTGAGGGCCGTTTTAAGATGTCATTCAGTTATCAGCAAAGCATCCATGTTTAGAATACCAATAGAAAAAATTTAATCTTCAATAGTTTAGCAATAGTCTACTTGGTGAATATACTTTATAAATACTTAATAATAATAAAGAAGACATCATAAGAAAAGTAAAAAGAATAATGGTACGAAAGAAAATATAAAAATATTGACAATATTCATTATTGATAAAGGCAGCGGGCAGTAGACCGTCTATTTCAGGAGTAAAACTATATAGTTTTGGCATTGGTTGAAAATCACCTGTGACTATGGGTGAAATTTGCTGCCCAGAGCCACTGGTAGCCTCAGCTCACCACCCACGCCTCTGTGTGGGAAGGTGAAACCCAGACCCTGATTGTGGACTGCTCCTCTGGGCATGTGTGCATGCTGTGTGCTCAGATGCTGTCGTGTCTGACTCTTTGCGACCCCATGAACTGTAGCCTGCTAGGCCCCTCTGTCCATGGGATTACCCAGGCAAGAATATTGCAGTGGGTTGCCATTTCCTCCTTTAGGGGATCTTTCCGACCCAGGGATTGAGCTCATGTCTCCTGCTGCTCTGGGCAGATTATGTCAGTTTGAAATACTATGCCCAAATAATTCTTGAAAAAACTTCACTTGTCCAATAGAAATACTTCAGTATGTGTACAGGGATATATGTACAGAGCTGTTCATTGAAGTATTTTTTGTAGTAGGCAAAAAAATTAAGAACCTAAATAACCATTAGTCAAGAAATTCATTGTTAATTTTTGCCTGAAGTTTTCCTTATTATAATGTTGTGAAATGATCTACTCCAGGACTCTCTTGAGAAGTAAATTCTACTCTAAGCAAGACCCTAGGATTTCCCTGGTGTTACAGTGGCTAAGACTCTCTGTTCCCAATGCAGGGGGCCTGGGTTCAATCCCTGGTCAAGGAACCAGATCCCTCATGCTACAACTAAGGGTTTGCATGCTGCAGCTAAAAATCCCACGTGCTGCAGCTAAAAAAAAGATCCTGCATGCTGCAACTAAGACATGCTGTAGCCAAATAAATACATAAATACTTACTTTTTAAGCATATTTTTCCCTTCACTTATTTATGTATTTATCTAGTGTCAGTATGGACTCAAGGATACCTATTTTTTTTTAATGGTTTATAATTCATTATTGTACTTTATCGTTTTGGTACTCAAATTATTCCAGATTTGCAGTGGGAGCTCCTAAATAGTTGTTTAAAATCAGTGACCAATAGTAGGTTTCATTTTGGACTTGAACATTTCAGGTCAATTCAGGCTGCTAATTTTAGAACAGGTTTCAGAATAAACTGAAAAAAGACCTACTTACTGATTTTCTCTTACAGTCTGGAGAAAAGAAGAAGGATGATGAAACAGTTGATAGCCTAGGTATGAATTTCTTTCTCTTACCTTTTGGACTAAAGCAGAAGTTGCAAATTCTAATTCCTGTAGGAGCCAGGCAGGTAATATAAATGTGGGAAGTGGACTGAGGAGAAGTCTGCAAGCTGGAGGGCACAACTGACTGGTTGTCACCCAGCTGCCTCTGAGGGCTCCCTTGTGGGAATGTGGGCTTGGTTTTGTCAGGGGCTTTCTTCCCTTGGCCTTACCCTGTTCCCTGCAACCTGAACCTGGAAATTTAGATTTTTAGTTGAGGCTTCTGATATTTAAATATTGATAATTAACTCAAAATTTTAAAAACCTGGTGAACCTAACAGAATATGACTGCAGACCAATTATCAGTTGCAGTTTCTGTAATAAAGTAAATGGACTGTGTAAGATGTCATTGGCCATTGGTGAACGTTGGCTGGAAGTTCCAGTTGTAACTTTGGTTGACGTCAAAGGGAGTATCTGAGTCTGTGAAATAAAAAGCAGCAGTCTACCCTTAGGTCAGAAACTCTGTCTCTTTCCTAGGCCCTCTGGAGAAAGGTCAAGTGAAAAATGAGGCTCTTAGAGAATTGAGAGTGGAGCTCAGCAAAAAACACCAGGCTCGGGAACTTGATGGCTTTGGCCTTTATCTGTAAGTGTTAGAGTAATTTGGAACTTCTGAGAGAGATTCTTCTGAGTAGAGGGGAGATGTTATTAACTTCTGTGATCATTCCCTTCTTTTCTAGGTATGGTGTGGTGCTTCGAAAGCTGGACTTAGTGAAAGAGGCCATTGATGTGTTTGTGGAGGCTACTCATGTTTTGCCTTTGCACTGGGGAGCCTGGCTAGAACTCTGTAACTTGATTACCGACAAAGAGATGGTAAATTTGAGATGAGCTATGTGAAAAATCTTTTGCTTCAAGTCTTATGTAATTCTTTAATAATCGGGTAGGGGGAGAAAAATTTTGCTAAACCTTTCATTATAGCTACCACTTTGCTCCCTCTCCTATGGTCTGTTTCACTGTTGGGATTTAGGTCTTTATTTGAAAGACTAATGTCTAGCTCTTGTTTGGTAGATGCTGTTGGATTTGCATCCAGTTGTGTTAGACTATCTTTTCATATTCATGCTTTGAGGTTCAAGTTTTACTGTAACTTGTTTTATAGACTAAATGCTATTATAGTTTCCTAATTCCAAAGATGCTATAGGAATAATTTCTCTTAAATCAAGAATTGTATTAAAAGCATATTTAATATCTCTTCTGAACTGCCATAGGACTCTGTTAAGATTTAGAAATTTGTTAATTAATGAAAGAACGTATATGAAATTGCTTTCTAAACTGCAGTTGTTTTATTAATCATTGTTAGAGAACAGTGTCTACAGAGTTGTCTACAGAATTTATTTTGCTGTTCTTCAGTAGTTAATAGAAGCAACAACATACTTCCTTTTGTTGACTCTAAGGGACCAAGGGCTGGGTTGATTTCCCTTAATAATGACACATGCTACTGAAAAGTCTGAAATCTTAATCTTGGTTTACTTCTATTCACTTATCTCTAACTGCCTACCAGCCTTTCACTGAAAGTTTGTTTAGCTCTGAACTTAAAATACGTAAAACCACATTTCTCATCTTGCCTCTTCAGTTCTCTTTCTTCCTCTCAACGTGATGGACTCTCAGTTACATTACTACTTCTCAAAATGTACTCAGTCTTGATGCCTCAAAGTCATATTTTGTCTCTTCCCTTTTTTTTATCTCCCTGTATCCAGTCAGTCATCAGACATTGCCATGGTTTCCTTCTTGTCTGCATCTCTTTCTCTTGGTTCCCTTTGCCATCTTGGTTATCATCTCAAAACTAGATCACTTAAAAGGAATAGACACTTTCTATCTAGCTTTCCTACTTTTGTACTTCCATTTCCAAGCTATCCTGCATACTGTTTCCAAACTTACCTTAAAGCACTCATATCATCATGTCATTCTCTTAACAAAAATTGCAGTGTTTTCACATTGCATCCCATTTCTGGTTGTAGCATAGCACCCACTCTTAGTTCAGTCTTTTTTTTTTTACAGCTTCCCAACACATAGCCTCCCCTCAAACTGAACTAGTTGTCTCATCCTGTTTACCTACACTCATGACTTTTTCCTCTGTTGTTATCCTTATCTAGAATGTTGTCTTTTTTCTCTTCCTCTCCCTTTTTCTATTCAGTTTCTACCCATCCTCCAAGACTCACCTCAAATCCTATCTTTTTGAAGCTGGACCATTCTTCCCTATTCCCCCTTTATGTTTGTGAGTCCTATTCACTTAATCGAACAGCATCTCAGGTGGTGCTAGTGCTGAGGAACCTGCCTATCAATGTAGGAGACAGAAGAGATGCGGGTTTGATCCGTGGGTTGGGAAGATCCCCTGGAGGAGGAAATGGCAACCCACTCCAGTGTTCTTGCCTGGAGAATCCCATGGACAGAGGAGCCTGGTAGGCTGCAAACTGTAGGGTTGCAGACTTCAACTTGACTGAAGTGACTGAATACACGCACACACCTGCTCATTATTAGGTGCTCTAATAAAATTTTGGTGATAAATTCTTTTAGAAAATAAAGATAGTTCCTTGATGTTCATTTGGGGGAGAGGTCACAGTATATTAAGTATCTCCCTCTCTCTCCTGCTGCCAGCTGAAGTTCCTGTCTTTGCCAGACACCTGGATGAAAGAGTTTTTTCTGGCCCATATATACACAGAGTTGCAGTTGATAGAGGAGGCCCTGCAAAAGTATCAGAATCTCATTGATGTGGGCTTCTCTAAGAGCTCATATATTGTTTCCCAAATTGCAGTTGCCTATCACAATATCAGAGGTGAGTGAATAAGAATAGCAAAGTACCATCAAATCCTGAAGGTAGCACTGTATTGTTTTCTGAACTCTGTCTTATTTCTGCAGATATTGACAAAGCCCTCTCTATTTTTAATGAGCTAAGGAAACAAGACCCTTACAGGATTGAAAATATGGACACATTCTCCAACCTTCTTTATGTCAGGGTGAGCTGCTTCCTTTGCTTGGGCTTGATTAAGCTCTTGTGCTTTGAATCTCCTGGGTTGGATTATCACCTTGTAGCATTAGATACAAGAAAAATAAGGGTTTCTTTTTCATGCTTAGATCATCTTTCTTTTCTTTCAGAGCATGAAATCTGAGTTGAGTTATCTGGCTCACAACCTCTGTGAGATTGATAAATACCGTGTAGAAACATGCTGTGTAATTGGTAAGAGTCATTTTTTTCTTTCAAGATTTATGTTTATTGTAAGTAATCCAAATAACAACAATATAAAAATATCAAAAAAAAAGGGGGGGGGGCAGTAATCTGGCAGTCCAGTGATTAGGACTCAGATTCCACTGCAGGGGGCATGGATTCAACCTCTGGTCAAAGAATTGGGAGCCTGCCCGAAATAAAAGTGTCAAAGGTAATAAAATTATATACAGTAGAATGTCGAGGATCACTATAATCCCACTCCCAAGACTGTTTGGTGGATACAACTCCAGAATATTTTTCTGTGTAAATAGTAAAGATGGTATATGTGTAGGTATGATTATTTACAAAAATTGTGTCATTATATACACTGCTTTGTAATGTCCTTTTTTTTTTAACCTAAAATATATCTTTTTCCATCTTTTCATGGTATTACATCTAGAGTTGTATTATTTATGATGGCTAGGTAATATTTTATTATATTGATGTGCTTTTTAAAAATTTAATTAACTTTCTATTGTGTAAGTTGTGGCTAGTGTTTCTCTTCAAGAAAATTAGAGATACCAAGGGAACATTTCATGCAAAGATGGGCACAATAAAAGACACAAACGGTATGGACCTAACAGAAGCAGAAGCTATTACGAAGAGGTGGCAAGAATACACAGAAGAACTATACAAAAGAGATCTTCATGACCCAGATAATCACGATGGTGTGATCACTCACCTAGAGCCAGACATCCTGGAATGTGAGATCAAGTGGGCCTTACTTGAAGCATCACTAAGAATAAAACTAGTGGAGGTGATGGAATTCCAATTGAGCTATTTCAAATCCTAAAAGATGATGCTGTGAAAGTGCTGTGCTCAATAGGCCAGCAAAGTTGGAAAAGTCAGCAGTGGCCACAGGACTTTAAAAGGTCAGTTTTCATTCCATTCCCAAAGAAATGCAGTGCCAGAGTATGTTCAAACTACCACACAGTTGGACTTATCTCACATGCTAGCAAAGTAATGCTGAAAATTCTCCAAGTGAGGCTTCAACAGTATGTGAACCAAGAACTTCCAGATGTTCAAGCTGGATTTAGAAAAGGCAGAGGAACCAGAGATCAAATGGCTGACATCTGTTGGATCATAGAAAAAGCAAGGGAATTCCAGAACAGCATCTACTTCTGCTTTATTGACTACGCCAAAGCTTTTGACTGTGTGGATCACAACAAACTGGAAAATTCTTCAAGAGATGGGAATACCAGACCACCTTAACTGCCTCCAGAGAAATCTGTATGCAGGTCAAGAAGCAACAGTTAGAACCAGACGTGGAATGACAGACTGGTTCCAAACTGGGAAAGGAGTACATCAAGGCTGTATATTGTCACCCTGCTTATTCAACTTTCATGGAGGGTACATCATGTGAAATGCCGGGCTGGATGAAGCACAAGCTGGAGTCAAGATTGCTGGGGAAAACATCAATAACCTCAGATATGCAGATGACACCACCCTTATGGCAGTAAGCAAAGAGGAACTAAAGAGCCTTTTGATGAAAGTGAAAGAGGAGAGTGAAAAAGCTGGCTTAAAACTCAACTTTCCAAAAACTAAGATCATGGCATCTGGTCCCATCACTTGTGTCAAATAGATGGGGAAACAGTGGCTGACTTTATTTTTTGGGGCTCCAGTATCACTGCAGATGGTGGTTGCAGCCATGAAATTAAAAGACGCTTTCTCCTTGGAAAGTTATGAGCAACCTAGACAGCATATTAAAAAAAACAGAGGCATTACTTTGCCGACTAAGGTCTGTCTAGTCAAGACTATGGTTTTTCCTGTGGTCATGTATGGATGTGAGGATTGGACTGTAAAGAAAGCTGAGCGCAGAAGAATTGATGCTTTTGAACTGTGGTATTGGAGAAGACTCTTGGGAGTCCCTTGGACTGCAAGGAGATCCAACCAGTCCATCCTAAAGGAGATCAGTCCTGGGTGTTCATTGGAAGGACTGATGTTGAAGCTGAAACTCCAGTACTTTGGCCACCTGATGCAAAGAGCTGACTCATTTGAAAAGACCCTGATGCTGGAAAAGATTGAGGGCAGGAGGAGAAGGGGATGCCAGAGGATGAGATGGTTGGATGGCATCACCGACTCAAAGGACATGAGTTTGGGTGGACCCTGGGAGTTGTTGATGGACAGGGAGGCCTGGTGTGCTGTGGTTCATGGGGTTGCAGTGAGTTGGACATGACTGAGCGACTGAACTGAATTGAACTGGACTACAAGGAGATCAAACTAGTCAAGGAAATCAATCCTGAATATTTATTGGAAGGACTGATGCTGAAGCTGAAACTCCAATACCTTGGCCACCTAATGTGAAGAACTGACTGATTGAAAAAGACCCTGATGCTGGCAAAGATTGAAGGCAGGAGAAGGGGATGACAGAGGATGAGATGGTTGGGTGGCATTACCAACTAGATGGACATGAGTTTGAGCAAGCTCTGGGAGTTGGTGATGGACAGAGAAGTCTGATGCACTGCAGTCCATGGGGTCACGAAGATTCAGACACAACTGAGTGACTGAACTGACTGTTTGTTAATATATAAAAATTACTTTAGGAAGCATTTTTGTATGTATGCATTTATTTTGTTTGTTTATGTAACTGTTTCTTTTTCAATTTTAATTTTTATTTACTTACTTTTATTACACTGGGTCTTTGTTGCTCTTCATGGACTTTCTCTAGTTGTGGTGAGCAGAGGCTACTCTTCTTTGTGGTGCACAGGCTTCTCATTGTGGTGGCTCCTCTTGTTGTGAAACACAGGCTCTAGGTGCAGAGGCTTTAGTAGTTATAGCACATGAGTTCAGTAGTTATGGCTCACCGGCTCTAGAGCACAGGCTCAATAGTTGTGGCACATGGGCTTAGTTGCTCCTCAGCATGTGGGATCTTCCTAGATCAGGGATTGAACCCGTTTCCCCTCCACTGGCAGGCAGATTCTTATCCATCGTACTGCCACGGAAGTCTTTTATGCAACTCTTTCTGTGTAATAAGTTCCTTGCAGTGAAATGCTGGATCAAAAGGGTGTGCATTTTAAACTTACTAATATTACTAAAATGTTCGTAAGAATTTCCAATTCTATGAAAAAAAAAAAGAGATTACCTCTTTTTGCTATACAAGGGTGTCTCAAGCTTGGCTCTGTTGACAGTTTTGGTTTTAATTTCTTTTTCGGGAGGCTGTCCTATACACTGGGGCTTCCCCCGTGGCTCAGTGGTAAAGAATCCACTTGCCAATGCAAGAGCCTTTGGGAGATACATGTTCATTTCCTGGGTTGGGAAAGTCCCTTGGAGAAAGAAATGGCAACCCACTCCAGTATTCTTGCCAGGATAGTTCCATGGACAAAGGAGCCTGGCAGGTTACAGTCCATGGGGTCACAAAGAGTCGAACACGCCTGAACGACTGAGTCCACATGCATGTCCTGTACACTGCAGGGTGTCAGCAGTGTATCCAGCTTCTAACCACTCAGTGTCAGTAACCTCCTTCTGGCAGGTGGGACAACCAAAAATGTTTGCAGGTAAAGCCAAATAACCTCTTGGGGTTAGAATCATCCTCCACTGAGAACTGTGGTCCCATGTATTTGGTCACCCTAGTGTAGCGTGATAATCCGTTGACACAAATAGATGAATGGCCACTCTTGGATAAAAGTAACCTTGGTTGTCTGTGATTGAAAGCCCAAGTTTCCTGGAGATGAAAGACCTTGTTTCTGGGTCTTCGGTGATATGGCGCTGAGAACGTTGTTGTTAATAAAGTGATAGAATTTCAGTTCAGTCATTCAGTAAGCATTTTTAGACCTTGAAGAAGTTGTAGTCTAGTATGGAAAATAAACATTAAAAAAAAAAACCCTAGACCTGGGTTTGATCCATAGGTTGGGAAGTTCCTCTGGAGAAGGGAATGGCAACCCACTCCAGTATTCTTGTCTGGAATCCCATGGACAGAGGAGCCTAGTGGGCTACAGTCTGTGGGATTGCAGAGTTGGACACAACTGAGCAACTAATAATAAAACAACAATGGAAACATAGGTAAGAGGAACAGATGATCTTTTCAATGTCAGAGCATTATGAATGAAGCATAAAGTCCATTAAGGTGAGGATGGAATTCCAGTTTATTCAGAAAACACCCTTTCAACATATTCTGAATACCAGGTACTGTAATTTTTGTTGCAGTACATACCCCATTACCTACTGAGGAACATCAGTAAGAAACAATGATATAGTGGGTTGAGTGTTACGATCGAAGTAAACATAGGATACAAAGAGAGTGCATAGGACAGATAGCTAGCTAATCCAGTCTGATTAGGGAAGGCATCTTGAGAAGGTGAGATCTGAAGGAATGAGAGTTGACTAAGGGGGAAGATGGATTGACTTGGGAGGTGTATTGTGGTGCAGAGGCACTGAAGTGTGAAACAGACAGTGATCCTGAAGTACTGTATGGGAGGAGGGAATGTACAAAAGGGGCCAGATCTTGAAGAGCCTTTTATGCTTTGCCAGTTTGGATTTTATTCTTAAGACAGGAGAAATCTTCTGATGGATTTTAGACCAGACAGTGATAAACTTTTTCAGATTTTTATTTTCAAATGATAACTGGAGACTGTACTGGGAAGATTAGCAAAAGGGTAAGACTAGATGCAGGTAGACCAACTAGGAGGCTTTTGCAATAAACCAGTCTAGAGATGAGCCCAAGCTGAGGTATTGACAGGAGGAATAAAGAGAGGTGATTAGACTTAGAAGATGTTTAGGAATTAGAACCAATAGAAATTGATGAATGGGTAACTAGATTTACAACAGTGTCCTTTACCTGAAGAAAGGAAATATAAGTAGGGGAGATACTGTTCTTTTTTACCCTACTAACTTAAAACCAGTTAAAATCAAAGGAGACATACGTATGAAGAGTAATGCTTTAGGAGTTTCTGGGTTTTTATTTATTTATTGTTTGGCCGTGCCACACAGTTTATGGGATCTTAGTTCCCCTAGCGGAAAAGGCACTGGCGACCCACTCCAGTACTCTTGCCTGGAAAATCCCATGGATGGAGGAGCCTGGTAGGCGGCAGTCCATGGGGTTGCTAAGAGTTGGACACGACTGAGCGACTTCACTTTCACTTTTCACTTTCATGCATTAGAGAAGGAAATGGTAGCCCACTCCAGTGTTCTTGCCTGGAGAATCCCAGGGACGAATGAGCCTGGAGGGCTGCCATCTCGGGTTGCACAGAGTCGGACATGACTGAAGCGACTTAGCAGCAGCAGCAGTTCCCCTAGCAGGGTTTAAAGCCAGGCCTTTGGCAGTGAGAGCAAGGAGTCCTAACCACTGGACTACGAATTCCCATCTGTTTTTGAAAATAATTGTTTGATTGGTAAACTTTTTAAATTTATTTTTGTTTTTGTTAAACTTCTTAATGAACTGTTTTTGTTTTCTCTTCAGTATATCTGTGCATGCATATATGCTCAGTATATGCGTATATACTTTTTGCAAACCCTTGAACTGTGGCCCACCAGGCCCCTTCGTCCATTGTATTCTCTCAGCAAGAATACTGGAGTGGGTTGCCATTTCCTCCTCCAGGGAATCTTCCTGACCCAGGGATCAAACTGGCATCTCCTGCATTGCAGATAGATGCTTTACTGCTGAACCATCCTGTCCTTTGCCCCCAGTATATCTGTAATGCCTAACAAAGTTCCTAACATATGGTCAATAAATGTTTGTTGAATTCAGCCCACCTATTTTAAGAATAAGGAACGTTAGATAAGATAAAAAGTATAGTTCAGCTTCCATATTATAGCCAATTCAGAGGAAGTGAAAGGAGTAAAAAGGGTGGAGAGAGAAGAAACTTGAGGACTTGAAAGAGAATGAAACAATAGAGTGATGAATAGAGTGATGGCAAGAAACCCCTACTTATTTATTTGTTGCTTCTGATTTTATGTCTTGATGTGAGTGGAATGCTTCCTTTTGCATCTTTTCTGGAGTTCTAGTCTCTGAAGGCAGCTTTACACACACACACACACACACACACATATATATATAAAATGAATATATATATAATGAATATATATATATATATATATATTACTGTGTAGCATGGTGAAGATTTGGACTCTGGAACCAAACTGCCCAAGTTTAAGTCTTGGTTTTGCTATTCACTAGCTGTGTGACAGTGGATTTAAATTCTCCTCATCCATAAAGGGATTTATCTGTAGAACTTTTTCCTATGTGTTTGTTTTAAGGATTAAGTAAATTAATACATACAAAGCACTTATAGCAATGTTAAGTTGCCCAGCACATTGTAATTATACAATACATTGTAACTGTTCCAACTGGTCAGAAAAGCTCATCTACTTAATCTTTGCACAGTTCAGTTCAGTTCAGTTCAGTCACTCAGTTGTGTCCGACTCTTTGTGACCCCATGAATCACAGCACGCCAGGCCTCCCTGTCCATCACCATCTCCTGGAGTTCACTCAGACTCACGTCCATTGAGTCAGTGATGCCATCCAGCCATCTCATCCTCGATCGTCCCCTTCTCCTCCTGCCCCCAATCTCTTGCCTATTCTAACTTACTTAGCATCTCTTGTGTCATCCCGACTGCTTTAGTAGTTAAAGCTTATACTCCTGCTACCACTGCTCCACTTCTGTTCTATTACAGAAGTTAACCCTTGGACAGTCTGCTTAAAGTTTGGTTATTTTTCTGTATCTAGTTCTGAGTCAGTGGCAGAAGCAAAGGTATCTTTGTATACATAAAGATCTCCCATCTTTTTTCCAAAGCGAATATCAACTTGAATGATCTTATGTAATACAGACAGTTGTTATAAATGATTTTTCCTGAATCAAACTGACACCTGAATCTAGACAAATTAAAAAAAAAAAGACAAACACATATATAGAAATAGTATTACTTGTTTTTTACCAGAGTGGAATCATAAAATTTCTCACAATTTGCTTTTCCATTTGACAGTTTATCATGATCTCTGTAAGTTAGTATATACATATATCTAAATCCATCCTTTTATTTAGTTTATGCACATACAGTTTTTACATAAAGGAGTTTTTTTTTTTTTTCCCCCCTCACTGCACCCTTCATCCTTTAAAATACTTGTGTTAGCATGTTCTGGTACCACATGAAAAATATACATACACATATGTGGGGTTTGGGCTTCCCTGGTGGCTCAGTGGTAAAGAATATGCCCGTCAGTGCTGGAGAGGCAGGTTCAGTCCCTGTGTGAGGAAGATCCCCTGGAGAAGGAAACGACAATCCACTCCAGTATTCTTGCCTGGGAAGTCCCATGGATAGGGGAGCCTGGCGGGCTACAGACCATGGGGTCATAAAAGAGTCGAACACGACTTAATGACTAAACAACAACAACAATGCAGGGTTTGATGGGCTGTTTGGTTACAAAAATAGGATCATATTGTACCCATTTCTCTGCATTTTACTCTTCTCATTCAACACTATCTCCTGAGAAATCATTCAGAAGTCTTGGTATATCTCTAATTTTTTTCTTCTTTTTAAAATAATTGAGGTATAGTTGATCTACAATATTATATTGGTTTCAGATATATACCATAGCGATTCTATATCTTTTCTGTACAGATGATCATATAATTTTTATTTTTCATTTTGTTAATGTGCTATATATCACATTGATTAATTTGCAGGTATTGAACCATCCATGCATCCCTGGGATGAATCCCACTTGATCATGATGTATGATCCTTTTAATGTATTATTGAAATCAGTTTGCAAATCCTTTGAGGACTTTTTTGTCTATGATCATTAGTGATATTGGCTTGTAATTTTCTCCTTTTGAGATATCTTTGGTTTTGGTATCAAGGTGATGCTGGCTTTGTGGAATGAGTTTGGAAATATTCCTTCTGTAATTTTTGGGAATAATTTGAAAAAAAAAATTGTTAGCTCTTTTCTAAATGTTTGATAAAATTCATCTGTGAAGCCATCTGGTCCCAGACTTTTGTATGTTGGGAGTTTTTTTAACTACTCATTCAGTTTTATTACTGGTAATTGGTCTGTTTATATTTTCTATTCCTGTTTTAATTTTTGGAGATTATATATTTCTAGGAATATGTCCATTTCTTCTAGGTTGTCCATTTTATTGGTATATATTAAAGATAGCTTTATTAAGGGATAATTTGTATACCATAAAATTTACCCATTTTAAGTTTACAGTTCATTGAGTTTTTGCTAACTTACTAAGTTGTGTAACCATAATTATAATCCAGTTTAGAAAATTCTGTCATAACCCCAAATTCTCTTTAGTCTATTTGCAGTCAGTCCTACTCCCATCCCCAGCAGATCTGCCTTCTGAGTGTGCAGTTTTGCCTTTTCTAGAAATTTTAAATGGAATCTTGGAATATTTAGTCTTATTATGTGGCTTTTTTCACAGAGCTGTTTTTTGAGGTTTGTCCATGTTGTAGCATATGTCAGTAGTTCTTTTCTTTTTACTGTCAAGAAGTATTTCATTGTCTGGATATATACCACATTTCATTTATGCATTTACTAGTTGAGACAAGTCAGATGGTCTTTATTCCCTTTCTTCAAATACATTTTTAAATAGAATCCTAAAATCTTTCATGTACTCTTTTTAAGACCAGTGATAATAGAACTTCCTTGATTCTTGTGGAAGAGAGGAGTTCAGAATTCTACATTTTTAACCTTTCAGGTACTTCCTTAGGGACCTTGGAACATAGTTGGAAAACTACCAATCTGAAGCATACTCTAGGAATATCTTACCCTTTATTAAGAAAATATATGTATAAATGCTAATATCCAGAGGAAATAAAGTGAAGAAAACCTTTGTGGTGTTAGGAAACACTTTTTTTAAAAAAAACCAGAATGTGTGATAGATCAAATATATTTTCCAAGGAAATGATGATATTGTCTATACAATTTGGCTTTTCTGCAAGGACTTTGGGGGAATGAGTTCATGCCTACCTTGTGAAATGCTGCCTATTTTAGTGACTTATTTTAATCTTTTTAGTTGTTCACATATTTTTTTTTTCCAATCAGGCAATTATTATAGTTTGCGTTCTCAACATGAGAAAGCAGCCTTGTATTTCCAGAGAGCCTTGAAATTGAATCCTCGGTATCTTGGGGCCTGGACGCTGATGGGACATGAGTACATGGAAATGAAGAATACGTCTGCTGCTATTCAGGCTTATAGGTAAGGTTTTAGTTGGACGGTGAGGTGGAGCAGATTGTTGTGATTTTAGGAACCTCTGGGAAGATCACCTGGAGAAGGAAATGACTTCGCACTCTAGTTTTCTTGCCCATGGATAGAGGAGCCTAACAGGCTACAGTCCGTGGGGTCCAAAGAGAGTCGAACACAGCTGAGCAACTAACACTTTCACTTTATTGAGTCTGCAAGTCGCTAATTTTGATTCTGCCTCCTTACCAGTTTTCTCTTCCATTTCTTAGGCATGCTATTGAGGTCAATAAGCGGGACTACAGAGCCTGGTATGGCCTTGGGCAGACCTATGAAATCCTTAAGATGCCGTTTTATTGCCTTTATTATTATAGACGGGCCCACCAGCTTCGGTAAGTCTGACCACCACCTGATGATATGTTTGTTGTGGGAAGGACTGACACTTTTCTCTTTGGATAACTACTGAAGAATCACAGTGAATGGTTTTGACTTTTGGAGACCTAAGTTTAAACATGCCATATGTTGTTTGGTCATTTTTATGTAGTGTATTCTACTAATATGTTAATAGCATAACTGTGGGGACTTCCCTGGTGATCTGGTGGTCAAGAATCCGCCTTGTAATACAGGGGATGTGGGTTCGATATGTGGTTGGAGAACTAAGATCCCACATGCTGTGGAGCAACTAAGCCCAGGCGCCACAACTACTGAGCCTGTGCATCACAACTTGAGTCCCTGCCCTGCCGTGAGAGATCCTGCATGATGCAATGAAGACCCCCCCCCCCCATGCTGCAACTAAGACCCAAGGCAGCCTAAGTAATTAATTAATTCATTTTAAAAGTAGGATAATTGTGAACATAAAATAATATATGAAGTATTGGATTAAAGCCCATTCCTTTCATAGGTTTGAAACAGTTGTGGTGGTGGTTCCTCAAGGGAGGACTTCAGTTATCTTTAAAGTCTTTGCTCAGGTTTCCTATTTCTCGTTCCTCACAGGCCCAATGATTCTCGTATGCTGGTTGCTTTAGGAGAATGTTATGAGAAACTTAATCAACTAGTGGAAGCCAAAAAGGTACCTGAAATTGGGTTCTGGAGAATTTATGTGGAAACCTAATGTTTGGATGAGGGGTCAAGCTATTGGTGCTTAATTTTCCTTCATTTGTATCTGTCTACATAGGGAAGTCTGAATATTTATAGGCTCATCGTGTGTATAAAGCAAAGCAGGGCTGACATAGTGGGAATGTTAATATGTAGCCTGGACCTCAGATCTAGTAAAAAATGCTTTGTATTCTCTTAAGGCTGAACTTCAGGGACCTGCATGAGTCATGGCACATGGGGCAATGGTTGAAGTGACTAGTTTCTTTCTTTATTGACAGTGCTATTGGAGAGCTTATGCCGTGGGAGATGTGGAAAAGATGGCTCTGGTGAAACTGGCAAAGTGAGTGAAAGAGTGAAATGTTAGTTATATTTCTATTGGCTTCTATGGTAGGTGGATCCTGCATGTTCTAGAGCCTCTTATCCATCATCTACATGAATGAGGGGATGTTCAGTTCAGTTGCTCAGTCGTGTCCAAATCTTTTTGACCCCATGGACTGCAGCACGCCGGGCCTCCCTGTCCATCACCGACTCCTGGAGTTTCCTCAAACTCATGTCCATCGAGTCGGTGGTGCCATCCAACCATCTCATCCTCTGTCGTCCCCTTCTCCCACCTTTAATCTTTCCCAGCATCAGGGTCTTTTCAAATGTGTCAGTTCTTCGCATCAGGTGGCCAAAGTATTGGAGTTTCAGCTTCAGCATCAGTTCTTCCAATGAATATTCAGGACTGATTTACTTTAGGATTGACTGGTTGGATCTCCTTGTAGTCCAAGAGACTCTCTCAAGAGTCTTCTCCAGCGCCACAGTTCAAAAGCATTAATTCTTTGGCGCTCAGCTTTCTTTATGGCCCAGCTCTCACATCCGTACATGACTACTGGGAAAACCATAGCTCTGACTAGACTTTGTTGGCAAAGTAATGTCTCTGCTTTTAATATGCTGTCTAGGTCGTTCATAACTTTTCTTCCAAGGAGCAAGCATCTTTTAATTTCATGGCGGCAGTCACCATCTTCAGTGATTTTGGAGCCCCCCAAAATAGTTTGTCACTGTTTCCAACTGTTTCCCCATCTCTTTGCCATGAAGTGATGGGACCAGATGCCATGATCTTAGTTTTCTGAATGTTGAGTTTTAAGCCTAACTCAGGGTTGTAGTACAGTATATGAATACTGATCTGGAAACTTAGTCGTCTTGACTCAAGAGAATGCTAGTACTTTTTGAAGGGGAATTGTTTTCCCATTTGGAAAATTCAAGAACTAATTGAAAGAAATGGAATTTTATGTGAGAGCAGTCTGGAGAAACTAAGTTAGGTATCAGTCTCCTCCTAAGCCCCAGGAAAATACAGAATAACTCAGAAATGATAGGGAAAGAGGTTCTTAAATGCAATTTCATTCCTACTAATTATTTTCTGGATTCTTACAAAAAATCTGAATTGCTTGGTATCTTTTTGACCTGACTTAGGTTATTACCAGGCAGTTTTTGCAATGGTATATTATCCAGCTTAAGTATTTACTAACTTTCCCTCCATCACCAGAAGCAGAATGATTTGAAACTTTGATGAAGTAACCATCACTTCTGGGCACTAATATTATTCTGGGTCCCACTGTGTCATTTATGTCAAAATTTGTACTTGTCTATATATTGTCATTTTTTGATGTTACTTGTGTACTTTTACTTTTTTTTATCGCTAGCTTGCTTTTCAATATGATTTGTACCTAAAGACCAATTTCTTTTGTAGGCTTCATGAACAGTTGACTGAGTCAGAACAGGCAGCCCAGTGTTACATCAAGTATATCCAAGATATCTATTCATGTGGGGTATGTGTCATTAGCATGAGAATTGGGTTGCTGATCTTATTCTTATCACCTCAGTCATTCCTGCTTTCCTTATCTAGGAAATAGTGGAACACTTGGAGGAGAGCACTGCTTTCCGCTATCTGGCCCAATACTATTTTAAGTGCAAGCTGTGGGATGAAGCTTCAGCTTGTGCTCAGAAGTGTTGTGCATTCAATGATGTAAGTATCAGTACTTTAGTGAAAGACTTGGATTTTAAGTTTGAGGACATGACTTTACTGTGATCTGGGTGTGGAAGGTGGTTAAAAGGGTGAGTGGAGAGGTTACTTTGTTTTGAGGAACTTTATAAGTCAGTATTTTAGAACCTGGTTTTGAGAATAACCTTGGATATATTTTGATACATTTGCTTGACCTTGTTTCAGACCCGGGAAGAAGGTAAGGCCTTGCTCAGGCAAATCCTACAGCTTCGGAACCAAGGCGAGACTCCCTCCACTGAGATACCTGCTCCCTTTTTCCTCCCTGCTTCACTGTCTGCTAACAACACTCCCACACGCAGAGTTTCTCCACTCAACCTGTCTTCAGTCACACCATAG
The DNA here is from genome assembly GCF_016772045.2 of Ovis aries. Taxonomy (NCBI): domain Eukaryota; kingdom Metazoa; phylum Chordata; class Mammalia; order Artiodactyla; family Bovidae; genus Ovis; species Ovis aries. The sequence goes on along the minus strand of NC_056058.1, from coordinate 47,283,407 downwards.
TTGGCTGCTTTCAAACCTGAACATTGCCAGACCCATATTAAGCCTTATCTCCATGTAAAGAACAGCCACGTCTATTTTTCCAAGGACCTCTTTGTTTGTACAACTCCTTGGGGACAGTTTATAGAATCACCTTCAGAGTAGACTGACAGAAGAATCCTGGCAGTAACAGATACTGTCTTTTGCCAGTTTGAAGCACTTCTATCTCCCTTCTGTTCAGAGTGGCTACAGATCTTGGCCTTTTCCCCAGGTCTTTTGGCACCCCCACAAAACAACCCTTAACAGCACTTTAGCACAGGCAAGTCTACAGGAACAAAATTTAAATGCTGCTGGGAGTGGGAGATTTCTCTAGAAAGGGAAAGAAGAAAGCCTGCCACTTTACCCTCTGCTGACAATAGGGCACTGGATACCCTAGGAAGGTCAGGGCACTGGATAGATACACATGACTCATCATTCTTTGATGTGCTGAGCATGACTACTCTGATATCAGAGATTAGTTTTAAATGGATTCGAGCTGTACTTTTGTTCTCACTAGGAAGACATTCTTCCAAAACATGATTTTGGGGTGTCTCCTAGAAACTTTCAAATTGGAAGTAACAAGTAGAGTTGAACAGAGGGGCAAAAGGACTGAGTGTGGAACTGATGGCCCCTACTAAGGGGAAACGATGTCTAGAGTTAGCTATACCCTTACTAAAGCAGAGCAAGAGTTTCACAGATATTTGGGTGTGTAACTTTTGTGACTATACAGATAATAAACTCTAAGTTGGTCTGTTTTAATAAATATTTTTGACATAATTGTTTGTGTCTCTTCCCCCTGCCCCATCTCCAGCAGAATGATAACCTTCACCTGTCAGACAAGTTAAAAGTAATCATTTCTGCTGTATTCTTGGAGTTTCGGGCCTGTGCTCATGTGTTCCGTAGGAGGTAATATGCTGTGATTATGTCTGCTGTGATTGGTTTGTACAGTGGATACTATGGGTTATTCTGAGCTCAGGGCCCAGCCTTCCTTGATTCTTTTTCCAGAATAAGTTTGTTACCCATTCATCTCCTAATATATGACATTTCACTTTTTATTAAGGAAGGTTTAGAATATCTAATGTCCCTTGAATTCATTTCTTAACAAGATTTCTTGAGTTAGCTATATACCAGTTGCTGGTCTCCACTGCCATGCCTGTGCAAAGTTCCCAGGAGCCTGGATGATATTTGATTTTCAGTTTTTCTGCCCCTTTTATAATTTACTTCAATGATAATGCTAGACTTGGAATTCAGATTTAAAATGTGAATAATATCTTTATTTTAATATAATTTTTGTGTGCACAGAAACCATATAAGTAAAAAAGTGTAAGATTACATAGGTGATTATATTACAAAAGGGAGAAAAACTACTAGTGTCTGAATATTGCATTTTAGATAGAGTTTCAGGTATATATATGGTAAAGCTTTAAAGAAACCTATTTCTTAAACTGAGCAGCAGACCCACCTGAGGGAAGTGCTCTCTCCTCACAACCTTAGTATTTTTTGCCAAAAGGCCCAGATTTGAGTAAAGGGGAACGCCGTGAGCGCAGGATTCGGGCATAAGGGCTGCAGTCTGTGGAACTTTGGCAGGTGGGTGTTCGGGGAAGTAAGTTACGAAGAAACGGTTTCTTCCCTGGGGGCTGCTGGTTTGGTTGCTGGTTTTCCTGGTTGGCACCAAGGCGCTTTTTGGTAGAAGCCTGGCCTTGGAGTTTCAGTACAGTATGATACTGCTCCGCGATGCATGCTGCCTTCTTCCTAAGGTCCAGTTTTACTAGTGTCATATTATTCTGCAACTCAGCCAGCGTCTGATCCTAAGGAAGATGAACAGAGTTATAGAAAACATTTCTGTCTGATCTATTAGAGAAACTCAAGAAGGAAAGGTAATATACGCTATAGTTAATAAAACAACTTTTTACAAAGATTAGCTCTGTATGGTCAGAGCTTTAATTGAATGGTGTGTATGTTGGGGGTGGGTATTGGTTTTTAAGACCCAAACAAATAGCACTGAATAGGAGGACCTTTTCTAACACATCAGGTGGTATGAGCCTGAATTTTACTTAACCTCCAAGAACCTCAGTTCCTGGGTGGGTATCAAATTAGGATGTATTTTTTTACATTTCCATATATCTGGATGGAATCAGGGTGCATTTATTGATGACAGTGTCATAGGTTAATTGTTAGTGTTTTGTTTTACTATTGTATGTTACAGTTAAAGCATCTTGGATGAAATATGATAATATCTCCCTCCCTAGGATAGTTATAACAGAAAAAGCCTATAATAACTTAGCGTAACGCCTTATCTTCCTCACATATACTCTGACATGGGCTGATGGGATAAAGCGATATATAGGCTGCCCCAACCTGTTTGATTAAGATGTCATCACAAGTGGCCAAGGCTTGGCGAAGTTTTCCTGCTCCAGTGTTGTGGCAACAGGCTCTTTCCGCTGACTGGAGAGACTCACCAAGTTTCTGAAGCTCTGTCCGCAGTAGCCTTATATTCTGAAAAAGGAAGAGTAGGAACCAAATTGTGGCCAAGACGTCACACCAAATGACCTATAGGAGTCAGAGAACCAACCGTCTGAAGAGAAGTAAAATTAGAAAGGCTAGCCATAAGAATGCAGTAGCCACTCTCCAGGATGGCACAGAAAGCATCTTGTCCTCACGTAAACCAGGGATACAGTGCTGGAAACTGTCTTAGGTGAGAGCTTTGGTAATGGAGAAAGCTAATTACCTTCTGGCCCTCCTCTAACTTCTTGTCCACATCAACAATGAAAGGCTTGGCTGAGGGTGGGGGTTCTAACATTTTCTGGTACTTCTGCAGCTCTGAAGGGAAAAAACAATAACCTCACATGTGTAGGCTTTCTAGCCTTGGACTTACCTCTTTAACTGAATTAACAGTAGTTTGCAAAAAACATAACAAGTGAGGCCATGTGCATCCTAGAATGAAAGGTCAGGGGGATGTAGCTTGGCAGTCAAGGAAATTATGTTGGAGTTGGCCCCATAAGGCCTAAGTTTGAAGAACAGCTCTCCCTGAAATACTTCTGCTTGTGCCCTCTCTCCCTCTTCACCTTCAGTGGTGGAGTTTAGCTCTGCTTTGCATTGTTCCAGTTTAGCTTTAATCTCGTGGAGCTGTTGGGTGGAAACAGAAGCCAATCTTTGTGATCGCCGTAGGGACAGTTCAGACTCTGAGGGTTGATGGGCCACATGCTGCTGTCTGGCTTCCTGCAGGAGAGCTTCTAACTCTTTAATCCTCTCATCTCGCTCCTAAAGGGAAACAGAGAACACAATTCTATTCAGAGTCAGACAAATCCTATAGGTATAGATGACTGAAGGATGAACAAAAATTTCCCTGTAAATTAGCATTTACACCATTTCTTGGCCAGTCAAACTCTAAATAAGTTCATCAAATATAGACTGACATAAAGCACTAAGGGGGCGAGAGAAAGGTGAATTACACATTCCGCCCCTACTTTATCTCAGGCAAGCTAGTGATGGGAATCTGAGAAGCTACTTGGGGCTGGTTCAGGGCAACTCACCTGAAGTTCTTCTTGGTAAAAACTTGTCAGTGACTCCTTGAGGATTGTTAGTTTGTCTTCATACAGTTCCTCTAGTAGTTCCTTTTGTGTGTCCAAATGTTCACTGTCAGAGGAGAAAAGAGAAGTCAGTGCAGATTCTGAGGAGTGAGCTTGGAAAGCAGATCTTGAGGCACTACTCCACCCTAGTCTCTACTCCCTACCCTATGGTCTCAGTGATAGAACAAGAGGGGTTACTTGGCTGGTACCTGCACCACTGTTCTCGTTGTTGCATCTGCTCCACCATCTCATTGCAAATTTCATCACGGAGCTGCATCTCCAGCCGCAACTTTTCCTGCCGTTCTTTCAAAAGCAGTGCTTTCATGGCTTCTACCACCTGTAGGAGCTCCTAGGAGGGACACACAGGTCAGAGGTCATCAGAAGTCCATGCCCTAAAAAGGTACAGGTCCACTTGGAACATAGCATGGAAAATGTATAGTCATCAAGCTGCTGCACCAAAGTTTTCCTGCATTCTTACCTCCTTCCCATATGTGGAGATGTCAACTTCATTTTCAATGTCATCACCAAGGCCTGGGTCAGTCTTAGCTCCAGTCTCTAAGCTGGGAGAAGCGCGCAGACTGTGTTCCTTGAGGAATGAATGGATCGATGGAAATCCCAGTTGCACAGGTGGAGCATGCACAAGCTAGTGAGGGGAAAAAAATCTTAACTGAATCCATTACTAGTTCCTAGTAGCTTTCTGAAGTACAGGTACCAGCCCAAAGTGAGCACAATCATCCCACCTATAGCTTCGCACCTGGCTAGCAATGGCTGAGAACTTGGCCACATGAAGGGTCTCATCATAGGTAGATGCACAGGGATTCACATTGACAATCATGCAGGAGCGGCCTCGGCCTGTGAAGAAGCCTTGAAACACTCGAGTCAGCTTGCTGTCACGGAAGGGAACCAGGTTCTGCTTTGACCTGGCAGGGAATTAAAGAGAATAGTGCTGTGAGCAGAGCTCTAGCCCCTGAGGAGATACTAGCACTAGCCCCTGTGATGATCAGGAAGTCTCTTAGCAAACTGCAGAGTGCCAGGCCATCTGGCTTGTAGTGAAAAGCTTACCGGTTCTGCTGGTTTTGGCGCAGAGCAGCAATACAGCGGCCCAGGGTATGCAGAGAAGTGTTAATGTTTCCTGCTTCCTTCAGCCGCTCACCACTCTTTTGATCTTTGCAGCGCTCTGAGCCAGCGAGATCGCAGAGTGATAACCTTGAGTGATGGACAGGATCTGACATTAGGACCCCACGTTATATGCTTTTTAGCCCCTTCATATAGTTCTAGGGAGGGGAGGACCTATGAAGAAACTCTGTACCCAAGGAAACAGAACATGAATCTAATGGAAGTAATTCCTCTGAGGACTGTCTTGTCCCCTCCCCCAACCACCATTTAAGGCCCCAAAGCCCAAATTTCTAAATGGAAAAACTTACTCGCTAATCTTGGGGATTATATCTCCTTCCCCCTGAAGGTGCAGGATCCGGATTGAGAAGATGCTATGACTAGAAGTTAAAAAAAATAAAAGTCACTGCATATCTTCTATGACCAGTTGGAGGACTAATGTTTCCTGAAACACAGTGAAAGGCTGACTCATTAACCTACTAACCTGCGGCTGGAGTTGTGGTTCAGGTGGGTGCTGGCAAAGCTCTGGTTTTTACGACCCACTTTCAGGAGCTTCCAGGCCTCCTCAGCATCCTGAACATGAATCCAATTGAGATCTGACGTAAAGATGAGCATACATAAGATGGGAGCAACTAACTCTTTTCCAAGTCTCTCCCAAGGTCCCCTCCAGGGTTCATGCCAGCCACTGTGCTTTCCCATACCTTTTACATAGGGATTGCCATTCTGATCCTCACACAGCCGCAGAGTCTGCCTCTTGCGCTGCTGGCTAGGCGGTTCTAACAGGTCATAAAGCAGTTCATTGTAGATCTCAAAGAAGGAGATCCAGATGGAGAAGCGAAGATCTGCAGGGACACTTACAGGGGCAGTGTCTGGTTGTGCCCATCGGTGACTCATTTCTGGGGAAAAAGCCAATGTCCAGAGCATCAACTCAAGGGTAATCCACCTCTCCTTTAGCCTGCAGGGGCCGCAGAAAGTGGAACACAGGTTACAACCTCTGATCTTTACCCTTGAGTTTTGGGGAGCAGAAAATGGATTCCTACTGTTGGTTGGCACAGAGCCCAGTCATGGTACATACCATCCAGCTGGCTACTGCTGGGAAACTGGCTACTGGAGGAGAGCCCTGCAATGCCACTGTCAAAGCTGGTGCTGGTACCCATCCGGCTGTCAATGTAGACACTTTTCTTCAAGGAGGTGGACAGCTCCTCCTGGAGGGGTCCAGGGATAAGATAAGCACAAAACTTTCTGGAGGTTTGTCCCCTATCCCTGCCTCTGTGAACACCAACACTTTACCTCTTGGAGGCCTCCATTTAGTAGGGCCAGTTTCTTTAATTCCTCCTGCCGGATCTGCTTGCTGTCTAGCCACATTACCTCAGTGGAGAACAAGGGCTTCAGATTAGGTGTTGGATGAAGCTGGCCTTGGAGGCTATTGAAGATCAGAGCCAGGGACCTGGGCAGGATCCCACCATCCTTGATGGTACCTGGAGGCATGCGAAAGATTGACAGTTGCAGCAAGCAGTGTTCAACTCAGAGCATCAAAAGCCAAGGACAGTCAGCAGTTCTGTGAGGTCTAATACTCACCTTGAATTGTGTAGGTTTTCCCTGAGTTGGTGACTCCATATGTATAGATGAGCCAGTTCTGTCCTTTAAGTACATCCTTTACCATCTCCTTCACAGTCAGGTTGAAGAAAGATGCTTGTCCCACTTCTGGTCCAAAGATCTAGGGACAGACTCAATTTCTCAGAGGCCCATCCTTCATCTGGAGAAGGCAATGGCAACCCACTCCAGTATTCTTGCCTGGAAAAATCCCATGGATGGAGGAGCCTGGTAGGCTGCAGTCTATGGGGTCGCTAGGAGTTGGACACAACTGACCAACTTCACTTTCACGTTTCACTTTCTTGCACTGGAGAAGGAAATGGCAACCCACTCCAGTATTCTTGCCTGGAGAATCCCAGGGACAGGGGAGCCTGGTGGGCTGCCATCTATGGGGTCACACAGAGTTGGACATGACTGAAGTGAGTTAGCAGCAGCAGCAGCATCCTTCATCTCCCACTTTTCCCTGTGTCAAGCCAGAAAATACATCCCTTCCTGGGTGGTTGGCTCTGGAGACTACTCAAGCAGCTTCTTCCTGCAGTGCTACCAGTTGCTGCCTAAATACTCTCTGCCAGTCCATCTTTCATCCAAATCAACAAATACTTACAGAATGCTATCCACTAAGTCCAATGCTGCACACAATATGGAGCAACATAATGGTCACAAGCATGGGCTTGGTAGATAGATGAATCTAGATTCAAGTCCTAACTCTACCAATGACTAGCTACATGGCCTCAGGAACATATTCAATGAGTCACAATATCCTTACCAGGAAAATAGGAACAGTGATGATAGTAACAACAGAGTTGTTGGGAATTAATAGTACATGACAAACTCACAACACATAAGGGTCCCCAAAACTGTAGACATGCATATATAATAAACTCAGTCAAGTAAAATGCTTTCCTTCTGAAGAGGGAATAAAGTTGCCCCTACATGTTGGTCCCTTGTTTACATATCAGTAACTCCATACCTGGGAAAAGGTGAATCTGTGGGTGGCCTGTCCAATTCCTCGTTCGTTGCTCTTCTGGGCAAAAGAGTCCTTGGGTGCCTGAAGGGCAAGGGTCTCCATATTCTCAATACAGACACAACCCTGAGATGGGGGAAAACAGTTGTCACAGAAGGAAACAATTCTGGGAACCTCTGCTGTACGTATCATTCCTTCTTTTAAATCCTCCCTCCTCAGAAACGTACCTGATCCTCCTGTCGTTCTAACTCCGAAGGTAACAAGGGCCTGACCCTCAGGTATACTTTCACCTTCTCTATACCATCTTCAGATGGAACCTGTTAGTAGAATTCCCAGTCAGAATCACAGATTAATCTCAGTTACTTCTGAGCAGATGGGCAAACACAACATAGTCTCTGGGAATCATGCTAACACTATCCCAATTAACTTCAGATGACTCTGCCATTACTCTGGTTCCATAATCATTCCAACCCACATGGAGGTTTTCAGTAATGACCATTCCTTGTCTCTTCAGTATCCTGCAAACTTGGCGTACCACAGATTATCTGCATCAGAAGTGGCTGACTGGTATGAAAATCAGTGTGTAATATTCACAGTAGTGAAGCACTTTGCGTGTGTGCTAAGCCACTTGTGTCTGACTCTGTGACACTATGAACCATAGCCCGCCAGGTTCCTCTGTCCATGGAATTTTCATGTGCTCTGTCCAAGAATACTGGAGTGGGTTGCCATGCTCTCCTCCAGGGGATCTTCCCGGCCCAGGGATTGAACCCATGTCTCTTACGTCTCTTGCATTGGCAGGTGGGTTCTTTACCATTAGTGCCACCTAGGAAGGCCCAGTTAAGCACTTTGGAGGCAGACATACCTGAATTTGAGTCCCAGTTTCATCATTTAGTAACTATGAGATCTTAAATAATCACACCCACCATGTTCATTTAACAAATATTTATAGACATCTACTCTGGCCTAGAAATTCTAAGAGGCTCTGGTAGCCCACAGTGAAGAATATTACCAATGCTTCTGCTCTCATGAAACTTCTACAGAAGAGAAGACTTCTGAGTGGAGCTGTTCTCAACTATGGCCATTTCCCTTTCAAGAGACATTTAATAATGTTAGGACAGGTTTCCTGGTTTTCACAAATGGGAAGGAGCTACTGAATTCTAGTCGGTAGAGGCCAGGAATGCTGCTTAACATCTTAAATTGCACAGGATAGCCCCCATAACAAAGAATTATCTGGCTCCAAACATCCATAATGCTGCACCTGAGAAACAGCTCAGCAGAAAGTTAGTTTCCTTAAATGGAAGGTACGGTTGATATTAAAACCTGAATGTACATTTCACCTACTTAATGGTGATATGACCTTGTGCAAAGTAACTAAAATGTCTGGGCCTCATGGTGAAGGAGAGACAAGGACTGCCTTTCCTCATAGGATAAATTGAGAGTAAGCGTTCAGTTTCATTAATGCAACGCAATTAATAGCTTTCTTATGGACACACAACTGTACATTTTTTACTTATCATGCTCTTAATTTTGAGTTGACCTGTCAAACTCTAGAATTGCTGGGTTTTTTTACCTCATGCTTCTCTGTATGGACAGCTAGTAGGCTGATTATATCACTTTCAGTCCCCAAGCCACTCTTCAACTCCTTTACCTGCTTGTCTTCCAGGGAGGTGGAGATGACAGAGCAGTCTGACAGCAGGTCCTTGCGTATAACAGATCCCAAATCTGCAGCTGTGGACTCAAACATGGGGGAGACTACGACCTCCTCATCGGACAGCAAGCCAGCTGGTGGAGAAAGGATCCCTTGCGACATGGCAGCAGGGGCAGTTTAGGTCTAAAAAGAGACAAGAGTGGGTAGGGAGGAGAACCTTAAGGGATAAAAGGGGCTGAAGAATTCGCCCTCTTTTCTAGGTAAGAAACAATTCCCTTGCCCCAGGGCAACCTAGTCTCGCTGCCTGAATTCCTACTCCCTTCTCCTTTCGACTACCAGCAAACGGGAAAGAGAGAAAGAGTTAATCATTTAATCCAATCTGAGGCAGCATTTCGGACCGCGAACAGGAATGAACAGATATCTAACTCCGAAAACATAAGGCCAAGTTCCAAGTAGGGAGCCTCCCTCAGCCGTGTCAGAAGCCCTAGGCTCATTCTCTATACCTCGCTTCTAGGCCCACGGTGAGGACAGAATTATTAAGAAAAACAGAAATGGCGGCAGTTCCGCTTTCTGAATGCCTAATCCGCCAGAGCAAAGGTGCCCCAACTTGACTCAAGTTCAGCCGCACACTTACCTAAAGACGCCACACTTCTACGGGACCGGCTCACTCACACCCCACAGCCGAAACTGGGCTTTCGGCAGCTTGAGAGGACAACCCCACCCACGAAGCGCACCTTTGTTTCTGATACAATGTTTTAAATTGCGCGCTGAGTTCGTTCGGCCAATCAGATAGCGAACCTTGCACCTACCAATCAGTGCAAGGGGGCGGGCGAAACCCGGAAACGGTTTTCTTAGGCTTGACCTCTCTGCTCAAATGTGGGACGGGTTACCAACTGTTGGATTTTGGAGCTGGGTCAACTGGAACTTCTGTTTATCAGTTTTTCTTGAACCCTAGGCATTTCTTTTCTAAGAAGCCTGAAGGAAATCCTAAGGCTTCAGCCACCATTCTCTGTTCTTTCGCACATTCCTTCTCAGGAACTCACAAGAATACCTGATTTGGGGCGCTGGTTCATCCTAGGGTGGGGAGAGGGGACTACATTTCCCAGGACGCACCGCGAATAAACGCTGGAACGCTATCTCCCAGAATTCCTTGGGCTTCAATTCGGCCAGAAATCTTCCTTCGGGGGTTGGAGACGTCGGGGCCAAGATGGCGACGGGAACGGGCAGTAAGTATCTGCCTTGCTCTTGCGTGGAAGGTGTTTGTAGAACCAAGGCCAGGCAACAGATCTGTCACACTCTTAGGGAGTAGAAGCAGTGATTCACCTGAGAGCCCAGAGCCATCAGAGACTTGGGCTCGAGCGGCGCTGTTAAGGCCAGCGGTTGGGGGTTGAGGGCCCAGAAGCGTGAAGTCTTACACTTAAGTAAGGCCGCGGAGTTTTTTTGCTTTTAGAATTTTTATTTATTGGCTGCGCTGGGTCTTCGTCGCTTTCCGTGGACTGTTCTCTAGTTGCCGCGAGGAGTGCTCCTCTCTAGTTGTGGTGTGCAAGGCCACGGAGCTTTGAGAAAAGCAGCCTAAGAAAATTCTTGTATGTTTGTCAGCTCTGCGGGGTGAGAGGGAAAAAAGGTGCCTTAGAGGCTCCGGCGTGCGGACAGAGATGCTGTGAGCCATATGGAGTGGCCGGGGTCCCAAAGAGTCATTTTCTGACGAACATTTGTGAGGCCTGTACTCACAGAGAGATGGGACATGTTAATCGTGAGCTTTTTCTGCCACTAGGGAAAAAATACATTTCCTGTATCTCAGCCATTTCCCTCTGTTTCAGGGACTGAGAAGGTCTTGTAGGCCTAACAGCTTGAGGGGAATGGGTGTAACTGAGAGAAGTAAACAAGTTTATGCTAAGAAGGAGGCGGGGCAGTAGCGGGGGTTGGCCGCTCGGAATCCTGGGAAATAAGGCCTGGGGTCCACTTTGGAATAAAGCATTCTTTTTTTTTTGGCCAGGGCAGAGCTGGGAGGTTGGTGGTTGGCAGGATCATGGGACCCACGTCCCCTCTAGGGAAAAGGCACAGACTTAACCACTGGACCACCAGGGAAGTTCCTGGAATAAAGCATTCTTAAAACTGGGTTTTTTGGAAGAACTGCCCTAAATTAACTTGACTTTTTTTTTTTTAAATATGGTAGAGTAACCATGGCATTTACAGAAAAATGTTTTGCCAGATAATCAAGTGCAGTTCTCAAGCAATGAATAGGCACCATCCTAGTGGTGGTGTTTACTAGAGAGGTGAAAATCAAGATTTGGTGATAGTGGCTCACTTTGTCCTTACAGGTTAGGACATTTTTGTATTAGACTTTTAATCCTCCCTTTGGGACTTAGTGCCTCAGTGGTTGTCTCTAAATCTTTCAGAACATAAGCTGCTGAGTACTGGCCCTACAGAGCCATGGTCCATCCGAGAGAAGCTGTGTTTAGCGTCTTCTGTCATGAGGAGTGGAGATCAAAATTGGTAAGGTATTTAGGATATCTGCTTCCTTGGGTATTAGAAACCGTTTTTTTTTTTTCCCCTTCATGTAAGTACCGGTGGATTCCAGTAGTTAACGTTTAAGCAGTAGTTAACAGCCTTCTTGAGATGCAATTACATATCACAAAATTATATTCACAGAATTCCCAGTATATTCACAGGATTTAACTTAATTTATTAAAATTATTAAAACTTATTAATATTTAATTTATTAAATTCACATAATTTACATAGGACCAATGCTAGAGTCTAATTTTACATTTTAAATACACTTGAAAGAAACCTCTTACCCTTAAGGAATCACTCTGCAAATCTCTTCGCCTCTCTAATATTTCCGCCTCCCTCACCAAACACTCATCTACTTTCTGTCTCTCTATAGCTTATTCTGATCATTTCATATAGATGGAATCATATACTTTGTGGTACTCTGGGGCTTAGCATAATGCTTTCAGGGTTCATGCTGGAGTATGCATCAGTACTTTATTCTTTGTTTTGATGAAATTGTAGTTCCTTGTATGGGTTTACCACATTTTGTTCATTTGTTGATGAACATTTGAGTGGTTTTTACTTTGCTGAATATTAATGCCGCTGTGAACATTTGTGTACAAGCTTTTGTGCAGGCATGTTTTCATTTCTCTTGAAAGAGTGGAATTGCTGGATCATAGTTGAGTTCAGTCACTCAGTCGTGTCCAACTCTGCTACCCCATGGACTGCAGCACGCCAGGCTTCCCTGTCCATTACCAATTCCTGGAGTTTACTCAGACTCATGTCCATTGAGTTGGTGATACCATCCAACCATCTCATCCTCTGTTGTCCCCTTCTCCCGCCTTCAATCTTTCCCAGCATCAGGTCTTTTCAAATGAGTCAGCTCTTCAAATCAGGTGGCCAAAATATTGGAGTTTCAGTTTCAACATCAGTCCTTCCAGTGAATATTCAGGACTGATTTCCTTTAGGGTGGACTGGTTTGATTTCCTTTCAGTCCAAGGGACTCTCAATGGATCATATTATAACTCATATTTATCTTTTTGAGGAACTGCTTTCAAACTAAAAAGTGGCCTCACCGTTTTACATTCCCACCAGCAATAAATGAGGGACCCAGTTTTTCTGCATGCTTGGCAAACATTTAGTCTTTTTGATTATAGCTATACTGCTGAGTGTGAAATGGTATTGTATTGTGGTTTTAATTTGTGTTTCTTTTAAGTACCAGAAAGTAGGACTGTGTGTGTTTTCCAATCTTTTTTTCTACCAGGACATAGTCTCATTTTTAACATTTGGTCTCCCCGCCCCCGACTTTTTTTTTTCTCTCCGTATCTAAAGTTACCTTTTAGTTGTCTTAAGTGTTAAAATTACTTAATAAACAAATTTGCATTTGTAGGGTTTATCTCTACTACTTTAACCATTCAAATGAGTTTATGAAAGCACCATTACTGATCACATGTAACACTTCTACAATTCTATGTATTTTTCAAATAACTTTTCAAAGAGAAAACCAGAATACTCTAGGTAGCAGCTATTCTTGAGCTGGTAAACACTGACAAAACAAAGCATGGTTATTTGCCGAATCTCAGATTGAGCTTAAATATAACTCAACTATAAACTGAATTCATTTTTATACAAAATATTAATATCAAGTAAACTGGATTGAAATAGAATCCAATATGTATATTTTATTACAGTTTTCTTTAGTTTAAGAACATTTAAGTAAAAGTTTGAAATTTTGAATTGTGTTTATGTTTTGAGGAGGTTCTTAAGATATAAAGTTCAAAATTCAAAATGGTATACATCTATATCTTATCTCCCAGGATTAGCAGTTCCTTGTGTGTTTCTCTGCCATTAAATTTTATACTTGAACAAATAAATATTTTCTTTTTTTCTCTCCTTTAAAAAAAAAATCCTTTATTTATTTTTGGCTGTGCTGGGTCTTAGTTGCTGTGCACGGGCTTTCTCTAGTTGCTGCGAGTGGCGGCTACTCTTCCTTGGAGTGTGCGTTGTGGTGACTTCTTTTGTTGTAGTCTGGGCTCTGAAGGCAGGGCCTTCGTTGCCCCATGACATGTAGAATCTTTGCAGAGTGGGAATTGAACCTGTGTCCCCTGAATTGGCAGACATATTCTTAACCATTGGACCACCTTTTCTCTCTTTAAACACAAGTGGCTCTGGAGTAGGAAATGGCAACCCTCTCCAGTATTCTTGCCTGGAAAATTACATGGATGGAGGAGCCTAATGAGCTACAGTCCATGGAGTTGGACACGACTGAGCACTCATGCACCCAAGCAATGTATAGTATAATTTTTACTGCTGTGTAAAGCAAATAAAGATCTTTCTCAAACATAACTGGTTATATACTATGCACCTTTTACTTTGGCACTGCTGCCTTTTTTTTTTCCTTCAACTTAGTATTATACCTTATAGATCATTGTATATCTTCATATGAATATCTAGGTCTTTTTAAAACAGCTGCATGATACTGTTTTATGGATATACCATAAGTTATTTAACTAGAACTTTGTTGATGGACATGTGCTAATAGAAATATAGTGTTGTATAGTTATTTGTGGATTTGTATCTTAGACAGACTGAAAGTGGAATTATTGATTCAAAGAACATACAAGTTAAAAAAATTTGTTAAGCATTTCAATTGCCCTACTCAGATTTGTTTCAGTTTATACTCCCACTGGTGATATGTCATACCTATTTTTCTGTGCCTTGGCTCATAGAATGTGTTGTTATGTATTTTTGATCATTGACAGTATAAGATCAAACTTTGAAATAGTTCTTGTATCTTTCACTTGCATCTGTCCTATGATGAGTGAAATTAAATATCTTCTGTTAAAAAGACACCTGTATTTCCTTTTCTGTAAATTGTCTATTCCCATTTTTCTGACTATTAGTCTTTCTCTTTAATTTTACTGGTAGGGTGGGGAGGGTGAAGGTAGCTCCTTATATATTAGGGAGATTAGCCATTTATCTACATCTTGGGGTACATTTTTTAAAAACTAGTGTGCTGTTTGGCTTTATTTGATGTAGTGTTTTTACGTTAAGGGTCTAAAATATAGTTTATTTATTAAAAGTTTTCTCTTAGAGCTCCTGGATTTTGTGACTTAATTAGAAAGTTCTTCCCTAGTCCAAGGTTATAAAATACTTTTCCTTTTTTTTCCCTAGTACTTCTGTGTACATTTAAAAAAATATTTAAATCTTGATTTGGAGGCTTTTCTTGATTTAAAGAAACTTTGTTATAAATCAGACTTTATTTTTTGCTGATAGTTGTCTACATAACAATGTTAAAGTGAATTTTTTAATAAACAAACTCTATGAAAGCATTATCCCAACACAGAATTTAAAAAGTCGTATAAGTGCATCATAGCAGAAAATTGTCTTTTTTTTCCCGAAAATACTGTTATAAATATGTTCTGTATCACCACATATATTTCATAGTTACTTTTATGGGTGTAATATTTTCTTGAGGGGAAGTACCATAAGTTAAATGTGCTGTTACAGGCATTTAGGAAAAACCTAACTGTTCATCAGTCTGATCAGCACACTTGTGGTTATCGCAGGGAGGATGTCCGTGCCTTCTTCCTGGTGCTTCTTTTGTTGAAATTATTTTCATATATTACATTCTTAAGAACTGTATTAGTAGATCAAAAGATAACTTTTGGGAGTCTGGAATATTGCTTCTCAAAAGACAGATATTTTCTAAAAGAACCAAAGAAAAAATTTCCTAAATGAACAGAAATGATACCTTAGTGTAGGTCCTCATACCTTCACTTTACTCAGGAAATACATCATGTAGGGAAACCGTTTATCAATGATACTTTCCCTCCAAAATGACTTTTCAGTAGCTGTGTCCTTTGCCATAGTCATGTATTGCAGAATGTTTCCCAGTAGCAGTTTTTTCTCCAGATTTTGTACTCTAAACCTTGAACTGTGGATGTATACCTTCTCTCTCTCTCTCTCTTTTTTTTTTTTTATTTAGTGTGTGATGCTTTTCTCATTTTGTAGGGTATCAGTTAGCAGAGCAATCAAGCCCTTTGCAGAACCTGGCCGCCCTCCAGACTGGTTCTCTCAAAAAGTAAGTTCCCAAGTACATGTTCTTTTAGAGCATTTTTTGGGATGTAAAGTGGGTTCCCTTTCAGGTCCTGCCCACCCCCCCTGCCCTTCCACCCCTGTTTTTGTTTTTTTTTTTTGTCTTTAAGTATCTTGCTCATTTGGGCTTCCCTGGTTGCTCTGTGGTAAAGAATCTGCCTGCCAATGTAGGAGATACGGGTTGGGCCCCTGGTTGGGAAGATCCCCTGGAGAAGGAAATGGCAACCCTCTCCAGTATTCTTGCCTGGGAAATCCCATGGACAGAGGAGCCTGGATGGGCTACAGTTCATCAGAGTTTGACAAAAGAGTTTGACACAACCTGGTAACTAAATGACAACAACATCTTGCTTATTTATTTATTCTTATATTTGTTTCTTTTTTAAATATTATTGAAGTATAGTTGATTTACAATGTGTTAATTTCTCCTCTCCACACCCTCCCCCTGATAACCACAAGTCTGTTCTCTGTATCTGGAAATCTGTTTCTGTTTCATACATATGTTCATTTGTATTGTAGTTTAGATTCTACATATAAATGATATCATATGGTATTTGTCTTTCTCTTTCTGACTTACTTTGCTTAGTATGATCTCTGATTCTATCCTTGTTGCTGCCAATGGCATTATTTCATTCTTTTTTATGATTAATAATTCCATTATGTGCATACATACACACTTCACTTTCTTTATCCATGCATCTGTCGATGGACATTTAGGTGGTTTTCATGTCTTGACTGTTGTAAATAGTGCCGCTATGAACATTGAGGTGCATATATATTTTCAAATTATTGTTTTGTCTAGATATATGCCCCAGAGTGGGATTACTGGATCATATGATAATTCTATTTTTTATATTTTGTGGAACCTCTATACTGTTTTCTATATTTACATTTCCAACAATAGTGTTAAAGGGTTCTCATTTCTCCATACCCTCTCTAACATTTATTATTTGTAAACTTTTTAGTGATGGTCTTTCTGACCGCTGTGACCAGGTCCTGCCCTTTTAAATCACAAGGCTTTTGTACCATGAAGAGTAGTTGAGAATACTTTTCCTTTTTCTCAGTATTTGCCAATCCATCCATGTATGCTCACACTATTACAAACTATTCTTTTCAGTGTAGCATAGGAGTGAAAAACCCAGTCTTGTACATTAGACAGATCTGAGTTTAATATGATTTTACTTAAAACTTTGAACCATGATCCTTAGTTTTCTGATTTGTAGAATAGAGATAAAAGTTGATTCAAGCTTGTTTAAAAGATTTTGTTGAGATAATACCTAGAAAACATTTAGTTCAGTGCCATGTATATGGTAACTACTCAGTAGATATTAAATATTGGCTCTTAGCTTGTCTCTCCCCAATACACAAATTCCATGCCAGAATTTGTATTACATATTATACAAATACATATTTGTATTCTGTATTATGGTGTTGATTGTTTTGAACTGATTTGATTGCAAAGTAATTTGTCCTAAGCTACTCATACCTTAAATATAGCTCTCCTGTCTAAACCTTAGTGTATTATGTTGAAATTTTAAAAAGTCGTCCGTTTTTAGGCTTGGTCATCATGTTTTCACTTTTTCCACAGCACTGTGCTTCCCAGTACTCAGAGCTTCTAGAGACCACGGAGACCCCAAAGTGAGTACAGAGCCAGGCATTTGAACCAAATCTCTTTAGTGGAGAATATTTACTGTAGAAGTCTGCTTTTTTTTAAAACAAAGAAATTATTTATATTATGGTATGAAAAAATTGTAAAAATATAATAGTAATAATCTTTGGTTATGTGGTGAAGATGCCTCAAAGAAAGCAAGTGGGAGTAGAAATAACGTTCTTCTTATTCAAGTCTGTATGTGTTTTTTAAAATTTTCCATAGGCGGAAACGGGGTGAAAAGGGAGAAGTGGTAGAAACTGTTGAAGATGTCATTGTTCGGAAACTGACTGCTGAGCGAGTTGAGGAACTAAAGAAAGTGATAAAAGAAACCCAGGAAAAATATAGGTACATACCAGAGAGAATGCAAAATGGTTGGGAGAGACAAATGGGGCTACCTTACTCTAGTCAGAAATTTTTAAATAGATTGAAAAACCTAGTCTACCCACCTCTCATCCTACAGACGACTGAAAAGAGATGCAGAACTAATTCAAGCTGGGCACATGGACAGCAGATTGGATGAACTTTGCAATGACATTGCGATGTGGGTTATATTATTTTTCCATCTATACTCCTTCTCTTTTTGCCCTCTTTACTCCTTATGTAATCTGGTTTATTTCCTACATCTGCTACCCCTTTAGACTTGAGAGATTTTTGGAAAGGGACAGCTGCAGAGTGGCCTGGAAGCTGGGAGGGGGTGGTGAGTCTTAGAAGGTAATGTGATAGAACATTTCACGTGAGAACATAACTTAGTTCTAACTTAAAAGTGGCTCTAGTTTGCTGAGGTAAAGAACTGGTAGTTAGGTAGTATACTCAAACTTCCCTATTTTGCTGATAAAGTTTGTGTGTGTGTGTGTTTTTTTTTTTCCTTTAGGCTTTTCCTCTAAAAAGAGCTAGCCTGGCAAAAAAAAATTTCCTTGTGAGGGCACTATGAACTGTGGAGGAGCTAGAGTCGGCTAGGATCTAACCCTTAATTTTCTCTTTAGGAAAAAGAAACTGGAGGAAGAGGAGGCTGAAGTGAAGAGGAAGGCTACAGATGCAGCATATCAGGGTAAGGTGAACCTAATGACTAGCAGTTGACTGTGCAGTACTGCATGTTGATGGCAGGCGGAAAATATTTGTTAACACAGAATCCACTAATTCCAATTTACTTGCACACTTTCCTTTGTCATCTTCTCTTTCATCAGAATAAAAGTGTCCCTTTGTGTCCAGGAAGAAGCTCTTAGAAAGTGAGCTCTATTCAGAACTCACTTGACCTTGTGTTCTTTTAAGTACAAAAGCCTGATAATAACCTACTGAACATAAACAAGGTTTTAGAAGTCAGATTCTGTAAAAAGACTGAGAATAGCTCAGTCACTGGATAAGGGGGGAAACTTAAGCATTTATAACTCCAGGATTACATGCTCTGAACCAATAAGGTCTTTCCTTGTTTAAAGCAGAATCTCAAGTTGTTGTAGAGGATACTGAAGGATGTTTAAACTACTTTCCTACTCTAGGAACTTTTACGGTATACGAATTTGCTCATAGGAAAAATTAGGCTAAAAACTTGCAAAGAAAGCTTTCTAATCTAGATTCTTAACACTGCTTTAGTAATACAACATCTCTATTTGTCTTTTGTTGTATAATAGCAGAGTCTAGTTTTATTTTTTTAATCTTGAAGACAGAAATCCTTTTTTATGTTCTAGCCCGTCAAGCAGTAAAAACACCCCCTCGGAGGTTACCTACTGTGATGGTCCGCTCTCCTATAGATTCTGCCTCCCCTGGAGGTGATTATCCACTTGCGGACTTGACTGCAACCACTATGGAAGAGGCCGCCTCTGGGGTGAGTGTATTTCCATCCACAGGAATTGATCAGCAAGGGGCAATAAGCCAGCTGAGAGCTGAGTAATGAGGAAACCACTTTTGGCTTAAAGACTGTTTCCTCTCTTGGTCTGAATGCTGAAGACTCATCATGTTCTGTGCTTTAGGATAAGAATGGACCTAAAAACATTGAGCCTTTTGAACCGTTCTTAGAAATAGGTAAAAGACTAAGTTAAGGAATTACTTGTAAGTGTACTGGTCTTATGAAATTCTTGCTGAAATATAGGATGACTTCTTTGTAAATACAATATTGGTAGTGGGTAAGGAGTTTATAAAAGGCAAGTTGGGTGGAAAGATTGGGTCATTTTGGGTTTGAGTGGGTGGAAGAGAAAAATTTGGGAGGGAGAAAGGTGTGATTAAGAGCAAGAGGGGTTGAGGGTTTCTGGGCAGTTCCGCTCAGGACTAATACAGTAATAGTTAGATACACTAACCCATCCAGATTAGTAGGGAACCTTCCTGAGTTTGAGAAGTCAGATAAAGGTTCTCTGTTGTCTCTTAGGTAACCCCTGGGACTTTGCCGAGTACCCCAGTCACCTCGTTTCCTGGAATTCCTGACACCCTTCCTCCAGGCTCTGCACCCTTAGAAGCCCCCATGACCCCAGTAACAGATGATTCACCCCAGAAAAAGATGCTTGGACAGAAAGCAACTCCACCCCCTTCCCCTCTGCTGTCAGAGCTCTTGAAGAAGGGCAGCCTCCTGCCTACTAGCCCCAGACTGGTATGGAGACTTCTGTGGGTGTTTGAGAGCTGTGGTGATTTAGTAATTTGGAAGGGAGTGCCTGGGACCTAAAATATAACCTAAAATATACATGGAAAAAAAGTTCAAAAGAGGAAGAGATCTCCTAGTTAAATGTTAATTTAAAAACAAAACAAGTAGTTGATAGTATCCTTGGGTCCTGAGGTATCTGAAACCATAATTATTTTGGTTCTCTTCTCCAGAGGACTCTTGTTCATAACATTTGAAAATTAGAGTTTCCCCGGGTCTACAATTATTTTCTTTGGATATTAACTTTTAGTTTCATGAAGTTTGGCCAACTGCTGGAGCTTTTTTTGGGAAGTGGTAATAAAGGAAAGCTTGAGTGTAGCCTTCGCCTTTGTTCTTCCCTGGTAGGTCAATGAGAGTGAAATGGCTGTGGCTTCTGGCCACCTGAACAGTACAGGTGTCCTCTTGGAGGTAGGCGGGGTCCTTCCCATGATACATGGTGGGGAGATGCAGCAAACACCCAGCACTGTTGCAGCCTCCCCTGCTGCCTCAGGTAAGTCACTACTTTTCCGTTATCTACTTTGTTTTAGAAATGTTGAATATGGCATTGATTGCCCTTGGTTTCTAGCCTTTGTTATTAAGCAACTGTGAATCCTAGATTTAAAGCCCAACCTTGGAGCTGCATTACCTCTTAAGCCACATGGAGCTCAAAATTATAAATCCATTTCATCTTCAAATTACTGAATATCTTAGATGAACATGGTATAGATTGTATTAAGAATAGTGAAGTTAATGGTCAAGGTGCAAAATCACAGAAGGGTGCTAGGGATACCTGAGACTAGTATAGGGAGACAAGATTTGGAGCTAAAACGCTAGACTTAACAAGTTTCAGGCCTGCCATGCCCTGGGTTTGTGGCCTTGGATAGGTAACTTTAACTCTCGAGTCTCAATTTTCTGTTTTATTAGTTGCAATATACATACTTCTCAAGGATGTAGTAAGAATTAAATGAGGTAGAAAATGTAAAGCAAAAAAGAGTTTTATAAAATGCCAAACGTTAGATTTTGGTGTTTGAGTGATGTTACATTTGAGTGGTTTATAGCATGCTTAACTTTAGCAGAAGTGACAGATTAACTCATACTGTTTTTGTTTGTTTGTTTGTTTTTAAATTGCCTCTCATCTTTCATATGAGTTGTGTATTCTAGTGCTTTGAGTCATTCCTAACTTGGCAGAAGATCTTAAGTGAGATTTGGAAAAGTAAGGATATAGATAATGAGCTTATTTAACAGAAGAGTTGCTTTCATCCTTTGAGACTAAAAATTTCCTTGTTTGAGTCTTAAAGTGGCTGTTATTTGCTTCTTGTTCATGTGCTTTCTTTTTACCTCGTTTGTGTGCCTCTTTGTCTGTTAGGTACTCCCACTCTTTCCCGGCTTTTAGAAGCTGGTCCTACACAGTTCACCACACCTCTTGCTTCCTTCACTACTGTTGCCAGTGAACCTCCAGTTAAACTTGTGGCACCCTCTGTAGAATCTGTATCCCAGGCTACCATTGTCATGATGCCTGCGTTGCCAGCACCATCCTCTGCTCCGGCTGTCTCCACTCCTGAGAGTGTAGCTCCAGGTGCGTCCTTGACCCACGCCCTGAGCAGCAACTAGATCCAAAGTTTCATTTTGAGCTTCATTTAGAGAAAGGTGACCAAGAGCATTAGCTTCTGTTCTCTATAGACATGTACTATCTTTATCCTTACAAAAACAAGGATATGAGAAGAAGTGGGTGGGCATTTATTCATTGGTGAAAAGGACTAAGTGTACACATATAAGTGGGCTTGAGAATGTGTTCTCACCTTTCTAGTTAAAACTGAGGAGAAGAAAATAAAGGCAGATGTAAGATAACCTACTGAGCTTAGGTTTATGGGTACTTGACATCTGAGCTTTGCCGTGATCTCCAGTTGGGCAGTTGATAACAAGCTTCTAAGATGGTTTTCTTTTCCTATTATTCAGTGAGTCAGCCTGACACCTGTGTTCCCATGGAGGCTGTAGGGGATCCACATACTGTGACTGTTTCCATGGATAGCAGTGAAATCTCCATGATTATCAATTCTATCAAAGAAGAGTGTTTCCGGTCAGGGGTAGCAGAAGCCCCTGGAGGATCAAAGGCTCCCAGCATTGATGGGAAGGAAGATTTAGATCTGGCTGAGAAGATGGATATTGCGGTGTCTTACACAGGTGAAGAGCTGGATTTTGAGACTGTTGGGGACATCATTGCCATCATTGAGGACAAGGTAACTATTTACCAAAGCCCCGAGGAATGTCTCATGGGTCCTGCATAGACTTCTCTCCTCAGCTTCTCCTTGCAGTAAGGATTACATAAACAGCTCTCCTTCCTCCCATCTCCACCTCTATAGTATCAAAGCCCTTTGATGCTGACATACTAGTCATCTGCCCAACCTACTGGTTTGCACCAGACAGGTACCTGTACATTGGTTGCTTCTACCTGGAGGAGATGGAGAGAGAAGCTCAGATTCAGGCCATCTCATTGGGTGCTAATGAATTGAGGGACTTGGGCTTCTTTTTGTGACTTCAGCAGTGTGTATTATGGGACAGGTAGATGACCATCCTGAAGTGCTGGATGTGGCCGCAGTGGAAGCAGCACTGTCATTCTGTGAAGAGAATGATGATCCCCAGTCACTGCCTGGCCCCTGGGAGCACTCTATCCAGCAGGAACGGGATAAGCCAGTACCTCTCCCTGCACCAGAGTTGGCAGTCAAGCAAGAGAGGCTAGACTTTGAAGACACAGAAAGCAAAGGAATCCATGAACTGGTGGACATCAGGGAGCCCAGTGTTGAGATCAAAATGGAACCTGCAGAACCAGAGCAAGGCATTTCAGGGGCTGAAATGGTATCTGGAGTTGTTCCAACCACAAATATGGAGCCACCAGAACTCAGGAGTCAGGACTTAGACGAGGAACCCCGAAGTATAGCAACTGGAGAAATTACTGAAGCAGATGTTTCCAGTAGGAAAGGTGATGAGACTCCACTTACAGCAGTGAAGACAGAGGTATTTAAGATCAGGGGCTTGGCAGGGGGTTGGGAGAGGGTAGAGGGTTATACCTTATGTAAGAAGGGACAGTTTGGGCCTTTGGTTTTCCTGTTGTATTCCTGAGTTCTGACATGTTGGTGTCCAAAGCCCGTAGGTATGATCAGTGCTATATATATTTACTTAATCCTGTTCGTATTAAGGTGACCATTAGAATCATATTTCATGGGTAAGACTTAGAATTTCTTGTATAGTTTCATTATCATTGAAGAATAAAGTAGAAGCTATAGCAATTTACCAGGACTTAAGGTACTTATCTTTTTTGGTCTTCAGGCATCCCCTGAAAGCATGTTGTCTCCATCACATGTTGTCTCAAATACCATTGAAGATCCTTTAGAGGCAGAGACTCAGCACAAGTTTGAAATGTCAGGTAAATAAATAATAAAGCCAGGACATATATACTCTATAACTAACTTTAAATCATTTGCTTTGGCTTCTGAGGGATTGTGGGTTGTGGGCAAGTAGAGGAGATAGAGTAGGTCAGCATGGAAAGGAGAGCTGCAGGGGATTATTGTCCATAGGAACGGGAGGGCTAAGGTGGAAAAATCTTCAGGTAGTCTTTCTCTCCTCTGCAGACTCATTGAAAGAAGAATCAGGGACTATTTTTGGAAGCCAGATAAAGGTATTTCAGACTTTTCTTTATTCCTCTTGCTGTGTGACTAGATTTCCCTATAGCACTACCTTTTTAATGAATTTGAGTAAACTCACATCTTTATTCTCTGAGATGAGACTGGTTAAGGAGTTGCATGGGGAAAAGCTGCAGTGGACAGTTAGGCATAGTGGGAATACTGTGGCAACATGTGCTTCCTATCTGGAAGAGTTTATAACTATCACACAGACCCTTCTTTGTGTATAATGCACAGAGAAGCTTTGATACATTCAGAAGATTTGGAGTGAGTAGGGATACCAGAGCCAGGGAAAGCATACAGGAAATCAGATTATTAGTTATATTATACAGAGAAAGTCATCCAAAGTTTTCTCTTTAGAATTACTAAAGCAGTAGTAACAAACAGACTTAAAGTAATGTGATGTGAGCTTGCTCCATCAGATGAGACACAAAATAAAAACTATTTTTGATAATTTGTACCCAGGGTCAGAGTTCCTCTCAAGAGCAAGGGGAAAGAAGGAACGCCTCTTAGCTTAGTCTTAAGTAAGTAGCTTTTTTTTTCTTCCTTTTAAAAAGATCCTGGGTCTTATTCTTTGTCCAGGTTCTAAATTACTTGATCAGTCAGTATCTGTAAGTAGATGGTAGTATAAGTGATAGAGGGCTCAGTCAGGAAATAGTGTGAGGCCATTTTCTAGAACTGATCTGACCCAAAAGACAGATCACGTTTAATGATGCTTTGCTGGATAGTTTTGCTCTCCTTTCAATTTGTTGACTGGAACACACTATGTCTAAGGATGCCCCAGGTGAGGATGAGGAGGAAGATGGAGTCAGTGAAGCGGCAAGCCTAGAGGAGCCTAAGGAAGAAGATCAAGGAGAAGGCTATTTGTCAGAAATGGATAACGAACCCCCTGTGAGTGAGAGTGACGATGGCTTTAGCATTCACAATGCTACACTGCAGTCCCACACACTGGCAGACTCCATTCCCAGCAGCCCTGCTTCTTCACAGTTGTGAGTATTAGCAATTCTTTCTTTGGGGTCAAGGCAGTGAAGGTGAGAAGTAGGAGAGGATCTTTTCTTTAGTCTTACTTTTTCATCTTCACTTTCTTGGCCTGAACAAACATTTGATAAATAGTTAGAACTTTTTTTCTGGACTTATACCAAGTGGGACTCTCCTGTTTTATTTCAGCTCTGTCTGTAGTGAGGATCAGGAAGCTATTCAGGCACAGAAAATCTGGAAGAAAGCCATCATGCTTGTATGGAGAGCTGCAGCTAATCATAGGTGAGTGGGCTTTACCAGTTAATAGGAACATTTCCTCCTGCTCTTTTGGTAACTAGAAAAGTCTAAATAGGCTTATATATGATTGATAGCGTTGGCTCTTAAAACCTTCAGCCCTTTAGATCAAGTTCCATTACTTGAGCTTCTTGGAGGAAAAGTCAGTAATTGGCACCAAATTCTTTTTGGACAGGTATGCCAATGTCTTCCTCCAGCCTGTTACAGATGACATAGCACCTGGCTACCACAGCATTGTACAGAGGTAAGCCATGACTCATTCAGCCTGCTGTCTTGGCCTGAACTTTTCCAGTCTTAGTGGACTTTTCTATAGACAGAAAAGTCTTATTTGATGTAAGGATGACAGAATACTAAACCAATTATTTCATTGACTGGATCATTGAGTCTAAAAAGAATTAACCCCCTTTATTACCTTTCTCAATACTTATTTGACTGACTGTTTGTTTTTATGTTAAGTACTTGTTTGGGTTTTAAGTACTTGTTTTCAGTTCAGTTCAGTCGCTCAGTCGTGTCCGACTCTTTGCGACCCCATGAATCGCAGCACTCCAGGCCTCCCTGTCCATCACCAAATCCCGGAGTTCACTCAGACTCGTGTCCATCGAGTGAGTGATGCCATCCAGCCATCTCATCCTCTGTCGTCCCCTTCATCTCCTGCCCCCAATCCCTCCCAGCATCAAAGTCTTTTCCAATGAGTCAACTCTTTGCATGAGGTGGCCAAGGTACTGGAGTTTCACCTTTAGCATCATTCCTTCCAGAGAAATCCCAGGGTTGATCTCCTTCAGAATGGACTGGTTGGATCTCCTTGCATTCCAAGGGACTCTCAAGAGTCTTCTCCAACACCACAGTTCAAAAGCATCAATTCTTTGGTGCTCAGGCTTCTTCACAGTCCAACTCTCACATCCATACATGACCACAGGAAAAACCATAGCCTTGACTAGACGGACCTTAGTCAGCAAAGTAATGTCTCTGCTTTTGAATATGCTATCTAGGTTGGTCATAACTTTTCTTCCGAGGAGTAAGCGTCTTTTAATTTCATGGCTGCAATCACCAGGGCTTTATATTTGAGTCCTGGCAGCTGGGACTGAAAGTATATATTAGGAAGTGTATGTGATAATAACATATTCAAAGATCCTATTGAGTCCTCTTTCCCTCTCTGCTCCCATTTTCCCCTGCTCTGTTTTTTAGGCCTATGGATTTGTCAACTATTAAGAAAAACATTGAAAATGGACTGATCCGCAGCACAGCTGAATTTCAGCGTGACATTATGCTGATGTTCCAGAATGCTGTGATGTATAATAGCTCAGACCACGATGTTTATCATATGGCAGTAGAAATGCAACGAGATGTTTTGGAGCAGATCCAGGTACTTTGAGTATCCTGAGTATTTTAAATTATTCAAGAGAAGGATTTATGTTGACATTGGGAAGGGGTGCTGGGATTTTTACTTGGAATAGCCATCAGGAACACAGTTACAATTTTCTTCTTGCTGTATTTATGTTGGTTTTCTCATGTTGGTTTGCTAAACAAGTTGTGAGGAAATAGTCTACCTTTCTTGGGCATATATCAATAAAATTTTTATAAAATGGTGAATGTATATTTTTAAGTGACATAAAGTATGTACATGGTAGACAGCCCTTTTCATTGCAGGGAACCTACGTTTATTCTGTAGTTGCATTACCAGGTACCCTTTGGGTATTGAGCTTAAAAGGATGTTGTCTGTCTCTACAGAAAGATAGTGATTAGTGCCTAGTGATTACTTAAGTTGCTTCAGTTCATCTAGTTTTATTCTCATTTTCTTTCTTAGAGCATATAGATTTGTTTTTAAGGATTTTTTAAAATTGAAGTATATAGTTAATTTATAGTGTTGTGTTAGTCTCAAGTGGACAGCAGATTGATTCAGTTATATATATATATATATATATATAATTAGTTTGGTGCAAAAGTAATTGCAGTTTTGCATTATTGAACTTTGCCATTTGATATTGGAATACATTCTTAAATTTGTTAAATAAATGTGGTTATGTTATACATCATTTCAATGCACGTTTCTTGCTTTTTGTTTTTTTGCTAATGACATTACTTGCCGTGTGTTTTATATTTGTTTTAGACTATGGAAATGATGTTAGACAAAAAGCAAATTCAAGCGATTTTCTTATTTGAGTTCAAAATAGGTCGTAAGGCAGCAGAGACAATTTACAACCTCAACAACGCATTTGCCCCAAGAATTGCTAATAAACAGTGCAGTGGTGGTTCAAGAAGTTTTGCAAAGGAGATGAGAGCCTTGAAGATGAGCTTAGTGGCTGGCCAATGAAAGTTGACAATGACCAATTGAGAGCCATCATCGAAGCTGATTCTCTTACAACTACGTGAGAAGTTGCCAAAGAACTCAGTGTCAACCGTTCTATGGTTGTAAAGAATTTGAAGCAAATTGGAAAGGTGAAAAAGCTTGATAAGTGGGTGCCTCCTGAGCTGACCACAAATCAAAAAAATCATTTTGAAGTGTTGTCTTCTCTTACTTCACACAACAACAGCAGACCATTTCTTGATTGGATTGTGGCATGTGATGAAAAGTGGATTTTATACAACAGCAGGCGACAACCAGCTCAGTGGCTGGACTAAGAAGAAGCTCCAAAGCACCTCTCAAAGCTGAACTCGCACCAAAAACAGGTCATGGTCACTGCTTGGTGGTCTGCTACCTGTCTGATCCACCACAGCTTTCTGAATCCCTGTGAAACCATTACATCTGAGAAGTACGCTCAGCAGATCGATGAGATGCACCATAAATTGTAACTCCTGCAACTGGCATTGGTCAATAGAAAGGGCCCAGTTCTTATCCATGACAACACCCAACCGCAGATCACACAACCACCACTTCAAAAGTCGAATGAATTGGGCTATGAAGTTTTGCCTCATTTGCCATATTCTTCTGACCTCTCGCCAACTTATTACCACTTCTTCAAGCATCTCAACAACTTTTTGTAGGGAAAATGCTTCTACAACCAGTAGGAGGCAGAAAATGCTCTCCGAGAGTTTGTTGAATCCCAAAGCATGAGTTTTTATGATACAGAAATAAACTTTATTTCTCATTGGCAAAAATATGTTGATTGTAATGGTTCCTATTTTGATCAATAAAGATGTATTTGAGCCTGGTTATAATGATTTAAAATTCATGGTCTGAAACCACAATTACGTTTGCACCAACCTAATATATATGTTCTTTTTCAAATTCTTTTCTATTATAGGTTATTGTAAGATAACTAAGTATGGTTCCGTGTTTTATACAGTTAGAGCATAGAGATTTTGATGCTGTATTATAGCAACAACAAAAACTTAGAGCCATTTGGCATTTTCTGATTGTTTATCATACCCAAGAAGAATTAAAACCTAATGTGCTAAACTTCTAATTAGTAGATGTATTTGAATGGTGTTTGCAGAATGGTACCATAGTCCTATTTACAAAGCCTAAGGTGTCTTCGTTCTTCCCTGATGGATCAGGTCTCTAGGGCCAACTCTGTTTCTTCTCCCTACAGCAATTCCTGGCCACACAGTTGATTATGCAAACCTCTGAGTCTGGGATCAGTGCTAAAAGTCTTCGAGGCAGAGATTCTACCCGCAAACAGGATGCTTCAGAGAAGGTGAGGAGACCAAGGAAGAGCATGTGTGCCGGTGTTCCAGTGATAGAAGTCTGAAGCATCCAGGGAACCTTATGTTACTACTTGGTACTGCCAGGCTTCTACATTCCAGTGGTATACAGACATCAAGATCTTAAAATGGTAGTTGTTTGCTCCCATCAAACATTGAAGAAACCTGCTGTGACTGAAAGACACAGTCACATAGGAGAAATTGTGGGCTGAGTGAATGAATTATTATCTCCTCTGGAAGAGTGCTCACAAGTTGGGAGAAATGACTTAGCTTGTAGCATTTGGGGACCATCAGTTCCTATTCCAGAGGCATAATGGCCAGATTGCTTTTGGATCTCTTTCCTCTTATTCTTGAGTTTTAAAATTTTGTCTTTGTGTGTGTGGTGCTTGTGTCTCTGTCCTGAGGTTTGGGTTGCTTGCAGCTGAGAGTTTCTGTGGAACCTGATCAGTGTTTGTTTGTCCTCTAACAGGACAGTGTCCCCATGGGCTCTCCTGCCTTCCTTCTCTCTCTCTTTGTAAGTATTGAATGCTGCAAGGGGTGGTGTTGCCACAAAGATTCTCAGCTCTTGCTGGGGGTGGGTGGCAGAGGGAAATCCAACGTGCAGACTGTGGCAATGTCTCAGACTTTTGTTTATTCAAGTCATCAAATAAGAAACTGCCTCTTCTGCATTCCTGTCTTTCTGCATGTGTGTGTGTGTGGGCTGGGTAGGGACTGTTTCAAGACTTCACTAAGCTGAAATGAGGTATTCTTGGTAAGGATCTAGGATGCACGTGCTCCTCATTTCTTGACTTCACCTTTTGATAGTCCTTTTTTTTTTTAATAAATAGAAGATTGCTCAGAGCAGCAGCTGCTAACTGGCATTTAAAAAGATAACTCTGCGCATGGGTTTTTTTTTTTTTCTTTTCCTCTAATAATAAGTTGCAAGAGTGATGCCTGATACATAAACATCCAGTAAAATTTAAGATAAAGATCTCAGTAACAATGACCCCTACCTTTAGTAGTGGCTGGTGGAATTAGAGATAAACTTAATAAAGCTAACCTAAAGGCTTCTTTCTTTTCCTCTCTGATTTGAACAAACCTTTGACTGTGTTCATTACGAGGCACTGATTCATGATATAATGAAGGGATATCAGCCTAGAAAACCATATGATTTTAAAACTCACTGAATTTTTTCATGGAGCTTTGTTTTCCTTATCTGTGTGATGGAGATAATATTATGAGGTACCTGTCCAGCCTACCTCACAGGGATGTTGTGAGGATAAAATGAAATAATAGGTGTGAAACTGGCTTGAAAAAAAAAATTAAAATGTTCTACAAATGCAAGGGTGTTATTTTTATACTTAATGTTGTCTCAGAGGCAGCTTGTGTTCATGAGCTCTAAGAAGTCCTTGCATATTAGAAATGTAAAAATGGCCTGGCGCAGCTGAAGTGTTCACTAGCTCATCTTACCTACAGGCCTCAGCCTGTACAACAGACAGAACACTGTAGTCTCCATTCTTTCTTACTGGCCTGCAACAGTGACTGTGTCCCGAACCAATTGACTGGTTGTTGCAAGGCTGGTTAATAGAATCTTTTATCTATTGAAGACAGCAAAGTATTGCACAAGAGGAAGGAGCTGGGCTGCAGGGAGAGAGCAGCAGATGGAAAGAAGCTTTCTGATTGTCCTGATCTCATGGAAAACAACTCAGGAGGTGCTAGGGAACTAGTGCCAGGGTCAGTCTGCAGGAAAGGCCTTTCTTATAGGGATCAACAGCTGGACAGGTATGTTAGCCAAGAATCTCACTATCCACTGCCCTTTCTGGCTCTCACACCCATCTTTTACTCTTGTTCCTTTGCACATCATTTGGGGCCTGGGTGGGATGACTCAGTCATTCTGTGGGACCCCAGGGCAGGAGCAAGGTACTCTGTCCTTTATTTCTTCTCACACACTACTCAAAAGTGCTTTTTAGCCCGCTCTGTGGAAGGACAGATAAATGCCCCTCATTCCCTGGATTTTTCTGTTGATTCTCCTCCCTCTTTCCTCCTAAAACCAAATCCCCAGCATTCTTGTTGCACCTCTCTTACATCATAGGTAACTCATTCACACTCCCTTTCTTTATCTGCCTGTCATCTAGGATGGGGGAACCAGGGGGCGCCGCTGTGCCATTGAAGCAGATATGAAGATGAAAAAGTGAAGCCTCAGAGTATCTGCATTGAGCTGAACCTGAAACAGAAGTAAAGATAACGCTTGGGCTTGTGGCCCAGTTTCAGAAGTTGAAGTTACAGAAGAGGAGGTGCCTGGGCCACATGACATACTGGGAAAATCTCTCTCAGAGAGTTGGAGTAGCACAATTGCCTGTTTTAGGGCAAAAATCATGGTCTGTGTTAATATCCTGATGTGTTGCTAGCAGATTGTAGCTAGTTTGTACTGTCTTGTGAAGTGTACAGACTTTAAAAACAAAAACCTGTGAAATGTGTATGTACACAATAAACTCTGAAAGATAAGAAAACTCTAGCCTTTGTTGTGTTCTTAGAGTATGTGAGTGGGAGTGTGAAACTTAGGATTTGTTCTGCATGGTAACTAATCATTTATGGAATGAGATTGTTAGAGGGGGAAAGTGGTCTTATAATATGAACTGTTCTACTACAGGTCAGAGTTTGTAATATTTAAAAGTATTGCATTATGTAGTCAGGACTGTCTTACTCAGCTTTTCTTGAATGATTGGGGAAACAAGGTTTTCAGTGTTCTGTTCATGGCATTGTTTAAAGAAGATTAAAGCATGAATACAGATACCATTTTTATCCTCAGCATTTATTCTATTTATTGCTATCTTTGCAGGTGGTATCTTATTTAGTTTCAGCTGCACTGGGTCATTGTTGCTTTGTGTGGGTTTTCTCTAATTGCGGAGAGTGGGGGCTTCTCATTTTGGTGGCTTCGCCTTGTTCTAGGCGTGCAGGCTCCAGTAGTTGTGGCTTGAGGATTCCAGAGTGCAGGCTCAGTAGTTGTGGCGCACAAGCTCAATTGCTCCTTGGCATGTGGGGTCTTCTGGACCTAGGGATCAAACCTGTGTCCCCTGCACTGGCAGGTGGGTTTTTATCCACTGTGCCTCCAGAGAAGTCTTGTAGGTGGTATTTCTTGAATAGTATATTGTTATTTTCTTTCTATATATTTCTATGTGTAGGATTCTTGTATATTTTAGAATTCATAACATTACTATTTGAAGATTTAACTCAGTAATCAAATTTATCACCTGAGTTTATTCCAACTTTAGTTCCTAAATAAAAATTAGATCAGTGAAATGAAGTATTTGTGAGCTTTTTATTAAAAACAGTTGGAGGTTCATAGGGTATATCTAGTATTTTGAGCATTCTTGAGAAAGATACGGAACTTTATGATTGGAAATCATAGATCTTCTTTTGGCTTAAATAAAAATATAAAGCTGGTTAGAATGCTAAGGACATAGAAGATACACATCTTGGTGAGTGATAGAAAGTTCAGTCAATCCAGGAGTTAGAAAACTTTAATTACAGTATATTTCCAAAGCAATATACAAACATGTATGTGATATAAGTCCTAAAAGTTGGAGAAGTTTGTGGAGGAGGAGGTCCATTAAAGGACACAGGTTTTGGGTTGGTAGAGAATGTGATTCATAAGCTTAAGCAAGCTAAATTAAGGTAGAGGCATCTGAGGTGGGAATAAGAAGAAGACAGGATTGTATTAAGGAATAGTGAATTACAGGAACCAGGATAAAGGGACAAAATTGCGCTTGATATATGGAGGACTTTGACAGACTGAGAAATTTATATTTGAGGTATCTATTGTAAAGCATTAAATAGGGAGACTATTTGTTCAGAGCAGGTTGGATTAAAAATAGAGAAACTGACCAGGAGGCTATTACATTTATTCAGGAATAAAGGATGGGCAGTGAGAAAAATTACTGTGAAAGAAAATTGGGAAGTGGACTTGTTTAATGAATGTAAAAGAAGAAAGACTCAAGACTGGACTAAGGAAATAGTGATGGTAGGCATAAGGAATTTCGGGAGAGCAAATGGTTGCAGGGTGGGGGGCCTTCCTTGATAGCTCAGTTGGTAGAGAATCTGCCTGCAATATAGGAGACCATGGTTCAATTCCTGGGTCAGGAAGATCCCCTGGAGAAAGAGATAGGCTACCCACTCCAGTATACTGGCCTGAAGAATTCATGGACTGTATAGTCCATGGGCTCACAAAGAGTCAGACACAATTGAACGACTTTCAGGTGGTTTGTGAGATGTTCAGAAAAGTGATTTTAGTGTTTTAGAAGAGTTGAAGGAGATGGTAGGGCACCTGAAGGGAATCAGCCTTTGGGTACATGGAGAAATGAGGCAAGAATGCATACAAAAAGTAAAAGTGGAGAGATTTGGAAGCCACCTTAATAAAGATGAAATCTCAAAATAGCTACATTTCTTCTTCTTTTTTTTTTTTTAAGACACAGTAAGGAAGCAGAGGCCCAAACAAGAACATAGAAAGTTGTAAAGGGAGAGCACAAAGTGGTAAGAAAACCAGGAGTGCAGTGTAATGAAAGCAAGGAAAGCTATTTTAAAAACTTGATGTTGCAGTTCTCTTTCTGAGAAGTGAAAGCTGAATATCACTAGAAGGATGCTGCAGGTAATTGTAAAACATGCTTTGAGGATTTAATGGCTGATAGGTTAAAAATGTCTATAATGCTGAGGAAAATACCCCATGTGCTTCTGATTTGTTGCCTTGCAATTGAGTTTAAGGTGATTTGGGATAGAGGAGTTCAGCTAGCTATGCTCCAGTTTTTTCTCTTCTTTCAGAGTATGAGGAAGTCTTAAGAACAAATACTTTCTGGGTAGTATTTGTATTGCACTGTTTGACATAGGGCTTTTTCTTTATTCCCAATAACAGATCACTTTTTTCTCCTGATGTCTCCCTTCAGCTAGATATTACTCTTCCTAATGAGGAGTAGAAAAAAATTTCTGACCCGTTACTTTTCTACCAAAGTTGGGAGATGGAAATGCCATAGAAATACTGATTTGAGTGTATGTAATGCATTTTTTTTTTCTGTGTATTTATTTACAGATGGGGCATGACTGGGGTTGGTTGGATTCTGAACAAGACTATCCCAATGACTCTGAGTTGAGCAATGACTGCAGGTCCCTCTTCAGCTCATGGGACTCCAGTTTTGATCTTGATCTGGGCAGCTGGAGGGAAACTGAGAAGCCAGGGGCTGAGGAACTAGAGGAAAGCAGCCCAGGGAGAGAAGCTAGTGAGCTGCTTGTGAGGGACGGAGGCAGTGAGGAATCTCAGGAAGAGGCAGAGCAAGTCAGCCGCCAGAACCTCCTCTTTCTTTCTGAGGTAATGGGGAGCCATTATTTCCAAAGGTGGAAGTCTCAGCTTCCTAAGAGAATGCTTACCCATACATATTTCTACCACTCTGTATATTTACCAAAATATAAGGTCTATGTTGGCAGGAATTGAGCTGATTGCTATGTCTCCTGCACTTGGTGCTGATAAAAAACATGTCCCAGATAATGTACTTTTTGACAATGTTCTAAGAGCCCAGTCATTATGAGCCTGAATCATAGGAATTTCTGTATGTAGGACTGTCTTAGGAGGAGCCTTGCAATTCATTCTTTCATACTCACGTGAGGTGACACTTGCCCAGACTCCCCTTTAAGTTTATAATGTTAAGACTTCTGGGCAGTATTTCGCAGTGTTTTTATTTCCCTGGTTAAGGGCTGAGGACCAGGAATAAACAGAACTGGACAGAGAGTTTATGTGGCAACTATACACATTTAGGAGAACCTAGGTCAAGATCAGTAAAAATCTAGTTTGTGGCAGAGTTTTCAGCAGTTTTTTAGATAGTCATTACCAGTTGATTAGAGTTGACACTTGGGATGGGAAAATTAGAACTTAAGCTTCTTGAGGCAAGAATCCTGTCTATCTTGTTTACTGTTAAGTCCCTACCAACTAGCCCAGTGCCTATGTATATAAGATATTTGACAAATTTAAAAAGACTGAATGAATCAATTAACCCTACCATTTCAGACTTAGTCGCAGTGGCAGCATAATGATGTGGCATTATTAATATGTAGATGATCATTTCCACTGATGTTCTTATACATCTGACAATAAACTGTGGTTGCAGGTAGCTTATTTAATGGAGCCGTTGTGCATTAGCAGCAAAGAATCAAGTGAAGGCTGCTGCCCTTCATCTGGTACCAGACAAGAGGCAAGGGAAATTGAAGCTACTGAAGGAAAGGGGGAGCCCAACAGAGAACCTGAAGAACTTTCAGCCAAGGAAGACCACTTAGTCGCTGAGAAGTCATCACTGGGAGAAAATGGAAGGCCAGAGGTGACTCCACCTCCCTCAGATATTTCAGCACTTCAGGAACAATCTGTAGAGAGCAAAGAGGTATAAGTGAATAACTTAAACCAGCTCTCTGATCGATCCTGTGCACAGACAGCCAGAGCAGAATGTTTAGAGCACATAGGCTGACTCCAGAGTTCAATTACTTGGGTCTTAAATCGTGGTTTTAGCATCAGCTATGTAGGCTTAGGCATGTTAGTGAATATTTTAGAACCTCAGTTTTCTCTGCTGAAATGAAGTAATAGTGTTCTGTCTCAGATGTGCTGTGAGGATTAGATGAATAATTCATGTGCAGCACTTAGCACAGTACCTGGCTCATAGTAAGCCGTCAGTAAAAGAATGCCATTATCATTAATATAATCTGAGCAGCTAGAGTGGTTAGCTCCAGGGCAACAAGTAATGACAGTTTTAAAAGAAAACAGCATCTAGACTTGAGTATATTGCTTTTTCATTTCTTGGGGGGCTATAGAGTCAGAGTTCTCTAAGAGTTCTCCATTGCATTAGGTCTAGCTAAACCACCTTTTTCTAACTTATTCTATAACTTTATTTAACTGACCTCTTCTTACCTTAAGATCAGCCTTCTTTTACCCCATGAAAGAAAAATTACCTTGAAGATAGTAAATACCTTTCTAAACTTTGCTTTGTTTCTTGGCATTCCCAGGGGGGAGTTCAGCAAGAATCCAAAGAGGAGGACCAGGGTGAAGGGTATGTGTCAGAAATGGAGGACCAGCGTTCTTCAGGTGAGTGTGATGATGGCTGCAGCGCCCAGGAGACTCCTCTGGTGGATATCCTTTTCAGTCGTGCTACCTCCTCAAAGCTGTAAGTATAGATTTTTATCCAAGATTGTTAGGATTCATACTTTTACTTGTCTTTATGCCTATTTGAATTTGTTGCCATGAGCATTGATTACTTTTGTAATTTGAAAAATAGAATTAGAGTTGGAAAACACTAGAAATAGAATTAAATACAATTCTACTATATAAATAGTAGTCTCTATGCTTTCACCTTATAAAATAGGACTGTTTCATCAACATTAAGAATCTCTTTCATAAGTAATGCTTGTCTCTGTTTATTCAGGAAATATTGATGAGTCAGCTTGTCACTCAAGTCTAATATATAAACTGTACTTTTAAAAATACTAAAACATCTCTTATTAACTTGAAGTTAAAAAGTATTTCTAAGATATTATGTCCCTTGTTACTTTTTATCACAGGTCTTGGGAAATTGTTTATAATTTTTTTTTAGCATAAATAACTCTAAGGCCACAGAGCACATTTTAGAATGTTAATTTTTTTTCAGTGAAGTGAATTTCTTTTTAAATCAGAAAAACAAGGTATTTCTAGTTTTAGTAACAAATAGTTCCTCTTCTGGGCCTAGTCTGGTGTCTATGTATTGAGAGAAGATAGCACGAACTGTTTTTTCTTCTTCACTACATCGTAGATCCATCCACATTATCTGTGGTAAGGCAAACCAATAATTATTTTAGCCTAAGGTCTACCACTGAACCATGCATATATATTCTTGTAAATAGTAGATTTCAAATTTTTGTTACACAAATAGAATACAGCTAAAAACTTAGATGTTGAAGAATTACTTCCTTTGCTTTTCTGTAATTGCCTTTGTAAGTATGAGCAGATGGCATGTGATGACTATCCCCCAAACAGGAAATCGCTAATCTGGGACGTTTTTTCTCATGACATGTCAGCATCTTGAAATGCAAACTCCACACTCTTATCTTAGAATTTAGGTTAAACATAAAATCTTTATTAGAAAGCTGTAGATACTAGTAATTGAGTCTTCTTGACTAGATAGCTTAAGGGGAAACAGGTATTTGAGTTCAGTGTTGTCATTGTGGAAGCTTAAAACTACTTTGGAAGATAGGCATTCCCTTGGTCCCTCTCTTCTGGCTTCTTCCTTAGTCTGTACTGACTCTCGGGGTAAAGTAGAACTTTTGGAGTACCACTGTTAAGTCTGCAGGTCCTTTTTACTCCCACAATTTTACTTGTAGTTGCTTGGCATGCATTCCCAAATAGATGGAAATAAAGGTAAGCAAGGGGTTGTTTCTTAAAATATTGCAAAGGTGATTGATTATGAAGTTATCGAGCTTATCGCAGTACATTTTACATAATGGAAACTTAATATCTCTTTTGTGGATATATGAACAAAACTGTATCAGAACTAGGGACTTATTGTTTATTCTGGCTGACTGACCAGAAACAAAGGAAGAGGTTTGCTTTGGGCTTTAAATGTCTTGTTCTTGTAGGGTTCTGGGCTTAAGGATAAATTGATTTTTGTGGTATATAATTTAGATACAAGTGAGATAGTGCATCATGAAAATGAATTGTTATATGGAGTTGTTCAAACTGGAGAAAGATGAAATATGAGTTGTGTTCAAATGGATGCACACAGTATGGTACATAAAGCAAAACGAGGGTGTAAAACCTTATGTGTGAAGAGAGTCCGTTTAGACAGAATAAGGCAGTGTATAAAGTATGAAGTGTAACATGATATTTAACTTTGGAGTAAATAGAAAACTTGCCAACTGGGAAAACTATAAAATGAAATAAAACGAGCAGTTGTACCTCTAAAGAAAAAACTAAATAAATTAGGCAGTTTAGCCCAGAGAAGGAAGGACCATGAGGAGAAATGAATTTGTCTTGGTATTTTTTTTTTTTTAAATTTTATTTTTTATTTTTTTTATTTTTTTTTTTTAATTTTTTACATTTTAAAATCTTTAATTCTTACATGCATTCCCAAACATGAACCCCCTCCCACCTCCCTCCCCATAACATCTTTCTGGGTCATCCCCATGCACCAGCCCCAAGCATGCTGCATCCTGCGTCAGACATAGACTGGCGATTCAATTCACATGATAGTATACATGTTAGAATGTCATTCTCCCAAATCATCCCACCCTCTCCCTCTCCCTCTGTGTCCAAAAGTCCGTTATACACATCTGTGTCTCTTTCCCTGTCTTGCATACAGGGTCGTCATTGCCATCTTCCTAAATTCCATATATATGTGTTAGTATACTGTATTGGTGTTTTTCTTTCTGGCTTACTTCACTCTGTATAATCGGCTCCAGTTTCATCCATCTCATCAGAACTGATTCAAATGAATTCTTTTAACGGCTGAGTAATACTCCATTGTGTATATGTACCACAGCTTTCTTATCCATTCATCTGCTGATGGACATCTAGGTTGTTTCCATGTCCTGGCTATTATAAACAGTGCTGCAATGAACATTGGGGTACATGTGTCTCTTTCAATTCTGGTTTCCTCGGTGTGTATGCCCAGAAGTGGGATTGCTGGGTCATAAGGTAGTTCTATTTGCAATTTTTAAGGAATCTCCACACTGTTCTCCATAGTGGCTGTACTAGTTTGCATTCCCACCAACAGTGCAGGAGGGTTCCCTTTTCTCCACACCCTCCAGCATTTATTGCTTGCAGATTTTGGATCGCAGCCATTCTGACTGGTGTGAAGTGGTACCTCATTGTGGTTTTGATTTGCATTTCTCTAATAATGAGTGATGTTGAGCATCTTTTCATGTGTTTGTTAGCCATCCGTATGTCTTCTTTGGAGAAATGTCTATTTAGTTCTTTGGCCCATTTTTGATTGGGTCGTTTATTTTCTGGAGTTGAGCTGCAGGAGTTGCTTGTATATTTTTGAGATTAGTTGTTTGTCAGTTGCTTCATTTGCTATTATTTTCTCCCATTCAGATGGCTGTCTTTTCACCTTGCTTATATTTTCCTTTGTTGTGCAGAAGCTTTTAATTTTAATTAGATCCCATTTGTTTATTTTTGCTTTTATTTCCAGCATTCTGGGAGGTGGATCATAGAGGATCCTGCTATGATTTATGTCTGAGAGTGTTTTGCCTATGTTCTCCTCTAGGAGTTTTATAGTTTCTGATCTTACATTTAGATCTTTAATCCATTTTGAGTTTATTTTTGTGTGCGGTGTTAGAAAGTGATCTAGTTTCATTCTTTTACAAGTGGTTGACCAGTTTTCCCAGCACCACTTGTTAAAGAGATTGTCTTTACTCCATTGTATATTCTTGCCTCCTTTGTCAAAGATAAGGTGTCCATATGTGTGTGGATTTATCTCTGGGCTTTCTATTTTGTTCCATTGATCTATATGTCTGTCTTTGTGCCAGTACCATACTGTCTTGATGACTGTGGCTTTGTAGTAGAGTCTGAAGTCAGGCAAGTTGATTCCTCCAGTTCCATTCTTCTTTCTCAAGATTGCTTTGGCTATTCGAGGTTTTTGTATTTCCATACAAAGCTTGAAATTATTTGTTCTAGTTCTGTGAAAAATGTGGCTGGTAGCTTGATAGGGATTGCATTGAATTTGTAAATTGCTTTGGGTAGTATACTCATTTTCACTATATTGATTCTTCCAATCCATGAACATGGTATATTTCTCCATCTATTAGTGTCCTCTTTGATTTCTTTCATCAGTGTTTTATAGTTTTCTATATATAGGTCTTTAGTTTCTTTAGGTAGATATATTCCTAAGTATTTTATTCTTTTCGTTGCAATGGTGAATGGAATTGTTTCCTTAATTTCTTTTCTACTTTCTCATTATTCGTGTATAGGAATGCAAGGGATTTCTGTGTGTTGATTTTATATCCTGCAACTTTACTATATTCATTGATGAGCTCTAGTAATTTTCTGGTGGAGTCTTTAGGGTTTTCCATGTAGAGGATCATGTCATCTGCAAACAGTGAGAGTTTTACTTCTTCTTTCCAATTTGGATTCCTTTTATTTCTTTTTCTGCTCTGATTGCTGTGGCCAAAACTTCCAGAACTATGTTGAATAGTAGCGGTGAAAGTGGGCACCCTTGTCTTGTTCCTGACTTTAGGGAAATGCTTTCAATTTTCACCATTGAGGATAATGTTCGCTGTGGGTTTGTCATAGATAGCTTTTATTATGTTGAGGTATGTTCCTTCTATTCCTGCTTTCTGGAGAGTTTTTATCATAAATGGATGTTGAATTTTGTCAAAGGCCTTCTCTGCATCTATTGAGATAATCATATGGTTTTTATTTTTCAATTTGTTAATGTGGTGAATTACATTGATTGATTTGCGGATATTGAAGAATCCTTGCATCCCTGGGATAAAGCCCACTTGGTCATGGTGTATGATCTTTTTAATGTGTTGTTGGATTCTGATTGCTAGAATTTTGTTGAGGATTTTTGCATCTATGTTCATCAGAGATATTGGCCTGTAGTTTTCTTTTTGTGACATCTTTGTCAGGTTTTGGTATTAGGGTGATGGTGGCCTCATAGAATGAGTTTGGAAGTTTACCTTCCTCTGCAATTTTCTGGAAGAGTTTGAGGAGGATAGGTGTTAGCTCTTCTCGAAATTTTGGTAGAATTCAGCTGTGAAGCCATCTGGACCTGGGCTTTTGTTTGCTGGAAGATTTCTGATTACATTATCAATTTCCGTGCTTGTGATGGGTCTGTTAAGATTTTCTATTTCTTCCTGGTTCAGTTTTGGAAAATTGTACTTTCTAAGAATTTGTCCATTTCTTCCACGTTGTCCATTTTATTGGCATACAACTGCTGATAGTAGTCTCTTATGATCCTTTGTATTTCTGTGTTGTCTGTTGTGATCTCTCCATTTTCATTTCTAATTTTATTGATTTGATTTTTCTCTTTGCTTCTTGATGAGTCTGGCTAATGGTTTGTCAATTTTATTTATCCTTTCAAAGAACCAGCTTTTGGCTTTGTTGATTTTTGCTATGGTCTCTTTTGTTTCTTTTGCATTTATTTCTGCCCTAATTTTTAAGATTTCTTTCCTTCTACTCACTCTGGGGTTCTCCAACTCTTCCTTTTCTAGTTGCTTTAGTTGTAGAGTTAGGTTGTTTATTTGACTTTTTCTTGTTTCTTGAGGTATGCCTGTATTGCTATGAACTTTCCTCTTAGCACTGCTTTTATAGTGTCCCACAGGTTTTGGGTTGTTGTGTTTTCATTTTCATTAGTTTCTATGCATATTTTGATTTCTTTTTGATTTCTTCTGTGATTTGTTGGTTATTCAGAAGTGTGTTGTTCAACCTCCATATGTTAGAATTTTTAATAGTTTTCCTCCTGTAATTGAGATCTAATCTTAATGCATTATGGTCAGAAAAGATGCTTGGAATGATTTCAATTTTTTGAATTTATCAAGTTTAGATTTATGGCCCAGGATGTGATCTATCCTGGAGAAGGTTCCATGAGCACTTGAAAAAAGGTGAAATTCGTTGTTTTGGGGTGAAATGTCCTATAGATATCAATTAGGTCTAACTGATCTAATGTATCATTATTGTGTTATTGTTGATTTCCCTTTCATACTTGTTAGCATTTGTCTTACATATTGTGGTGCTCCTATATTGGGTGCATATATATTTATAATTGTTATATCTTCTTGGATTGTTCCTTTGATCATTATGTGGTGGCCTTCTTTGTCTCTTTTCACAGCCTTTGTTTTAAAGTCTATTTTATCGGATATGAGTATTGCCACTCCTGCTTTCTTTTGTCTTGGTATTTTAAAGTTACTATACAGAAAAGAAAATGAAACAGAAAAATATTTAAATTGTATAGCATTCAGGTGAAGTTTGAGAGAATTCCTTGGGATATGAAACCAAGTTTTTTCCCCCACTATGGAAACATGGGAGAAATACTTATTAATGTGACATATTTCTGTATAAAAAGAGGACCAGATTCATGTATCAAATACTCCTTTGAGCACTTAATATGTGCCAGGAACTTGGGAGACATCAGTAAACAAAGACTACACTCATAGACCAGTTGTTTAGAGTCATAGGTGCTGAAGTGCAAGATTGCAAAAGGCACAGGCAGTTGCTTATAAGAATGTTACAACTTCATTTGCTAATAGTGATCAGTAGAGAATACTTATAGTCTAGGGTCCTTTATGGAAGCCTTAAATATGTTTTCATTCCTGTGATGTTATTTCCTTCAGATGTTAGCTAGGGGCACTATGTGTTGGGGAAAAGTCATTGCTCATCTAGGGGGACCAGAACACCATATGTGAAATTACTGTTTCTTTTCTGTCCTATTGTATCCCGTAGGTCTGATCTATGCCATGGTGATCCTGTTCAGGATCACTTGCTATTTAAGAAGACTCTCCTGCCAGTCTGGAAGATGATAGCCAGTCACAGGTAGGACTCCAAGCCACTCTGGAAATTCACAACCACTCTTCTCATTTAGGGTGACTTTCTAGAGTTTCTTCATTCTCTCTGGATTTGTCCTTTATCAGGTTCAGCAGTCCGTTTCTGAAGCCTGTGTCAGAAAGGCAGGCCCCAGGATACAAGGATGTGGTGAAAAGGTCAGTGGAAAAGGGGTCAAGAAAGGTTGGTTGCTTTTATATCTGTCTTTTCATACTTTATTTTGCATCTGTTAGATTATTTCCTTATTTCATTTACATTACTTAAGCTCAAGATATATTTTATAGCTGAATAAGTTCATAAAGTTATGATAAGCTCAGTCTTTATTTGAGAATGTAAGGAACAACAGGATAAAGAGGCTTTTTTTCATTATTGGCTTTTCAGTAATATGATCCTTTTGTTATAATCTTACATTAGCCTTTGGTAGTTTTTGACACTTATTTTGGAGGAAAACTTTGAAAAGAAAACTGTATTCCTTCAGGCAGTTACAAGTATGCAAGGCAAAGATGGTAATCCAAATGGATTTTACAAACACTGGTTGATTGCAGTATTTTGGATTTTTATATCATGGTTCATCTAAAATGCTATCATAAACTAGTGTGTCAATGTATAAAAGATCATAAAAGAACCTTTGGAGACAGACTCCTTAATTCTGTAGATGGGAAAACTAAGACTCAGAGATGATCATCACTTGTCTGTGATGAAAAGTGAATAGCAGAGCGAAAACTAAACCGGAGTCTCACTTACCTCCCCAGTCCTCTTTCTACTCTGCTGTGTCTTCTCTTATACATCCACTCTCTATTATGTCCCATTATATAATATTTATCCTAATATTCACTTTGTCTTCATGAAAGGAGAAAGAACTCTGAGATTTTGATTATATAGTAAAAACTGTTGATTAAATACCTAGTGTATGACTACACATTGTAAACCGACAATAACTCCCATG
Source organism: Ovis aries (assembly GCF_016772045.2). Lineage (NCBI taxonomy): Eukaryota > Metazoa > Chordata > Mammalia > Artiodactyla > Bovidae > Ovis > Ovis aries. The sequence continues at coordinate 47,240,608 of NC_056058.1, read as the reverse complement.
TGACAAATTGGAGCTTTTTACAACTTTGATACCACCAACTGTAAAATGTAATGGCTGGTCGTTTGGGCTCTGGAGTCAGGCTGCTTCTGAATTAGAATCTAAGTTGTGTGACTTTGGGCAAGTACCTAACTTCTTTAGATCTCAATTTTCTCATTGCCAATTGTGATCATGGTACTTACCATATAGGTTTATTGAGAGGATTAAGTGAGTTAATATAGAAAATACCTAGTATAGCACTCGACTTATTGTAAGCAGTCGTTATGTTAGCTGCTATTGCTATTTTATATCTAATGGGGATTGTTATCTTTACTAGTTTTTTCATTAAGAGCTGGTTAGTTTTTCAAGAAAGCATGTTAGGTCACCACATGTTCCACATGAAGGTTTGATTTCCTCTGGTTTCTCTTGGCCACCTGTAGACCCATGGACTTAACTAGCCTGAAAAGGAATCTGTCCAAGGGACGGATTCGCACCATGGCTCAGTTCCAGCGGGACCTGATGCTGATGTTCCAAAATGCTGTGATGTACAATGACTCTGATCATCACGTATACCATATGGCTATGGAGATGCAGCGAGAAGTCTTGGAGCAGATTCAGGTACTGCAGGTAGAGAGCTGCAAGAAAAAGGAGTGTAGTTTCTAGAATCTGATTTTAGAAAGTCTTGTGAGAATAAGGGTGATGTTGAAATGACCTTGTTCTCCCAGAGTTTATGTTTAGAGGTGATTCAAGGCCCTGAAGGGTTGATATTGTTACTGCTCCTCTGTGGAACCAGCTTTAATAGATGGTGAAGTAAAATACTCTAGGAAGGCAGGCAGCAGTAAAGAGCTCTTAGTGACCTGGGGATAGATAAGGAAGTAATGGGTGCATCTACTTCCAGAGCCTCAAGTCAGAGGGCTAAACATGAACACCTGAGGCTGGAGTCACTGTCCATTTTTTGACACTATGTTGGTATTAATATATGTGCACATTGTCCCATCTGTAGAAGATAAGATATGGTAGCCAGAAGACATTTGAGGGTTTGTTTTTTGGGCAGCATCTTATTGATACTTTAAAGAAAAAAACATGGTTGAATCTCTGCAGAGAAAGAAATAAAATTGCATTCAAACCTCCATAAAGATTCATAGCTGCTATCTGCCTTGACCCTGTAGGTGCTGAGTATTTGGTTAGACAAAAGAAGAGACTTAAATAGTCTGGAATGAAAACTAACCAACCTATGGATGATGGAAAACCTGTTTGGCTAACTTGGAGCTGCTTTCCTGAACTTTTCTGGATTTTGGACCTTTCTTTGAGACTCTGACTTATTGAAGATCCCAATACTTGCTTACCATTTTTCTGTTGTCTTTTCTAATAAGAATTATACCTTAACTTACAACCAAAGAGTTAAAGGTGCTTGTGGACATGATATAAAGAAAACACAGAAAACTGAGATTTGGGGTTATGCCATATATGTTGCCCACATTTTTGTTCTGTAAGGTTAATTTAGAGATAAATAGATTAAACTTCTTTAAATAAATACTGCTCTTTAAATAAATGTTAATTCACAAGTCAAAAATTACCTTTTAATGAGTATAGAAGCTGGCAGTAGAGGGGATAACATTGTCTGGTGAAATATGGAAGGTATCTGACACAGATTTTCTTACATAGAATGGAAGGTGCTGGGGGTAGGATGAGGGAGAGCACCAATGATTTATCTCATCATTTGTAAAGTGGAGATAATACAAGTGTCCTTTGAATGACTAGGAGGATGAAATAAAATAAATTATGAGGAAAATGTTAGAAAACATCTACTGCTTTTAAGATTTGCAAGGGGATAAAAATCCCTGTGGTGGGTTCCCTTTCTTGGCTAAAAGGAGCTAGCCAAAGACTGAAGTGCTCTACTGGAATTGGCCCTCTGCAGCCACCGTCTCTAAGCTGGGTTTCTGGTCTCCTGGCAACAATCTGTGACACTAAAGGAGCCCAGGCTAAGGTGAGTGCCCAGATGAGGGCCGGACTCTGAAGAAATCTGGGGTGCAGCCCACAGAGATCCAGGGGACCCAGGAATTCTGCTTTCCAGCCGGGCCTTACCCTAAGCCTCCTGGTGGCGGGAGGGGGTGGAGAGAGGGTGTGTGTGTGTGCACTGTGGAGGGTGGTGCTGAGTGGCGTGGAGAGTTGCAGACCTAGTCTCCTCCTGGGCTCCTCGAGTCCTCGGCTTTGTCTTGCTCCTTGGGCTCTCCTAACTTAATGAAAGCACCTAGGAAAACCCATGGCAGGAGACAGAGTAAAAATCTTATTATTGAGACACTGCTTGTGGAAAAAACTCCGACAGTTTCCAGCTTTATAAATTAATAAAAATCAAGCACCTGATAATGCTGTTTAGTCACAATTACATTAAGTTGGGGGTGCGGGTGCATGTCATTGCAGTTGATTCGCGTGAAGGACCTTAAATTGTAGCTCAAAAGCCAGAATGGAGCTATCAATGCCCCCACCTCAGATCTACGTAGAAAAGACTCTGGCTATTATCAAACCAGATATTGTTGACAAAGAGGAGGAGATACAAGATATTATTCTCAGATCTGGATTCACCATTGTTCAGGTAACTTCTGGGCAGTATGATCATGTTTTTTCCCTCTCTACTGAACTAGACTTTTCTGCCTTAGCTTTTAGCTAAAATAGAATTAAAAATTCACTTTATCTTAAATAAAAGGTATGTTTGAAAGCTCTTCTTACTCATAGAGTTATATCCCTAAACTTGTTTTAGAATACCTTTGATTTTACCTTTTGAAAATGTTTATGTATATGTGTTAGCCCAGTTCAATCCTTCGTATTTAGCATGAAATTTAGGTTTACTCTTCTGAATATAAAAGTTATATGTGATAATTTTCCAAAAAGTATTTTCACAGTTTAAAAATATATAAAATGAGAAGTAAAGCTTCTTTCTCCCATCAACTCTCAATCTGCAGAGACAATCACTTGACACTTTATTTTCTTCCAGAATTTTTGTGTGCATTTACAAATATGTTTCCCCCATAAAGTAGGACAGTCGCCCTCCCTGGACCCTCTTTACCCTCCCTCAGATAGCATGCCAGATCATTACTTCTGAATCTAACTTCTGTGTAAATACTCTTCTGTCCTAATAAACCACAGTTTATTTACTTGATCTTCTCTTGATGAATTTTTAGACTGTTGAGTTGTGTTTTTTTTTTTTAATTTAATGTTTTAAGCCTTTTCCTTGTTCTGCAGTTAGTAGTTTGAATATATAAAGACTATCAAATAGAATGGAATATTTTTAATTTTCCTTTTTTGTACCATTCTTATTTGAAATTTCACTTTTTATTATATTTATTGACTGTCATATTGCTTGTTGAGTCTTTTAAAAAATAAAAAAGATAACTTCAGTCTTCAGAAGATGGGTTTTTAAATGAACTTAGAAGGATACGTGGAGGCTGAGGGTGAGATGCTACAAGAAAATTTAAGGGAGTAGTATAAGGGAAAGTATAAAGAAATAATATAATTAAAAGATTCAGATAAAGATGAGCTTTTAAATAAATGTTAGGAAACTGGGTAGCCACTTAAAAAAAAAACTTGGATTCAAATATTACACTATATATACCAGGATAAATTCCAAATGAATTTGACATTTAAATATTAAAAAACTAAACCATATAAACTCTAGAAGAAAAATGGCTGAATTTCTTTTTATTCTCGGAAGGGAACAGCCTTTTTACTGGGTACTGTAAAATAAAAGATTGATAAAAATATAAACATAAAAAACTTGAGCATGGCCAAATAAGCATAATAAGCAAAGGCAAAACACAGGTGACAAACTTGGAAAAAATACTTGTAACTCATAAAGAGTAATCTCCCAAATGTATAAAAAGCTCCTAAAACAGGATAAAAATTCGGTTGAAAATGGGCAGTACATGTGGATGGTCAAAGAAATAAAAATGCTTCTAAAACATGGTAAAGGATGCTCAATCTCTAAGCAGGAAAAAAGCAAATTAAAATGACACTGAACTACCATCTGGCAAGAATATAAAAGTAAATGACATAACCCCTATGGAAGGGAATCTGGCGATTATCTATCAGTATTTACAGATGCATCTTCCCTTTGACCCAGCAGTACTACTTCTGGGAATCTCTCCTATAACTTGTGTATTAATATGCAGTGACATATATCTAGGTAATTTTTTGTAGCATTGTTTATTTACAAGCAAAAAATTGAAAATAACCCCACATTAGGAAATTGGTGAAATTCACCCTGACGAATTTGCCAAATTGAATACTATGCAACTAATTATAAAAAGAGCAATGAAGAACCTCTCTGTGTCCTGCTAGGGAAAAAAGCAAGATGCAGAACAATGTGTAGCTTTTTTCTATGATAGAAAGAGAAAAAGTAATATATATTCATGTTTGCCAGTATTTACAAAATGAATTTAGAAGAATTTAGAAGAATTTACAAAATGAATTTTAAATAAACAGTAAAAAATGATTGCATATAGAAGGTAAGGAAGAACAGGCTGAATTAGGACAGGAATGGGAATGAAATTTTTCAGTATGAACCTTTTTATATTGCTTTGAATTTTTTAATCCCTGAAGTATGTTACTCATTAATTTTAGAAGAAAGACAAAACATACAAATAAGATAAAGTTTCCAATTTGATTTTTAGAAGTTTGAAAAGAATTAGTGAAAAAATAATTAAGCAGCAAGCAATAATTAGAAATTAAAACTTCTTATAAAAAAACAGTGTAAATGTTAATATTTAACACTTTCTCTAGTCAGCAATAAGTTTTAAACCAAAGAACATCTTGGTGTGTAGTATGCTTCTTTTTGGTTTAATTATGATAAAATATATACAACATAAAATTTACTGTTGTAACTGTTTCAGTTCAAGGGCATTAGAGTACCTTCACATTGTTGTGCAACTGTCACCACTGACCATATCTAGAACTTTTTCATCATCTCAAACTGACACTCTGTACCCATTAACAGCTCTCAGCTTAGCCCTCTCCCCAGTCCTTGGTAACACTATTCTACTTTCTGTCTCTGACTTTGCTGTTCCAGGTATCTCTTGTCAGTGGAATAATTTTTGTCCTGTGTATTATATGCTTTAAAAATAGGCTTTATTGTAGTTGAGAGTTCATTGAACTTGAAGCTTTCTTTTCCTATCTAGGAAAAAACCTTCTAAAAAATGATGTGTTCATTTAGTAGGTGGCAGTCTTTCCTGTGTTAAAACAAACTATTGGTTCCTTTTTTTTTTTGATATTTAATTTATTTATTTGGCTGTGCTGGGTCTTAGTTGTAGCACTCAGGATCTTTAGTTGCTGCATGCAGGACCTTTTTTTTTTTTTTTTTTTTTTTCGGTAGGGGCCACAGCAAACTCTTGTGGCCTGTGGGATCTAGTTCCTTGACCAGGGATTGAACCAGGGGCCCCTGAATTGGGAGCGCAGAGTCTTACCCACTAGACCAACCTCCTTTTCTGATATAAAGTTCACTTCTCTTTGTGAAAATACTTTTTTTTTTGTTTATTTATTTATCTTTTGGCCGTGGCTTGCAAGATTTAGTTCCCTGACCAGGGATTGAATCCATGCCCTCTACAGTGAAAGCACAGCATCCTAACCACTGGACTGCCAGAGAATTATCTCGTGAAAATATTAATCTAAATTACAAAAAAGTTTATCTGATCTAATTTGGAAGTAATTGATGGAATCGTTGATTCATTATCAGCTTTACTTTAAAATGAGCCCTCAGGTTTTAAAATTATGCTACATTAGCTGGCATACCTGCAAAAGATAGCTTCCCTTGCTTGTTAAGGGATATGTGGCAGTTAAGTGCTTACAGTGCAACAGATGAGATTTTTAACCCAGCAACAACAAAATTACTCAAACCAGTAAGCATAAGAATCACAAATACAGGCATGTCTTAATTTTAAAATAATAGAATCAATGATTATACTAAATCAAGTGCTGTTATCACTTCTCAGATTTCTTCTATTTCTTGACTATATGAATTTTAATATGAAAACAGATGTCAGTACCTTTTTTTATTTTAGTAGTACTAGAGCTTCCCAGGTGGTGCTAGTGGTAAAGAACCTGCCTGCAGGAGACGTAGAGACTTTGGTTTGATCCCTGGGTCAGGACGATCCCTGGAGAAGGAAATGGCAGCCCACTCTAGTATTCTTGCCTGGAGAAATCCCATGGACAGAGGAGCCTGGAGGACTACAGCCCATGGAGTTACAAAGAGTTGACATGACTGAAGTGACTTAGTCCATAACTTCCATCAGCTTCCATAACTGATCCTTGACTGTGAGAATGTTAGTTTTTGTCCAGTAGAGCCTATTCATAGTAGTGCTGAACTACCTAGTAAGCATCTTTCCAGGCTTCTTGAACTGGGGCAGTTTAGATCCCTCTCTACAAACCAAGCAATTTTATCAAGTTTCTGAAACCTGAAGACATAGGATAGTTTTGTGGGGTTTTTTTGGAAATAGAAATTCTTTTATTCCAGGTGTTTAATGAGCAATAAATGTGGATCTTAGATAGCTGAATGATGGTAGATTTGTCATTTTTGCCTGTGATTAGATTTGGTTTCTCTAAACAGCAATTGAGTAAGCAGGAAGTGACTTGTGAATGGAGTTAAGATAGAAAAATTGGAAGAATGACTGACTTGGCTTCTATGATTTTTAAAAATTTAATAATTCATATAGCTTCTCATTTGTGAAAAAAATTAATATTTCTTTGTCTCAAACATTTTATTTTCTTTCAAATTAACAAGCTTAATGCTAACTACTTATCTTAAGCTCTTTCTGAGTCAACATATTTATGGCAGAACCAGAATAAGGAAACAAGTGAAAACCTTGTTTACTGCATCATGTTGCACCATAATGAGACCGGTTCTCTAGAATAATGTAGGGAAATTTCACAAATAGTTAGGGAAAGATGAATTTGGAATATTCTAAAGTATTTTTTACTCTATACGAAATACGTATTAACAAGATATTGAAGATTGGCATGTTTTTACTTTAAGGAGAGAAGATTATTTTGTCATTAATATTGTTTTTGTTTTTTAGTCACTAAGTCCTGTCTGACTCTTTTTTGTGATCCCAAGGCCTGTAGTCCTCCAGGCTCCTCTGTCCATGAGATTTCCCATACAAGAATACAGGAGTGGGTTGCCATTTCCTTCTCCAGGGGATCTTCCTGACCCAGGGATCGAACCTGTTTCTTCTGCACTGGCAAGTGGATTCTTTATTGCTGAGCCACCATTAACATACCATAGGTTGAAGGAGGCTGCCAAACAAGAGTAGTTTTTCTTAAGTAATAATTCTTATTTAAAGCCTACATTAAAAAAAATTTTATTTAATTGGAGGCTAGTTACTTTACAATATTGTAGTGGTTTTTGCCATACATTGACATGAATCATCCATGGGTGTACATGTGTTCCCCATCCTGAACCCCCTTCCCACTTCCCTCCCCATCCCATCCCTCGGGGTCATCCCTGTACTGGCCCCGAGTGCTGTGTCTCATGCATTGAACCTGGACTGGCATTCTGTTTCACATATGGTAATATACATGTTTCAATGCTGTTCTCTCAAATCATCCCACCCTTGCCTTCTTGCACATAGTCCAAAAGTCTGTTCTTTACATCTGTGTCTCTTTTGCTGTCTCACATATAGGGACATCATTACCATCTTTCTAAGTTCCATATAGATGCGTTAATATACTGTATTGGTGTTTTTCTTTCTGACTTACTTCACTCTGTATAATAGGCTCCAGTTTCATCTACCTCATTAGAACTGATTCACATGCATTCTTTTTAATAGCTGAATAATAGTCCATTGTGTATATGTACCGCAGCTTTCTTGTCCATTTGTCTCCTGATGGACAGCTAGGTTGCTTGTATGCCCTGGCTATTGTAAACCATGCTGCAATGAACATTGGGGTATACGTGTGTCTTTTGTGGTCAAATTGGTACTATTTCAAGTTATTAGTGACTTGGGAAAGTCACTCAGTCGTGTCCAACTCTTTGTGATCACATGGATTATACATACAGTTCATGGAATTCTCCAGGTCTCCTTCATTGCAGGTGGATTCTTTACCAGCTGAGCCACAAGGGAACCCCATTAGTGAATTAATGAGGTGTTACTGAACTGTCAATAATGCTTTTGTTGACTTTGTTTCTCTTTTAGAGAAGAAAACTACATCTCAGCCCTGAGCACTGTAGTAACTTTTATGTGGAACAATATGGGAAAATGTTTTTCCCCAATTTAACAGCTTACATGAGTTCTGGACCACTTGTTGCCATGATATTAGCTAGATATAATGCCATCTCTTACTGGAAAGAACTCTTGGGACCAAGTAATAGCTTAGTAGCTAAGGAGACACACCCAGACAGGTAACTTTCCTAGGGGAGAAATGGAATACAACTATGAAAATGAAAAAAAATCTGATTTCATTGTAATAAGAATTTACTTTAATTTGAAAGTTTTCCTGAATAACCTGATTTTTTTTTTTTTTTTTGGTGGTGATGCAGGGTTGGGTGGGGAAGGTCCATTCTGTGTTTTAACTACATAAATGTGTACTTTAATATCAAATACCACAAAAGGTCTTAGAGAATGTTTGATTTATGGTTGACTAGCCTTATTTTTCTCTCATTCTTGAATTAAACTGCCACCGGTATAGGAATTTTCATGGGAAAATTGGGATGGTATTTCGTTGAATGTTAGTAATAGAGATTAGAAACTCAGATTTTCAGCATTATCTTTAATGTTTAGAAACCAGAGGACATTGAGTTCTTGACACTTTTGAAAATACCATTGTTTTTTCAATTGTTACAAGATAACACCTCTTTTTCACCCAGATAACTATTTTTCCAGTATATCTCTCCTACATATTTAAATATATTTGACCCTCATGTAGATACTACTGGTGCTGCTAAGTCACTTCAGTCATGTCCGACTCTGTGCGACCCCATAGACGGCAGCCCACCAGGGTCCCCCGTCCCTGAGATTCTCCAGGCAAGAACACTGGTGTGGGTTGCCATTTCCTTCTACAATGCATGAAAGTGAAAAGTGAAAGTGAAGTCGCTCAGTCGTGTCCAACTTTGCGACCCCATGGAATGCAGCCTACCAGGCTCCTCCATCCATGGGATTTTCCAGGCAAGAGTACTGGAGTGGGGTGCCGTTGCCTTCTCCGTCATATAGATAGATTTATGCTTAAAGTCAAAATAGATTAAAACCTCCATATGTGAGAAGTGGAGATGCTTCTGTAAAATTTCTAAGTAGAATACATAAGTAAAAAGTAAGGAAAGAATGTCAGATTGGGTGGTCATCATTTCTAACTTGCTTTCAGTCTGAGGGCGATTTATGGCACAGATGAACTAAGAAATGCACTTCATGGAAGTAATGATTTTGCTGCAGCAGAAAGAGAAATTCGATTCATGTTTCCTGCAGGTGAGTTACAAATGAGTAATTAGTTAATTGCATTTACTTGTTTGCCTTCTTTCTTAATTTTGGAGATGTAGCTGGGAAAGAAGATAACAGGGTTTATCTCCAGTATATTCTGTTGTATTTTCAAGTTGTAGTGACTTAACAATTTGAAGCCAAGAATAGAAAACTTAATGTTTTTCTCAGAATGAAATTGTGACCTCTAGGGAATCTTTTGAAAGAAAGGAGTTTACCTTTCTTTCCTTTATTTTGGACTGGGCATATTAAGGGTTTTTCTTCTTCTGTGTTATTACTCCTTTTAGTTATCCCTAAATGCATTAGTCAAATTTGTTACAAATGAAAAGAGACTCTTCTTTGGCACTTTTGATGGATTTGCCATATTCTCTAATAACAGTTTACTGTTTATCTAACAAACACTCATGCTTTTATGAAACTCATAGTTCTCCATCCCCTTTTTTTTGTTTCTATCCTGTGAAGTTATAAACTTTTTAGAAGTGGGTATCATGAGGAATGACACTGATGTTCTTATTTTTAGAGCAGAAAAGAAATTTGGTGATTTTCATTATATAGAAAAAAGTCAAAGCATTGGACAGTTTTGAAAAAATTTTTTGGCCTTTTATTCCTCTCAGTAATTTAGACCTATTCCTCAGTATTTTTCTGCTAAAGATTTATTCAAAGAAAACTGAAAATTGTCTTGGAGATTTAAAAGTTTGGATTTTTGAACAAACAAAAACTGTTTTAAAGATATCTATACACAAAAGGATTTGCTTACTACATACTTAATTCCTACTGTGACAGAAATTTCTGTCGTATCTATCTCCTTAAGGTGTCTTTTTCTTTGGAGCTGTTTTTATTTTGGAATATTTACACAAAAGGAGATAGCATAGCAGCCATGAAATTAAAAGATGCTTGCTCTTTGGAAGAAAAGCTATGACCAATCTAGACAACATATTAAAAAGCAGGGACATTACTTTGCCAACAAAGGTCCATCTAGTCAAAGCTGTGGATTTTCCAGTAGTTGTGTATGGATGTGAGAGTTAGCCCATAAAGAAGATTGAGTGCTGACAAATTGATGCTTTTGAACTGTGGTGTTGGAGAAGACTCTTGAGAGTTCCTTGGACTGCAGGGAGATCCAACCAGTTCATCCTAAAGGAAATCAGTCCTGAATATTCATTGGAAGGACTGAAGCTGAAGCTCCAATACTTTGGCCACCTGTTGGGAAGAGCTGACTCATTAGAAAAGACCCTGATGCTGGGAAAGCAGGAGGAGAAGGGGATGACAGAGGATGAGATGATTGGATGGCATCACTAACTCAATGGACATGAGTTTGAGCAAACTTGGGGAGATGGTGAAGGATAGGGAAGCCTGGCATGCTGCAGTCCGTGGGGTCACAGAGAGTCAGACGTGACTGAGTGAACGACAACAAAGATCACATAGTATAATAAGCCACTAATGAACCCAGCATTCAGTTTCAATGATTTTGGTCTGTCTGCTTTTTTTAAAAAAAATTGAAGTATAGTTGATTTAGACCAGTCTTTTTTCATCTGTCACTCCTGCTTGTATTTCTCCTGCTTCTGTATTATTTGGGGCACATCTTGAACATGAGATGTTTTTTGATGTGGTAGATGTTTAGATCTTGTCCTACTAGTGAATTAGACTTTTTCTTCTTAGCTTTTAACTAAAATAGAGTTAAAAACTCATTTATCTTAAGTGGAACAAATTTTTTAGAAGCCTGTGTTACTCATAGGGTTATATCCTTACGCTGTTAGTTTGTATTGCTTTTGATATTATTAATTAATCGTCTTAGACATTTGAGAAGCAGCAGTTGTAGGACAGATACAAATGATTACCTACTACACTACAGATGTCTTGCTATGAGAATGTGAAGTCCTTGAGAGAAGGTTTTTGGAGTTTGTGATATGAGCTCCTTCTTGCTTAGCAGTGAGGAACTACGTACAGAACCCTATATGATAAGTCACTAAAGCAAGTTACAAAGATTCAAAGCTTTACTACATTCCATTCATTCAGCAAGTTTTACTGAGTTGTGCCAGAAATACAAAAATGAATAAGATTTCCCTGCTCTCTCAAGATGATTTTATTTGAAAAGGCCAGAAAAATAAATATACAGTGCAGTGTATAACTTCTGCCATGTAAAAGCCTTTAAAAGTACAGTGAAAATTTATTTATGTGAGAAACATGAAGCACGTTTTAGTTTCTCATTAATTCATCCAACTCTGTTGTCAAAAATCAGTTGGCCATATATGTAAGTATCTACTTTTAGATTCTCAGTTCTGCTTCATTGATCTTTATAGTCTGTTCTTATGTCAGTACCATACAGTCTTAATATTGTGGTTTCATAATAGGATTTTTCTTTTTTGTATATCTATATTTGTTTCAACTCTTAAGTGTGTGGCTTGAATACTACATTTCCACTCACAAAACTTGTTCTGAGTTATTTTTCAAATGGCTTTGCAACATGCCTAGGTAGGCTTATAATTTTGCTATTCTAAATATTATTTTCCTTCATAAAACAATCCCTATATATGGATAGTGACTCCCATCAAGTTGGTTCAGTTTAACATACTAATTTCTAGGGTCCTGGCATATGCGGTACTATGACTGTAGGGGTTGGAAGGTTTAAAAAGTAGATCCCATTAAATGAAAGTTGCTTTAATGAGTACTTTTCTTTTAAATATCAAGGTGTATACTTCAGAACACTTTAGTGATGAGATTTGGTCCACTAAAGAATCTGCTTGATACCTAAACACTTCAGACTGAGAAGTTAACATAGGTTACATACACCTTACAACAAACACTACTTCTGTCTGTTAAAATAAGCCAACATGAAACTAGGAAAAAAAGCTAGCTCTACTTCAGTGCCTAAAGTATCACGCTTAATAGAAATCTTAACTTTCCCCTAAAGCAATTGTCATGCCATACATATTTTTAAATGCTAATAAAAATAAATACTTGAAAACATGTTATCAGAAGAAATGGAGACAGAGTGTTGAACACGTAACCACGTAATCCTCAGGCAGAGCTTAGTCTACTTCTTCCATATGAGAAGGGTCATCATCTCCTTCCAAGGGCGACATCTCCTCAGTTATGGCAGCATTGCTGTTGTCAGTAGTGGGGTCATTCTCGTGGATACCAAGACCAAATTTGATCATTCTGTAGACCCTGTTAGCATGGGTCTGGGGATCCTCCAGACTAAAGTCAAGATAGGAGAGCCACTTCATACAGTAGGATTACCTGGTCCTTCAAAGACTTGTCATTATTATCAGCCTTTTGCTTCAGGGTCTTGATGATGAAATGGTCTAGGGTTTACCTCCAGGTGCTTCTTTGCTGCCAGGGCTTCCTTAGTGGCTCAGATGGTAAAGAGACTGCCTGCAATGTGGGAGACCTGGGTTCAATCCCTGGGTCGGGAAGACCCCCTGGAGAAGGAAATGGCAACCCACTCCAGTATCCTTGCCTGGAAAATCCTATGGTCAGAGGAGCCTGCAGTCTACAGTCCATGGGGTTGCAAAGAGTCGGACACAACTGAGCAACTTCACTATCGCTATAACCTATTGTTGAGTTGTCTCTTAGGGCTTGAGCCTTCATGATTCTTTCCATGTTTGCTATCCAGCTGTGCGTGCTCGTGACAATGCAGCACAGGGATGTCACCAGTAGGTTTGATACAACCATCTTTTTTGCAGAGGGTTTGAAACTTTTTCTTTTCCTGTTTCTTATTTATTTTGGGCTGTGCTGAGTCTTTGTTATTGTGTAGGCTTTTCTTTACTTGCTGCAAGCGGGTCTGCTCTCTAGTTGCAGTGCATGGGCTTCTTATTGTAGTGGTTTCTCTTATTGCAGAGTATGGGCTCTACAGTGCACAAGCTTCAGTAGTTTCTGCATGTGTACTCAGTAGTTGGAGTTCCCAGGCTCCAGAGCACAGGCTCAGTTTGGCACACGGGCTTCGTTGCTCTATAGCATGTGGGATCCTCCTGGACCAAGGATCAAACCCTTGTCTCATGCACTGGCAGATGAGTTCTTTACCACTGAGCCATTAGGAAGGCCCTCTTCCTATCTCTTTTTCTCCTCGTCTTCTGGAAGTTCCAGGCCCTCTTCAGTGACTGACACTGAGGTCTCGCCCTCAAACTTTAGCTGTTGCACGCAGTACTCATCTAGTAGCAGTTCCAGAATCTGGGCCACACTATTACTGCTTGGGTGCCTGACCCCTTCAATCATTAAGTAGTCAAGTAACCAAGAACAGGACTTCTTTTGAACCATAGCTCCAATTCATCAGTTCTTCTCAGAGAAACATCAGTTCATCTCAGAGATACCAAGCATGGATAGAGCCAATGTTCCCAGGAGGAATTCTGATATTATTTGAAAATCCAAGTCTCCCAAGCCTCAGGGTACCAGCCAGGGTTGGCCTCCCTTCCCCAGCAGCCAAGTGTCAGTTGTTCCTCATTAAAGGTTTTGAAATCAGGTTAGTGGAAAGTCTCCAAAATTCAAATAATAAATGGCCAGAGACAAATAATAAATGATTTTCAAAAATAGAGAAACAATCCAAAAATGAAGATAATTTTATCTACAATAGCATCAAAATCAATAAGATATTTAAGAAGAAATTTAACAAAAGAAGTGCAGTTCTTGTGCACTGAAGAGTACAAAACAATATCTAAATAAATAGACATCCCCTTTTAGGGGCTTCCCTGCTAGCTCAGGTAGTAAAGAATCTGCCTGCGATGTGGGAGACCTGGTTTCGATCCTTGGGTGAGGAAGGTCTCTTGGAAAAGGAAATGGCAATCCACTCCAGTTTTCTTGCCTGGAGAATTCCATGAACACAGGAGCCTGATGGACTACAATCCATGTGTTTGCAAAGAGTGGGACACAATCGAGCAACTAACACTTTCCTGGATCAGAAGAGTCAATATTGTCAAGATGACAGTTCACTCTAATTTGGTGGATAAATTTAATGTAGTCCCTATTAAAGTCTATGCATGCTTTTATGTAGAAATTAACAAGTCAATTCCAAAACGTATATGGAATTACAAAGTATCTAGAAGAGCTAAGGCAATTTTGAAAGTGAAGAACAAAGTTGGAAGACTTCCACTAGCCTGATTTCGACCTATTATGAAACCACAGTAATTAAGGCTGTATGGTCCTGACGTAAGGATAGACATAAAGATCAATGAAGCAGGATTGAGAATCTAGAAGTAGATTCTTACATTTATGGCCAATTGATTTTCCATGAAAGTGCCTAGACAATTTGATGGGGAGAGGGTGATCTATTCAACAAATGGTGCAAAGACAACTGGATATCCACATGCAAAAACAAAAACCAGCATAGACCCTTGCTTCACACCATACACAAATAGACCTAAACATAAGAGCTAAAAACTAGCTTTGGTTTTTAGGAAGAGCACCAGCTTTTTCAAGGATTAGGAATATGTCCTAGAATATCTTTATAACTTGCTTTAGTGACTCATCATTTTGTGGGGTTTTGTATATCATTCCTGACTGACTGCTAAGCAAAAGGGAGCTCATATCACAAACTCTTCTAACTGGAAGAAAATATAGAAAATCTTTATTACCTTGAGTTAGACAAAGAGTTCTTACATATGACATCACAAATATGATCTGTAAAATAAAATACTGATACATTGGACTACATCAAAATTCAAAGCTTTTCTTCTTAAAAAGTCATCATTAAACATATGAAAAAATAAATCATAGACTGGGAGAATATACTTGCAAATCATATATCAGATAAAGCACTTATCTAGAATATATTAATATAAAGAATTTTTACAACTCAGTACAAACAACTGAATTAAAAACTGTGCAAAAGATTTGAATAGGCATTTCACAAAAGATAACAGGCTAATAAGTACATGAAAAAGTGCTCAGTATAATCACTGAGGAAATGCAAATCGAAAGCATCATGAGATACCTTTGCTTACCCACTAGAATAGCTATAATCAATGGCAAGAATATAGAGATACTGGGACCCTTTTTGTTTCTGGTAGAAATATGTTTTTTGTTGTATTGCAAGTCTGGGTCACCTATAGTGTTCAAAGAAAGCTGAAAAGACTAAAATTTCCTTAAATCTATATAATTTATTTTAACAATTGAAAGATAAGCCGCAATATTAATATATACTATCATATAAATAGGACTTATGTGTATATTCAATAGTTTATAAGAGAGCAAGAAGCATGTATTATTCACTCATATCTGTGAAGTGAAGTCAAGTCACTCCGTCATGTCTGACTCTTTGCAACCCCATGGACTGTAGCCTACTACGCTCCTCTGTCCATGGGATTTTCCACTGTGCAAACTGCCTCCATTTTGTTGACAGGAGTTAATTTTTGTGAAGAATTAATCTAGATTATATATATTCTTTCAGCTTTTCAAAACATTGTCCATTATGTATTTACTGTTAAAAAATGGAAATGGAAATGCAAAAAAGGAGATTGTTGAAAACATAATCAGAATCTTGTGTGTGAGCACTATCAATATATTGATGTATTTTTTGCTATTTGTATGAGTCTTATTTGTGTGTGTGTGTGATTGTGTTTTTGAACAAACTATTCACTATGTATCTATTTCTGTTTACTTTTTTTAAAAAAGAAAAACTAAGTATTTCTCATGTCATTAAAATTTCTTTGAATGTGTCCTTTTTAATGACTATAATATTTCATCATTTATGTTAGCTTTAATGGGAATACATTTGTATTTGCAGTGATTGTTGAGCCCATTCCAGTTGGACAAGCTGCTAAGGACTATTTAAATTTGTATGTAACGCCAACTCTGCTTAAAGGACTCACAGAACTTTGTAAGCAAAAACCAGCAGATCCTTTTGTAAGAAATCTTTTTATTCATACTGAAGAATACTGTCTATAGCTTTCAGAATTAAAATATTCTTTGAAATATATAGAAAGTCACTTAAAGCTATTTTATATACATTTTAGATACTTCCTTTTGTATAACATTTGATTACAGTTGACCCTTGAGTAAGAGTAGGACTTAGGGGCGCTGACCCTTTGCACAGTCAAAAGTCTGGCATACTAAGAGCTCCCATGTGCAACAACTAAGACCCAGTGCAGCCAAAATAAATAAATACTTAAAAAAAAATCTGGCATATAATTTATAGTAGGAACTCGTATCCTCAGTTCCTCTGTATCTGTGATTTCTGCATCTTGTGTTCAGCCAGTTGTGAATTGTGTAGTACTGTCGTATTTACTATTGAAAAAAGGCTCCACGTAAGTGGACCCCTACAGTTCAAATCTCTGTTGCTCCAGGGTCAACTGTGCTTATTTTCTTGCTGTGTTTTGACTCTTAAAAAACATTTTAAGTACATTTTCAGTCATTGCATCCTTCAATTGCTCAGCATTGTTTTTGTGTATAATTTATATAATCAAATGATAAAATTAGATATATACTTGAATTTTGTTCATCATTTTTATTTCTCGTGATATCTAAATTTTCTGAATAGAAGATTTGCATTTATTCACATACTTGATGCCTCAACATTGCTCATTCAGGTGGAAGAACTGTTGAGTATGAGGACTTAGGATGATGATCCAGGGCCAACTGTCAGCCTGGATCCTTCCTTATAGATACACCCGCCCATCTGAAGAGTCTTAGAGATAATCAGGGAAGGTTATTTTAATATCAGCCCTACCAAAATAATATGTTTGGCCTTTGTTAGAATTCTCAAAAGGAATCCTTTTTGAAAGACAAAAGATTTAATCTTTCCCACATGTTAACATTACCACTTTTACCAAAAAGGAAAACATTGACACGTTATTTCTCTAATAATTCTCTTTCATTGTGAAAATAGTATTTATTTTAATTTAGTAAGAAACCTGAAACTACTGAAAAACGTAAAGAAGAGAAGAAAAAGATACTCATGGTTCCATTTCCTAAACATTGTCTTGAAGTCATCTTGCCTGGACTCAACTCTAATTCCAGACACCTAAATTCAAAGATGCTTGCTCCTTGGAAGAAAAGCTATGACCAACCTAGATAGCACACTGAAAAGCAGAGACATTACTTTGCCAAAAAAAGGTCTGTCTAGTCAACGCTGTGGTTTTTCCAGTGGTCATGTACGGATGCTAGTGAAGAAAGCTGAGTGCCGAATAATTTATGCTTTTGAACTGTGGTGTTGGAGAAGACTCTTGAGAGTCCCTTGGACTGCAAGGGGATCCAACCAGTCCATGCTAAAGGAGATCAGCCCTGGGTGTTCTTTGGAAGGAATGATGCTAAAGGTGAAACTCCAGTACTTTGGCCACCTCATGCGAAGAGTTGACTCATTGGAAAAGACTCTGATGCTGGGAGGGATTGGGGGCAGGAGGAGAAGGGGACGATGGAGGATGAGATGGCTGGATGGCATCACGGACTCGACGGACGTGAGTTTGAGTGAACTCCGGGAGATGAGATGGACAGGGAGGCCTGGTGTGCTGTCTAGGTTGGTCATAACTTTCCTTCCAAGGAGTAAGCGTCTTTTAATTTCATGGCTGCAGTCACCATCTGCAGCGATTTTGGAGCCCCCCAAAATAAAGTCTGACACTGTTTCCCCATCTATTTCCCATGAAGTGTTGAGACCAGATGCCATGATCTTCATTTTCTGAATGTTGAGCTTTAAGCCAACTTTTTCACTCCTCTTTCACTTTCATCAAGAGGCTTTTTAGTTCTTCCTCACTATTTGCCATAAGGGTGGTGTCATCTGCATATCTGAGGTTATTGATATTTCTTCTGGCAATCTTGATTCCAGCTTGGGCTTCTTCCAGCCCAGAGTTTCTCATGATGTACTCTGCATATAAGTTAAATAAGCAAGATGACAATATACAGCCTTGACGTACTCCTTTTCCTATTTGGAACCAGTCTGTTGTTTTATGTCCAGTTCTAACTGTTGCTTCCTGACCTGCATATAGGTTTCTCAAGAGGCAAGTCAGGTGGTCTAGTATTTCCATCTCTTTCAGAATTTTCCACAGTGTATTGTGATCCACACAGTCAAAGGCTTTGGCATAGTCAATAAAACAGAAATAGGTGTTTTTCTGGAACTCTCTTGCCTTTTTGATGATCCAGCAGACATTGGCAATTTGATCTCTGGTTCCTCTGCCTTTTCTAAAACCAGCCTGAACATCTGGAAGTTCACGGTTCTTGTATTGCTGAAGTCTGGCTTGGAGAATTTTGAGCATTACTTGACTAGTGTGTGAGATGAGTGCAATTGTGTGGTAGTTTGAGCATTCTTTGGCATTGCCTTTCCTTGGGATTGGAATGAAAACTGACCTTTTCCAGTCCTGTGGCCACTGCTGAGTTATCCAAATTTGCTGGCATGTGGAGTGCAGCACTTTCACATCTTTCATCGTCTTTCAGGATTTGAAATAGCTCAACTGGAATTAACATCGCCTCCACTAGCTTTGTTCGTAGTGATGCTTTCTAAGGCCCACTTGACTTCACATTCCAGGATGTCTGGCTCTAGATGAGTGATCCTACCATCATGATTATCTTTGTCATGAAGATCTTTTTTGTACAGTTCTTTTGTGTATTCTTGCCACTTCTTCTTAATATCTTCTGCTCTGTTAGGTCCATATGATTTCTGTCCTTTATTGTGCTCATCTTTGCATGAAATGTTCCCTTGGTATCTCTAATTTTCTTGAAGAGATCTCTATTCTTTCCTCTATTGTTTTCCTCTATTTCTTTCCTTTATTGTGCCCATCTTTGCATGAAATTTTCCCTTGGTATTTCTAATTTTCCTGAAGAGATCTCTAGTCTTTCCTCTGTTGTTTTCCTCTATTTCTTTGCACTGATCGCTGAGGAAGGCTTTCTTATCTCTTCTCGCTATTCTTTGGAACTCTGCATTCAGATGCTTATATCTTTCCTTTTCTCCTTTGCTTTTCACTTCTCTTCTTTTCACAGCTATTTGTAAGGCCTCCCCAGACAGCCATTTTGCTTTTTTGCATTTCTTTTCCATGGGGATGGTCTTGATCCCTGTCTCCTGCACAATGTCACGAACCTCCATCCATAGTTCATCAGGCACTCTATCTATCAGATCTAGTCCCTTAAATCTATTTCTCACTTCCACTGTATAATCGTAAGGGATTTGATTTAGGTCATACCTGAATGGTTGGTGGTTTTCCCTACTTTCTTCAATTTAAGTCTGAATTTGGCAATAAGGAGTTCATGATCTGAGCCATAGTCAGCTCCTGGTCTTGTTTTTGTTGATTGTATAGAGCTTCTCCATCTTTGGGTGCAAAGAATATAATCAGTCTGATTTTGGTGTTGACCATCTGGTGATGTCCATGTGTAGAGGCTTCTCTTATATTGTTGGAAGTGGGTGTTTGCTATGACCAGTGCGTTTTCTTGGCAAAATTATTAGTCTTTGCCCTGCTTCATTCTGTGTTCCAAGGCCAAATTTGCCTGTTACTCCAGGTGTTTCTTGACTTCCTACTTCTGCATTCCAGTCCCCTATAAAGAAAAGCACATCTTTTTTGGGTTTTAATTCTAAAAGGACTTGTAGGTCTTCATAGAACCATTCAACTTCAGCTTCTTCAGCATTACTGGTTGGGGCATAGAGTTGGATTACTGTGATATTGAATGGTTTGCCTTGGAAACGAACAGAGATCATTCTGTCATTTTGAGATTGCATCCAAGTACTGCATTCCGGACTCTTTTGTTGACCACGATGGCTACTCCATTTCTTCTGAGGGATTCCTGCCCACAGTAGTAGATATAATGGTCATCTGAGTTAAATTTACCCATTCCAGTCCATTTTAGTTTGCTGATTCCTAGAATGTTGATTTCACTCTTGCCATCTCCTGTTTGACCACTTCCAATTTGCCTTGATTCATGGACCTAACATTCCAGGTTCCTATGCAGTGTTGCTCTTTATAGCATCAGACCTTGCTTCTATCACCAGTCACATCCACAACTGGGTATTGTTTTTGCTTTGGCTCCATCCCTTCATTCTTTCTGGAGTTATTTCTCCACTGATCTCTAGTAGCATATTTGGCACCTACTGACCTGGGGAGTTCCTCTTTCAATATCCTGTCATTTTGCCTTTTCATACTGTTTATGGGGTTGTCAAGGCAAGAATACTGAAGTGGTTTGCCATTCCCTTCTCCAGTGGACCACATTCTATCAGACCTCTCCACCATGACCCACCTGTCTTGAGTGGCCCCACAGGGCATGGCTTAGTTGGGACTGCCCTAAGAAAGCTCATCTGAGCACCAGGCACACATGGGACTCACAGCCAGACATTGCTGGCGGGAGCTCACACCTCGTGTGGCACAGATGTTGGGCCCTCCAATGCTGATGCCCGCCAGCGCCCCCACCACCAGCACCGTAGCCCAGAGCCGCCACGCTCACATCTTGTCAGCCTGCCGCCGTGCTCCATCTGGGCAGCGTCCTCTATTAAAAAGCATAGACATCACTTTTTCAACAAAGGTCTGTATAGTTAAAGCTATGGTTTTTCCAGTGGTCGTGAATGGATGTGAGAGCTGGACAGTAAAAAAAGGCTGAGTACCGAAGAATTGATGCTTCTGAATTGTATGCTGGAGAAGACTCTTGAGAGTCCCTTGGACAGCAAGGAAATCAAACCAATCAATCCTAAAGGAAATCAACCCTGAATATTCATTGGAAGGACTGATGCTGAAGCTGAAGCTCCAATACTTTGGCCACCTGATATGAAGAGCTGACTCATTTGAAAAGACCCTGATGGTGGGAAAGACTAAAGCAGGAGGAGAAGGAGGTGACAGAGGATGAAATGGTTGGATGGCATGTGATACCTCTAGCTTTGTTCTTGTTTCTCAAGATCATTTTGGCTATTGAATGTCTTTTGTGTTTCCATACAAGTTTTGGAATTATTTGTTCTAGTTCTGTGGAAAATGCCATGGGTATTTTGATAGGGATTGCATTAAATCTTGTGGTTAGTATGGTTATTTTAACAATAGTAATTCTAATTCATGAATGGAACATATTTTTCCATTTGTTTGTGTTTTCAGTTTCATCAGTGTAATAACAGTTTTCTTAGTACAGGTCTTTTACCTCCTTAGATTTATTCTTAGGTATTTTTTTAAGGCAATTGTACATGTGATTGATTTCTTAATTTCTCTTTTTGTTGATAGTATAGAAGCAACACATTTCTGTACTGTGCAACTTCACTGAGTTTATTAGTTCTAACAGTTTTTTGGTGGTGTCTTTAAGGTTTTCTCTGTATAATATCATGTTATCTTCAAATTGTGACAGTTTTACTTCTTCCTTTCCTGTTCAGATTTCTTTTATTTTTTTAATTAATTTTTTCTGATTGCTGTGGCTAGGGCTTTTAACACTATGCTGAATAAAAGTGGAAAAAGTGGGCATTCTTGTATGATGTTACTGTGGGCTAGTCATATATGATCTTTATTATGTTGAGGTATCGTCCCTTTATACTCACTTTGCTGAGAATTTTTATTGTAAATGGATGTTGCATTTTGTCAAAAGCTTTTTCTTCATCTGTTAAGATGATTGTATGGTTTTTATACTTCAGAATGTGATGTATTACATTGATTTGCAGGAATTGAACCATCCTTGCAGCCCTGGAATAAGTCCCACTTGATCATGGTGTATGATTCTTTTAATGTATAGAATTCAGTTTTCTTTGAGGATTTTTGCTGCTATGCTTATCAGTGATACTGACCTATAATTTTCTTTTCTGGTGTTGTTTTGTCTAGTTTTGATGTCAGGGTAATCTTGGCCTCTTAGAATGAGCTTGGAAGCATTTTTTTCCTCTTCAGCTTTTTGGATTAGTTTGAGAAGGATAGGTATAAGAATTCTTTACGTATTGGTTATATCAAGCTTGTTCTATTAGCTGCAAAAATATTTCCTTTTTGTTTAACTTCTAATTTTGCCTTTTAAATAATATTCAATAAGTCAAACCTTAATTTTTTTCTCATTGTGAGTTTTACTTTATCATCTAAGTTTAGAAAGTTCTATTCCATTGAAGGTTTTGCTAAATATTCACTTTTATTTTCTTCTAGTAATAGTTTTTTTTCATTTTTAACTTTCCTATGTCTCTGGAATTTACTTTTATATATATCACAAAATGAAGATCTAAATTGATTTTTTTTCTGATCAGTTGTTCTTGTACATTGATTTATGAAGCCACATTTATCACATATAAAATTCTATATGTGAGCATGTATTCCATTATGTTGAGCTGTATGTTCTGATAACAGTACCACAATAAACAATTGTTTTTAACATTATTTTCAGTACTTCTGTATATACTTAACATTTTTTTTGTTTTTTTGGTGATAAATATAAGATAAACTTTGTCATTTTAACCATTTTCAAGTGTACAGTTCAGTGGCATTAATTATAATCACAGTTTTGTATAGCCATCATGACTACCTATTTCCAAAACTTTTTCATCACCCTAAACAGAAACACTGTAACCATTAAGTGATAACTCCCTATTATCTTCTTCTGCCACCCTTTAGTAACCTCAAGTCTTTCTGTCTCCATGAATTTGTCTATTCTAGATATTTTACATGTTGCATACAAGAATTATATAATATTTGTTTTTGTGTGTGTGTCTGACTTATGTCGCTTGTCATAATGCCTTTGAAGTTCATGTAGTAGCATGTACTAGAATTTTATCCCTTTTATATTGAATAATATTTGATGATTATATATATATATGTATATATATTATTTATCCATTCATCTGTTGATAGAAACTTAGATTGTTTCTCCCTTCTGGCTATTGTATATAATGTTGCAGTGAACACTGGTGTATCTGTTTGAGTACCTGTTTTCATTTCTTTGAAGTATGTACTCAACAGTGAATTTTCTGGGTCATATGATCATTCTGAATTTAGCTTATTGAGTAACCACTAAGTTATTTTTCACAGCAGCTGCACCCGTTTACATTCCCACTAGCGATGCATGAGTGTTCCAGTTTCTCCATGTCTTGGCCAACACTTGTTCTTTTCCATTTTTTTTTTTAAAATAATTGTAACCAACTTATTAGATGTGAAATAGCCTGTCATTGTGGCTTTGGTTTGCATTTTCCCTAATGACAAATGATGTTGACCCTCTTTTCAAGTGCTTACTGGCCATTTGTATGTTTTCTTCAGAGAAATGTCTGTTCATATTCATATTCTTTGCTCATTTTTAATTGTTTTTGTTGTTGAGTTGCAGGAGTTCTTTATGTGTTATAGATTTTAAATCTTTATATGACTTGCAAATATATGTTCCCTTTCTATAGGTTGTCCTTTCACTTTAAAAAATAATAATTTTATTTATTATTTTTGGATCTTCTTTGCTGTGTGGGCTTTTTTCTAGTTGCAGCAAGAGGAGGCTACCCTCTAGTTTCAGTACAAGGGCTTCTCATTACGGTGGCTTATCTTGTTGGGAGCACCATGCCCTAGGGTGCTCGGGCTTCAGTAGTTGTGGCACGTGGACTTAGTAGCTGCAGTTCCCAGGCTCTGGAGCACAGGCTCAATAGTTGTGGCACACAGGCTTAGTTGTTTCACAGCATGTGGCATCCTCCCAGATCAGGGATCGAACCCATGTCTCCTGCATTGGCAGGCAGATTCTTCACTTTGAGCCACTAGGGGAAGTCCCATGTCCTTTAACTTTGCTGATAATGTCCTTTGATACATGAAAGTTTTGAATATTTAATAAAGTCTGATTTACCAATTTTTTTTGTTGCTTATGCTTATGGTGTCATATCTAAGAATCTGTTGTCAAATTCAAGGTCATAAAGATTTATTGCTTTATTTTCTTCCAAGATTTTAATGAGTTTAACTCTTATATTTATGTTATTGACAAACTTTGAATTAATTTTTTATATTAAGTGAGATAGGGGTCAACTTCATTTTTTGCATGTGGACATCTAATTTCTAAGTACCATATGTTGTGGAGACTGTATCTTTTCCATTGAATGGGCTTGGAACCATTGTCAAAAATCTGTTGGTCATATATATGGGTTTATTTCTGACTCTCAATTCTATTCCATTTATCTGTGTGTATATCTATATACCTCATTGTCTTGATCACTGTACCTTTATAGAAGATTTTGAAATTGGGAAGAACAAAATTGGAAAATTCTCCAGTTTGGTTTTCTTTCATGACTTTTTTAGCTATTTGGAGCTCCTTGAAATTCTGTATGAGTTTAAGGATTGACTTTTCCATTTCTGCAAAAATAGCAGTTGGAAATTTGATGCAAATTGTGTTGAATCTGTAGATCACTATGAGTAGCATTGACATCTTAGCATCTTAACATTATTAAATCTTTCTATCCATGAACATGAGATGTCTTACCATTTATTTAGATCTTTCAGTTTCTTTCAGCAATGTTTTGTGATTTTCAGGACACAGGTTGGTTAATTAACCCTAGATATTTTTTCAAGGCTATTATAAATGAAAGTGATTTCTTAATTTCCTTTTTGAATCATTCATTGTTGGTATGTAGAAACACAACTGATTTTCTGTATTGATCTTGTAAGCTGCAACTTTGCCATATTCATTTATTGGCTCTAGTAGCTTTCTTAGATTCTTTGGAATTTTTTATACAGGCATACCATGGACATGTTGCCAGTTAGGTTCCAGAGCACGACAGTTAAGCAAGTATTGCAGTAAAGGAAGTCATATAAGTTTTTTGGTTTCCCCATGCATATATAAAAGGGTTACACTATTCTGTAGTCTATTAAGTGTACAATAATATTATATCTTAAAAAACACAATGTGTATAACTTAATCTAAAAACTGTTAACCATCATCTTAGCCTTCAGTGAGTCATGATTTTTTTTTTGCAGTAAGATCACTGATCATAGACCACTATGTGTGTGTTAAGTCACTTCTGTTATGTCTGACTCTTTGTGACTCTATGGACTATAGCACACCAGTCTCCTTTATCCTCTTGCCCATGGGATTCTCCAGGCAAGAATACTGGAGTGGGTTGCCATTTCCTCCTCTGGGGGATCTTCTCGACCCAGGGATGGAACCCACGTCTCTTATGTCTCCTGCATTGGCAGGTGTGTTCTCTACCACCACTCTACTTGGGAAGCCCTAGACCACTATAACAAATCTAACAATAATGAAAATGTTTGAAATATTATGAAAATTAGCAGACACAGAGACATGGAGACACAAAGTGAGCAATTGCTTTTGAAAAAATGATGCTGATAATCTTGCTCAATGCAGAGGGGTCAAAAACCTTCAATTTATAAACAAAAAAAAAGCTGTATCTGCAAAGTACAATAAACTGGTGGAGGAATATTATACCTGTATATACAAGGGTCATGTTATTTGTGAACATAGTTTTACCTTTCTTTCCAATTTGAATCTATGCTTGACACATATTGTCTAACGTAATATTTATTGTTTCAATTTTTAGTGGTCATTTTCTTATTCTTAAAGTGATTTTGGAAACTTAAATTGATAGAGTATATATTGAAGAAAGTATGTGAACATTAATTAACATAAAGGTTTTTTTTCTTTTCCATAGATTTGGCTAGCTGATTGGCTGCTGAAAAATAATCCCAACAAACCTAAACTGTGTCATCATCCAGTTGCAGAATAATCTTACTAAAATAAAACCCTCAAAGAACAAATCATGAGCAGTCTTACTATAAAAGGCATGCTTCTACTTAAGAAAAAAGTAACTCCTAAGGGTTTATGTAACTACATGTGAAATTATTTCTTAAAAATAAATTTTAGAAAGAATATCTATTTTGTGCAGCAGATAACATTATCTAAGACAAAACATTAGTTTGGGGTATTATTTTTTTCTAATATGAAAATGGTATTAACATGAGAAGCACTTAGAATGTCAATAAAACAATTGCAAATTTTTATTTTTGCAGTTACAAAGTGGTGTTCAGTTAAGAGAACAATAATTCATATAGGATGCATCAGAGACAATTGAAGATGGTAAAACTACCATCCCTATATAAAATTGATATTTGCTGTGCACCAACAAGAACCTACTTTACATTTCTTTGCCAGTGTATTAATACAACTCACATAATACATGAGGCAAAATTAGTATCTATTGAAAATACCACCAGGGCAGGGCTAGCTAAAGATGCATTTGGTAGTATGTTAACTATACAGTTTAAAAAAGTCTTGTACAGCTTTACAGTTCTTTTTTCTTTAGAAAGAGTGAGTTGTGCACAGGGAGGTTAAATGCTTTTAGACAAGCAGGAAACTAGAATCAATTTACTTATTATCATCTTCAACTTCCTTCTCTTTCTCTTCCTTCTTTTCAGCCTTGATGACTATCTTTTTTGCTCCATGTTTTTTCTTTATCTTAGTAGGCTTCTTTTCATAAAGCTGTCTGTCATCTGCTGAAATGCTGTTCCACGTTTCTCCCAGTTCCTTTGCAACATTGCCAATTAGTATGCTGGGATATTCTCTTTTGATTTGGAAGAACAGGAGAAAAACTGAAGGCAGCCTCTTGTATGCATTGGGATCCTTGAGCTTCTTTTTTGTTTCTCCTTTAGGAGGAATGTAGGTTTTTATTTCTCTGTTATAAAGGCCTTGTCTACCTTTACTATGCCTTCAAAATTTTATTTTTCAACTGACATGGTCTTCCATCTCTCTGAGCACTTTTGGAAAACTCTGAGAAGGTGACTGTGTACTTGTGCTCCTTCTGGCAAGTTTGCCCAAAGAATGCATATGATGGTGCTTTGTGGTCTCTTAGGGCGTCCTTTCCCATGCTTAGTTATTTTTCCTCCATGAGTCTCAAAGTCATCCATCACCCATCTAGCTCTCCCTTGCCCTCATGCTGTCTTTATGGAGGTCATTTTGTTGCAATGGCTGTCAGTTTAGGATATGATTTTAACAGTGATGTGGAGAAGGCAATGGCACCCCAATCTAGTACTCTTGCCTGGAAAATCCCATAGATGGAGGAGCCTGGTAGGCTGCAGTCCATGGGGTCGCGAAGAGTTGGACACAACTGAGCAACTTCACTTTGACTTTTCACATTCATGCATTGGAGAAGGAAATGGCAACCCACTGCAGTATTCTTGCCTAGAGAATCCTATGGATGGGGGAGCCTGGTGGGCTGCCGTCTGTGGGGTCACACAGATTTGGACACGACTGAAGTGACTTAGCAGTAGCAGCATTTAGTAATAGAAGCCTGATATAAGATATTGCTCATTATTTTTTAATTTTGAGATGTGGCATTTTAGTTATATTTTCCCTAGCCTATATTCTGTATTTACATGCATAATTAATGCATAGTTCAGAAAGCTTAGTTTAAAAAATGTTAAGTAGGGACTTCCCCAGTGGTCCAGTGGCCAAGACTCTGAGCTCCCAATGCAGAGGACCTGGGGTTTGATTCCTGGTCAGGGAACTAGATCCCACATGCCATAACTAAGACCCAGTTCAGTCAAATAAATAAATAATAAAATATTTTAAAAAATAAAAAATGTTAAGTATATAAATAATTAGTTTTCTTCTGCTATCCTATGGGCGTGCCTGATAGCTCATTTGGTAAAGAATCCACCTGCAATGCAGGAGACCCAGATTTTATCCCTGGGTTGGGAAGATCCACAGGAGAACGGATAGGCCACCCACTCCAGTATTCATGGGCCTCCCTGGTGGCTCAGCTGGTGAAGATGCATCCGCCTGCAATGCAGGAGACCTGGGTTTCATCCCTGGGTTGGGAAGATCCCCTGGAGAAGGGAAAAGCTACCCACTCCAGTATTCTGGCCTGGAGAATTCCATAGACTCTATAATCCATGGGACTGCAGAGTCAGACACAACTGAGCAACTTTCACTTTCTACTATCCAATAGTAGAGTATTCCTATGAAATCTCTCATAAGCAGAAAGAATGTAGAGTGAAGACTCAGTTACCTTAGTTAGTTCACGTCTTGTTAACTGAAGCACAAAGTAAATTGAGATAAAGCCCAGATGCTCACTGACAGTTAAAAGCTATGCTGGCTTGATGCTGGGATGCTGAGTGTAGTTCCTTAGGAAGGAGCCTGGTGGTGCTACTCTTGTTGCTCAGTATGCACACTGCTTCTGAATTCAGTTCAGTTCAGTTCAGTCGCTCAGTTATGTCCGACTATTTGCGACCCCATGAGCCGCAGCACTCCAGGCCTTCCTGTCCATCACCGACTGCCGGAGTGTAGCCAAACCCATGTCCATTGAGTCAGTGATGCCATCCAACCATCTCATCCTCTGTTGTCCCCTTCTCCTCCTGCCCTCGATCTTTCCCAGCATCAGGGTCTTTTCAAATGAGTCAGCTCTTCGCATCAGGTGGCCAAAGTATTGACGTTTCAGCTTCAATATCAGTCCTTCCAGTGAATACCTGAGACTGAGCTCCTTTAGGATGGACTGGTTGGATCTCCTTGCAGTCCAAGGGACTCTCAAGGGTCTTCTCCAACACCACAGTTCAAAAGCATCAATTCTTCGGCGCTCAGCTTTCTTCACAGTCCAGCTCTCACATCCATACATGACTACTGGAAAAACCATAACCTTGACTAGACGGACCTTTGTTGGCAAAGTAATGTCTCTGCTTTTCAATATGCTATCTAGGTTGGTCATAACTTTTCTTCCAAGGAGTAAGCGTCTTTTAATTTCATGGCTGCAGTCACCATCTGCAGTAGTTTTGGAGCCCCCCAAAATAAAGTCAGTCATTGTTTCCACTATTTCCCCCTCTATTTGCCATGAAGTGATGGGACCAAATGCCATGATCTTAGTTTTCTGAATGTTGAGCTTTAAGTCAACTTTTTCACTCTCCTCTTTCACTTTCATCAAGAGGCTTTTTAGTTCTTCCTCACTATTTGCCATAAGGGTGGTGTCATCTGCATATCTCAGGTTATTGATATTTCTCCTGGCAATTTTGATTCCAGCTTGTGCTTCATCCAGCCCAGCATTTCTCATGATGTACTCTGCATATAAGTTAAATAAGCAGGGTGACAATATACAGCTTTGACGTACTCCTTTCCCTATTTGGAACCAGTCTGTTGTTCCATGTCCAGTTCTAACTGTTGCTTCCTGATGAGCATACAGATTTCTCAAGAGGCAGGTCAGATAATCTGGTATTCCCATATCTTTCAGAATTTTCCACAGTGTATTGTGATCCACACAGTCAAAGGCTTTGGCATAGTCAATAAAGCAGAAATAGGTGTTTTTCTGGAACTCTCTTGCTTTTTCGATGATCCAGCAGATGTTGGCTGGTTCCTCTGCCTTCTCTAAAACCAGCTTGAACATCTGGAAGTTCACAGTTCACGTACTGCTGAAGCCTGGGTTGGAGACTTTTGAGCATTACTTGACTAGCGTGTGAGATGAGTGCAATTGTGCGGTAGTTTGAGCATTATTTGGCATTGCCTTTTCTTTGGGATTGGAATGAAAACTGACCTTTTCCAGTCCTGTGGCCACTGCTGAGTTTTCCAAATTTGCTGGCATATTGAGTGCAGCACTTTCACAGCATCATCTTTCAGGATTTGAAATAGCTCAACTGGATTTCCATCACCTCCACTAGCTTTGTTTGTAGTGATGCTTCCTAAGGCCTACTTGACTTCACATTCCAGGATCTGGCTCTAGGTGAGTGTGAGTGATCACACCATCGTGATTATCTTGGTCGTGAAGATCTTTTTTGTATGGTTCTTCTGTGTATTCTTGCCACTTCTTAATATCTTCTGCTTCTGTTAGGTCCATACCGTTTCTGTCCTTTATTGTGCCCATCTTTGCATGAAATGTTCCCTTGGTATCTCTAATTTTCTTGAAGAGATCTCTAGTCTTTCCTATTCTGTTGTTTTCCTCTATTTCTTTGCATTGATCATTGAGGAACACTTTCTTAAAATCTCTCCTTGCTATTCTTTTGGAACTCTGCATTCAAATGGGTATATCTTTCCTTTTCGCTTCAGTTCGTTTCATAGCTTTTGTAAGGCCTCCTCAGACAGCCACTTTGGTTTTTTGCATTTCTTTTTCTTGGAGATGGTCTTGATCCCTATCTCCTGTACAATGTCATGAACCTCCATCCATAGTTCATCAGGCACTCTATCTATCAGATCTAGTCCCTTAAATCTATTTCTCAGTTCCACTATATAGTCATAAAGGAGATTCTGAATTTCCTCACTACAAAACAAATACTGAGTTCCCTATTTCCCTTTTGACCTGTTTTCATAAAAGCAAAAATCCTCTTTGATTGATTTTGATTAGTGAAAGCAGATATGTGTAGGAATTTTTAAATAGCAGAGTTACAAAAGAACATAAACTTTTAAATAGAGGGGAATACCTAATGAAAAAGGTTGGAGCTCCATTATAGTTTTAATCAGTCATATATAACTATTTTCTCAGTGTGAGTCTGTGCCCTCCACGGGTGACCAGACCATAGAGTGACAACTCATTTCTGTTTATATCACTGAAAATCCTGCACCCTGGGAGGCCCCTTAATCCTATGCAAAATGAAATGATTGGTCCCTCTACCAAAGTCTTTAATATTTCTCAATTATGTTTTTGTGATGAGATACTAGTTTCCAAAAAATGAAATATTATCAGTTATTAAGAGTAAATAATTGGCCTCATCTCTTCTAAAAGCTAATGTCATTATAAAACTGAAGATGGAAATGAGGGCGACCAAAGAAGACACCTTAACCAAAAGCAGTGAGTAGATCTTGGCTGGATACTGGTTTTAAAAATCAATAAAAGACCTTTAGGGGCAATTAAGGAGGTTTAGATTTGGAAATGGAAGAAGGCAATGGCAACCCACTCCAGTACTCTTGCCTGGAAAATCCCATGGGCGGAGGAGCCTGGTAGGCTGCAGTCCATGGGGTTGCGAAGAGTCGGACACGACTGAGTGACTTCACTTTGACTGTTCACTTTCATGCATTGGAGAAGGAAATGGCAACCCACTCCATTTTTCTTGCCTAGAGAATCCCAGGAACGGGGGAGCCTGGTGGGCTGCCGTCTCTGAGGTCGCACAGAGTCGGACACGACTGAAGTGACTTAGCAGCAGCAGCAGATTTGGAAATATTAGGTGATGTTAGGAAATAATTGCCAAATTTCAAGAGTCAAAATTATATGACCATGAAAAGAGAATATCATTATCTTTAGGTGAATGCATTCTGATATATTTAGGGGTAAATTGTTTTATATTTGCAACTTATTTTCACATGATTCAGCAAGAGTTATTTTTATACATGTAAAGATAAAGTTAGCAAAATATTAACAATTATTCAGTCTAGTTGGTGGGCATCTTAGTTTACTATTCTTTTCATTTTTCTGTGCTTTAAAACTATTCACAAATGAAGTTGAGGGGGAAAGATCTATTATCATAAAAATCTAGTGGTCAGTTTTTCATATTCTTGATAGGGAAACATTCAGATCCTATATAGCTCTTGATTAGATATAGAAATGAAACATACTAATCATTTATGATATGTTCTAGCCAGACATGTGTACCTTAACATTATCTAGCCTTTAGGTCAACCTTTCTTCTTACAGTAGTAGGAAATAATGTGGTCATCTAAAGAATACCATAAAGAAGCAAAAATTTACAAGATAGGATGTTCTGTAGGACAGCTGCCCCGGTCTTTCAACAAATTGGTGTTAGGAGAAATGGGACTCTCAGAATCAACACTTGTTTCCAGATTGAACCCTCATTTAGGCAGACAAGTGGCAAAGGACATTTTTGAGACAACTGGAAGATTTGAATCTAGATTAAGTATTAGATAAAATGAAAACGTGTTCAAAAGGTAAAGATTGTTAATTGAAGAAACATATTGCAAAGCAATATGTACAGAGTAGTCTCATTTTGATAAATACATATATGTGCATATGTATGGATTAAGTTGTAGAAGGATGCCCACTCAAATGTTACTGTATAATCTCTAGATGGTGGTAATATACTGTTTTTTTTCTTATGTTTATTTAGCTATATTTAAATTTTTCTACAATGTTCATATTACTGCTTTTGTCATTTTTTAAAAGGGTTTGGAAAGATAAGTGCCTCACTGGTTGCAACATTAAAAGGGTTAGCAACACTTCTTTACTAATAGACTATCTTCAAGGTATATGTACAACTAAGATGCTTCACAAGTTCTCGGTCCTGATGTTTATATGAGTTTTGGAACATATTCCTCCTGGAACTGGTGTGTCCACTGTTTTTCAAAATACCTTTACCATTCATGTTGGAAAGACAAGCTAAAAATCTTAAAAATACAGATAAATAGTGGATGGCTGTATTTTGAACAATGGCCAAGAGCATATAGGAAAAAGCAAATAATTTGTTACAATGAGATTCCATCTTCAGGAGGTTATTTCCCCCACAAAAGCCTCCTCTTGTGCAAAAAAGTGGCTGCATTGTATATGGCAGGAAAATTCTATACTGCAAGTCAGCTTCAGTCCCCATATCTGCCATTTGTTTTGTTTTTAAGTGGAAGAAAAAAAGAAAACAAACTTAATTTGAGACATGTTTTAGGAAAAAACAAATACATACAAATGGAAAACAATGTAGTTAGCCATAGGATT
This sequence comes from Ovis aries, assembly GCF_016772045.2. Taxonomy (NCBI): domain Eukaryota; kingdom Metazoa; phylum Chordata; class Mammalia; order Artiodactyla; family Bovidae; genus Ovis; species Ovis aries. Next base: position 47,207,731 of record NC_056058.1, on the reverse strand, counting down.
TTTAAATTTGGGGCATGTTTGAGGTCATTATTTCATAGATCAGTGTAACATAGAGTGTAACATAGAGTGAATAAGAAAAATAAGAAGACTGCCTTCTGACATAACCTGCGAGGTAATAGGTAATACCAAAGTCCTGTGTACACATTTGTTACTAAGTAATGGTAATTTAAGTAATTTAATGCATTTATCTTGAATGATAGTGTGATATTCTTATTAATCAAGATACACCACTTCATTTAGTTCCTTTCTCTAGGACTCAAAAAGACCATAAAAGCAAGCAAGCAAGCAAGCAAGCATGCAGTTCTCTTATGACTTGAGATTAAATAGCAGTTTAGATCTGGGATGGCATCTAGAAGTGCCTCCCCCTACTCTACCCAACCCCCGCTGCCAACACGCATACACCCTTCACGGTCTTCTTAAACTTTGCCGAGAAATATGGTACATGTCTAACCTGGGTGTACCTACCTCAGCTTCTGAAGGGTTTTGAAAAGTAAACTAATGCTTAGTGTATCTGCCCTAGCTTAAGGGTGACACAGTTCAACTTGATTTGAAAGTGTCACGGTTACTTATATATATATATATATATATATATATATATATATATATATATATATATACGTATATAATTTTGGGCTTCCCTGGTGGCTCAGCTAGTTAGGAAGCTGCTTACAGTGCAGGAGACCCAGTTTTGATCCCTAGGTCAGGAAGATCCCTGGAGAAGAGAGTGGCTATCCATTCAGGTATTCTTGCCTGGAGGATTCCATGGACAGAGGAGCCTGATGGGCTACATACAGTCCATGGGGTCAGAAAGAGTTGGGCGCAACCTTTTCACTTTTCATGTATGATTTTCTTTATTTATTTATGGCTGTGCTGGGTCTTTATTGCTTTGCTTGGGCTTTCTCTATGCAGTCTGTGGGGGCTACTCTTCATTGCGGTGCAAAGGCTTCTCTTTCTGGTGGTTTCTCTTGTTACGGAGGACAGGCTCTAGGCACACAGGCTTCAGTAGTTGTAGCATGCTGGCTTGGTAGTTGTGGCGAGGCATATGGAATCTTCTGGGACCAAGGATCAAACCCACATTCCCTGCATTGGCAGACAGATTCTTATCCACTGTACCACCAGGGAAGTCTGTGAACTGTGAACAGTTACTCTCAAGAAGTACTTTCCCATCTCAGAAATAGTGCCGCTTCTTTCTTGTAGGTAACTCTATATAAAAGTATTTAGGTTAAGCTTTGATTTTTCATTCAGAGATGAATTTCATTCATTCTTTCTTCCTTGTTTGCTGCTACTTTTACTTCAAGTGCTTTTTCTTGAGTTCCTTATTTTTGTTAAGTTTCCCTGGTGGCTCAGATGGTAAAGCATCTGGCTACAATGAGGGAGACCCAGGTTTGGTCCCTGGGTCGGGAAAATCCCCTGGAGAAGGAAATGGCAACCCACTCCAGTACTCTTGCCTGGAAGATCCCATGGATGGAGGAGCCTGGTAGGCTACAGTGCACAAGGTCACAAAGAGTTGGACAGTCTGAGTGACTTCACTTTATTTTTGTTAGTCTGCTTTCTAATAACATTCACTAATATATATACTAATTATATATACTAATTGTGCTAACATTCACTATACTAGCCTTGGGAAGGACTGATGCTGAAGCTGAAACTCTAATACTTTGGCCACCTGATGTGAAGAACTGACTCATTGGAAAAGACCCTGATAATGGGAAAGATAGAAGGCAGGAGGAGAAGGGGACAACAGAGGATGAGATAGTTGGATGGCATCACTGATTTGATGGAGATGCGTTTGAGCAAACTCTGGGAATTGGTGAAGGACAGGGAAGCCTGGTGTGCTGCAGCCCTTGGGGTCACAAAGAGTTGGACATGACTGAGCAACTGAACTGCTACTTTGTGCCTTTCATTTAAGATCTATAATTGCTTTATAAAAGTTAATTAAATCTTAGAAACCCCTGGACTTATGAGAGCCTTTTAAAAGAGAAATTTACTTCTAAAGGTAGAGTCCAGTGATTTCTGGCAATTTCAGATAAAGACTATAAGGAAGATAGCTTTCACCTCACTGAAGGACGTGACTAAAGAAAAAGAAATCCTTGTGCAGCAGTTCTGCATAGCTTTCTTTAGTCCATTGGAAAGGGGAGATGACTAAGTAATATGATGTCTGTTCCATTCCTGCATCCAAAGTGACCCAGAAAGTTCTCTCTCCTCATTCAAGGGTTGATGACACTGCTGAGATTGATGCCTTTTGTTCCCAGACCAAATTGTTTTTTATAGCCCACCCCCTGCCAGCACATTCCAAAGTGCCACTGCCATCAGCTCCAGAGGGAGCCCCTTCCTCAGGCTTCCTGGCCAGCAGCTGCACTGTGATGGCAGGGAGCTCGGATGGGAGGAGAAAGCAGCTTGCAGACAAATGGGCAGCTTATCCGACCAACAGCCCATCACTAGAACCATAAAAAAAATTCCTTTTTTCCCCCTACTTGCCTCATCTGCATTTCTTGGCTGAGGTGGCGATGGAATGCTCCTTGGGAAAGTTATGGTTTCACATGGTCTATCAAGCAACCTCAAATTTCCCCCCCTTTTTCTTTCTCAAACAATTCTGCTTAGTTACCCTAGTATTGTCAAATCACTACAACCTTACAGGTAGTAAAAGAACAATAAGGGAATAGTAGAAACAACTTTTAGCAGCAGCAGAAACAACTTTATGCCAATGAGATTGACAAATTAGATAAAGTCCTTAAAAGACACAGCTACCAACAGTGTCTCATTCTAAATGAGAATTTCTGGATCCTTCTTTAAACTTTGTGTCATTGTTTGGATCTCTCAGTGTTCAACTTTAGTTTAGAAGCAGCCCTACTGAACTTACTTAATAAGCATTCTCAACTGTTCTACTAAGATCCAGTTGCTTTTCACCACAAGTTTTCTATTTTGGGGATAGAGAGGGTAAAGCTATTTTATTAGAATAAAATTAAAAAAATTTTATAAGAACATCTCAGGGATTAATCTTATTTTAATCAGGATTGTAAAATTCTGATCCTTCTGGGTGGCCTTTATGTTAGAGCCAGGATGACAACCTCACTGGTCTTTATATAGTTTTCCTAGTCCTTGACAATGTGAGAACATTTCAAGGTGTCTTTAACATATATATGTGATTAGAGCCTCTTGCACCATAAAATGGTTAGCCACGGACCCATATAAAACAGTCAGCCTACAATGAGGTTGAAGCTTTGGAAACATTACATCCTTTTCAGTGGTACTTGCTTTTATAGTGTCATTTAGCAAATGGACTGTGAAGAATTAGTCATGCCAAACTTCTAACCATCCGATGACTAGCTACAGAATAAACATCCCTGATGAAAATTTTTAGATTTTAAAGCTTTAGTCTTTCTTTTCAAAGTTTCAATTAAAATAAAATACTATATCTACTAGGACCCCCAAGTTCTCATCTAACTTGTTTGCACCTTTCAGAGGTACAAGATCAGCACTTACGTGCTACACATAAGTAGCATACCATTATGAGTTCCTTCACGCCTCTCAGGGATGGTTTGAGAAAATGGAATCTTTGAAGCCACTGTAGTCTTTGTGGTGAGAAACATAATATGCTAAATTAAATCAAAATGTGATGCTGTTAGGCACATTAATGAAATCACATTGTTATATTCCTCTTTCTGTTATGCATATTGTAGGTCCCAATCTGAACACCGTATTATATGTAGGAAGCCAGACCCTCTGTCTAGCTTCCTGTAGGTCTGGATGCCCTCAACTTGTCCTTGTCTCTTCAGTAGTTACCTAGGTCTGAGGCCTGACTCTGGGATCTCCTATGCAATCTGAGCTGGCCTTTTCACTGGATTCCATGCCCTTGTATCTTCTTAGAATACTTTTCCTTTTTAAGATCCATCTTTTTAACTAGCCTTTTCTTGATCGTTTACCTTTATCAGTGAGTTTGGTATTCCTGACTTCTACATAAGCTGCTATAAAGATTTTGATATGTCAGTTATAGATTTTTTAAAAGATTTTTAAATTCTGAAACACATCGCAGAGTAAGAGTTTTCTTCCTATTCTAATTGATCAGGGGAACCTGAGTGGGATGTACACATTGCCCATATAGAAACAGGTTTCCTACTTCATGAGTAGTTGTTTGAAATTAAATTTCACTTTGTGACAGAAAATACTATCTAGTGTATATATAATATGCTATAAAAATATTTTATAGTTGTTAATCTGGCATTCAGGGCTCCCACAGACTGGTCAGTGTTTATCTTTCAAAACATGTCTCCCCAGAACCTGCCTTATGGTTGCTGCTCTAGCTACAGTCATCTGTTTGCTCACGTTGCTCATTACTCACTTTGTTCATTTGCTAAAGCCATTCTCTTCCTTTACTCTGCTCTCCTATATCACGATACTAGATTCTTCTGTTCTTTTAGGCTTGTACGATTCCTAGCCTAGGAGACAGTTTCCTGTAATTTTGCTCTAATGCGTGCTTGTCTCATGTGCATACAAACTACTCATGCTTAATTGCTGACTTATCTGGCACATAATAATGTACTTTGATATAATGTGCTGGACATAATGGTGAAATGATTTAGCATTTGGCCTTTATAAACAGCAAAGCAGTTTTATATCATAACTCCATCATGACTTCCTAGCTCTGTGACTGTGGGAAAAATTACTTAACCTCTTTGAATATGCTTCCTCATCTCTCTACTGGGGCTAATGATAATACCTACATTGAAAGTGAAAGTGTTAGTTGCTCAGTCATGTATGACTCCTTGAGATCACATGGACTGCCTGCCAGGCTCCTTTGTCCATGGGATTCTCCAGGCAAGAATACTGGAGGGGGTTGCCATTTCCTTCTCCAGAGGATCTTCCTGACCCAGGGATCTAACCTGGGTCTCCTGCATGCAGTACCTACCTTACCAGAATTGTTTTAAGGATTAAATGTGATAATATATGTAAAATTACCTAACAGTGCCTCGTGATGCTGAGTGAGCACTCAGTTAAAGTTAGCTATTATTTTTTACCTTGTCTTTTTTTTTTTTTTTAAACTTATGTATGGACTATGTTCCCATCATTAATGGAAGGATTACTATCTATTGTTATCTATTATGTGCCAAGCACTGTGCCAAGCACTTTCACTTATGTTATCCTATTTAATTTTCACAACAATCTTGAGGTTAAAGTGATTTGATATATAGGCCATATCTGGGAATTATTAGAGCCAGGGTTTTGAACTTAATTATATTTGCCTCTAAAGCCTTTTTATTATTTAATGGTGCTTTTTCATAGACATGAAATTTCTTATTTTTCTCATAGGGTGAACCAAGTGTGTGTACAAACCAAGTTCATTCATTTAATGGATTTATTGTGTATAAATAAATGAAGTGGAACTTGGGGTTTTACTCCATTTATATTATCGCTTTTTGTGGCCAACAGTCATATGTTCTCTTCCTTCTTCACTCAGAAAGTGCTTCCAAATTCCTTTTCATTCTCTGTAATACTTAAGGCACTAGTACCTTTATTTACATGTAACTACTGCATGCTCTTGTTTATCTGCTTAAAACAAAAACCTTTGCTAATTAATTTTAAACCTCCTAATCCAATCCCTTTATTTATAATCGAAGCAAACAAGGCTCAGAACAGCTAAGAGACCTGCCCAAGGTCACACATGAAGCTAATGGCTGGTGATCCAGGTTCTTGGCTCATACCCAGAGTGCTATTCATTATACCAAGAGCCTCTGGAGAAGAACCACTTGAGAATAGTATTGTCATAAGCAGTTGAAAACCTCCACCTGCTGTCTTATTTGTGGTAGTAATTTAATAGTAAGATTAAAATATAATGTAAATGACAATATGTAAATATATAATGTAAAATATAATGTACAAAGAAGCTTCCATCTGCACAGAATTCAAATTAGTAAAATCTAATCATAAGACTCTATGTACATGAAGAACATCTGACTGTTGCTATTTTACAGCCTATCTGTTTCTAGAAACCAGAAGGGATTCTAATTTATTCTGTATGGCAATTGGTATGGGACATCTTATGAAGGCCAGAACTGTCAGAATAGAGAAATTTAGAGGCTAGAAATAAAATTTTAGAATTTGAAAAAAAAAATCATGAATATCTAATGCAATCTAATCAAATTCCCTTCTTTTTTATAGTAAAAATTTTGAAACAGAGAAAGTGGCATAGCTTTACAGTAAAATCTGTGGCAAAATTAGCATCACTTTCTCACAGTAATGAATTATCTCTCTTGGTTACCTCAAATTGTCATGATTGTCATAGAAAATTGCAGGAATAAATCCTTTTGGAAAAATGTAAGGCAACCTTCATGCAACTAAAATTAAACATTACCTTAACCTCTTTTGGAACACAAACCCCGTTATTATTCAGGCAACTTCATTGCAAGCGCAGATTTTCTTGGCTTTTTGATAGTCCTTATGTATTACTGGTAGAATTGATTTTTCACCAGAAATATCAGAATTCAGAAAAAGAGAAAATGGAATTATTTCAGCTAAACAGGAACTTTGAAAATCTCTTGATGTGATGTATTCCGAAGTGGCCTCAATTTTTCAGCAACTTCTGAACGTGGAGAGGAATTGGAATGGGAATCATATCTAAGAGAATCAACAGTTCTTTTCTAATGTCTTAGCCCTAGAGACAACAAAAATGTATGGCTGTTCATTAGAACTTTAACAAAAGTTTCATCCTTGCTGTTTTCTTTAGGTTGTGAGGTGAGTAGGTATACCTATTGGAGCGCAGAATTTGAGAGAAATTTTGTATTATTGTTAATTTTTAAAGAAAATTTCATTCTTCCCAGTTTGTGCTCCTATAGATTCCTGCCTGTTGTTGTTTTTTTTTTCCTGTTACACCATGCCACCCAGTCTAGGTATGAGAAATCAGGATGAGAAAATGGCAATCAGCATATGACACAAGGAGGAAATGCATCCATACCCTCAGCTCAGCCCTATCCTTCAAATTCTGGAGATTGTTTAGAGTCAACCCCAGGACACTGGTGAATGTGGGAAGCTCTTGAGGGGCCAGAGGTGGGAGGGTGCCAGGGGCCTGAAAGATCGAATGGAGCTCCCTGCCAAGCTGGCCTGGGATTAACCCATGGTTTCCCAGCCAGAGCTAATCCAGCTGTCTTGCTTTCCTGGGGTCTCTCATCTTAATCTATGAAATTGACCAACTGAGTTTGACCGTGACTGGCTTTGTTTTGCAAAACAAAATTGGTAAGGCAGGCCTCACGCTGACTGACTGAATGGTGTCATCAGCCCAATTCAAGGGGTGCCACAAAAGCAAGGAAATGAAACTTCAATTTCCTCCTCATGTTAAATGATAGTTTATCATACCGATTATGACCCTTATGCAGCTCAGGGTAAAGTATTTTATTGCTTTTTTTTTCCCCCCATGAACAACCATAAACCACTCTCTCCTTCCACTTTTTCCTCTAACCCCTGCCCCCAACAACACACCTGATTAAGGCTCATTGGAAAGGATTGCTCTCTATTGCCAAAGGACAGACAACCCAAACTTCCTTTCTTAACCCTACCAACCTGTCGTAATTTTATTTTGATTCTAGGAAGTACAAGATTTGTTTTAAGGCAAAACAGAAACAAGCCAACATCCAGGGTGGGAGGAAGTCTGTCTGGCTTCAGAGTACCTTTTTAATGTTCAGTTCCTCTCACTACTTGGATGAGCTCACTTCAGTTCTGGGCCAGGCAGAGATGGTTTGCTTTCAGCTCTATGTTCCTACTGCCCCAATAACAGTATACACTTTTATTTGACTGTTTTATCACACCACATTATTATGGGCACAGGTGTGCTTTCCTTTTTGATCAGGAAGAACTGTGTCCCTTCTTGTTTACCTCCTACATAGGCACCTAGCCCAGTCCATAGAAGACATTCACTGAATGAACAGATTGACGGAGGCTCCCCACAAAGATTAACTCCTCTATTTCCCTACCTGCCAGCAAATCTATACCTATCTATTCCTAAAATAAAAAAGAGGTTCAGTTGCTCAGGTTACTCATTGGGCACGTGTAGACAACAATGGGAGAGGTGTGGTGTTTCTTTGGACTTGGACCTCTGTCCTCTTCCCTTCACTTCCTACTCCTTTTAGGAAATCTCATTTACTCCCGTGGCTTCAGTATTGGTGACTCCAGAATTTGCATCTCCTTCTCAGAGTTGTTCTCTAGTTTATTTAGCCATTTCCCCCAGCCAATTGCCTGCTTAATATTTCCGCTTGAATGTCTCAGAAAAAATTTAAAGTTAATATGTTCGAAATGGAACTCTTGATCTGCATCTTCCCATTATCCCTAACCTGGTCCTCGTTTTGCCTGTGTCTGTAAATGGCACCACCGGCCACTCAGTTACTAAAGCTTGGAAACTGAAGGTCATCCTAGATCCTTCTTCTCTCACCTGTCACATCCAGTCCATCAGCAACTTTTATTGGTGCTACCTCTTTTGCCTGTACTGTCCATGTCTCTTCTTGCCTCTGTTCACTTTATCCCTACCTTGGTCTACTTCACTATCAGCTCTTGCCTGGCTTAATGCATCTGCCTCCTTGTCTTCAGGCTTCCACCCTTGACCATCTCTGGTTCATTTTCCATATAGTAGCCAGCATGAGTTTTCTTACAAGGTAAATAGGAGCCTATCACACCCTAACTTAAAATCTTTCAATGGCTTTCAATTTCTCTGGAACAAAATAAAAACATTTCACTGTGACCATCTGGGTCTTGGATGATCTGGACCCTGCTTACTTTTCTAAGTTCATCTCATGTCACCACATGCAAAGCATTCTCCAGTCATACCAAACTTTTTATCGCTTCTTGGAATTTCCCAAGCTCTTTTCTGCTTTGGGCCTTGCTGCTTGTTAATGCTTCTCTCTGAAATATGTTTTCTTGAAGCTCTTACAATTAATTCCTTTGGGTATGAGTTTAAATGTCAACCTCACAGAGCTCTGACCAGTTTTTCTTAAGATGTTGCTGCCTTATTGTAAGAGCCCTACAATTTCCATCATGACACTTATCTCAATCTGTAATAGCCTATTTTTTTTAACTTATTCATTGTATGTGTGAAAATGCTAGTTCCATGAAGGCAGAGACTTTGTCAGTGTCATGGAACTTTTTCATCCCTCGCATTAGTGCTATGCCTATAACAGAGTATATGACCAAGAAATGTTTGTTGAATGCATGAAGTGAAATATAAATAGGAGCACTATATGATTGCCATCAAACAGTACACTTTCTGGAATGAAAGGCACCACAATTACAATTATACTTGGAATAGCAGGTATAAACTATGAAACAATAGAAAGAGCACTGGATTTCTAGAGATGTCAGCATTCAAGGTGACTCTGATTTTGTGCCCTTCAACATTTTTATTTAGGTGAAGCCAATTTAAGATGAATATGAAGGAGGGGAGAAGGGGTATGTGCCATGAAGGTTAATGTAGATGGGAGAATAGGCTGACCTTTTCCTTTGCCTTGGGCTGAAGTGATAACGGTATGTTTGAGAACCTCAAATGTTCTCTTTCATTCTCTTTAGACTTAAAATTTTCTTTTTAAATATCACATACCATATACAGGGGCTTCCCAGGTGGCACTAATGATAATCTGCCTGCCAAAGCAGGAGATACAAGAGGCACAGTTTCAATCCCTGGGTTGGGAAGATCCTTTGGAGTAGAGGCAACACACTCCAGTATTCTTGCCTGGATAATGTACAGAGGAGCCTGGCAGGCTATTCCATGAAACTGCCAAGAGTCATACATGACTGAGTGACTGAGCACGCACATACCATATGCAAGCCCTCCCCCACCAGTTAACCTGTCTAAAGTTACTGCACAGCTGATTGGTCCTGAGAGTAGTTTGGACCACTAACCCCAACTCCAAGAGCAGAGGACCTAGAAATTGATTACATTTGAAATTAGAAGACCTGAGGTCTATTCTCAGCTTGACATTTAACTAGGCAAATGACCTTGGGCAAATTTCTTTCCTCTTCTGTGAAGTGAGAGGTTTACAGGAGATGACTGCTAAGGTCTCTTTCATCTCTGAAATTCCACATCCTGTACAAATCACCCACCAAAGGCAGAGTGTCATGAGAGGCTGGCAGAGGCACCAAGAGAGGTAACAAGGCCCTACTTCCAAAGAGGAGACTTGACAGGTCTATCATTGAGGCATAGAAAAATACATAATGTCTAGATATCATAGGCGGTAAAATTTAGTTTGTATCAAATACAAGGCAGGCAATTTCAAAGAGCAGATAGACCTTAAGGAGGAAAATGGTTTTAACTGAGATATGGAAGTTGCATGGAAATGGTGTATATAAGAATTATCATAACCTAGTCTAGCTGGAACTGAGGAAACAAGGGATAAAATTGAAAAAGCAAAATAGGCGTTGTTACCTCTGGGAAGGGTGGTAAGCTGGTGGGAGAAGGGAGTGAAGGTATTACTAGTACTCACTTTTTGGTCTGTGTATTTCTAAATTTTTTGGATATTTATGAGATTGTGTTCATTGAAAATTTTTTTCAATATTTACAATAAGATTGTGTCAAATTTAGACTTGAGATGTCAAGCCACATAATTGGGACTGTTTTCACTAGGATAGTGGTCCCCAACCTTTCTGGCAACAAGGACTGGTTTTGTGGAAGAGTTTTTCCATGGATTGTGGGTGGGGTGGATGGTTTCAGGGTGATTCAAATACATTACATTTATTGTGTATTTTTTATTATTACTACATCAGTTCCACCTGAGATCATCAGGCATTAGCCCAGAGGCTGGAGACCTCTGCTCTAGGACGTTGTTGGTTTTCCTTTTAAGTCAGGTTATGATGTAGGTAGTGTCTTAGTAAGAAAGTATGATAGCATTGTGTTGGGTAGAGAGTTGAGCGCAATATCAGTTATTGAGTTAGCACAAAATTCAGGTGCAATATGAAAAGTTGAGCAGAGGGAGAAATCAAGGATGACGCATTAGTAAGCCTTAGTCACTCAAAGTGTCGTTAGGTTACTGATGGAAGTAGAGGAATCATTTCTGTCACTCAAATAGAAATGGCTTGTGGAATATTAGAGCTGTGGTGCCTGGAGCTTGCACAGAAATGGAGATTTTGGAATCATCAGCACAGAAATAAAACTGGTATTTTAAAGTAGCTAAATGCTTCACAGGTGAGAACAGAGAAGGAAGTGTGTCCTGACTGTCAGTTTCATGTTCTTGCCCCTGCACTGCCTGCAGGCCCCTAGGACAGGAGGATCTTGTTGATTGAGGTTCTGGCTGAAGTGGAGGGGTTAGAAATGAACTTGAGCCATGGAGAAATGCAAGTGGGGCCTGATGAGACAATCAAAGTTCTGTGACAGCCAAGAATAGGTAGATTCTTCAGATACTTGAGGGCAAAGGTAAAGGCAGTTGGGGTTTAAGAAGTGTATCTGCTTACACCCTACCTACCTCCTCACCAAAACCCAAAGCAAGGTCAAGGAAAAAATAGTGTAAGAGAGAACTAGTGAAAAACTGAAGTAATTAGGGTTATTTAGGTTGGATAAAAGGAATGTTTGAATGCCCAAATCCATGATGAGGGGTCCTAGAAGACTTGGTAGACTTAAAACACAGCAGTGCTGATTCAGGTTAGGCAGGTGGCAAATGTCCTGATAGGTACGTTATCCTGGTAATGAAGTATTAGCTTCTCCCTCTATCCCTTTCAAAACAGAGTGTAAGACGTGCTTCTCTTCACTAGGCCTTTGGGAGCTCTCTTGTTAAGAAGCAGATAGCTGAATCAAGTGATCTCTTATAGATTGCCAAGAAATGGCAAGGGACCATCTCACCATCCCCTAGACCTGTCATAGGTATACTCTGGTACCTGGGAATCTGAGGGGAATGTGTACCAACTTTCCGTTACCCACATCCCACCCATCTCCTACCATATTCAACCTCACTTACCCACTGCCTACCTCCTCCCTCCCTGACCAAATGCAGTCTGAAGCTTCCCAGAGCCTTGGCCTAATTTCCTCAATGCTTTCATTAGTCATCATACATTCATTTTTTGATAAAAAGGGCAGCCTGGCAGGGTGGGCAGAACACCAGCCATGGAGAGTGTTCAGGGCCTTGGAATCTAATGTTCAGCTATCTCGCTTGGTGATACTGGGGGTTGGGAGGCAGGGGGAACTTTCCTCCTCCAAAGCTAACTTTCCTCCTGTGGTGTGTGTGTGCTCACTCAGTTGTATCGACTCTTTGTGACCCCATAGACTGCAGCCTGCCAGGCTTCTCTGTCCATAGGATTTTGCAGGCAAGAATACTGGAGCAGGTTTCCATTTCCTTCTTCAGGGGATCTTCCTGATGCAAGGATCGAACCCGCGTTTCTTGCATCGCCACGTTGGCAGGCAGGTTCTTTACCACTGTGTCACCTGGGAGTCCCTTCCTCCTGTGGTAGGGAATGCAGTAGAATTAGAGGATATAGAGCACTAGTCTCACCCAAAGGTCTTTAACTTCTTCTAGAAGTCTTTGCTCTGATCTTTGTTTTTATCCCCCTCCCACCCACCCAAACATCTTTATCTAGGCCCTGATCACTATTTTGAGATCAGTTATATGAGTAGTTTGTGATCTGGGGCTAGAAATTTGTCTTTCTCTGGATCCTGTATTTTTTAACTCTAGCCTCTAAAATAAACACCTCTCTTTTGACTTTCCTTTGAAACTTTGACCTCTACTGTAGACCACAATGGTTAGCCTTTTTCTTTGAGTACCCCCTGGAGAACCGGGATTCTGCCCTCCCAAGTCAGCGGGAGCCAGGCTATCTGCTTTATCATTCCAAGGAAGGCCTTTGCAAGTCAAAAGTTAGGTTTCTTCTCTCTGGAGAAGGGCTGAGAAATGTGACTCTCCTACTTGTAGAAGAGGGAGGAAAAGGACACCTTTCACTGCATATAAATGGAGTCCTTCTACAAAGCTGTCATGACAGTTAAGAATGTCGCCAGAGATTCCTGGGGTCCCAGAGTGTAAGTTGTGTAAAGGAAGAATATAAATTTATATGGTAGTAAGTCTGAATTCAAATCTACCTCCTTATGTTTAATTTTAGGTTGGTTGCTTAACTTCTCTGAGCCACACTTTCCTCAGTAGTAAGGGGAATAATTGTAACTCTAACTGGGTTGTTCTGAGGACTGGAGATACATATTAAGCATTGACACTTAGTAGATGCCCAGTTACTTCCTTTCCACCCTTATGATCACACACCAGCAAGCCCTAAGAAGATTGGCGGGAGACCATGGGAAACTCTGGGAAGAGGCCTTAGGGTTTTCTTGTTGTTGTTCAGGTGCTAAATCATGTCTGACTCTTTGCTACCCTGTGGACTGCAGCATGTCAGGCTTCTCTGTCCTTCACTGTCTCCCAGAGTTTGCTCAAGCTCTTATCCATTGAGTTCTTAGGAGTCATTAATTCTGCTCATGGCAAAGATGGGGAGAAGAGGGAGAAGGAAGAGGAGGTGAAGGAGGAGCAGGAGGAGAAAAAGTTTTGTAAGGGCCTGGCAAGCCTAGACTGAGAAAACAGAAGCTTCTATTCTCCAGGCAATGTGGAGCAGTGCCTGGATTTACTGAAATATGGGGCTTGGCTCATGGACAGGTTTCCCTCATCGAGTTGATTCCTTTTTCAGCAGTTTTTCAAGATCCACTATCAGATTGTGACTGCCAACCTGCCTGTCTTGGGCCCTGAACCTATCAAACATGAGGATTTTTTACTGTTCTGTCACCTTAATGATAGCCAGCTTGTTAAGCATGAGCCAAAAGGGTAGGAGTGTCAGGTTGTAATTATTGAATCTGAATGCCACTGTAATGCCTAGGAACGACTCCCTGACAGGAACGTGATGGATGCAGAGAAATCCAAATTCCTTTAGTTTGTTGCCCAGAGTCCATGTGGTTGATTGCCATGAGGGTAAAATGAAAGAGGTTGGAAGAAGCTTGGAAGGATTAGGACTACGAGCTTTGAGGGGAAGTAGGCAAACTGTTCATGGAATTCTCAGTTTCATTAGTGAAAATCTGAGATACAAACCCCTAGAAAACATAAGGCATGTTCTCCATGATTGATAGCTGGGTTGGGAAGATCTGCTGGAGAAGGGATAAGCTACCCACTTCAGTATTCTTGGGCTTCCCTTGTGGCTCAGCTGGTAAAGAATCCACCTGCAATGTAGGAGACCTTGGGGTTGGGAAGATCCCCTGGAGAAGGGAAAGGCTATCCACTCCAGTATCCTGGCCTGGAGAATTCCATGGACTATGTGATCCATGGGGTTGCAAAGAGTCGGATATGGCTAACTCACTTCATCAGGCATCAGGAATGATTTTATTTCTGAAAATCTCCCCTAAGACCATTTGAGAATGTCAGCAAGGTCCTGGGGAAAATGTCAAAGCATCAGATACCTGGGTCTTTGGATGGAGATTCAGTTATGGATGAAAAGAAAAGTCTAGTTTGTTCAATTCCTTAGCAGTTTCATAACTCAGATTTCATGATGAGTAATTTGGCATCTTTATTTATTGAGGGTTTAACCTCAAAGTCAGATAACATTCCCTCTGAGCCCCAGGAAAATAATCTTTTCTTTTGGTTGCCTATTACTTCACCACAATTTTTGTACTTAGATGATATCTCTTACATTCCCTCTTCTACTACCACCTCTTTCTCTCTCTCTCTCTCTCTCTCTCACACACACACACACACACACTTCTTTGTTGATACTGTAGTGTATGTGTGTTTTTACCTTCCTTGAAGGGAGGTAGAGGAAATCTTCCATTTCCTTGACATAGGCTACATTTTAATGGATTTCTTCTTGTCTCTGGTGTCTGACATCTGTGATAGTTGGTAGTTTTAAGTGCACAAATGATTGAGGGCAGGAGAAGGGGATGACAGAGGATGAGATGGTTGGATAGCATCACCAACTCAATGGACATGAATTTGAGCAAACTCTGGGAGATAGTAAGGACAGGGGAAGACTGGTGTGCTGCAGTCCATGGAGTCACAGAGTCTGACATGGCTTAGCAACTAAACAACAACAACAAAACAGAGATAAGGGTAGACTTGCAAAGAACCTGCTTATGGTTTTTCTTGAGATGCCAACTTCCTTAATAAATATTTTACCTTCTTTTTCACTTAAACAAAAACGATGGATTGGTTATTCCCTGTTGGCATTAAAAATTAATGTACTATTAATTCTTTTTGAAGACAAAAAATTTGTTTATTGTGGACAAATATAAAAATACAGAAAAACACAAAAAGGAAAACTAACCACTCTATTTTGGTATTACATGATAGCTAATATTTTTCTCTTTTTAAAACAAAATTGAATTCATTCTGAACATGCTGTTTTGGAACTTCATTTACTTAATTGTATCATGCATGTTTTTCATGTTACCAAATATTTTTCCAGAATATTATTTTAATGGCTAATGTTCCATTATGCAGCCATGACAATTAGTTTGCCCTGATGTTGAACATTTAAATTGTTTTTTTAAATTTAAAACATTAAGAATGTTTCCCTACTCTTGGTGATCAGTCATTTTACTTATTTATTTAACATAGCTGAATATCTCTTCCCTGTGGGGTGTTTGGCCTTTGCAGAGAGGGGAGACTCTAAAGGCTGAGATGCTCAGATTTAGGAGACCAGTGGCTGAGCCCCTAGGGCTCCCCCCCCCACAGATTACCAGTGGAAGATGTAGAAGTGCAAATGAGGAAGGGAGAATCCACAACTTTCCCAGTCTCTTGCCTTGGAGCCCAGCTCCTCCGTGTACAGACACCCCAGGAAACCTAAGTTGAGAGAGCAAACACACTTTGAATATGGTTCAAGTTCAAAGGGCTTGCTTGTTCCTCAAGTTGCTTAGGTTGCTTTAAAATAATACCTTCTAAATTGAGAAATCTGGATTATTTTCCTATAGGCCAGTGCTTGGGCCTGAATTTTATTATCTGATATCTAACACTAATATCAAGGGGTTGGTACTTCCAGTTTCTCTTTTAGATTTGTACATCATTGGAATATAGAAGTGGGGTTTCTCATTCCCTTTCTGGTCCTAAGGTTTCCAAGGAGAGAAACAAAAAGTCTCAAATATGTATACTAGAAGTATTTATTGCAAAATGAAGTTGAGTTCCCAATTTGGGAAAATAACAAAAGAGAGTTGTTCCACAGCTCTTTGGGGAAAAATCCCTCTTGGGAGGCTTTGACTGGATGAGTTGTAGTCACCTGTGCACTTACTGTGCCAATCCCTTCTCCATGGCTCCAGAAATGGTTTCTGAGTTGGAAAAGTTGTCAGGTTATATGAGGTACTGGTTTCCCCAGGAACAGGTAGGGAGAACTTTTCAAAAATGTGCACTGTTAAAAACGCAGCACCAAGAATACCTCCCTGTAGGCAGGCGTGTAGTCTCTGACTCACTTATCTCTATGAACTTATAGCTGACCCTTCCGGAGCTAGCCAGAGTAGGGGAAGGTTACTCTTTCAGGAGTCTGGACAGAACTCTTCCATTTTTGGCTTCCATTCCCTCTGATTCTTAGCCATACAGCTGGATTGGTTGTGGTCTGAAACTCCAGGGGCAAGTATTTTTAAGGTCTTTCTGGACATAGACCCCAAATCAAACTTCCCCTTTAGCAAGCTATAGAATTATAGGCAGGAAGACCAGGAAGTAACTTTCAGAGAAGATGAAATGGGGTCTACCCAAATTAAGAGGCCCAGATTCCCATTTTAGCTCTGTCAAGAACATGCTGTATCATCTTGGGCCTCCACTACCCCATGTACAGCAGATATCAAGAGGATAACAGATCAACCCTGTGGTTTTCCAATTGTTTTCCTTACCTCTTCTCTCCAAGAGAGAAGCTGTGTCCCCTCCACTGTCATACAACTGAGCAGTAAGCTCCTGTGGGGTGCTGTCAGGCGCTGCCCTTGCCCCAGGACCAAGCACTGCCTGGGGAGCGCGTGCAGTAGTACTTGCTCAGCACATGCCTACACTGGTCACACCTGACAGTGCAGCACCACTGGAATTTGCAGTTACAGCTGCTGATAGCCTCAGTTCTTCTCTCTCCCACCTGCAGGCCGCATTCTGTGCACAAGTGCCCACAGCTGCGTTGCTCCCATCTGGATGTGTTGCGACTGTTCTGCAGACACTCCCGACCTTCTGTGCCATAGATGCCCAAGCTGGAATTGCGGGTACAGTAATCCGGTGATTCCTCTAAAAAGATCAGCTCAGCTTCTGCACTAGGAAGGAAGGCCTCAGTGGGTATCCAGTGGCCCTCGGCACTGTTCCCAGCCCTTAGCTGCCGTTTATCCATCTCAATTTTCAGTGCCCGTTCATACTTGGCCTTTAGGTAGTTACCCAACTCCCTGAAGTTAGCTAGCTGTAGCCAGCATGTCTGGATGCTACAGCTGCCCGAGATGCCATGACATTTGCAAGTTCTCTTCATGGTGGCTCTCACTGCCTTCAGAGAAAGAGAGAGGGAGGACAAAAGGAGATTGGCTCTGGGTAGAGAAGATCAAAAGCTAGCAATTAATGGAATATTTTAGAGTTCTGTTTCTTAACTTTAGAGTACATCAGAATTGTGAGGGAGGCCTGTGAAAAATACTTATTCCTGGGCCCTACCTCAGATCTTCTCAATTAGGAAGTTCAGGGGTTTAAAGGCTTTGATATTGGTGATTTTAATGCTCTTCTGCATGATTCTTATGGAAAAAGCCAGGCAAGGGTTGAGAAGGTGACTGGAAACAGGAAACCTAGGCTTAAGGCCCAACTATATCGCTTGTGAGCTTGTTTCTCTTTCTGCCCATAAGATTAAGAATGATCAAGAAAGTATTTTTTTAAAAAGAAGATGAAGAAGAAGGTACTCTGTAAACTAAAAATGAAAAATATGATAATTGGCACTAAGTGTTGCAGCTGAGGGCTAGAGTGTTTGTGGATGTTTGGATTTGTCTTTTGGGCTCTCTTCCAGAGGGAAGGAAACCTGAAGTCTGAAGCCCTGTCCCCAAGGTGATTACCCATTATTTTCGCTTTGAAAACTCTTCGCTACACTGGGCAGCCAGGACATCTAGGTATGGGTTCAAAGCAAAATTTCTATCCTCTTAGCTCCAAATACAACTAGAATCCAGATTTGAGTTCAGAACACTCCAAGGATTTCTACGCACCCCAGAAGTCTTGGGGGACAGTTGATCTTCCAGAGAAGCTTAGATCAGTCCCAACCTCTCCAGACCCAGAAAGACATTAGGACATAAGTTGTATGATAAACCCTTGCTAATATCCTAGAACATGCAGTTGAAATGGTTAAATTTTAAGCCATGGAAGCAAGGCCTTGGATCTGTATTGTTTTATGTTCTCAGAAACCTGCCTGTAAGAAGGAGTTAGCACATAAGGTTTAGTGATAAAAGGACTATACTGGAAGATCTGTGTTCATTGCCTGGTTCTGATGCTAATTTGTTGTATTGCCTTGGCCAAGTGATAGTTCTGCCTTAACTGGTTTTGTCATCCAGAGAATAGGAGTAGCTATCCTAGCCCTGCTGGGTGGTGTGGGATGAAACATGTTTGAGACAGCTCTTGACAAGTTGTGAATGCCTGTACCGATGTGAGACTGTTGTAAATGCTCAGCCTGTTGGCTCCCTGGTCAACTCTTATACGTACCAGCCTGCCTGCTCTGTTGTTATGAAGATTCATCAGGGCTCTGGCATCCTTCCCTTTCTCCAGGCTGTCCACAAAGAGTTTGGAGATTCTTTCCCCAAATTCAACATTGTCACTACAACCTCCCCAGATCCAGCCATGGCCTCCTGCACATAAGGAAAGAGTAAGTTCTGTGTATAGCTTCCAGCTGAGTCTTAGAAGAAGACTCACGGTCATTTTAGCTGACATAGCCAAACCATCCCCAAGAGTTGTAGAAGTGTGTAAAGCTGTAGCTAAAAGTGAGACAGGGAGGGAATTCCCTGGCAGTCCAGTGATTAGGATTCCGTGCTCTCACTGCCATGGCCTGGGCTCAATCCCTGGTCCCCACAAGCTGTGCAGTATGGTAAAAAAAAAAAAAAAAAAAAAAAGTGGAACAGGGAAATGGAGGTATTTAGGGTGGGAATGGGGGTAGGGGGCAGTCCTATTTCTAAAGTCAACTGCCCACCTTCAGGTACTCCCCAGCTCTAGACAATGCAATTCCATACCCAAAGTGAAATTAAGATGCTGGGGCTGGCCCAGATGATCTCAAAGGTTCATTGCTGTTCATTCTAGAATTCTGTGCCATTATTGTACAGTAGTCTTATTAGAGCTGTCTCCTCCCTCATTACTGACAAATCTGAATAAGGATTTTCCAGGCAAGAATCCTGGAGTGGGTTTCCATTTCCTTCTTTAGGGGATCTTCCCAACCCAGGGATCAAACCCAGGTCTCCCGCATTGCATGCAGACTCTTTACTGTCTGAGCCATCAGGGAAGGCCTATAAGTCTCTTAGGCTATCTGCAAATAATTTGATAGCTGTGGATTATGGACAAGCCATTCTAAGCCTGAAATACGAGGGTTAGCTTTAAACTCTCTTTGGCTTCCTCCTTCCTACATGCCTTGTTGATTTTAGAGCTTGGTGCTACTTGCTTATCCTCTAATCATCTTAGCAGAGTCTTGATCTAGGAGGACCCACCGAGGAAATTTCTGCTGGGGTTTAGGGGTTTGAAGAAGCTGTGTCTCTCAGGCTTTCTCTGGAAGACTTTAGCTTATGCTTAGCTCTAAACCCCTTACCTTTTCCCACACCCATCAGAAGGCACAACTTACCTGTTTTACCATTTTTTGACTCATCACAGCCACAGTTTTCAAAGTCACCCATGCTACAGTTCTTGGTAATGGTGTACATGACTCCAGCAGAGCTGATAGCGTGAATGAAAGAAGTCTCCCTGGTAGCTTTGAAAAGAAAGAGGGAACTAGAAACCAGGACCCTGATGACCCAAAGCAGGGGCTTTCAAAAAGCAATGCCATTTCATGTCTCTCTCCTATCCCCCTCCCTCTTTGGGTTTATTAAGAGGATGTTATTCTGCTTGAGAGAACAGTACATGCTTTCCTAGCATCCTTACTTCATATAGGCAGGAATGAGCATCCCCATGCTACAGATGGGGAAAGTAAAACCCAGAGAGAAAGTGATGAAACTGAGGCCACTCTCCTCACCAGTTATGGCATTGGGACCAGGACCCAGTTCCCCTGATAATCCAGCCCAGGCCTCTCTGTTCATAAGCCATTGCTTCTGATCCTCAGACAGTAAGGATTCAGGGCTATGAGGCTGGCTTATGAAAGAGAGAAGAGCATTTTTCTTCTTTCTGAGATGGAGCTGGAGCCATGTAATAATTATAATGATAATACCTACCACTTACTGAGCTCGTATCTGACTAAGGCCTTATAAACATTGTCCCATGTTTTTCTCACCCTATTTGTTGTATACCCCACAGGAAGATACTTTTCCCCTCATTTTCTTTACCCCATTCCCCTCAACTTTCCTCAGGAAACTCATTAGTCATTTCTACATAAATGACTTTCTTGCAAACTACTATGCATAGTTATAAACAGCTGCACAGGTACAGCATGCACACACACCACACACACACACACACACACACCACACACACTCCACATGAGGCATGGCTCAGTGTGATCTCTCAGCTTCTCTGTTGTTGGGATTTTATGACAGCTGAAATTCCCTCAGGGGCTACGAACACTGACTCTTTTCCTCATTTTCATTTCATGCATATGTAAGTGGGTACAAACACAAATACAACATGAATTGGAAAATAGAGTAATTACACTTGTATATAAATACCTTTGTATTCACCTCATTCAACCCTTACAACACTCCTGGTGAACTAAACAGCTGACCTTATTGACCCCAAGGATAATACTGAGGTTCAGAGAAGGGGAAATAACCCACAACAAGGAAGTGGCAGATCACCGATAATGTTTTCATTTCACTGCACACATACATGTTACACATACATACATACTGCATGCCCAACTTCATGGACATATACCCCCTTGTACAGGTTGCACAGACTTACCACTTCTTAGCCTGTTGTGAGTGGAGAGCTGGAGAGCATTTTCAGGGCAGTTCCAACGTTCCCAAGCAAATTGGAATTTGCACTCCTCGATGCCACTCTGGGCGCCCAGGGCCACACTGGTGGTGTAGGTCAGATAGGCCTGGCAAAGGGAAAAGGGTGCGAGCTTCAGCCCTGCCACTCATCAGGTCGTCTGGGTCAGAAGGTACAGACAGGAATCAAATGGGTTAGCTCTCCATTAGGGAATGATTGGTCATAGGTTCCTCTGCGTGTCTGACTTCTGACACTGTCTCCCCTCCCATCTTTTCTTTCCCCAGAAGAGTTCCCTCAGGAACATGAATGGGTAAAAACAGGAGCCGGAGACCATCCTACCTTGGGCCCTGTTATCAGGAAATTGTTCACTGACCTACCAAAAAGAGAAAAAGTGAGGCAGTTGGTGAGTGGGGATGAGACAGTGGAAGCTTCCTTGGTGAGGAGTGAACAGTGGGAGGGAAGGACTTACCAAGCAGAGGCACTGAAGGTTACATAGCATATGCCCACAGCCACTCTGAGCATAAGTAGGTCCCCCATGGCCCTTCCCACCTCCAGAAGACCAAGTCTAGCCCAGGGCCAAGTCCAGAGAAGTGAGGAGAGGGCAGAGTCTTTCTCAGTATTTATGTAGGGAAATGCTGAATGGCCAAGGGGTGAAAAATCAACAGCCCTTCTCATTTGTCCCTCACTGGCAGGGCTGCAGGAGTCACTAACCCAATGAGGGACCAGGGAGGAGGGATTCAGCCCAAAGCCTGCAAGGGAAACCCCGCCCTGCCCCGCCCTGCCAACCCTTCTGCCCTCCCAGGCTGACAGAGGAGCTGAAACTTTTCCCTACTCAGGAGGTTTCTACCCTCTATAAGTCAGACTTCTTTCTCTTCCTACTTGAGGGCTCATTAATTAGAATTTTGTAGCCCAGAGAAGGCAAGTTTCCTTGTCTCTGCAGAATTAACTCTGCTAATTCTGAAGACAGGTCACCTCTCCCTCAAAGTTATGGGGTTCTCACTCATTAATGAGACCCCACTCCTTACCCTGCCTTTTTCTTCAGGGTGTTAACAATTGTAGAGGAACTCTATCTGGAGCTCTCTCCTACTTGTTCTACCCAAGTAAACAAGTGCACCATTCTTGCCTCCTCCCTGATGACTGTAAAGTGGTGTAGGACCCAGGAGCAGACACCTCTGCAACAGTCCCTTCTACCATATTCTACCAGAATAAGTGCAAGTAAATGTCCTTCATTCCTAGTAGGTCTGCAATTTTGTATTTGTTAGAACTCCAGTTTGTTATTGTTGTTCAGTCACTCAGTTGTGTCCAACTCTTTGAGACCCCATTGACTGCAGTTCAGCAGACTTCCCTGTCCTTCACCATCTTCTGGAGCTTGCTCAAACTCATGTCCATTGAGTCAGTGATGCCATCCAACCATCTCATCCTCTGCTGTCCCCTTCTCTTCCTGCCTTCAATCTTTCCCAGCATCAGGGTCTTTTCTAATGGGTCGACTCTTCACATCTGGTGGCCAAAGTATTGCAGTTTCAGCTTCAGCATCAGTCCTTCCAATGGATATTCAGGGTTGATTTCTTTAGATGGGAATGGCTACCCACTCCAGTATTCTGGCCTGGAGAATTCCATGGACTGTATAGTCCATGGGCTCACAAAGAGTCGGACATGACTGAGCAACTTTCACTTCACTTCCTTTAGGATTGACTGGTTTGATCTCTTTGCAGTCCAAGGACACAAGAGTCTTCCAGTTTGTTAACTGCCTGTGTATGTAAGAATCAACCTTTGGGCCACCCAGGGCTATATTTGAAAAGACTGATGCCTTTCTTTCTGATACCACTTTGTTGCTAGGACATAAGCACAGCCATTATTAGGTAGGGCTGGGTACTGCAATGAAGGGATGGAGATCTTCCTTGCTTGGTGAAACTCTTTCCTGAGGCTGAGGAAGGCAGGCTAAAGGGATGCAGAGAAGTTCAAGCAGGAAGTTACTGTCCTGACTCAGTACTCTGTGACCATAATCCAGATCACTTCATAGCACCCTGGACTGGATTTGGATGAGAAAGGGAGGTCAGAAATCACCCACCAAAAAAAAGAAAGATCCCCCACCAAAGGAGTTCCAGGAGCCAAGATGTCCCAGGGCCTTTTTAGTGCAGTATACTCAAAGTATGAACTGGGGTTAGTGTCAGCCAGCAAACTGTTATCTTTATGTGACAAGATAAGTACAGAAATGAGAATGTTTCGAGATTTTTGTAGCAGTTTGACAGAGTGATTTTATGTATGTTGAAATCTAATAATAAGAAATTTGGGCTTCTATTCTGTCTTTTTTTCTATTTCATTTCTCTAGGAGGATGAGTATGAATATCTCAAATGCCAAATGTCCTTAATGCACTACAGCTTGGGCTCTTAACCCAGCATGTTCTCTTCCTTTGCTTGCTTGTAGGGTTCTCTCCTTGGGGAAAAGAGATGTCCCACACTGGGTCACTTGGGAAAAGCTCACCAAGTTTGCCTCAGTGGGCTCTTCCCTGTTTTCTACCTTTCCCAATCAAGAATCTAATGTTCATACCTGTCACTGATATAATATTGTTAAGTCAGTGATACTTAAAAAAAAAAAGAATCTATTGTGTAACTCTCACTTAAGACAGTGAGGTTGATTTCCATGCCACTGTCTATGTGGTCAGAACAGGGGTCACGTTAGACCTGAGGAATTCCACATTCCCCTTGAAAGAGTTTTAGGAGTGATTCCACATTCCCTTCCTGCATATGAGTCACTGGATTGTATTCTTCTGTGCTCCCCATAGCACCTGGCATTTCGTTGGTACTCTATAAAGATAGTCTTTAATTTTCTAGGAAGGAAGGTGGTGGTGAGCCTTTTGTGTGTAAACTTTGTGCTTGTCCCTGCTCACATTTTCTGAAGATCATATAATTTCTCTAAGTGGAATTCCTAAATGGAATGTTAGGAATGTTAAAGAAGGGTCTTTAGGATGTTAAAAAAAGGTCTTTCCTTCAGGTATTAGGAACTTTGGACATTGGCCACTAACTTGTTATGTGACCTTGGGCAAGCCATTGACTATCTCGTGAACTCAGTTACTTCATCTGTAAAATGGGGCAGTTGGGAAGATGTTGAACGTTGCATGACCTCTAAGGATTTTACCAGCTCTCTTCCATGCCATTATCCTAGTTTTCAGATTTAAGAGATTAATTAATCCTGGAGGTGATTGTACGCCAGAGATGGGAAAGTCTTGTCTTCTCTGTCAACATGGTACTCATACATCTTTAAATCCTTTGGTTGGCCAGCTAGATAACCCTATAAGATGCATACCTAGAGGGCAACCAATGTCTTCTTCAGAGTCCTTTGGGAGCCTGTCTACAGAAGACCTCTGTACTAGACTGACCAATAGTCATGTGGTAGAAGGTCTCCTGGAAGGAGAGAAAGCCAGAGATGGATACTCCACACTGAAGTCTACTTATAGCCAACCTGTGCATCCATTTCTTTAAATTCAGCTTTATCATCTCATTAGGCTTTTGTTTTATTTATGTGAACCATTTTAAAAATCTTTATTGAACTTGTTATAACATTGCTTCTATTTCCCCTACCAGGAATTGAACCCGTATCCTGTGCATTGAAAGGCAAAACCTTAACCACTGGACCATCAGGGAAGTCCCTCAGTTTTTTTTTTTTTCCTTTTTTAGTATTGTATTCACTTATTTATTTTTGCCTGCCCTGGTCTTTGCTGCTTTGCATGGGCTTTTCTCCAGCTGCAGGGAGTGGGGCTACTCTTTGCTGCAGAGCACGGGCTTCTCACTGCAGGGGCTTCTCTGGTGCAGAGCACAGGCTCTAGGCACTCAAGCTTCAGCAGCTGTAGCTCTTGGGCTCAGCAGTTGCGGCACATGAGCTTAGTTGCTCTGTGGCATGTGGAATCTTCCTGGACCAGGGATCAAACCTGTATCCCTTGCACTGGCAGGTGAATTCTTATCCCCTGAGCCAATTGGCTTTTAAATGATGATTCAATTCTTGGTTTCTCTCTTAGGAATGGAAATCAGGAACTGAAAAAGTGGAAACAGTGACAGATTTTATTTTCTTGGGCTCCAAAATCACTGTGGATGGTGACAACAGCTACGAGATTAAAAGAAACTTGCTCCTTGGAAGGAAAACTCTGACAAACCTAGACAGTGTATTAAAAGCAGAAACATCACTTTGCCAAAAAAGGTCCATATAGTCAAAGCTGTGGTTTTTCTAGTAGTCATGTACAGATGTGGGAGTTTGACCATAAAGAAGGCTAGGTTCCAAAGAATTGATGTTTTTTAACTGAGGTGCTGGAGAAGATCCTTGAGAGTCCCTTGGACAGCAAGAAGATTAAACCAGTCAATCTTAAAGGAAATCAACCCTGAATATTAAATGGAAGGACTGATGCTGAAGCTCTAATGCTTTGGCCACCTGATGCAAAGAGCCAACTCATTGGAAAACACCCTGAGGCTGGGGAAAATTGAGGGCAAGGGAAGGAGTGATAGAGGATGAGATGATTGGATGGCATCGCTGACTCAATGGACATGAGCTTGAGCAAAGTCTGGAAGATAGTGAAGGACAGGGAAGCCTGGTGTGCTGCAGTCCATGGGGTCTCAAAGAGTCCGACACAACTTAGTGACTGAACAACAATGACCGGACAAACAGGATAGCGGTGTCTCTGAACTAGGGGTGTGCCGGCAGATATTCAGCAGCCAGTTTCAGTGTGACAGAAGCCGTGCTTGGTAGTGCTTCCTGATTTGCATGGAGTACATACTCCTACCATGGTTGATTTCAAACTGCCAATGTGGACTTGGAAAGAGATGAATAGTTGCACATTATTATACAGTTATTTTTATCATACATATAATAGATGTAAATAACCTTAATGGTATAGATAATAGTGAAGTCTAGTAAAATAACTAGGAAATGATAAATTTTGGGTTTTTTTGGCTGTGCAATGTGACTTATGGAATTTTAGTTTCCTGACCAGGGATCAAACCCTGGGCCCCAGCAGTGAGAGCACTGAGTCCTAATCACCAGACTACCAGTGAATTCCCTTTTTTCCCCTTTGCTTTTACTATAATTTATTTATAAATTAATTATAAACAATTAATTTGTTTTTATTATATATAATATATAAGTAAGTAAGTGTTAGTCGCTCAGTTGTGCCCGACTCTGCAACCCCATGGACTGCAGCCCACCAGGCTCCTCTGTCCATGAGATTTTCCAGGCAAGGATACTGGAGTGGGTTGCCATTTCCTTCTCCAGGGGATCTTCCCAACCCAGGGATCGAATCCAGGTCTCCTGCACTGCAGGCAGATTCTTTACTGACTGAGCTACAAGGGAAGCCCTATAATATATAATTTATTTATAAATATATATTATTATATAAATAATTTTATAAATAAATTAATTGCTCAGTTGTGTCTGACTCCTTGCCACCCCATGGACTGTACAATTCTCCAGGCTACTGATGTTGGTAGCTTTTCCCTTCTCCAGGGGATCTTCCTAGCCCAGGGATCAAGCCCAGGTCTCCCACCTTACAGGCGATTCTTTACCAGCTGAGCCACAAGGAAAGCCCATTTATTTGTAAGCTTAACTGTAAGTTTATATACTTTAATTTTAATAACAACTGTGTTTAACAAGCAGTTTGCAAAATTCTGGTCTGTGTTGTTGTTTAATCACTAAGTTGTGTCTGACTCTTTGTGACCCCATGGACTGTAGCCCTCCAGGTTGCTCTGTCCATGGTATTTCCCAGCAAGAACACTGGAGTGAGTTGCCATTTCCTCCTCCAGGGGCTCTTCCCCACCCAGGGATTGAACCTGCATCTTCTGCATTGACTGGTGAGTTCATTACCACTGAGCCTCCAGGGAAGCCCATATCTAACTGTATGTAGAACATCAAGTGGTAAGTGGGATGCAATTAATAAATGCACTGGAATGGTATTCATAGAGCTAGAGAGGAGTAGGACAGGATAATCCTGAAGGCCCCTTCCACCTCATGTTCCAGGATGTTGAGATTCCAGGAGTCTCAAGGGAACACTGGGGGCAGTAATCAATGAGTAAGCCAGAGTCACCCTTGCTGTGCCCAGCTTTCAGGAAATCTAGAGACTATTTATAGAGCCACAGAGTGTCTAAGCTAGAGGGTCCCATTTTTACAAGGATATAACTGAGGCCCAGAGAAAGAGAGAGAATTTACTCAGGGTCACAGAGTGAACTGGGGCAAAGAGACCTTGAGGATACCATCCTGGTTTGCCCAGGATTGAGGTGTTTGCAGTGGTGTGGGACTTTCAATGCTTAAACCAGAACAATCTTGGGTAAACCAGGACGGTTGTTCACCCTTTGGTGACTATAGTATGTCTTCCTCTTAATGTGCTTTCTCACTAAACTCCCCAAACCCCTAGTTCCCCCTCATTTCTTTTCCAGGCTCCTTTGCCAGAACTCTGAGATTAGAGGGGCTGTTTAGACTGTGGAGCAAGTTGCGGGGTGTGTGTGTGGGAGTTGAGTGAGAGGGCGGAGGTGGTTGGAGAATACCAGAAGAGAAAGAGGTAGGATTTCTGACTTTTAACACTCCTCTGCTAATTAGATAAGGGGCGGAGATGGGGGGTGGAGAGAATGAGCCTCCATGCATATTCTTCTGAGCAGTGACACTGAGCAGAGCTCAGGCATTTTTAATCTCTGATCTCCACCCCTTCTCTCTGGAAGCTTGTCTCTTCCCACCCCCTGGTGACTCCCAGTCCAAATGCCACAGCTGCTTGAGCTCCTGACCCTCCCTTTTAGCTCCTGATCCCCCAGTTTAGCCTCAATGACTTGCAAAGTTCCTCAACAATATGCCCAGGGAAGGAAGAGGAGAATATTTCAATTTTCCCTTTGAGATCTCGGGTTCCAGGTGTGGGGAAGAAAACAGGCCTTCCTGTGTGGAAAATGGGAGCAGTTGCTGGAACACATAGGCCTGTGAGGGCTGGGACACATGAGAGAGGATAAATCTGCAAGCCATGACTGGATGTTTCTAGCCTGAAGGTGTATTTCTTTCATCACTTGGGAAGCTCCTTAGGACTTGGTATTGTCAATCCCAACCATATAGGAATCTCTTCAAGGATAGTAGCACATTCTCCTGTCAAACTGAGGTGCCCAGATGGCAGAAGCTGGATCACCTCAGTTCAGTTCAGTCGCTCAGTTGTGTCTGACTCTTTGTGACCCCATGGACTGCAGCACGCCAGGCTTCGCAGGCACCAACTCCCAGACCTTATTCAAACTCATTGAGTCAGTGATGCCATCCAACCATCTCATCGTTTGCCGTCCCCCTCTCCTCCCGCCTTCAATCTTTTCTAGAATACGGGTCTTTTCCAATGAGTTGGTTCTTCGTGTCAAGTGGCCAGAGTATTGGAGTTTCAGCTTCAGCATCAGTCCTTACAATGAATATTCAGGACTGATTTCCTTTAGGATGGACAGGTTGGACCTCCTTGCGGTCCCAGGGACTCTCAAAAGTCTTCTCCAACACCATAGTTAAAAATAATCAGTTCTTCGGCACTCAGCTTTCTGTACAGTCCAACTCTCACATCCATACATGACTACTGGAAAAACCATAGCTTCGATTAGACAAACCTTTGTTGGTAAAGTAATGTCTCTGCTTTTTAATATGTTGTCTAGTTTGGTCATAACTTTTCTTCCAAGGAGCAAGTATCTTTTAATTTCATGGCTGCAGTCACCATCTGCAGTGATTAGCCTGAAAAGATTTGAGATTGGAGGGGCTCATCCTAGGAGAGATTTCAGTTGGCTTAAAACCCCTTTATTGTATCTTGTATTATGTCACTGTTCAAAATGCCCATCTCTGGACATTGGATATGACACAGAAATTCTCAGTTAATGTTTCTTGATTGATAGTTGGGGAAGAAAGTATGGAGATGATTGGGGGATTTTATTAGTTTTCTGAGAATATACATCCATCTGTTTATTCTAAAGATACCTGCCTACTTAGTTCTGGCTAGTATTCCACAGTTATGGTCTAAGATGAATTATCATTACTTGTTTTTATCCTGGGGGAGCTCTTAGTTCGGTCTAAGAGAGAGGAGCTTAAACAATTCATACTAATACAGTGAGATAAAGTACTCTGGAAAGGTTTGGGGGGTGTAGGGATAATCAGTTTGGAGAAGGCAATGGCACCCCACTCCAGTACTCTTGCCTGGAAAATCCCATGGATGGAGGAGCCTGGTAGGCTGCAGTCCATGGGGTCGCTAAAAGTCGGACAGGACTGAGCGAATTCACTTTCACTTTTCACTTTCATGCATTGGAGAAGGAAATGGCAACCCACTCCAGTATTCTTGCCTAGAGAATCCCATGGATGGGGGAGCCTGGTGGGCTGCCGTCTATCCGGTCGCACAGAGTTGGACATGACTGAAGCGACTTAGCAGCAGCAGCAGCAGCAGCAGGAATAATCAGTTAACGCCATAGACAAGGACTTCTGATAGAGACCTGCCATCTGGTGGCAATGAATGGTATAACATGGCTTTGTTGCTCTGATGAGGGATCAGTTCAATTCAGTTCAGTCGCTCAGTGGTGTCCAACTCTTTGCGACCCCATGGATTGCAGCAGGCCAGCCTCCCTGTCCATCATCAACTCCTGGAGTTCACTCAAACTCAGGTCCATCGAGTCGGTGATATAGGACCTCAATTTCAACCTTTACTGAGGCACCTGCCTAATGGGTAGCCAGCCCAGTGGTTGGCAGTGTGATGCATATACATATGCATATTGCTTCTAAGATGACTTTGGTCTTTAAAAAATTTGCAGTGTGCTTGTTGATATAAAATATAATTGAAAATGCTGTCACGCAAATAACATTTTTTATACATGTATAACACTTGATATACACACATGAACAAATATACTTGAAATAATATATAACTGATTAATACTTGTTACCAAAAAGGTAAACAAATGGAAACATGTAATGTAGAAAATGAGAGTCTCCCCTGTCCCACTTCCTGTGAGTAACCATTATCAACAGTTTAGTATGGATTCTTTTCTCTGCAAATACAAATGTTTATAAATACCTACCTAATTTAAAAATAGAATGGTGCTATAATTCCTCAATTTGGTTTTTAAGCTTTTTTAATATTTATTTATTTGGCTGCGCCAGATCTGAGTTGCAGCATGTGAAATCTTCGATCTTCATTGTGTCAGGCGGGATCTTTCCTTGCGGCATGTGCAATCTAGTTCCCTGACCAGGGATTGAATCCAGGCCCCCTGCCCTGGGAGTGCAGAGTCTTAACCAGTGGACCATCAGAGAAGTCCCGGTTTTTAACCTTCCTTTTACATCATGGACCTTTTTCTGTGATACTACATGTCAGTCTAACTTGTTTTCTCTTCATTTTTATATTAAATCAAAAATTAAGCATGTTATAATGAGTAAGTAGTCTATAAGATTTGTTAAGAAAAGCATTGAAAGTGAAAGTGAAGTCGCTCAGTCGTGTCCAATTCTTTGCGACCCCGTGAACTGTATAGCCTACCAGGCTCCTCTGTCCATGGCATTCTCTGAGCCACCATACCCGCATTGTCCTCTCGAGAAGCTACAACTTTCAATTCTTTTATCTGGTGCTATTAGCATTATCTCCATATTTCTAAAAACAAACAAACCTATTTGTGTCCTATTTATTGATTTTTTTTGTTTTAAGTATTATTTGTTGTCTTCCCACCATGGATAATGAGAATTGGCCTCTGTTTTCTTTTCACACTTATCAAATCCAAATGCATCTTTCTCATCTTTTCTTACCCCATGGACTACTGTGGTCCATCAGGCTCCTCTGTCCATGGAATTCTCCAGGCAAGAATACTAGAGTGGGTTGCCATTTCCTTCTCCAGGGGATCTTCCTGACCCAGGAATCCAACCTGGGTCTCCTACATTGCAAGCAGTTTCTTTGCTCTCTGAGTCATTTTCTAGTTCAGGTAAATTTACTTAGGTCAGTATTGAGTTATTTACATTACAATCGTGTATACTATTTAGAGGAGAGTCATGTAACAAATCAGGCTTACTGTTTTTTCTCTATATGTCTTTTTGTTTTCCCTGGAATTAACAATATCATTTTTTGTTGTTGTTTGCTTAGTTTTCTATGCAGTGTCAGCACTTTAGGCCCCAATTCTGCCCTTAGCTAAAAGACCTCTTGTTTAGCTCTTGGACTTGCTCCAATCTGGCTTAGTTACTTCTCTATATATTGCATAGCTATCACCTTAGCGTCTTCTTTCACCATCAGGATGAAGGTTCAGTATATTTCTTCCCTTTGTTGCACATCTTGTTTCTTAAATTTTGTGTCTTTCTATTTTTGTTTACTCCCTCATTTTGGTGGATAACATTTTGGTGGCTTCCTGAGAAAGGGTCATAGGAAGCAAATTTTTTGAGAACTCACATACCTGAAAAATTTGCTCTCATTTGATTGATATTTAAAATCTTTAAATTACTATTTTGGTAGAGTTTAGAATTATAGATTGGAAATATTTTCCTATAGAATGTTGAGGTAATTGTTCCAATGTCTTCTAGTTTCCAGTGTTGCTGTTGAGAAATCTTATCTTGTCTTGGATGCTAGTCTTCTGTAGCTTACCTGTTCTCCCCTCCCCCTACCCCTTTAGAATCTTTTAGAAACGCTTTGTTTAGCTCCACCACAGTGAAATTTCCCAATGATGTGGCTTTGGTTTAGAACTTTTTAGTTTCTTGTGTTTAGTACTCCTGGACTCTTTCAATCTATAAATATGTTTTTGTGGCCTGATAAACTTTCTGCATCTGGGGTGGACTGAGTAAAATCAATTCCTGCAGTTGCTTAGCAGACACCATCTTCCAGCAGGTGACCTCATGTCCCCCTGCCCAACTCAGGAAGTAGAACCAAGGACAAATCAAGGCAGATAACGAAAGGACCATTCTTAAATATTTGAAACTATTGGAAAATGGAGTAGATAAAATATTTTGGTATTAACATTATAGTGAACAATGCTTACATCTAAATGTTTACAAACTTCTCTTAACTTTTTCTTTCACACTCACCCTTCCATTGAAACTGCTTTAGATTACCAGTGATCTCCATATTGTCAAGTCCAGATTGATGTAGATGATTCACTCTTCAACTTGTAACTTCTGTTTCTTGCAGCTTCCAGGACTTCAGAGATGATTGGTTTTCCTTTTATCTCTGGTCACTCTGTTTCCATCTGCTTGTTCCTCTTCATTTCTCTGACCTACTAATGTTGGAAAGTCTTGAGGCTCCTTCCTTGGACATTCTCTATTTTTCATCTGTATTTACTCCCACATGGTGACCATCCCAAAATTATATCTTTTTTTTTTTTTCTTAAATTATCCCCTTTTGCCTTCAAGAGTTAGCCCTATTCTTAGGGCAGACCTCCTGAGTGGGAGATTGCTGCATGTCCTGCCAGACTTCAGAGTTATATCTTTATACCTCACCTAAGTTATAGCTTTATAAGAGACCTCAGCTAAGCTCTAAACTTTTTTTTTTAAGCTCCAAACTTAAAAAAAGAATTTGTTTATTTATTTTTGTCTATGTCAGGTCTTTGTTGCAGCACTGCCATGCGAGGGCTTCTCTCTGGTTGTGGCTCTCTCTGTGGGCTCCGGAGAGCATATAGTTTGTCGCATGTGGGCTCTCCAGCTGAGGTATGTGGGCTCAGTAGTTGTGGTGCATGGGTTAGTTGCCCCGAGCCATGTGGGATGTTAGTTCCCTGACCAGGGATTGAACCCCCGCATTGGAAAGCAGATTCTTAACCACTGGACCACCAGGGAAGTCCCTTTGAACTTGTATATCCAACTGCCTACTGGACATCCTCCAGGAAGGCCTTATTGGCTATCGAGCAGGCATTTCAAATGTGACATGTCCAAAACAGAGCTTCCTGTTCTCTTCCTCCTCACTCTCAATCTGATCCTCTAACAAGTCTTCCCATCTCAGTAAATGGCAACTCTATCCTTCAGTAGTTAAGGGCAATTTTAGACTCTTTTTCCTCACACCTAACATCTACTCTGATAGCAAACCTCAGCACTAACAGGCTAGATATTTTACAGGCTAATCTTTACTGTCTGTTTCCCCTAACAGAATATAAACATCATCAAAACAGAATTTTGTCTATTTTAGTCATTGTTGTATCCTCAGGGCCGACAATAATGCTGAGTACATAGTTGACATTCAGTAGATATTTGTTCAATGAATTTTAAAAGATACACATTCTTAGGAATGTTTAAAAGTCAAATTTAGTAAGGCATAACTTACACACAGTAAACTTTATCCTTCTTAAGTATTGATATATAAAAAGTTCTAACAAATATGCACGGTTATGTAGTAACCATCACAACCAACACATAGAACATTTCCATCACTCCAAATTCTTCTGTGCTCATTATAATCAACCCCTCCCCCATCATAGTCCCTGGCAACCACTGATCTTATTTCTGTGTGCATTTATGTATATACATATGTAATATTTTTTAAAGACTTAATTTTCTTAGGGCAGTTTTAGATTTACAAAAAAATTGAGAGAAAAGTACAGAGATTTCCCATATATCCCCTGTCCCCATACACATGTAACTTATCCTGTTATCAGTATTGCTTACCACAATGGTACATTTCTACTTACACTGACCCTTTGTAATCACTCAAAGTCCATAGTTTACATTAGGGTTCACTCTTGATGTTGTTCATTCTATGGGTTCAAACAAATATATAAGGACATGCATCCATCATTATGGTAGCAAACAGTATTATTATTATCCTAAAAATACCCTACAATAGACTGACCCAGACTTGCCCGTGAATGTCCAGGAGACTCCAGTGGAGGCATGGGTTGGTGGTGGCCTGCTACAGGACTGGGGACACTGAGTGTAGCAGTACAGGCCTGGGATCTTTTGAAGGAGGTCGCCATTATCTTTATTACCTCCACCATAGTTTGGTAAATAGCAGGGAGGGAACACAGCTCCACCCATCAAAAGAAAATTGGATTAAAGATTTACTGAGCACAGTCCTGCCCATCAGAACAAGACCCAGTTTTCCCCTCGGTCAGTCTCTCCCATCAGGAAGCTTCCGTAAGCCTCTTATCCTTCTCCATCAGAGGGGAGACAGACTGAAAATCACAATAACAGAAAAACAAACAATCTGATCACATGGACCACAGCCTTGTCTAATTCAATGAAACTATGAGTCATGCCATGTGGGGCCGCTCAAGATGGACGGGTCATGGTGGAGAGTTCTGACAAAATGTGGTCCACTGGAGAAGGGAATGGCAAACCATTTCAGTATTCTTGCCTTGAGAACACCATGGACTGCAGCACGCCAGGCCTCCCTGTCCATCACCAACTCCTGGAGTTTACTCAAACTCATGTCCTTTGAGTAGGTGATGTCATCCAATCATCTCATCCTCTGTCATCCCCTTCTCCTCCTGCCTTCAATCTTTCCTAGCATCAGAGTCTTTTCAAATGAGTCAGCTCTTCGCATCAGGTGGCCAAACTATTGGAGTTTCAGCTTCAACATCAGTCTTTACAATGAACATTCAGGACTCATTTCCTTTAGGATGGACTGGTTGGATCTCCTTGCAGTCCAAGGGACTCTCAAGTGTCTTCTCCAACACCACAGTTCAAAAACATCAGTTCTTTGGTGCTCAGCTTTCTTTATAGTCCAACTCTCACATCCATACATGACTACTGGAAAAACCATAGCCTTGACTAGACAGACCTTTGTTGGCAAAGTAATGTTTGCTTTTTAATAGGCTGTCTAGGTTGATCATAACTTTTCTTCTAAGAAGTAAGCGTCCTCTAATTTCATGGCTGCAGTCACCATCTGCAGTGATTTTGGAGTCCCCCAAAATAAAGTCTGCGACTCTTTCCACGTTTCTCCATCTATTTGCCATGAAGTGATGGGATGGGATGCCGTGATCTTTGTTTTCTGAACGTTGAGCTTTAAGCCAACTTTTTCACTCTCTTTTACTTCCATCAAGAGGCTCTTTAGTTCTTCTTTGCTTTCTGCCATAAGGGTGGTGTCATCTGCATATCTGAGGTTATTGATATTTCTCCTAGCAATCTTGATTCCAGCTTGTGCTTCATACATCTCCACTGGAGATCAGTGGAGAAATAACTCCAGAAGGAATGAAGAGATGGAGCCAAAGCAAAAACAACACCCAGTTGTGGATGTGACTGGTGATAGAAGCAAAGTCTGATGCTGTAAAGAGCAATAGTGCATAGGAACCTGGAATGTTAGGTCCATGAATCAAAGCAAATTGGAAGTGGTCAAACAGAAGATAGCAAGAGTGAACGTCGACATTCTAGGAATCAGCGAACTAAAATGGACTGGGATGGGTGAATTTAACTCAGATGACCATTATATCTACTACTGTGGGCAAGAATCCCTTAGAAGAAATGGAGGAGCCATCATAGTCAACTAAAGAGTCTGAAATGCAAACTTGGATGCAATCTCAAAAATGACAGAATGACCTCTGTTCATTTCCAAGGCAAACCATTCAATATCATGGTAATCCAAGTCTATGCCCCGACCACTAATGCTGATGACACTGATGTTGAATGGTTCTATGAAGACCTACAAGAGCTTCTAGAACTAACACCCAAAAAAGATGTCCTTTTCATTATAGGGGACTGGAATGCAAAAGTAAGAAGTCAAGAGACACCTGGAGTAACAGGCAATTTGGCCTTGGAGTACAGAACAAAGCAGAGCAAAGGCTAATAGAGTTTTGCCAAGAGAATGCACTGGTCATAGCAAACACCCTCTTCCAACAACACAAGAGAAGACTCTGCACATGGGCATCATAGATGGTCAATACTGAAATCAGATTGATTATATTCGTTGCAGCCAAAGGTGGAGAAACTCTATACAGTCAGCAAGAACAAAGACTGGGAGCTGACTGTGGCTCAGATCATGAACTCCTTATTGCCAAATTCAGACATAAATTTAAGAAAGTAGGGAAAACATCAGGTATGACCATTCAGGTATGACCTAAATCAAACCCCTTACGATTATACAGTGGAAGTGAGAAATAGATTCAAGGGATTAGATCTGATAGACAGAGTGCCTGATGAACTATGGATGGAAGTTTGTGACATTGTACAGGAGACAGGGATCAAGACCATCTCCAAGAAAAAGAAATGCAAAAAGGCAAAATGGCTGTCTGAGTAGGCCTTACAAATAGCTGTGGAAAGAGGAGAAGTGAAAAGGAAAGATATACCCATTTGAATGCAGAGTTCCAAAGAATAGCAAGGAGAGATAAGAAAGCCTTCCTCAGTGATCAGTGCAAAGAAATAGAGGAAAACAATAGAATGGGAAAGATTAGAGATCTCTTCAAGAAAATTAGAGATACCAAGGGAACATTTCATGCAAAGATGGGCTCAGTAAAGGACAGAAACGGTATGGACCGAACAGAAGCAGAAGATATTAAGAAGATGTGGCAAGAATACACAGAAGAACTATAAAAAAAGATCTTCATGACCCAGATAATCATGATGGTATGATCACTCACCTAGAGCTAGACATCCTAGAATGAGAGGTCAAGTGGGCCTTTGGAAGTATTACTATGAACAAATCTAGTGGAGGTGATGAAATTCCAGTTGAGCTGTTCCAAATCCTAAAAGATGATGCTGTGAAAGTGCTGTGGCCACAGGACTGGAAAAGGTCAGTTTTCATTCCAATCCCAAAGAAAGGCAATGCCAAAGAATGCTCAAACTACCACACAATTGCACTCATCCCGCACGCTATTCAAGTAATGCTCAAAATTCTCCAAGCCAGGTTTAAACAGTACATGAACCGTGAACTTCCAGATGTTCAAGCTGGTTTTAGAAAAGGCAGAGGAACCAGAGATCAAATTGCCAACATCTGCTGGATCATTGAAAAAGCAAGAGAGTTCCAGAAAGACATTTACTTCTGCTTTATTGACTATGCCAAAGCCTTTGACTGTGTGGATCACCACAAACTGTGGAAAATTCTTCAAGAAATGGGAATACCAGACCACCTGACCTGCCTCTTGAGAAATCTGTGTGCATGTCAGGAAGCAACAGTTAGAACTGGACATGGAACTAGACTGGTTCCAAATAGGGAAAGGGGTACTTCAAGGCTGTATATTGTCACCCTGCTAAACTTATATGCAGAGTACATCATGAGAAACGCTGGACTGGAAGAAACACAAGCTGGAATCAAGATTGCTGAAAGAAATATCAATAACCTCAGATATGCAGATGATACCACCCTTATGGCAGAAAGCGAAGAAGAACTAAAGAGCCTCTTGATGAAAGTGAAAGAGGAGAGTCAAAAAATTGGCTTAAAGCTCAACATTCAGAAAACTAAGATCATGGTGTATGGTCCCATCACTTCATGGCAAATGGGGAAACAATGGAAACAGTGGCAGACTTTATTTTTTGGGGCTCCAAAAGCACTGCAGATGGTGACTGCAGCCATGAAATTAAAAGACCCTTACTCCTTGGAAGAAAAGTTAGTTTGACCAACCTAGACAGCATATTAAAAAGCAGAGACATTAGTTTGCCAACATAGTCAAAGCCATGGTTTTTCCTGTAGTCATGCATGGATGTGAGAGTTGGACCATAAAGAAAGCTGAGCGCAGAAGAACTGATGCTTTTGAGCTGTGGTGTTGGAGAAGACTCTTGAGAGTCCCTTGGACTGCAGGGAGAGCCAACCAGTGCATCCTACAGAAAATGTTCATTGTAAGGACTGATGCTGAAGCTAAAGCTCCACTACTTTGGCCACCTGATTCGAAGAGCTGCTTCAATGAAAAAGACCCTGATGCTGGGGAAGATTGAAGGTGGGAGGAGAAGGGGATGACAGAGGATGAGATGGTTGGATGGCATCACCAATGTGATGGACATGAGTTTGAGTAGGCTCTGGGAATTGGTGATAGACAGGGAGGCCTGGCATGCTGCAGTCCATGGGGCTGCAAAGAATTGGACACAACTGAATGACTCAACTGAACTGAACTGAACTGTATAGTCACTTACATACGTTAAAACCCCAAAAGTCAGGGTGAAGATTAGGATGAGGCATTCTGTGCTCCGAGAAAAGTGACATAACAGGCCTTCAGATTGTTAGATATTTTCAGGATACATTTTTTATGAACCTGGATTCTTGGTTCTTCCCATACTTAGAAAAGTACTAAAACCGCTAAGATATCTGTTCCTGTTACCTAGCAGCAGTCTTCCACAAGACTTGTGTGCTTGCTTAGAGGTGACTTTTGCCCGTCACATACTAACCGCATCCTTTATTCTTTGAAACAGTCCTCAGAACTCTCTGAGAAACTCTCTCCCAGGTTATAATCCTCAATTTGGCTCAAATAAAATTTTCCATTTCTTTCTTAGATTGCCTATTAATTTTTTATTGTTGTTGATAGTACTTACCCTTGTCCCGCATCCTTGATCCCCACCTCAGTGTCAGCATTTTCCACCCTTTGTGACTGGGGAGAGGCTGGCAGTCTCAACCTGGGCAGTCAGGGCTTCACTGAGTGAGAAAGGTGATGGCAGCAGAGCCCCATGGAAAAGTCTCTTTGGTAGTTGGAAATTTGGTTAGCAGCTGGGGAGAGAGTACAAAATTATGGAGGTCTCGATTTGGGAGTCATCTGTGGGGAGGAAATAGCTGAAGCTGTGAGACTGTGTGAGGCATCACAGAGGCGGAAGGAATTGAGACAAAAGAGCAGGAGGCCAAGGACCAGCTCTCAGCGAAGTGACCCCAGCAAAGGAAGCAAGAAAACGAATAGGGAGTAAGGTTGGGCTACCAGGGCAGTATGGAATCCCAGGACAATTTAAGTTGAGGGGGGGAATGCCAGCTGAATGATAAATTCGTAGCTGTGTCACAAGGGAGGAGCCATGGTGAGCTGCAGTACTCAGGAAGGCTTGTGGCAGAAACAGGACTGGAAAGGTAGATAGACTAAGTGGATGGAGATAAAAGTGGGGGAGCCATCACTGGCTGTGAAATCCCACCTTTGCAGGAACTCTCTACCTATACAGAGGCCAGTTCTTACCTTCCATGGGCTGTGAGGGACACTATTTCACTCTCTGAATATCATTTGGACCATTCAGGTTTTCTTGGATTTATAGAGATGAAATCACTCTCTCTTAGTTCCTAAATGGCCATCACCCTACTTACCCTGCAAACTCTGCTTTCCCAGAGTAAAAAAGAGAGAGGGGCATGAAGAGAAATGGGCAGTAGTAGGAGGATACAGCCTTAACAATTCTGCATGAAACTTGAAAGGGAAGTCAAAGGATACAGACGAAGGTTTTTCCTGAGGTTGGGGCCAGGAAGGAATGGTGCAGCATCGTGAAAATATTTTAAGAAGCAGTGGATAGCCAGAAATAAGAGTCAGAGTAACCAACTCACCCTGCTTC
Organism: Ovis aries; assembly: GCF_016772045.2. NCBI lineage: Eukaryota > Metazoa > Chordata > Mammalia > Artiodactyla > Bovidae > Ovis > Ovis aries. The sequence continues at coordinate 47,168,356 of NC_056058.1, read as the reverse complement.
TCCCTCAGCTTGCCCTATGTTAACACCAGAAGTCCCACATTTGGGGAAATTTGGGACAGTTGATCATCTCGTCAGAGGAGAGGAGACCTCAGCTCTAACTTTGTATCTGCCATTAACTTCATTCCCCTCTGAGCCTCAGTTTCCTCCTCAAGTGGTAAAGTAATGTACCTGGGCAAAATGATATCAAAGAGCCCCTCCAATCCTGATGGAGGAATCCAAAAATTTGCTCAGGCTGCCTTGTCATCCAGACAAGGATGGAACCTGCCTTGAGTTTGGGCAGAAACATTCTCACCACAGAGGGTGCACCTGAAGGCTCCAGGTACAGCAAATTCTTATACAGACCCTCCTTTCCTACAGATCCTTCTGTTAGTGACATAAGTTAATATCAGCATACAATGTACATCCCCAGCTGGTTCAACTTAAGATTTTTCGACTTTACAATGATGTGGAAGCAATATGCATTCAGTGGAAACCGTACTTTGAATTTTGTTCTTTCCCCAGGCTACTGATTAATACTTCTCATGATGCTGGGCGGTGGCAGCGAGCCACAACCCTGAGTCAGTCACATGGTCTCAAGGGTAAACAACTTACAACCATTCTATACCCATACATTCTGTTTGCTTTCAGTATGGTCGTCAATACATTACAAGAGATATTCAACACTATAAAATCGGCTTTGTGTTAGATAATTTTGCCCAACTCTAGGCTCATGTTAAGTGTCCTGAGCACGTTTAGGGTAGGCTAGGCTAAGCTATGATGTTCAGTAGGGAGATCCATATTATAATTGTTAGTTGTCACCTACAAAATAAAGTGAAGGTGATTATTCCAGTTTTCAGATTTTCTCAAGGAATGTAAACTATATGTAAACCAAAAATAAGAAACTTAGTAAGAAAAAGAAATTTCGTAATGCTCCCAACTGGCACTATGTTCATTGAAATTATACCCTATATAATCAGGCTGGAATGAAATGTGTTTATCATTTCTGTTTAGGATTTAACTTGGCTACTAAAAGAATGATTTCTGTCTTTTGATTTCTATTAATATAAAACAGAAAATGTTTCTCTGTGTTGTAAATCTTCTCAGTACGTACTGTTCTGAAAGTAGCCTTTTATGTTAGCTTTACAAGGTCATCATCTTTTGGCAAGAATTTTAAAACCAATAAATTTGAAAATAGTTACCTTGGACTTTTCCAGAGTCAGTGGTGGCATAACATAAGAGCCTAGACCTTGAAACCAGAATGCCTGGGTTTGTATCACAGGTTTGTATCAAGTACAATCTGGTGTTTCTATACCTCTATCTTCAGCTATAAAATGGGAATGATGTTAATAGTACCTACCTCATAGAGCTGTCATGAGGATTAAATGAGTTGATATATCTACAAGTGCTCAGACCTCTTCTTGGCACAAGGTAAGCACTAAGTGAGTGTCCCAGTGCACCGTCAGATCCTTTAGTTCAGAGATTTTCATTTGTTTTGTTCATTTACATATCCCCAGAACTATGTGTTCTATGTGTGCCTAGAAGTATGCTTGGCTTGTAACAAGCACTCAGTAAAAATTTGTTGAATGAAAGTATGTATCTTGGTAATAGGTATTCAACTTGTGGCTATTCATGAGGTTTTTTAAAGTCCATGGGATTTATCTATTTTAAACCTGTGATTAAAAAAAAAAAAACAACTGAGGCCCAGAGAGAATGAATCTTTTCAATGTCACATGAGCTTTCCTGGCAATAAAATTAAACACCAAATACTTGTCATAAGAGAAACACACTAGATAGAACCTCTGTTTTCCCCCTTCATCTTTTTGTTACCAGGTGCTCCTGTCTTAGTAGTTATCAGAACATCTTACATAGAGACACTCAGCTTTTGTCTGAAAGGATGCCATGGTACATGAAGGCACAAGATCTGTTGCAGCAGGCAGAATCAGTTTTATCCCATGAGAACAAAGTGCCTTGCACTGAAAGGATAAGGGTAACTATGTCCATGCTGTGTTCTTGGCTCCTGCCTGCTTCTCTTTCCTTCCTCAACAAGCTTGGGACTCACACGTATAGCTGAAACTCCCACAGCCAAGCCAGAAGCAAGCATCACACTGGTTTTGTACTAATCCTGGTTTCAAATCCCGTTTCTGCTACTTACTACCTGCTGTACTACTTGTGACCTTGTTGTGTAAGTTATTTCACTTCTGTAATCTGTGCATGTCTAAAATGGGCATGCCAGCATACAGTGGAGGTAAATGTTAGCAAGAATACAGGGCCTACTGATTTGTTCAACATGATGAGTGCAAACAAGACCCACAGCAAGGCTTGTTGCAGCTGCATGTTGGGTTCTCTGGTAGGAAACTCTCTGATGAAGGGCAGGACACTTAGGAGAGTGCTCTTGGGATCATAATCTGTGGAAGGAAGGGGAAGGAGAGGGCAGAGGAAGAAGTTGGGTAGTTCAGGCCCAGTGAAGACCCCAGCTGACCTCTCACAGGGAGCTCTACAGCTGGGATGGGTGTGCAGAATTGTTGCCAGTTGAGGTGAGAAAGCTGGACCTTCACCTTTCCCCTGACCGTGTTGTCAGTTATTTGATACAGTCTGGTCCTGGACATTTTCTTCAGCCAAGGCATTCTCTAAAGAGGGCTGAAAGCTGAGGATCATGGCAGCATTTCCAGAAATTGGGGCAATAACTGTATTCCTGAAGGGGCATCTGGTTAGTGCTACCCAGCTTCCATCACTTCCAAACTCCAGAACCAGGCATAAAGAAAAGATCCTGAAAGCTTCTAGATGGGAAACACAGGGCATCCACAAAGGGACAAGAATAAGAATGACATCAGAAGTCTTAAAAGCACATTAGAAGAGGCAATAGAGAAATGCCTTCAGATACTGCATAGAAATCAGTTCCTAAACTAGAATTCAATTCTGAGCCAAACTATCAAATTTGAGGATACAATAAAGACATTTCAGACATGCAGTTTTGACTTTTGACTTCCCATGTGCTGTTCCTTAAGATGGAATTGAATAAGGGATTCAGGAAGAAGAGGATCTTCCAAGAAGATTTGAAGGGCAGTCTGAGTAGAAGTGTTGAGCCGCAGCCTAGAGACAACAGGGGAGCCTAGAGTGGGAGGCTGGGCCCTGGAGGGAAGCTGTTAGTAGTCAAAACCACATTTTACTTATGACTGTCAACAGTTGGTAAATCTGTGGAGAAAAATAAAGAAATGATGATTATAAAAGTCAAGATAGAGTTCACCTCTAGAAAGGAAAGTGAGGGGAAGAAGGGCTTTCAAGTGGTGATGTTTCGTTTTTTGATCTAGGTGATGGTGATATGGTTATATTTGCTTTATTAGCAGTGGTATAACTATATATATATATATATATACACACACATATATATGTGTGTGTGTTTTATGCCATTTTCTATGTATATATTTTACAGCAAATTATTTTAAAATATTAGAAGAAGATAAATAATAAGGGTAGCCCTCAACACAGTTCCTGTTGGAGCTCTGTTCCTGACCTCGAGCACATAGTACAAGTCCAGTAAGTGTGAGCTGAATATCATCATTATCATCATCATGATCCTGCTATCCATTCCTGAACAAATACTTTCAGTTTTTGGTTTCTATAAGGGTGTGAGACGTATTCCAGAAGAGCATGCAAAAGAGGGGACGATTAACACTTGGCCAGGAAATAGTTTGATGTTTGCACTAACAAAGAAATTGAATCCAGGGCTTCCTGTTCTGAAAATGTATCACTAGCAGAGACAAATGAAGAAGGCGATGGCACCCCACTCCAGTACTCTTGCCTGGAAAATCCCATGGATAGAGGATCCTGGTAGGCTGCAGTCCATGGGGTTGCAAAGAGTTGGACACGACTGAGCGAATTCCCTTTCATTTTTCACTTTTCACTTTCATGCATTGGAGAAGGAAATGGCAACCCACTCCAGTGTTCTTGCCTGGAGAATCCCAGGGACGGGGGAACCTGGTAGGCTGCCTTCTATGGGGTCACACAGAGTTGGACACGACTGAAGTGACTTAGCAGCAGCAGCAGCAGCAGAGACAAAATTAAGATATTTCCTATTTCCCCTGCTTCTTCTACAGCTGTCAAATGGACAGGAGGATGGGAAGAGTTACCTCCTGTTTTCCCAACAACAGCCTCTGAACTTTGGTGGGCACGTCCTTTGCCTCTGACCAAATGTGAACCCCAACATGCAAACTTCTCATGGGGCAGATGTATCTTGGACTCACTGTTGCCTCCTCTTACACTCATCTATTAGGGAATCAGGCTGATGGGATAGAGAGAGCTCTCCATCAGGAGTCTGGGGGTCTGGGCTCCAGCTCAGGCAGTATGTGTCTTCGTCATCTGTAAAGCCACAGTTCTGGGACTAGGTCAACCCTGAGATTCCTTCCAGCTCTGATAGTCTGTGATTGTAATATCCTTCAAAGGTAGTGAAAGAGGAGAGAGGTAGCATAGCTAACAGGAAGAGCATGTGAGTTTTGAGTCAGGCAGACCTAGGTTTAGATCCCAGCGCCACCATCTACTACTTATGTGAACTTTGTAAATCAGCCTCAACTCCCAGATCTATAAAAGTGAAATAGTACCTGCAGTGCAGAAATGTGAAGATGAAGTGAAATGGTGTATGTCCGTTGTTTCCAAACTATATGTTGAAGCACCCTAAGGCAATGCAGTGAACTTACATGGATACCGCCACTGGATATTTAAAAAATGAAGGGAAGGGAGCTGGAGGTAAAGGAGCTGCAGTCAGCCCCTGCGAACTGGTGGTCCAGGACTCCGAAGTTACTGAGGATGACATGAGCAACCCCAGAAAGTACCTAACACAGGATCCAGCACAGGAGAGCCTTTATTTATATCAACATCAATGTGCTCAGTGAATACCTATCCCTACAACTCAAGGTCGGCTGCCTCTGCCCTCCAAAATTCAGTTTCTGAAAAATGGCAAGCTGAAAGAAGCACACGGCCAGATCAGCGCACTCTCTTTAATGGAAAGGAGATTCTCATTTCTTACAGAAACAGAGCTGGTGAAGATGGGATGGAGGTGGAAGTATCATTGGCTACTTCTAGAACAGATGGAAATTCAGAGCAAGTAAACCAACAGAAAGAGGAACATCTGCTTTTGGAGCCATGTAAGAAGTCTGACTCCTCCGAGGCCACCACACTGTGAGGAAGCTGGAGCCTTGGGAGGAGACCATGTGAACGCTGCTGATTGACACTGCTGCATGAACCCACTTCACAGTTACTCCAGGAGCCAGGCCTGTGAATGATGATCTTGCGGGATGACTCCAGCACCCAGCTGTTCCAGTTTTCATAGCTAAGGTCCCAGACCTCATAGAGCAGAGGCAGGCCTTCCCTGCTACGTCCTGTCCAAACTCCTAGCTCAAAGAAGCATTGAATATAATAAAATGGTTGTTTTCATTAAAAAAAAAAAATGAAGGGAAACACCGTGATATATGTTGGGTACCAGAAGAAAGAGTTTAAAAATTAGATTGGCTACCTTCTATGATGTCTTATGTTGCACCCTCACAAAGCTGGGTTTTCAGTGTGATAAAAATCAAGTGCCATGTAAAAATCATCTGATGAAGAAGTTGAACAGTGTGAAATAGGTGCACACATCTCATTAGTAACTAGATGTAGTTATTCAAGAAGAAAATATACACAACAGTTTCTTTCAATTTTCATGGATCATTTTTTCAAACAACTTCTTAATTATTCATATATAAATGCTTCTTTGCTTCTTTTGATTGAATTATTTAGTAAATGGAGCTATTAGGTATTTCTTTTGGCCTAAGGAAATGGTGGAAAGCTTCCTGAAACACTGTTGGCTCTGGGAAAAGAGAAAGTTTGGGGACCTCTGAGCATTATTCTCAGTGAATGATATACATTCATAAAAAGCGATATAATGTTTATATATAATAATGTAACTATACATTCTCAAAGCAGTTCACAGTATCTCTTGATAATACTTCAAAAACACACAGTTTTTACAACCACATTCTTATCTTTAGAAATTCACCCAAATGAATAATTTTTAAAGAATCAAAATTGGTATATATCAAATTTAATGAGAAAAGCAAGGCTAATTAAGTAGTAATGACTCTATACTAGCTTACTTATGGGAGTGTGTCTTTGTTGTGATGGCCAGTTTCCCCCTTTTTATTTTTCTTCATCTTATTCTTGAGCAGATTTTGGTATCAATCATACATTTATTAATTTATTTATGTACCTACTCCCATAAAATAATTTCAGACAATTTATATTATTCCCAAAGAATTGATGCTTTTGAACCATGGTGTTGGAGAAGACTCTTGAGAGTCCCTTGGACTGCAAGGAGATCCAACCAGTCCATCCTAAAGGAGATCAGTCCTTAGTGTTCATTGGAAGGACTGATGCTGAAGCTGAAGCTCCAATACTTTGGCCACCTCATGCAAAGAGTTGACTCACTGGAAAAGACTCTGACGCTAGGAGGGATTAGGGGCAGGAGGAGAAGGGGACGACAGAGGATGAGATGGCTGGATGGCATCACCGACTCGATGGACATGAGTCTGAGTGGACTCCGGGAGTTTGTGATGGACAGGGAGGCCTGATGTGCTGCGATTCATGGGGTCACAAAGAGTCGGACATGACTGAGCAACTGAACTGAACTGAACTGAACTGATGTATGGAAAAGTATTTGGTACACAGTAGGTGCTCAATAGATAGTAGAAATTATTAAGGAATCTTGCATAAAGGAATGCTGAGTCGTCTTTTATAGTTTATGTAGTGGTGATGGGAGCCAAACTTGAATCAAGAGGAGTTGACACATTTTTATGATAATAGCACATAGAAGGCACTGATTAAAGGTCAGCCGAATGAGTGAAGATGTCAAAGATAAAAGGTTTTACAAGGCACCTGAGACATGACTATCAAAGAGAATAACCATTTTTTCCAGAGTCCTTTTGTGTCCTCCTCATGGCCTATACTTGAATAATTTTTCCCTGAATCAGAATCCATTCTCTCCAGAGGATTTTGGTCTTTAGTCCCATTTTAAACATGGTTAAATTGCTGCTATAGAATTCCAGTGTGAAGACTTTGCCACAGATTTCAACATGTTTGGAACCTGCTGATTACAGTCTGGTCTGGGCTCAAAGTGGGACTGGCTACAAAGCAGAAGAAATCTTGAGTGTGAATTACATCATACTACTACTACTACTACTAAGTCTCTTCAGTTGTGCCTGACTCTGTGCAACCCCACAGACGGCAGCCCACCAGGCTCCCCCGTCCCTGGGATTCTCCAGGCAAGAACACTGGAGTGAGTTGCCATTCCCTTCTCCTTGGAGAAGGAATTACATCATAGGTATGGTAAACTAGTCACTGGTTTGTACTACTTCACTGAAAAATAGCTGTTTTAAAGCCCCCAGGAAACCACAGCAAATCTGCCCCTTACCGTCCATCAATTTTAAGTTTAAATCAATTTAGAATAAAAGATTTAATTATGTTCCCAAACAGTCTGCCTAAGAGCTTCCCCAGCGGCTCAGCCTGCAATGCAGGCAACATCCAGAGTTCGATCCCTGGGTGGGGAAGATGCCCTGGAGGAGGAAATGGTAACCCATTCCAGTTTTCTTGCCTGGGAAATCCCATGGGCAGAGAAGCCTGGTGGGCTACACTCCATAGAGGTTGCTGAATCGGACATGACTGAACACACACACGCAGCAATAATATGGGAACAGAACTCCCTTCTCAAATAGTCAACTCTCAATATTCGAAATTAGACTTGTTTTCATGGCATTCTTTGTAGATCAGTTCTTAGGTGACAGCTAACTTTTATGTGATAGAAACAAATCTTAGATGTGCCTTCCTTTCCCTTTAACCACTAAATGCAAACAGTTTCTGAAGCACACATAAAACAAACTTTTGTTCCTGGTTCTGTCGAATATGGGATTTTGATAGTGGGAAGACAGGTCTACTGAGAGGTTTATTTATTACTGGATTTAAATCACAAACTAGAACTTTCGCTACTAATATTTATTTGCTTTAACAACAACAACAAAAAAACCAGGATAACTTTTGGCAGTTTTCATTAAAAATGAAAATTGTAGCTATGAGTATAACTTTAAAAATAAGCTGCAAAACAAGTCAGTGTCTTGTCAGTCTGCTCTAAGGTGTTTTAATTTTTATTATTCTTTTTGTTTCTTTGCCCCTCTGACAGCTCCCTTTCAGGTTCAGAACATGACTGATAATTCACTCTCTTTGCCGCCACCTCTCCCAGGCTCTCTTACCAATCTGTTGCAGGTGCCCACCGCCCCCCTCCCCCCTCCTTTTTGTGTGTCCAAAAGGCACAGAATAATAATTTTGAGGGAGAGAAGATCTAAACCTTCTCATAACCACTGAATAACTATGTATGCTTATGAAACATGTTAGGCAAAGGTCTGTTCCCCATCTACCCTTTTTCTTAATTTAAAAATAAGAAGCAATAGGGAAGGAAAAGGGTCTCCCAGTGGGGTATGAGTTCTTGACAAGGGTTAATTTACTCCCGTGAAAGCTTTGCCAGTAGTAATTTCAGCCAATGGGAGCTCACCCTGATGAGGTAATGCTTTCAACCCACACTTGATTGGTTGCTCTCTTTCTTACTTGGTGTACTCCCAGAGGCTGAAAAGTGAAGCTGGTTTGTTTTAGGAATAATGTGAGCTTTTTTCTCTGGCCATTCACTCAGCTCCACTAAATCCTTCTGTAGCATGGCTGGTGCAGGGAGCTGCTGAAAACAGGTGGTGCTTATAGAAATGCTTAGAGCCACTGGGGAAAATCTCAGGTTCCCCTTCTCAAGCAATTAGATATCCTGCAATTTGAGCTAGCTCTTTTACCTGGGGCTACAGAGGTGTCTTCTAGTCTGACCCTTTATCCCCATCTTGTCAGTGACTAGAGTTCTCAACAATGAGAATGTGAGTGAGATGAGGCTGATGCTAGACTGTGAGGAGCTGAGAGAAAAGTCAGCCTGTCCTGGGATAAATATATCCCATAATGCTTGTTACACACCAACTATGGAGCCCAGCAGTGCTTCACTTCTTAATGCTCTTTGGCTTGGGAGCAGTAGTGCTGTCTGTGAGTCAGGCTGATTGCCTCTTTAGCTCCCCCACAATGCTGAAGGGGTGAGATTAGGGGAACTGGGGCTTCTTTCCAGCCATCTTACCTCTGTCTATTGCTTTTTACTATGTTTAGCTCCAGAAACAGACCAGTCTTGGGTTTCCCTGATGGCTCAGATGGTAAAGCATCTACCTGCAATGCAGGAGACCTGGGTTCGATCCCTGGGTGGGAAAGATCTCCTAGAGAAGGGAATGGCAGCTCACTCCAGTATCCTGGAGTATTACATGGACAGTGGGGCCTGGTGGGCCACAGTCCTTGGGGTCAGAAAGAGTCGGATATGACTGAGCGACTAAGGTGCATGTATCAAGTATGGCTAAGCTCTCTGAAATTTTTCAGGGCTAACTGGTTAAGAGGAGGACATCTATACACATGAATAGGGCCCTAAAACCACATGGGGAGAAATTAGTGGGGAGAAACTTTTAAAAGAGAATTGAATCAGAACACATCCTGTGGACTTTCAGAACTGAGGATGACAGCATTCTGAAGGTAAATGTATTACTTGGGGAGCTCTGTGGAGAGGGTAATCAATCTGATTTGAAACATAATTTTGATGTAAGCATCAGTCCTCTGCCCTTTGTGTTTGAGCTTCATGGAATAAGATTCTAGAGTCAGACAGAATGAAATTTTACTCCATTTTGTTATCTAATCCTGGGAAAGTAGCTCTTTTTCTGTGACCCATCTTAACAGTCTTCAAAAAGGAGTATCAACCTGAATTCAAGGGAAGATTTTTTTGAGTGAAAGGTTTACCCTAAGTGTTTAAAAGGGTGGAGACGGCACTTAAGATTCTGATAATATTCTCTGAAACACCCTGAAACTAACTCCACCCACATCCTTATCCACAGGATAAAGGTCTTTTCCTTATCTTGCTCACCCCTCCCGCCCCCAGCCACTATCCATCTTGTTAGAGACTGGACCCTCTAGATTAGATTTATCCCAGAGAACAAAGACCAGGAAGAAAAGGAAGTATAAAAAGTAGGAGACTTCTAGGTTCAATTTGCAATTATGGTATGTTTACAGAATAAAGCAGCTAACACATATGAAAGTTACCATGGTAATGGAATGGATTACTCTCTCAGAAGAATAGGAGCTATGCTGTATTCACTGCTAAATATTCAGTGCCCAGCCCAACGTCTGACGCAGGTTTTTTTTCTTTAAAATTTTTTTAATATTGCAAACTTTTAGTTACACAAAGTGAGACAGAATGGTTTACTGTATCTCTCTGTGGTCAGTTTCAAACTGTTACCAATTCATTAGATAAACATTTAATTAATGTTTTTTGAAGGAAGGGATTGTTGAAATTTCTTAGATTTAATTTACCTCATCCTTCTTTTCTTTAGAAGATTATGGTCAGTATCAGTATGAACAGTAATATCGGAAAATCATATTTCCTATAGTAGTTCTCATTATATTAATCACATCTAAGAAAAAAAGGGGCAAAAGTCTTAGGGATACTTTTCATTCTAGGTTATTTGATTAAAGGATTAAAAAATAAACATCTTGATTTTATAAAGCACAGAACCTCAAACTACCTGCTACTCATGCTTATGATTAACAGTTCATCCAGCTTCAGAGTTTTAAAAATGTTTTGGCATGGGAGGTGACTGAAAATTATACCAGGGCTGACTTGTAGGGCAATCAGCTCTCTGCTTTGACTGTGATATGGATGGAATGGGGCCAAGGTCTCCATGTTTCTTAGTGTTTCTATTTTATTTATCTTCAGCCCTTGTCCTGTGGGTTCTTTATCCTTAAGGACACAGATAACAGGCTGCTGAGTCTAACATGTTTGCTTGAACAGCCTTTTGGCAGTCTTCAACTTAATTTTCCAGGAAGACCAGAAAACAGCCCACCAGTGATCTGAACTGAGGTGATCATCCAAGCTACAAGACTGTGAGTGTTGGGTAAGTTGCTTCCCTTAGGGGTTTCTATGTTTCAGTAAAATGAGGCTTTTTGGTATAGGGATAGAGTGCAGAATGTGCAGCCTTTAGAGTAAAAGAGACCAGTGTTTGAATTTCCTCTTCATGTTTTTCATACTCTTCATCTGTAAAATGGGTTAGTTCAAGAAAAAAATTTATTTGAAAGTACCTAGTACAGTGGCTGGTACATAGCCAAGTACTCAATACATACTCAATATATACTCTTATATACTTATATATATAAGTATATATATACATATACACTTATATATATATATACTCAGTATGTACTCTTATGATCAAAATGAGGAAGCTGCAAGCAGAAAAATAGGAGATGGAAATGGATAGGTAATTCACTCAATAAGAAATACAACTGGGCAGGAAGCATATAGTACTTCAATCTCACTAGTACTGTTTTTGCTCATCAAATTGAACAAAATAAGAATATATGTAATATCCATTGTTGGTGAAATTTTAAACAAATAAGCATTTTCCTATATGTTCATAGAACCTCTTCTGAGGTACTTTCGGTAATATCTATCAAAACCTAAATGCATTACTCTTCATCTCAGCAAGTTTGTTTCTTGGTATCTGTTATACACAAGTATACATGTGAGTATACAAATCTTTATTGCACTATTATTTTTAATAGAGAAAACTGGAACAGCTTAAATTTACTAATATGGACAGATTTCTATGAAATATTATGTGCAAATATTTATATATAAAATGTATTATAGAACATTATAGTATGATCTTATTTATGTAAAGAAAAAGGAATGTGTGTATTTAATAAATGTGTAAAAATAGGTCTGGGAGGATATACTTCATAAGGTTTACCTTCAGGGAAGGAAGTAAGATTAGGGAACAAAGAAAAAATTTTACTTTCTATTCTTCTAAATATTTTGAATTTTCCCAATGACTATATATTATTTTTTATTTGAAAAAATAATCTTTAGAAAGGGCAGTGGTGTGAATTAGACCATCCCTCAGCCCCATGGCGAGTACTTGCTTATTTATTTATTTTTTTGTCAAAAGAGAGAGCAAGTTTATTTAGAGATACACAATGTGTAGACAGAAAGCAGACCACCTCAGAAATTGAGAGCAACCTGTCAGAAGATTAAATAACTGCGAAAAGTACAAGCATCACATGTAAAATTAAACTATTACAGCACTTTAAAAATTTATCCAGGATAATCTAAATATAATATGAATTTGTACCTATTATCATCCATTTAAAAACACATGAGCAAGCTATCTTTAGTAGTATATTTTCATTACATTTCCCCCTCGAGTACTTGTTTAGATCCAACTTTAGAGCTGGGTAGAGTCAAGCACTTCTTAGATTTGGAACGGTGGGCAGAACTTGTGTTTAAAAACCTCCTCTTTATGGTTTGGGGTTTGAATTGTTGAATCACTGAATCCGTGACCCTTTCTGAAGACAGTAGGACTGCATGGGAGTGAGGAGACATGTTTCAGGAAACTTGTGTCCTACTCAAAGTGCTCTATTAAAAAAAGAAAAGATTAAAAAAAAAAAAAAACAAAGAAAGGTCTTGGGCTTCTTTGGAAGAGCTTCATCCCCTCAGAGTCCAAGACCCCTGGGCTGGCACAGAACCTTCCAAGTTCATCTGTCTTTCTGCTTCCTCACTGGTCAGCATGTCAGGCATGCCAGTTCCTTAATGATGAAATTTTTCTTCAGGTCTTAGGGAGCTTTCTTGGATTACTGGAGCCCACCAATTTCACTGTGGTTGCACATTTAGTTCCTACCACTGTGTACAATACCTGGGTGAGAAAATGGATGAAACATCTTATTTAAAATAGGGATAGGAGGGGTTTCCCTGGTGGCTCAGTGTTAAAGAATCCACCTTACAATGTAGGAGACATGGGTTAGATCCCTGATCCGGGAAGAACCCACATGGAGCAACTAAGTCCATGCACTATAACCACTGAGCCAACTCACTAGAACAGACCCTGATGCTGGGAAAGATTGAGGACAGGAGGGGAAGGGGGCAACAGAGGATGAGATGGTTGGATGGCATCACCGACTCAATGAACATGAGTTTGAGCCAACTTCAGGAAACAGTGAAGGACAGGGAAGCCTGGCGTGCTGCGGTTCATGGGGTTGCAAAGAGTTGGACACGACTGAGTGAACAACAACAAACCTTCACGCAGCTTGAGAAGTAGAATATTATAAAAGTTGGGAGGGTCCATGGTGGGGCTGCCAGCACTGTGGTACAAACAGCACTGCACAGAGGTCTTTGCCAAGGTGGGTATAAAGGCTCTGCTGCTGCTAGGCTATGGGCCCACAGAGAATGATCCTTTTTCTAGTTCCCATAGAGACCACTTGCAGGCTCCTGCAGCCCTGTTCTGGGGGATGTTCCACCTGTGTGCTCCATATCCTCTACTAGAAGCAACAGTTATACTGAATTTCGGAGCAGTTATTCTCTTATTTTTCTTTAGCATTTTATCAGATGTATGTGGGAATTCCCAGGTGGTGCTGGTGGTAAAGAACCCACCTACCAATGGAGCAGACAGAAGAGATGAGGGTTCCATCCCTGGGTTGGGAAGATCCCCTGGAGGAGGGCATGGCAACCCACTCCAGGATTCTTGCCTGGAGAATTCCATGGACAGAGGAGCCTGGTGGGCTATGGTCAATAGGGTCTCAAAGAGTGGGACATGACTGAAGTGATTTAGCAGACACGCATAGGTGTATGCATCCCTAAGTCATCCACTTCTCTACGTTTTTCCCTGAAAATTCCATTTGCCATTGTATTCATTTTTCAGTATTGCTCTAACAAATTGTCACAAGCATAGTAGCTTCAAACAACACACTTCAGACCAGATTCGCTAGTATTTAAGACTCCCTGCTCCCAATGCAGGAAGCATGGGTTTGATCCCTGGTCTGGGGACCAGGATCCTGCATGCTGTACTGCATAGCAAAAATTAAAAAACAAGAAAAATGCACAATTTATATGTGGAGGCAGGGGGTATATGGTATGTTTCGGTACCTTCCACTCAATTTCGCTGTGAATCTAAATCTGTTCTACAGTTCCATGGCATGTGGAACTTCCCCAAACAGGGATCAGTCTGTGCCCCCCTGCAGTGGAAGCGTGCAGGCTCACCCACTGGACAGCCAGGGAAGTCCTAGAGTATATGTATTTAAAAAAGGCATTGACTAGTAGCATAAAGGGAGCTGAGAACCCTCTGTTCGGTCTTTGTAATATTTTGTGTAAATCTAAAATTAAAAATAACCAACCACTGACTTACGGTTCTGTGGGTCCTGGTGGCTCAGAGGTTAAAGCGTCTGCCTGCAATGCGGGAGAGCTGGGTTCGATCCCTGGGTCAGAAAGATCCCCAGGAGAAGGAAATGGCAACCCACTCCAGTATTCTTGCCTGGAGAATCCCATGGACAGAGGAGCCTGGTGGGCTACAGTCTACCGGGTCATGAAGTCAAGACACGACTGAGCGACTTCACACACACACATCTTACAGTTCTGTGGGTCCAGAAGTATAACTTGGGTCATGCTGGGCTAAAATCATGACTCTAGGGGAAAATCTAGGGGTCTCTAGAGGAGAGCTGGGCTTTGGTGGCTCAGTGGTATAGAATCTGCCTATCAAGCAGGAGATGCCGTTTTGATCCCTGGGTCAGGAAGATCCCCCTGAGGAGAGCATGGCAACCCAATCCAATATTCTTGCCTGGAGAATCCCATGGACAGTGGAGCCTGGTGGACAGTAGTCCATGGGGTCACAAAAAGTTGGATGCGACTCAGCAACTAACCAAGCAGAAGCAGAGGAGAGTTATTTTCCCTGCCTTGCTTAGCTCCTAGAAGCTGCCCAGATTCCTTGGCTCAAGGTCCTCTTCCTCCTCAAAGCCAGCTGCTAATGTTGAATTGTCAGTCCCACATCTAATCACTCCAACCTGTCTCTTCTGCCTTCCTCTTCCATTTAAATGTAAAGACCCAGATAATCCAGGATAATCTCCACACTTCTGAGTCTGTTGATTTGATACCTTTTCTCTCCTTTGCCATGTAACCTAACATATTCACAGGTTCCAGGGAGTAAAGTGTGAATGCCTTTGAGGCATTGTTCTTCTGCTTCCTACAACCATCTTTGTGTGCTCCTTTGTCACATGCTTGTTCTGCCCACCATCTAAAAGACTATTATTCTTTTGTTTCTTTTTTACAAATAGCTTGTTCCATATTTGTCTGAGTTGTTTTCTGAACAAGTCAAAAGAATAAATACTCTTATTGTGATATACAGACAGTGTTTGGACACAAAATGTCATTAAATATACTCTCTGGATGTTAAACTCTGGGCATTTATCAATACCAAGTCTGAATTTGAAAAGCAAGTAAGGTAATTCAGATACTACCAGTTAAGCTCCCTGTTGTTTCCAACTTTTTAAGTTGCAAAATGAATACATGTAAATAAATTTTAAAAAGAGCAGAAACCATAAATGTACAGTGTGAAAAGAATTCTAAAGCAAACACGTGTAGCCAGCACCCAGTTCAAGAAATAAGGCATAGACAACACCTGTTCCCCAAAGTTCCCCTTGTAATTCTTGTTTATCCCTTACCACCTTCTCTCCTCTTAGAGATAAACCGCTATCCACTTTTATGGTAATAAGTTGATTGCCTTTTCTTTGTAGTTTTACCACAAAAGTATGTACCTCCAAACGACATACAGTAGTTGAGTTTTGTCTCATTTTAAACTGTATAAAAGAGTCATGCTGTGTGTTTCTTTTCTGGTTTCTTTACCTTGTATGTTATAGAGTTCAGCCATGTTGTTATCTGTAGGTTTAAGTCTGATTCATTCATTTTTCATTGCTGTGTGTATTTCATTGGATGGTCCATTCTTCTGTGGCTGATATTTTCTGTTGTTTCCATTTTGGGGCTATCACAATCATTAGAGCTGTGAACATTTTTTGCATATATATTCTGGTACCTATGTGCACATAGTTATCTAGGGTATGCATTTAGGAGTAGAAATGCTAAGCCAGAGTTTTTTGGTCTTCAGCTTTAGTGGATAATGTTAAATTGTTTTCCTGCTATCAGTGAATGACAGATTCTGTTGCTCCACGTCCTTGCCAACACTTGGTATTATCAAACTTACTAATTTCAGCCATTCTGGTGGGTTTATTGTTGTGGCTAATTGTATTTCATTTCAATTTGCTTTCCCCTGGTTATTCATATCATTAACTATTACTCATATTTATTGGCCATTTAGATTTCCTCATATATGCAGAACCTATAAAAAAGGTTTCTTCCGGTGTAATTTTATATTGGATTGTCTGTATTTAAAATTTATTTGATTTCTAGGAGTTCTTTATATAACAGGAATAATACTCCTTTTTGGGTTGAATGCTTTGTAATTAACTTTTCCAGTTCTTTGGCTTGTGTTTTCACTCTTTCCATGGGGTCAAATATAATGTAGTTGAATTTTTTACTCCTTTCTCTATGGTGAGATAATTTGTCTTTAAAGAATTGTGAAGACATTCTTATATAATTATCTGTTTTGAATATTGTTTTTAAATGTTTTTATTGTGAAATATTCATACAAAAAATGCCCCAAAGATATATACAGCTTAATAATAATTTATTACAAACACCCATGTAACTACCACTCAAATCGAGAAATAAAACATTGTTTACAACCCAGACAACTCATTCTTGCTCCTCCCTTCCAAAGGAGCCACTATCATGACTTCTACATTAATCACTTTTTGGCCTTTTTTTTTTTGCTGTGCTGGGTCTTCGGTGCTGTGCATTTGTGGCGAGTGGGGGATATGCTCTAGCTGTGGTATGCCGGCTTCTCATCGAGGTGGTTTCTTTTGTTGTGGGGCCTGGGCACTAGGGTGCTTGGGCTTCATTGTTTGTGCCCTTGGGCTCAGTAGTTATGGCACATGGGCTTAGTTGCCCTGCAGCATGTGGAATCTTCATGGACCAGGGATTGAACCCATGTCCCCTGTATTGGCAGGCAGTTCTTAACTAGTGGACCACCAGGGAAGTCCTGGTCTTCTTTTTTAAAAAAGCTTTTTCCATCTTAGTATGTATCCTTAAACAAGATGATTGTTTTTCCCTTTTTGGAAAAAGTTACCTCTAGCTTTAATTTTTAAAAATGCAGGGAGCTAATTTTTATTTAAAAAATTTTGAAGTATAAACTACCTACAGAAAAGCATTAAAATCATGACAGCTGAATAAACTGTACAAAAAAGATCTTCATGACCAAGATAATCACGATGGTATGATCACTCACCTGGAGCCAGACATCCTGGAATGTGAAGTCAAGTGGGCCTTAGAAAGCATCACTACGAACAAAGCTAGTGGAGGTGATGGAATTCCAGTTGAAGTATTTCAAATCCTGAAAGATGATGCTGTGAAAGTGCTGCACTCAATATGCCAGCAAACTTGGAAAACTCAGCAGTGGCCACAGGACTGGAAAAGGTCAGTTTTCATTCCAATCCCAAAGAAAGGCAATGCCAAAGAATGCTCAAACTACCACACAATTGTACTCATCTCACATGCTAACAAAGTAATGCTCAAAATTCTCCAAGCCTGGGTTCAGCAATACAAGAACCGTGAACTTCCAGATGTTCAAGCTGGTTTTAGAAAAGGCAGAGGAACCAGAGATCAAATTGCCAATGTCCGTTGGATCATCGAAAAAGCAAGAGAGTTCCAGAAAAACATCTATTTCTGCTTTATTGACTATGCCAAAGCCTTTGACTGTGTGGATCACAATAAACTGTGGAAAATTCTGAAAGAGATGGGCATACCAGACCACCTGACCTGCCTCTTGAGAAATCTGTGTGCAGGTCAGGAAGCAACAGTTAGAACTGGACATGGAACAACAGTTCAGTTCAGTCGCTCAGTCATGTCCGACTCCTTGCGACCCCATGAATAGCAGCACGCCAGGCCTCCCTGTCCATCACCAACTCCCAGAGTTCACTCAGACTTACGTCCATCCAGTCAGTGATGCCATCCAGCCATCTCATCCTCCATCGTCCCCTTCTTCTGCCCCCAATCCCTCCCTGCATCAGAGTCTTTTCCAATGAGTCAACACTTCTCATGAGGTGGCCAAAGTACTGGAGTTTCAGCTTTAGCATCGTTCCTTCCAAAGAACACCCAGGGCTGATCTCCTTTAGAATGGACTGGTTGGATCTCCCTGCAGTCCAAGGGATCCTCAGGAGTCTTCTCCAACACCACAGTTCAAAAGCATCAGTTTTTCGGCGCTCAGTTTTCTTCACAGTCCAACTCTCACATCCATACATGACTACTGGAAAGACCATAGCCTTGACTAGACGGACCTTTGTTGGCAGGGTAATGTCTCTGCTTTTGAATATGCTATCTAGGTTGGTCATAACTTCTCTTCCAAGGAGTAAGCATCTTTTAACAACAAACTGGTTCCAAATAGGAAAAGGAGTACGTCAAGGCTGTATATTGTCGCCCTGCTTATTTAACTTATATGCAGAGTACATCATGTGAAACGCTGGGCTGGAAGAAGCACAAGCTGGAATCAGGACTGCTGGGAGAAATATCAATAACCTCAGATATGCAGATGACACCACCCTTATGGCAGAAAGTGAAGAGGAACTAAAAAGCCTCTTGATGAAAGTGAAAGAGGAGAGTGAAAAAGTTGGCTTAAAGCTCAACATTCAGAAAACAAAGATCATGGCATCCAGTCCCATCACTTCATGGGAAATAGATGGGGAAACAGTGGAAACAGTGTCAGACTTTATTTTGGGGGGCTCCAAAACTACTGCAGATGGTGATTGCAGCCATGAAATTAAAAGACGCTTACTCCTTGGAAGAAAAGTTATGACCAACCTAGATAGCATATTGAAAAGCAGAAACATTACTTTGCCAACAAAGGTCCGTCTAGTCAAGGTTATGGTTTTTCCAGTAGTCATGTATGGATGTGAGAGTTGGACTGTGAAGAAAGCTGAGCGCCGAAGAATTGATGCTTTTGAACTGTGGTGTTGGAGAAGACTCCTGAGGATCCCTTGGACTGCAAGGAGATCCAACCAGTCCATTCTAAAGGAGATCAGCCCTGGGATTTCTTTGGAAGCAATGATGCTAAAGCTGAAGCTCCAGTACTTTGGCCACCTCATTCAAAGAGTTGATTCATTGGAAGAGACTCTGATGCAGGGAGGCATTGGGGGCAGGAGGAGAAGGGGATGAAGGAGGATGAGATGGCTTGATGGCATCACCGACTTGATGGACGTTGAGTTTGAATGATCTCCAGGAGTTGGTGATGGACAGGGAGGCCTGGTGTGCTGCGATTCATGGGGTCGCAAAGAGTTGGACATGACTGGGCGACTGAACTGAACTGAACTGAAGCAAATATACTCATATAATTGCCTCCTAAATTAAGACATAGAATATTTCCTTATGACTCCTCTCCCCATCATTGACTCTTTTCTTCCTCCAAAAGTTTCACTCCTTAAACAAAATTCTAAATTTTAAAACCACAGTTTAGTTTTCCCTGCTTTTGGAATTTATTTAAATGATATCATATACTATATGTTTGTATCTGGCTTTTTTCATTTATTTTTCTGGAATTCGTCGTGTTGTTGCTTGTAGCTGTAGTTTGTTTTCATTGTTGTATCGTATCATGTGGTATAAATACACCAGAATCCATCATTCATTATTCTATCACTGACAGGTACTTGAGTTTCCATTTTTCTGCCATTATGAAACATGCATATATGCACATTTTTATATGTCTTTTAATGCCTATGAGCACATATTTTATTGGGTATGAGTGACATTGATGAAGTTTAGAGTACATGTATATTAAACTAGTTCAGTTCAGTTCAGTCGCTCACTCATGTCCGACTCTTTGCGACCCCATGAATCACAGCACGCGGGCCTCCCTGTCCATCACCAACTCCTGTAGTCCACCCAAACCCATGTCCATCGAGTTGGTGATGCCATCCAACCATATCATTCTCTGTCATTCCCTTCTCCTCCTGCCCTCAATCTTTCCCAGCATCAGGGTCTTTTCCAATGAGTCAGCTCTTCGCATCAGGTGACCAAAGTATTGAAGTTTCAGCTTCAGCATCAGTCCTTCCAATGAACATCCAGGACTGATCTCCTTTAGGATGGACTGGTTGGATCTCCTTGCAGTCCAAGGGACTCTCAAGAGTCTTCTCCAACACCATAGTTCAGAAGCATCAATTCTTCGGTGCTCATATATATTATACATATTTCTGTGTGCATGTGTACATATTACAGGTATGTGTATATATTGGGTTGGCTAAAAAGTTCATTTGGTTTTCTGTAAGATTTTATGGAAAAAATCAAATGTGCTTTTTGACTAACCCAATATATATATTTATGTATTTTTTCCTTTTAATTAAAAATTTAATATATTTACATTAATTATAAATACTCAAATATCTGGATTTGTTTCTATAATTCTTTTTACTATTTCTCCTGCTTTTAAAACTTATCCTTTTTTTGGATTAACTTCCCTCCATTTCATTTTATCCCCTCTAATCACCTGGAAGTTATATATCTTATTTATTTTATCTATATATTTTACTTATATGTTTTATTTATCTTATTGGT
Source organism: Ovis aries (assembly GCF_016772045.2). Lineage (NCBI taxonomy): Eukaryota > Metazoa > Chordata > Mammalia > Artiodactyla > Bovidae > Ovis > Ovis aries. The sequence continues at coordinate 47,147,766 of NC_056058.1, read as the reverse complement.
TACATTGAAATTTTGACATGCATACTTAATCAATAAATTATGAACTTAATACATTTAGCCTCCTCTAGACAACACAAAGCCTTACATACTGTAACTCCTTTCATCCCCTCCCAATATATGTGCAATTATTCAATAACAGTTGAATTTAGATGTTACACTATTATTAATATTTTGTACAGCCAGTGTTTGGATTTACAGAATTTTTACAATTTTCTTTGGTCACCATTTCTTCCTGCATTTTGGAGCTAGCTTCCTTCTGGGATTACTTTCCTTGGTATGTCCTTTAATGAACATCTATCTGTTAGTAGTAAATTCTTTTTAAAATCTGAAATTATTTTTTCAGTTCTTACATTGTTTATCTGAAAATATTTTTGTTTTGCTCTCATCCTTGAAATGTTTTCACTGAATTTGGAGTTGATGGCAATTTTCTCTTAATCTTTTGAAGATACACTCCAATGTCTTCTGATTTCTGCTGTTACTATTGAAAAATCAGCTGTTGGCCAAAATGTAATTTCTCTGAAGATTAATTTATCTTTTCTTCTGCTTAATTTTAAGATCTCCTCTTTCTCTGATATCAGGAATTTTCACTATAAGGTGACTTAGTACAGATTTCATTTAAATTTTTTGGCATTGAAATTTTTCATCTTTCAGAATTTAGAATATTTATCATCAATTCCAGAGAAGGCAATGGCAACCCACTCCAGTACTCTTGCCTGGAAAATCCCATGGACGGAGGAGCCTGGTAGGCTACAGTCCATGGGGTCACGAAGAGTCAGACACGACTGAGCAACTTCACTTTCACTTTTCACTTTCATGCACTAGAGAAGGAAATGGCAACCCACTCTAGTATTCTTGCCTGGAGAATCCCAGGGACAGGAGCCTGGTGGGCTGCCGTCTATGGGGTTGCACAGAGTCGGACATGACTGATGTGATTTAGTAGCAGCAGCAGCAGCAGCATCAATTCTGGAAAATGTTCAGCCATTTATTTCTTTGAATACTGCCTTCCTCCATTCTATTATCTCCTTTTTGAATTTTAATTAGACATCTGCTTAATCTTACCCTATCCTTCACGCATCTCAACTTCTTATATTTTCCATTTCTTCGCTTCTCTGTGTTATGTCTTGAAATTCTTCAGACGTATCCTTTGGAGCCTGTGATCTTTCAGAAAACGGATTCTTCCTTCAGCTGTTAAATCTGATAGTCAAGTTGTCCTTTGAGTTTCTGATTCAATTGCCATTAAAAAAAAAATTTCTGTAGGTTCATTTGGCTCTTTTTCAAATCTGCCTGATCAAGTTTGATAGTTTCTTATTGCCTCATTATGTCTATTTCATTTAATTCCTTTAAAAATATTAATAAAGGAAAAACTTTCTCTACTCTTAACACTTTTGACACTAAACATGTGGGTTTTCTGCACAAAATAATTCTTCAGTTCTCAGCAGACATCAACTGGGTATCCTATTAACACTACCTGGAGTTAACACAACTTCATAGGTTAAAGGCTCAGTCCCACAAGATTGCTCACCTCCCTTCAGATCACAAGTAGTGACTCCCTCTGGTCACAAGTAGTGGCTCCTCAAGTTACCCACACTTTTGTCTGAATTGGCTACAACTAAACGGTTCCAATGATCCGCTTCTCAAGTTTAATAATTTTCTGCAATGGCTCACGTAAACCAGGAAAACAGTTTATTTTCTATTACTGGTTTCTTATCAAGGATATTTTAAAGGATGCAAATGAACAGCCAAATGAGGTACATAGGGTGAGATCCAGAAGGCTCTTGAACTTAAGAGATTTTGTTCCTGGGGAGTTGGTGGTATACCACTATCCCAGCTCATTAATGCATCCACCAGCCCAGAACTTCATCAAATCTTGTTCAAGAGTTTTTATAGAGCTTAATTTCCAGCTCCCCTCCCTCACAGGAGGTCAGCTGTAGGGTTGAAAGTTCCAACACTGTAATCATTTGGTCTTTCTGGCATCAGCCCCATCCTGAGGCTATAAATTAGCATAAACTCAGAGATAATGAAAAGGGAGTTGTTATGAATAACATGGAGGCTTCCCTGGTGGCTTAGACAGTAAAGAATCTGCCTGCAATGCAGGAGACCCAGGTTCAGTCTCTGGGTCGAGAAGACCCCTTGGAGAAGAGAATGGTTATCCACTCCAGTATTCTGGCCTGGAGAATTTCATGGATTTCGCAGCCTCTTTGACCTCGTCTAGGCTGAGTAACACATCCCCATTTTCCGGGCCCCCCGTCATCTTGCCCTTATATCACGATGGCAACCTCCCCTAAACTAACACCACCACAAAACTGAACAGCTATGTCCTCAACGGGAGGTGATTTTCTGGGTCACACAGGTAGTTTGAAATTCTCACCCCCACCTCCTGCAACAGTATGCTTGCAAACTTGTTCAGGAATATCCAGAGGAGAGTTTTCTTTTTTCCTATTCCATCCACAGTTAAAGTGGAGACAGTCAGGTGTCCTTTCCCTTTCCCTCTGTGAAAGTGAAAGTTGCTCAATTGTGTCCGACTCTTTGTGACCCCACAGATTATACAGTATGGAATTCTCCATGCCAGAATACTGAAGTGGGTAGCCTTTCCCTTCTCCAGGAGATCTTTTCAACCCAGGGATCAAACCCAGGTCTCTCGCACTAGGTCAGGTTTTTCTCCCTTAACCTCCCATCAAGGACATAGCTCTTCAGTTTTGTGGAGGTGTTAGTTTAGGGGAGGTTGCCAATGTGATATAAGGGTGAGATGATGGGGCCTGGATAATGGGGATCTTTTACTCGGCCTAGATGAGGTCACAGAGGTTGCCTAAGTAAAGTGACACTTAGGACACTTAAACTGAACTGAGGCTTATTAAACAGTACATGGGAATCTGCCATGCAGTGGGCAGAATTACACAGGGCTTACCACAAGGCAAGACTCAGTCATGTCCAATGTGTATACTGCTGTATCTCCAGCACTTAGCACTTGACACACACCAGGTGCTCAATTAATACAGTTAAGTGTATCAATGAGTAAGAAGTATCAGAGTTTCCCAACTGGAGGAAAACAACATATATAAACCAAGTAAGAAGAAACAAATAATAAAAATAACAAATTTGGTTAAACCAAGGACCATTCCCTTTTCAACAAATATTTTTACAACAGTTGTTTTTGGTAAGACACATTTAGGATACAGACAGTGCTACACTCCAATATGGATAATAAGATATACGTATAACAACTATAACACTTCTCCCCTGCTTACACAGTTTAGTTCCTCTCTCCCTAGGAAAGGCTAAAATAAGGGTATAAGGCAAATCGTTATTCCCTTGTCTTTAATGGAAAAGAGGAGTCAGGTGTAAACTACAAAAATGTGGTTGTAGTTTGATTGCAATGTACAAGTATTTGGGCTGTCAGTTTGCCACAGAAGGTGTACTCATGAAAGGAGTTTGAGGAGCCAGGCTGGTCAGATGGTGTGAAGGCTCAAAAATGTAAGGCCTCTAAGGAAGAGGTAGAGTATGCAGTATGGGAAGACCTTCCTACTTGAATTTCTGGCTAAAGGGGCAGCAGAAGGCCCCTGGTATTGGAAAGGCCCCAGTCTTTTTTCCTTCCTTTATGTGGGTGTAGGGAGAGGGAAGAGGACAAAGGAATATTGTTTATTTTTTCCTTTTTAAACAATAAAATTTCCAATTATGGAAAGAAAATCTAGTTGACTATAGGAATTTAATCAAGAAGCCAAAACAATGTAGTCTTATAGATGCTGATTTCAGTGACTTATACTACTGTCATATACTGAACTCTGAGATGTCAGGCCAAATATGTGGACTTGGCAAAGATGAGAGTTACTGTCAATTGTTCTAGCTCCTCAAACTGGATGGCATCAGTGGCTGTGTGAGTGAATACAGAAGTTCAAGTCAACATCATGTTAACTTTGGTTCTATTCTGAAAACATTCTATTTCAGGTACATGTAAAAGGAAGCTTTTTCAGGGCAGAGATCATGGTTATATCCCGCAACACAGTGCCTGGTCCTTAGTAGTTGCTCAGGAAATACGTGGTGAATAAATAAATGCACAAAGGTTATTCTGGGTTGCTAAGATCAGAACAGTATTTGCCATTATTTTGGATTTGGCGTGGGATTCGTACACCCTGGAACAGTTTCTTCTTTTTTCAGCTAGTAACATTTTTTTTTTGTTTATGAAGAACAAGCATACTTGCACACTGGCACAGTGGTCCTGGGGAAAGTGGCACAGACTTCCACTGTATTCTTTAGACGACCCAGCAATACCACTCTCTAATGGTGAGTGTTTCTTTATCAGAAGACTTAAATTTTCTTGGGGGGGGAGGGGAGAGGTTTAGCCATTTTTTTCCCAGTAGAGATGAATACTTTAAGAACAAAAGAATGAATTGGCCAAGTTTGATTGAATTTGATGGCATTTTACTGCTCTGCGGGAGTCAGGTAGTTACAACCTCATCTCCCTGTGCAGAAGTTGTTCCCACACACAAAACTGCAAGTATCTTTTCATTCTTATCTACATGTATGTCTAATTCTATTACTGGGCACTGTAAATATGCTTTTAGTTAGGGAGGAGGTGTGCTTGTATTTATTGTAATTCTCAAGGTACAAAAGACGTAAAAACAGTATCAAGAGTTTGGGAGTTTTGGGTGGTGCTTGGTGGTTTTCATTTAAAAATGAAAGACAAGTATTTAGCGAATTCTGCTAAGGAAAATTTGCACACAGGGCCTCATACCTGGCAATAAAAACCTAGATATGGTGGCAAAACATTTCCAGACACTTCTTTAGGTCTCTGAAAACAGTATAGGAGAGAGGAGTCAAAAAACTGTAGTATACACTTTTATGTATGCCAATTTATCTCAGTATTCTTCTTCCTGTTCTACCAATGGGGCTCTAACGTACATTTAGTTTAAGTACCTTGACCAGAGTCACATGACTAGTAAGGACAGGGCTAGAACTCAAATGTAGGTTTTCTTATTACAAGTTCAATGGTGTTATTCCAAGGCCAACATTCGCAAGTATTCAATGTTTGTTGTGTCCATTTCTAAATAACTTCATTGGCAGGGGAGAAGATGATTAGACATGTCTCTCTGGGTCTTGCTGGTTAGTGTGGCTCAGTTTCTTAAGACCATTGTACTAAAAAAGATGATAGCAGCCTTGACTGAACAAAAGTTAATTGATATGCTAGTAGTACTCAAATAGCTTTGGTCAAAGATGAGATCAGTAAGGGTGAGGAGGGCACCTGAACGATGAACTTTTCCTTATTGATAGCACAAAAGATGGACTCAACATCCTGCTACATCTAAAAGGGCCGAATTTAATCAAACTAATCCAGGTAGGGTTGGAATGGTGGGCAGGAAAGGAGACCATTTGCGTTCGCTTTGAACAATAAGGGTATCTGTTATAAAGTGACTACAGAGAGCTACTCCCTGACTTCAAGTCTCATCTCAGCGACACTGGTGACCCTGGGGGAGGCACACATGCTGAAGTCTTCCTGAGTATCTAGGACAAGGTCTGGGGTTGCAGGAAATATATTTTTTATAGGGATGTGATCCATGACTTGACTTCGGAGAAGCATAACGGCTCTGATCAGACCAGCTGGGTAAAATGGTTGTTTCCTTGGGCTATAAAAGTCATCTTGCAAAGAAATAATTAAGGAAAAAACAAAACAAAACTCAAGTAATAATTTTCCTGGCAGGCCTCACCTTCAGGAGAAATCTTAGAAATACACCAGTCACTTCTTATCTTGGTCAAACAGCTATCTGAAATGCTGTTTCTAACACTAGTTATATATTAAATTGTGACCTCTACACCTACCAGTAAAGCATTTGTAGGAGAAATGAAGAAAAAGTGATATAATCTTAAAGTAGTCTCTTAGTGACTGGCAAATGTAGACATTCTATTTGTTACAAGATATTAAATCTGAAGTTATGTTATCAGTCAGATGATTCTTTGTTGTGGAGAAGGCTGTCCTGTGTATGGTTAGGACGTTCAGCAGCATCCTTGACCCCCATCCACTGGATGCCAAAAGTACTTCCCAGGTGTTTTTTTCCCCCAATAATTTATTAATTTATTTTGGGTTGTGCTGGGTCTTCGTTGCTGCTCCCACGCTTTCTCTGGCTGCAGTGAGCGGGGGCTACTACTCTTTATTGTGGTGCATGGGCTTCTCTCTCTGGTGGCTTTTCTTGTTGGGGAGCATGAGCTCTACAGCATGGGCTCAGTAGTTGTGGTGCAAGGACTTAGTTGCTTCACAACATGTGGAATCTTCCCAGGCCCAGGACCGAATCCGTGTCCCCTGCATTGGCAGGAGGATTCTTATCCACTCTACCACCAAGTAAGTCCGAGTACCTTCTGAGTTTTGACAACCAAAAACATCTTCAGACATGGCCATAAAAATTATCCCCAGTTGAGAACTACTGCTTTAACCAAAGCACTGGAGCTGGTGGTAAAGAATCTGCCTGCCATTGCAGGAGACTCAGGAGACATGGGTTTGATCCCTGGGTTGGGATCCTTTGGGAGTAGGAAATGGCAACCCATTCCAGTATTCTTGCCAGGAAAATCCCATGGACAGAGGAGCCTGGTGGGTTACAGTCCATGGGGTGGCAAGGAATCAGGCATGACTGAGCATGCTTGCACCAAGGTATTGCAGGAAAAGAAACCTCCTTCCTCTCCCTCCAAAAAAACTCTAAAGTGAATACTGAAATGGACTATCCCTAGAAATGAGAGGATTCAGACAAAATTACGAGATGAATCTAAAAACTCACAAGTTATAAAAGGTCAGGTGAGAATGACTGAGTATTGTTTTGGAGACTGTTGCTGATATGCTATGATTCTTAGCATAGATGCCTGCCTGCCTTTTACCTCAAGCTAAGTGAGAGGGCTTCAGTGGAACTACTCAAAGTACTTGAGCTGTGTCTCTAGCAGTTAAAGGAAGCATGGTAGACTTGTGGTTGTCTCCTGCCTGAAAAATAGAGGACAAGAGACAGGCTGGGCTGACAGCTGGGCTGGCAGCTGTTCTGGCAGCAAAGAGGAACGCTGAAACTGCTCTGGAATTAGCCTCTATTTCCAAGTTTGTTTGGGCAAGAAGTGCATGAGAGCTTCATGTGGACCAGGTGTGGACCATACAAAGTTGGACTAGCCTAAACCGTCAGAAAAAAAGCTCCCCCTCCTCCAGACACTTCTATTTGAATGGAAAATACTCCCACTAATTTAGTTTGGACTAACACTTTACTGCCACCTACTGGAAAACTGTCAAAATAAATATACAAAAAGTGTATAACCTTGTCCCAGAGCCACTTACAAATGGGCCAGTATAAGAGCTACCTTAGATCCTATCTGACAGGGTCCTAACTGAGAAAAAGTTTCAAGAGACAAGAAGTTGGAGGTGGGTTTCCACGGTGGCTCAGATGGTAAAGAATCTGCCTGCAATGTGGAGATCCAGGTTCGCTTGCTGGGTCAGGAAGATCCCTTGGAGAGGAGAATGGCTACCCACTCCAGTATTCTTGCCTGGAGAATTCCATGGACAGAGGAGTCTGGTGGACTACAGTGCATGGGGTCCAAAGAGTCAGACACGACTGAGTGACTAACATTCACTTTTACCAGATTCTTAGGGATGGAAAGAGAGAGTAAAGAACTGCCAGAATAAAACACTTGTGTTCAGATCAAGGTTGGTATGATAACCACCAAAGAATGGAGATGGTAGTGGTTTCTGAAAACTGTCAAGCATCCATTAGAAAAAAAGGCAGCTTTAATCACCTGCCAGGCCCAGAGTGTGAAACCACCACATGGAAGTACAAGTCACAGATTTTCCTGCTCCCCGATCTTTTCCTCTCTCTTCTTCCCTTTCTTGGTTGGTAAGCTGTGAGAGAACAAGAAAGACCAGGTATAATGCCTCTGCAGGGCAAGCAGTGAGCCAGCTGTCCTAAGACGGAAAAGATTCACTCTTTTGTGACTCAATGACCATGGGACTTTCTATTCCTAATAGGAACCACAGAACTCATGGAACCTGAGTCAGGTCTATGACAGATCGACTCCACTGCACAGGTTTAAAGGGATGATGAAATTTAAAAAATAAAGTTTTTTTTTGTTCTGTTTTTTAAAGTTATACCCCTAAACTCTGTATGTTGAACATATTGATTACTTATTGTAAAGTAGGATCTGGAAAAGATATCTTCCAAGGACATGCTCTTGAGTTTTATGGGAAAAATGGTCTTTGAATCAGTTCATTTGTTGAGAGCCCATACTTTGGGAGTAGGGCACATGAATGCAAGGGACTCTCTGTCATCTGGGAGCTTGCAGTCTTGGGTTTCATACTCAGAGCAATGTAACTATTAATGTCAGTTATGTCAACAAGAGCCTGTGTTGCATAGGCAGAGCAGGTTCAGGAGGGTTTTTACTCTAATGATTTCCTCTCCTATGAATTTTTTACTCACTTATGATTAAGCTTTAGAAGCAATCATGTTGCCCCTGTTCTTCAAGCATGGAATCACAGGTAAAGCTTCCATTTAAGATATTTAAAGAAAGATGAAAGACTGAATACATATAGGCTGCATCTTGATTGGGCTGCTTTGAAACCAGAATCTGCCTGGTCCTCAGTTTGGCAGATTCAGACACTTACATTTAACTTTACTCAGGCTTAATTAGGTTCTGAGAATTTAATTTGGATAAGACAACTTTGTAATTCAACCCAATGGATGGAAGTTGATTTATGAACCATAATGTGAATATACTGAGAAAAACTGTATTGCTAGTATCACTAGTATCAGTCATGTGCTTTGGACAATTGCTTCTTACTGGCTTTGTTGATTTAGTTGAGATTTCCTGAGTGATGGGAAGATTACCTGATGAGTGTGGAATCAGAGCATGGGTCTTTGTGTGTTCTTAAAGGCTAGCTTTAACTTGTTTATTAGGATATAAACTCAATGACAGGGCTCTTATTTTCTGATGTATTCTAAGAGACTAGAATATAATAAGCATTCAGTATTTGTTGAATGAGAGACTGAATCTGACCTAAGTTTTTTTAAACTGTTCTGTTAATGGATGGGTTATTGGTCCTGGTCATTAGAATCATAGCCTCTCTCCTAGACAGAGAGCCCACAATACATTCTTATCCAGATTCTGCAGGTTCTAGACTCTTTATGGACCCCACCCCTCTCTTATGACAGCATCAACTGGGCATGTGACACTTAGGTGACAGATGGTTTATTTTACTCTAATGACATTTGGGGGCCACCCTGTTCTTCGTAACACATTTACAGATCATCTCATAGAGTGTCTTTTCTTTTCCTTCATTCTTTTTTTTTCTTGGTCAATCTTGTTCCAAGTTCTAAGAGGTTTCTTCTCTTACATTTTCTGGGTTTCTGACTTCCAGCCCAGGCAGGTAGGGTAAAACTGAATTGTAGTGGTTTATATTTTCACAGGGGCCTCCCAGATGGCTCAGTGGTAAAGAATCAACCTACCAATGCAGGAGATGCAGGTTTGATCCCTGGATCAGGAAGATCCCCTGGAGAAAGAAATGGCAACCCACTCCAGTATTCTTGCCTGGGAAATCCCATGGACAGAGGAGCCTGGTGGGCTACAGTGCATGGGGTCACAGAGTTGGACACGACTTAGCGACTTAACATTTTTACTGACACCCAGAGTTCTTTGTGCGGGCGTGGATCTACCTACCTGCTATCAAGGAATCTAAAGGCAGAAAACTGCGTTTTACACAAAGCCCTTAACAGACTAAAGCAAAACAAAAACAAAAACAAAAAGAGAGAGAGACTGGCTGAATATTCATACCTTTATGAAGGCGGTGTGAAGGAAGGAACTTCACGGTCGGTCTGGCTTTGCAAGCAAGTCCAGATTCCCTAGGCTCAGAGAGCTCCTCATTCTTTCTGCCTTTCAGCTTTGCCTCTCAAATTCTGGGGCAGTATGGGAAACTCTATGTAAGCATATGGTCTCTCGACTTTCATATTCCCGGATGCTTTCGGCACCAAAGGCATCTATATTATCTCTGGACTCTAGGTCGTGTCCTTAGGTGAAGAGAAAGGGTGCGAGCGGACAGTCCCCAGTTTAATCTCCATCGCTGAGAAAGAGAACGTGAGTCACCGCTTCAATCTGCCCGGAGGTTTTCTGTTCAAGCCTCCGCGCTCCTCACCTAGATAAGGGTACCCGGGTTTTTCTGGTTTCCTGCAAAGTGGCATGTTCCCTCTGCAGAGACCAGGAGTGACCTCGGGCTGCGGGATTTGCCCTTCATGACTCCTACGTCCCCTCCCCACTTTCCTCTTTTTTTCCAACCTCTCCAGACTGAGGACCCCCAGACACCTCCCTCGGGTCCGCGCCCTGCTTCTCAACTCTAACTCGGGGGCCCAAATTTGGAGTGACGGACCCTCCTTCACCCCCAACCCGGACTCTCAAGTGCACAGACTTCACATCTGCTCTCAGCGTCTGTGAGGGGTCCCCAGCTCTCACTGCGCACTCGCCCCGCCCCCGCCCGCGCGCCCGCCCCGCCCCCTCCCACGCACGTCACGTCCGGCCCGGCCCCAGCCCGCCCTGCGCCCTCCGCCCTCCGCTCTCCTCCGCTCGCTGTTAGGGAGGCTCTGCGCCTCAGTCGCTGCCTCCGTGGCTGCTCCCGCCCCGTCTTCCGCGTCTCCGCCGCCGCCACGGCCGGGGGCATCCGGGGGTCGCCTACCGGGCTGGCCCCGAGCCACAGTCGTCGCCTCAGCCTCCCGCCAGTGGCCGCCACAGGAAGAGGCTCGCCGGTCGCGGAGTCACTTGGGGCCTCAGTTCTCGCCCTCTTGCAGTCGCCGCGGGTCCTGGAGAAGCGGCAGCGGCCGGGGAACGGGGCGTCGCGGTTCCAAGGGTAGGTGAACGGGCGGGTACCCCTATCTGCGCATGCGCCGGTCACATAGCCGCGGCCCTCACCCCTCTGCCGCCCCCCGGCGCCGTGTCCCACTCGCGCTGGCTTCTAGGGCTTTGCCCCTCTTGGTGCGTGGGAGACCGGGCAGAGCCCTAAAGGTGCGTCATTCGGTAGAGAGGGTCCCCTTTCTCCTCAAGCAAAATACGGTGAAGCTGTGCCCCTGGCTTCCAGGGGGTGTGGCAGTCTTCGATATTTTCAGCCGCTGCAGTGCGCGTGAGCGGGTGTGCGTTCTCACCTCCTAGCTCCCCCTAAGTGGAAGGCACAGCTGCCTGCGCTTGTTTGCTAGCCTCCCCTGCACACCGGACCTACACCGCCTCCCTGCCCTTTTCCTTCGTGCTGGGCAGTGAAGTTGATGCAAAAAAAAAAAAAAAAAAGTGTGGTTTAATCCGGGCTCTACTGCGCCCCTTTTTAAGATCACGTGAGATGAGTGGTTGCTTACTTCCTTAAATCGTTCAGAGAATATAGCCAAAATTGGGCTGTTGGTGCACTGGGGACTTGTCTAGAATGCACTCTGCATAGACCAGGCTAGGGTATAGCACTGTCTCAGGGCGCCTGGTTTCCTAGATAAGGTAATGGGAAATTCAATCAGTTGACACACTTGCCCAGTGGGAAGTTGGTATACTTCAATTAAAAGTCGATTTAAAACCAAACTGACATTTCATTCGGCTCCCCATTATGCCGCCTAATCAATGAAAAAAGTACCTAAGATTGGGCACTTACCTTATTTTCAAGTTGATGATAATCTAAAAATGGCAATTGGGACCTCAGTAATGCAGATTATGAAGGTTAAATAACTGGGGTGCACTTACCTTAAAAGGTGGACATTAAAGGGTGGTGTTGAATTACTGACTTTCTGGGTTAATGTGGGGCTGTGTCTTCAGCTTTCGTTTTTGTAACCTTGCATGCAATACTTGATGGCCTGGGTGTCTCTCAGGTACTGTGCTTTTATGCCGGTACTTGTTGAATGGAATTAATGAACTGCTTCTCATTTGTATATCTGTCGGTAGCTTCTTACTTTTTTAATCTCTGCTCCTTTTAAAATTTGGGCCCTATTTTCAACAATTTAATTGTGTTACCGGTTAGGGATCTGGGACACTTCTTAAATCCTGGGAAAGATGTAGAAAGGTTTATCAGTGTCTTAAAATTCTTCCTTAGGTGAAGTAAATGTTACGTTGTATATGTGTTTTAAACTACATGTATACTGTTTTATTTTTTGGTATTAATATGAGTATAGAATTCTCGTATTTTCTATGTCTTTAAAATTTTATTTATTTAAAAAATTAGTAGGCTATTTTTAGAGAAGTTTTAGGTTCACAAAAAAATGATCATAAAGTACAATTTTGCTATATGTCTCTTTCCTCCTGAACACAGTTTTCCTTACTCTTTATTGTTTTTATTAGAATGCTGTTTGTTTTAGGACAGAGATAATGACTAAAATGAATGTATTGTGCCATGTCAGTTTCCCCCCACCAATAAAACAGCTATTTTTATTATCATCTATGAATAACCTCAGTCTGTGCATGGCTTCCCTTGTTGAGTTGCTAAGTCATGTCTGACTCTTTTTTGACCCTATGGACTGTAGCCCACCAGGCTCTTCTGTCCTTGGGATTTCCTAGGCAGGAATACTGGAGTGGGTTGCCAAAGCCCCTCCCTCTTTGTTGTACCCTGACTTTAATATTGGAGAACATAATATAAATTGTAGCTATATTTTGAAACAAATTGTGATAAATGTGTATGATGTAAAATTTACCATTTTAACCCTTTTTAAGTGTACAATTCAGTGGCATTAAGTACATTCTCAGTGTTGTACAACCATTGCCTTCATGGGTGCTCAGTTGTGTCCAGTTGTTTGTGACCCCATGGCCTGTAGCCCTACAGGCTCCTTTGTTCATGGGATTTTCCTGACAGGAATCCTGGAGTGGGTTTCCTCCTCCAGGGGATCTTTTAAACCCAGGGATTGAACCTGCGTCTTCCGCATTGAAGGCTGATTCTTTACATTGTAGGCTGAGCCACTGGGGAAGCCCTTGTGCAACCATTGTTAGTTTCCATTTCTAGTGCTTTTTCACCATTCCAAACAAACTGTGTAGGCAGTAATTCCCCATTCCTGCTTCCTTCTAGCCCCTGGTAACTGCTGTTCTTCTTTCTGTTTCTATAATTTGCCTGTCCTTGGTACCTTATATAGGTGCAATCAAATAGCATTTGTCCTATTTTTGTGTTTGGCATATTTCGTTTAGTATGTTTTTCAAGGTTCATTCATATTGTCGTGTGTATCAGAATTTCCTTCCCTTTTCAGATTGGATAATATATTCCATCGTGTGTATATACAGCATTTCGTTTATCCATTCATCTCTTGATGAGTATTTGGATTGTTGCTACTTTTTGGCTTTAGTGAGTAATGCTGCTGTGAACATTGGTGTACAAGTATCTGTTTAAGTTCTTGCATTTGATTCATTTAGGTATATACCGAGGAGTGAAGTTGCTGATAATTCTATGTTTAACTTTTTGAGGAAAGTCTGAACTGTTTTCCAGGACTGCTTGCACCATTTTACATTCTCATTTAGCAATGCACAAGGGTTCCAATTTCTCTCCATCTCTTCAGCAGTTGTTACTTCCCTTTGTTGGTTTACTTGGTAATAGCCATCCTAATGGGGGTGAACAGGTATCTCATTGTGGTTTTGATTTGCATGTCCCTAAGACTGATGCTGAACATTTTTTCTTCTGTGTATCTTTGGAGAAATATGTTTAAGCCCTTTGCTCAGTTTCTTAAATTGAATTCGTTTCTTTGTTGTTGAGTTACTTTCAAAAAGTCATTTTGTAAGTGATTCAAATCTTTTATCTGAAAACTTCAGTGGTTCTTAAAAATGAATGAAGTACTGAAATTAAAAAAAATTGAAATTGGGGAATACCCTGGTGGTCCAGTGATTAGGACTCTGTGCTTCCACTGCAGGAAGCATTGGTTCCATTCCTGGTTGGGAAACTAACATCCTACATGCCACAAGGCATGGCCAAAAAAAGGAGGGGGGCAGAATTTCTGTTTACAGATGGATAAACAGGGAAGAGATTTTTCATCTGAAAAAGGTTTCCAATACTTTAGTAAGTCACACTGCATTAAAAAGATCTCAATTAGGTATATATCAAGATGGAGAACTTACTTGTATAACCTCAGCATTACAAAAGTGATGCATTAAACGAAGATCCTAGCCTCTCCAATGAGTAGGGTTAATGCTCTTAAACTTTCGTTATATTTTGTTAACACAGCTAGGAGCAGAGGAAGGGGTTACTGGATGGAGAAAAATAAAGTATAGTATGTACACATGAACTTGACCTGAAACAATGTTCTCCAGGTGATGCAGTAGGCTTGTATATGGGGTGGTTCACTTTGGGACCTTATAGAAGAGCTGACTTTGATTGGAAATGGGAATAATGAAGGATTTTAAACACAGAATGTAATAAAGGTGGGTTTAATGCACCAACTCCTAATCATATGGTACACTAGATAGATATGAATTGTAATGGTATGAAGGATAATTCATTATCAGATTTATTTATTCACTCACTGGATATTTATTTTTATTTTTCTAAACGTAAGATACACGAAGGAGCAAAACCAGAGCATTTGCTTGATGATAGTTGTATAACCGTACATCTATTAGACATTGAATTATGCGCTTGAAAAGAGTGAATTTTATGATATGTAAATTATACCTTTGACTTTGTGGATCACAATACACTGTGGAAAATTCTGAAAGATACGGGAATACCAGACCACCTGATGTGCCTCTTGAGAAACCTATATGCAGGTCAGGAAGCAACAGTTAGAGCTGGACATGGACCAACAGACTGGTTCCAAATAGGAAAAGGAGTACATCAAGGCTGTATATTGTCACCTTGCTTATTTAATTTATATGCAGAGTACATCATGAGAAATGCTGGGCTGGAAGAAGCACAAGCTGGAATCAAGATTGTCGGGAGAAATATCAATAACCTCAGATATGCAGATGACACCACCCTTATGGCAGAAAGTGAAGAGGGACTAAAAAGCCTCTTGATAAGAGGAGAGTGAAAAAGTTGGCTTAAAGCTCAACATTCAGAAAACTAAGATCATGGCATCCAGTCCCATCACTTCATGGGAAATAGATGGGGAAACAGTGGAAACAGTGTCAGACTTGATTTTTGGAGGCTCCAAAATCACTGCAGATGGTGACTGCAGCTATGAAATTAAAAGACACTTACTCCTCAGAAGAAAAGTTAGGACCAACTTAGATAGCATATTGAAAAGCAGAGACATTACTTTGCTAACAGAGGTCTGTCTAGTCAAGGCTATGGTTTTTCAAGTGGTCATGTATGGATGTGAGAGTTGGACTGTGAAGAAGGCTGAGTGCCGAAGAATTGATGCTTTTGAACTGTGGTGTTGGAGAAGACTCTTGAGAGTCCCTTGTACTGGAAGGAGATCCATCCAGTCCATTCTGAAGGAGATCAGCCCTGGGTGTTCTTTGGAGGGAATGATGCTAAAGCTGAAACTCCAGTACTTTGGCCACCTCATGAAAAGAGTTGACTCATTGGAAAAGACTCTGATGCTGGGAGGGATTGCGGGCAGGAGGAGAAGGGGCTGACAGAGGATGAGATGGCTGGATGGCATCACTGACTCGATGGACGTGAGTCTGAGTGAACTCCGGGAGTTGATGATGGACAGGGAGGCCTGGCGTGCTGCGATTCATGGGGTCGCAAAGAGTTGGACACGACTGAGCGACTGAACTGAACTGAGATTATACCTTAATAAAGCTGTTTTTTTTTTTTTTTAAAGCAACCCACCAGCAGACTTTAAGGAACTTATATATTCTCTTGGGGGAAAGAGACTTTAAACAGACACAGAAGGGGATGTGTAATAAAACATGATGAATGTTTTGGAGCCGAGGAATAACGTGCCCTAAGAAAATTAACCGGGGATATCATTAGGTTAGATGGGTTGGAGAACCCCCTCCAAGAATGAGACTTGAGTAAGAGTGGAAGATGAGAAAGAGGAAGTAAGGAACAGTGTTTGGGGTAAATGAACCAGCATGTACAAAAGTCTTAGGTTGAGGGATATGCAGTGGGTTGACAAGATAATTTAATGAAATTTATTAGATTTCTACTAGAGAAGGAAATACCCTAAATCTTTTTGGTTGGGTTTTTACCTCACTTCAGTATATTTTTTCTTTTGTATATGATGTGTAATAGTTCTATTCTCTTTGGTTTTAAGCATTTTTCAGAGAAGTGCATGTCTGGTTTCTATCTATTATTGCCCTTTTCTGAAATGGAAAAATAGAAAAACTTGAATTGTTTACTTAAAATACGTATTTTTGTTTTTGTGTATCAGGCTGCTGTTCCTTGTAATTGAAAAGGAAAAGTGAAAATAAAGCTCATATCACTTGCTGATTGACATAGTAGGTGCTTCATATTTGGGGGGAAGACTAGGGTGAGGTCTTTTGGATACCAGTCAATCGCCTGCCAGTGCAGGAGACTCAGGAGATGTGGTTTGATCTTTTGAGTCAGAAGATCCTCTGGAGGAGGAAATGGCAACCCGATCCAGTTTTCTTGCCTGGAAAATTCCACGGACAGAGGAGCCTGGTGGGCTACAGTCCATGCGATCACAAAGAGTTGGACATGACTGAGCACCACACACACGCAATGGATTAAAAGTTTGGAAAAGTGAAAGTGAAGTCGCTCAGTTGTGTCCAACTCTTTGCGACCCCATGGACTGTAGCCTACCAGACTCTTCTGTCCATGGGATTTTCCAGGCAATAGTACTGGAGTGGATTGCCATTTCCTTCTCCAAGGGATCTTCCTGATTCAGAGATCGAACCCAGGTCTCCCGCGCATTGTAGACAGATGCTTAACTGTCTGAGCCAGTAGGAGCTCAAATTAAGGATCAGATAAGAAAATGTTTTTATGTTAAAAGCAGGCTATATTGTGGTTCATTGTAGAACCACTTTTGAAACTAATTATTTCAAAAGATGTATATACAGGTGTTGGCATAATAATTTTTGAATAGCAAGTACAGAATGTTTGCTTTATGAATTACCTTTATGAAGTATCATTTCATATATTTCAGTAAAACTTCAGACAGTATTTTCAGTGTTGGCTGCAGTCATTGTTGTCTAAAAGAGTGTTAACTAAAAGGCAGCAGACTAGAGTTTTACTATTTTAGTGACCTACACACTAGTCAAGTGACTAAATTTAAACCAGTTTCTTCAGCTCTGAAATTTTTTTTGTTATTCTTTTGAGAAAGAAAATGGTAATCTACTATGCTTATTTCACAGGGAGTGGTTGTGAAGATTCAGTTGGATAGTGAACTGGCAAGTTTATCAGAAATGATAGCATCATTTCAGATATTAGAGTTCTGCTGTTGTATAATATTCACAACCTGGGAAACAAAATTGAAATCTTTTTTTTTTTTCCTTTCAAAGTTCATAATTAAGTGGAAAAGACATATACAAAAAATAAGTATAATCAGTACTTTTTTGTTTGTATGTCACTCTTGCCCCATACCTCGCCAGCAATTTTTACACAGGTCTGTGCAAAAAGAGAGAAATGTTCTGCTCTCAAGGGATCCATTTGGTTAGAACAAGTTGTGGAATTACTTCCAATGGTTTTTTTTTTTTTTTTTTTTTTTAAAGAAGTGTTTTGTAGATTGTTATTAAAGAGCAGCAAGAAATGATATGCTAGTCTTAAGATCATACTCATTAGTAGGCCCAAGGTGAGCATGTTTTCAGTGGAGGAACGGGAGGGGTGAAAAGTTACTAAACAGAGGAGTCTTGAAGAGTCAACATTTGTCACTGTTGAGATCATACCCATGATGTAATTGACTAGGATGGGTTCTCTTTAGTGCATATATGCTTTCTCAGATATTTTGTGTCATCTTCTAAATTGTTAGAGCTATTTGTTTTTTTTCTGAAAGGCTCAGTCATGTTGGTACTTAGTCAGAAGAACTAATTTAACATTTACTCACTTTGACTTAGTAGAAAATCATGCTAAAGTAGTAACCGGTGACCTTGGAGTGAACGTAAAGGAATTTTTTGGGAGCCAGCTTGCTCTAGCGCACAACAGTTAAACCCTTTCATGAGGAGACATCATTTAAAGTGTCACATTTTCTCATACTTTAGGGTTAAACATCATTCCAGCACTCTAACCTGTTTTTCATGCACTGTTATGTGAGCTTTATAAAACTCAAGATCTGACTACTGATAAATATCTTAAAAGGTCATCCTTTGAGGAAGTTTCTCCATCTATCTTGGAGACTAACTTTAGTTACCTTATGGTTTCCCTGGCTTTTGAATCAGATTTGTGGCTTATTTCCAAGTAGATGTGAGAGTATATCTTTTTGCCTGCATAATACTGCTGATTTTAGTGTTCTAGTTTCTTAAGACTTAAATTACTTCTATTAGATTTGGAGTTAGATCCGGCAGCACATTCTAGCATCTTTTACAAATTTTGAAGTTTAGCTCAGTGCCTTGAGGCTCAATACCTGTAAAAGGGGAATAATGCCTTTTATATTAAAAAAATAGCATTTTTTTAGGTATGAGAAATAACTTATGAAGTGCTTATAGATATAAATCAGAGTTTCTTTTAAAAAATTATAACTGATTTACACTATTATTAGTTTCAGATATACAACATAGTGATTGTTGTATTTTTATATATTATACTCTAAAATTATTATAAAGTGGTTTTCTTTCTTGCTTTGATTATCTTTGATTATTGCTGGAAGGAGATATGGCAGCCACTTTTGATGTTTTGTTTAGTTTTTAATCACTTAAGGAGATGTTCACTTCTTATTTATCTTCTTAACCTTGAATAGCCAATGTTATTCTTATTTATGTCTTTATTCAACATATATTTTAAACTTTATATTATGTGTTAGGGATTGTATGGGGCTATACAAAGATGAAATGACAGGGTCGCTACCTACAAGGTCCTCTCTTGAAAAAAAGAGACAGACATATTTTTAGATTCTATGGGATCATTGCTAAAAAGGTAAGAAACATAATAGGAGTAAAAGAGAAGGAGAACTGTTGCCTCAGGAAGTCACGGAGGGTTTGACAGAGGAAGTAAAGTTGAGACTTGATGGTGGATTGGAAGTTTGATGTACAAGATGGAATTTGTCATGGTGTTGAGTTAGGGCTCCAAGACAGAAAACAGAATGCATGCACAGCTTGGGAGGTGTGGGTTGTGAATTTCAGGTATTTAAATATTGTTGGAGAGTAGAGTGAGGTGGAGGGATGTCAGGAAAGGAGATTTTAGGTGAAGTCTGCGGTGTATGTCAGAGGTTCATAAAACTTTGTATGTATTACAGTCACTCGAAGAGCTGATTAAACATACAGAGGCCCTGGCCAGGTTCTCATGGATGCTAGATTGGGGTTGTGGCTGTATACTGAATATCTGTATATTGAACAAACCCTTCCCCATCCCCAGATGAAGTTAGGAAACCAGTGCTGTAGGTCGCTGGTCTCAAAAGTGAGGTGCTGGCACTTGGAATGGGCAGTAAAGTGAAGTCGCTCAGTCGTGTCCGATTCTCTGTGACCCCATGGACTGTAGCCCACCAGGCTCCTCTGTCCATGGGATTTTCCAGGCAATAGTACTGGAGTGGATTGCCATTTCCTTCCCCAGGGGATCTTCCCGACCCAGGGATTGAACCCAGGTCTCCTACGTTGTAGACAGATGCTTTACCATCTGAGCCACCATGTTTGTGGAGGTGGAGGAATACAATTTACTTTTCTGTTTATTTTTAATGTTAATTTTTTTTTCTTTTGCTGAGTCTTGCTGCAAGTAGAATTTTAGTTCCCTGATCAGGAGTTAAGCTAGTGCCTCTTGGGTGGAAGTGCAGAGCCCTGACTACTAAAATGCCAGAGAATTACCTTTAAAAATGTTATTAGAGTGTATGTTTATTATGTTCATCATATCTTAGTGTATTCAATATTTTACTTTAGATATACACGTTTGAGAGGTATGGTCGTAATCTTTTTCCTGATTGAAAAATTTGGAGCCCAGGGCTCTAGGCATTGGAAAACAGTTGAGGAATTTTGTGCAGGAAATTCAGGTTAGATTTGAGTATTGAGGATATCGGTAAGGAGAATAGGTGAGGGGACTTAGTCACAGGGGATTTTATCTCCCTTTGTCTGTATTACTTTTCTTCTGATTTAAAAGTTTGAAATTATGTAGGTTATAAAATAGTTGACTGTGGCCATGAAACCTTTTTGAGAGTTACTCAGAATTAATCAGACTATTTACTAATAGATTTTCTCTAGGGGCAACCAGTTTTTACGTGAATACTTTGAATAAAAAAGAGGGGTAAATGAGCTGTCTTAAGGTGAAATGTTTTGTTTAGTGGTTGCAGTTGGTAAAATATATGTGTTGCATCTAGCACCATGATTTAGCAAGTGTGGTTATACAAAATACACTTGATTTCATTGCTCATTGTAGTTTTATGAAATCACAGAGGAGGGTTGGTTGGTTATTAGACGTCTTGTCCCTGAAGTTAATCTCTCTAAAAGATCTTATATAACTTTGAAGTTGTTTTTCATGGAAGAGACTACATGTTTTAGCAGGCATTTCAGGAAGTTTTGGAAGTAATCATCTACTAAACATTTGTTGTGGGAATGTGGTTTTCCTTCCCCTCCGTTTTTAATGTTCCTCCTGGAGGTATATGTTACTGTTAACACATTTTTGAAAACCACACTATATGATAATACTCTTCTGCTTACCTGAACCCCTCTTGAGCAGGGACCTGTAGTGTACTGAGCTTATTAGAAGATTTTACATAGATTATTAGAATTTACAGAAGATGATGAGACCAAATATTAAACACCTTGCCAACAGGTTTTCCCTGTCCTTCTGTCTCTCCACAGCCTCTTTTGCTGGCCTTTTAACAGTATGTAAAGAAGAGAAAGAAATTGAGTTTCTTTCTAAGGCATGCATGGATTTTCTCAGTAAAATGTAACATGTAGGTATTTTTTTATATAAGGAAACCTAGGCTTAGCGACATGGAAGCTGTTCAGGATCACATTTACAGAGCTGATACTTGAATATGCACCTTTCTAGTGCTGTGTATACACGTTGCATATGCACTTTCTAGTTCTAGTTGGGAAACTCCTCTTTTCCAACATGCGCTATTGCCTCTTCAAATTAGAAGGTGCGTACTACTGTATTCTGGATAACAGAATGTTCCTTGTATACAAAGTAAAGTATGTAAGTGTGATACCAAGTATAAACTCATGTCTCACTCTGATCTAAAAGTGCTTCCATGTTTAGCTCTGAGTGTATGAGTAAGGATGGAATAGGACTGGGTGGGATGCGCGTGTGGGTGTGTGCACAAATGAAGGGTCCATTGAGGAAAAATGTATTATGAGAATGGTGTAATCCCTGAAGGTGTGTGCTGTCAAAGATTATCCTGTGCAATGCGTTTGTTTATCTTTAGCAGAAAGATTCATATCCAGGTTAGCCATCATAATTTGAAACTTTGTGTAAGATTTTGCCTCTTGTTCTCAGACAGATTTTTTTAAAAAATTATTTATCTACGTGGTTGCATCAGGTCTTAGTTGTGGCATGTGGTATCTAATTCCCTGACCAGGGACTGTATCCAGGCTCCCTGCATTGGGAGCTTGCAGTCTTAGCCACTGGACTACCAGGGAAATCCCTTTCAGGCAGATTTTTTTCTAGGCAGAAGAATGCTTTTTTTCTTTCAGTGTCCTTCCTGAATAGATTCACTGCTTATTCTAGTCTCTTCTCACAGTTAAAGATGTTATAGGAAATTAAAAGAATTTTTTTTTTTGTTTTCTCTTCTAGATTAACTGCTGAAGTACTGATCGAGTTCTGCGTTTCTTCAATGAGGAACTATAGGCTGATCTTCTGCCATAATCTCAAACAGCCATAAATGACAAAAGAATGCTTGCTCAGTGAGGGTAGCTGGTGCAGAAACCATTTTTTAAACTTAGGTGTTTAAGTACTCAAAGGTAAGTTTTCACAATAGTAATTATCCCATGCTTATATATCCACAGAGATTTTAGAATTAATTTCCTATTGCTGCTATTGAATTGTTAAGTTCAGGTTTTGTAGTTATTAGCTGACATCAGATGTGGTAAAGAATGGATTTTGCTTGTCTGAAACTGTTTACATTTATGGCATTTTGCTGTCCCTAAGTTAATTTTTACTATTTCTATAAGTTTCATTTGTTCTCCTGGGTTTACCTTTTATACATATGGACATATACATATACATTTATTTGTGTAAACTTTTAGAATATTGAGCTTTTTTTTTTGTTTTGCTCTTATCTTTCTCTGGTAGTGTGAAAGGCATTGTGTTTCTGGGGTGATGAAAAAAGCTCAGTTGGTGTCTTTTTGTTGATTATCAACTTTTGAAAAAAGTTTTTCTTTCCTTTATCCATATAAAGTAATAAATTTTTATTTCGTTTTTATTTTTTATTCCTTTGGCCATGCTATGTGGGTTGTGGGATCTTAGTTTCCAGACCAAGGATTGAAACCATGCCCTCAGCAATGAAAGCACAGAGTCGTAACCACTGGACCACCAGGGAATTCCCATAAATGAATATTTTAGAAAATGAACATTTATTGAGATTATTTGTTCTTTGATGATTCAGAAATTGGAAACATTGTTTTTGCCCACTGATTTTTTATTGATCACACGTCCTACAGAGTTAAGATGAATAATTTATTTCTGCTGAACTAGACAGACTGTGGAAGTTTTTCTTTTGAATAACTATGAAGCAGCAGGATTGATAAAAGAACATTCTCATTAAAGGTAGATGCCTAGAGCTGAAGAATTTCCTTTGTTTATAAAGGAAATGTTTATGGCTGCTCTGTCATGTAGAAATAAGAACTAGTTAATCTTGTTCTTACTAGCCTATCATATAAAAAAAAAGATTCTCTCCTGTTAGGTTGCTTATGAATTGAGTGGTTAGATGAGCTTCATATACCAGAGTCCAGAAATGATTAGGTTTGACCTTTTACTTGTGTCATTATTAAGCTTGGTCAGTAAGGTCTTATTGGTGCAAAATTTGCCCCTTAATTTGTCTTTGAGACATTAATATCCATTGCGAAGTTCAGTGATCAGTTTTGCCATTGTTTGATAAATAGGCAGTCATGGCATGGCATTAGTATTGGCTTCCCTGGTGGCTCAGCTGGTAAAGAATCTGCCTGCAGTGCATGAGATCCCAGTTTGATTCCTAGGTTGGGAAGATCTGCTGGAGAAGGGGTAGGGTACCCACGCCAGTATTCTTGGGCTACCCTGGTGACTCGGCTGGTAAAGAATCTGCCTGCAATGTGAGAGACCTGGATTCGATCCCTAGGTTGGGCGGATCCCCTGGAGAAGGGAAAGGCTACCCACCCCAGTATTTTGGCCTGGAGAATTCCATGGACTGTATGGAATCGCAAAGAGTCGGACACGACTGAGCAACATTCACTAAAGGGAGCATTCAGAACTGACTTCACATAGTAGAGAAAATGTTTAGATGATTGTATTGAGCTTTAATTGTAGAACACACTATGGGCCTGGTAACTGGAAGATATTTAATAGATAAGAACACCTTCAGGTGTAAAGCCTTCTTCTTTAATGTATTTAGTCATATTGCCACCAGTTAATCATTATAGTCTTTTTTTTTTTTTTTTCCCTTTCATTTGGCAGAAAAGACAGCTTTGATTTCTGGCTGCAAAAAAGATATGAGGAAGAGCTCCTCCCCTTCCTTGAGTAACTGCAACTCCGTTCTTGCTAACAAAATATTTGGAATTCCACTTGATGAGCTGCAGCAGGGAGGACATCCAGACAATGAGGTTCCGTTCATAGTCCGCCATGTAGTGGACTATATTGAGGAACATGGTATATATTTCCTTACTTTGAGGGCTAGCCTTTGTTTTAATAGACACAACTTATCCCATTTTGACCTTGGATTATTTTTTTCCTCAGTACTCAGTGTCTAAAATATTGTGGGGAAAACTGATGGAAATTCTTTTTTTTTAGTGTGTCTTTCACTTAAAGTCATATATTCAGATATGCCTGATTTAGAGCATATTTTAGTGGGAGGGATGATAAGAATATTTTTTAACGAATATAAGAGGGTGGAATAAAGTACAGTATCCTTCAAGACAGAGACAGTGTGTGATTTTAGATGTGTGATTTGAAGCTGTTCAGCCCTATCAGGGGATACAAGAATGGCTTTCTGAAAGTACGAATATTTTAAGTTCACTGGAGAATGAATATATATGGTAGTTGAAACTTACTTAATTTTTGCCTTGAACTAATGTAGGAGGTCTGGAGCAACAAGGACTTTTTCAAGTCAATGGAAATGCTGAGACAGTGGAGTGGCTTCGGCAGAGATACGACAGTGGAGAAGAGGTGGATTTGGTTAAGGAAGCAGATGTTCCCTCAGCTATTAGTCTTCTTAGGTTTTTCCTTCAAGAACTTCCTGAACCTGTTATCCCTGGCAGTTTGCATATTCACTTGATGCAACTTTCTCAAGGTAACATAATCTGAATCTTACCAATCAATCACTTAACATTTAATTTCGAAATCTTTTATCTTTTAGAAATCTTGACATGTAAGCAGTAATTATAGTAATTCTGAGAATAATTTCTTAAGTTCCCATTTGAATACACATGCTCTTTGGGGCTGTATTGTCTAGTTAAAGGAATGGCAACCTCTTAGATTCCTGTGGTGCTATTAACTTTTTATGATAGGTTTTAGTGAGCCTTAAATATAAGATGAGAAGGAGGAAAAGCAGGAGACAAGAACAGAGAGAGAGAAAGGAAGGAACAACGACAAAAAAAGATCTGTGGCAGAAGGCCCCATAATGGCCAGTGATGTTGGTTAGTGGCGATGTTCCTGTGTTTATCCTTGGTTTGATTGAATATTCTAGCAAAAACCCGGAGAAGGCAGTGGCACCCCACTCCAGTACTCTTGCCTGGAAAATCCCATGGATGGAGGAGCCTGGAAGGCTGCAGTCCATGGGGTTGCTGAGGGTCAGACACGACTGAGCGACTTTACTTTCCCTTTTCACTTTCATGCATTGGAGACGGGAATGGCAACCCACTCCAGTGTTCTTGCCTGGAGAATCCCAGGGATGGTGGAGCCTGGTGGGCTGCCGTCTATGGGGTCGCACAGAGTTGGACATGACTGAAGTGACTTAGCAGCAGCAGCAGCAGCAGCAGCAGCAAAAACCAGAAGACAGCTTTGATTCTAAGTTTGGACTATACCTAAAACTTGTTCTTGGATGCCTGAAGGAAAGTGAAAGTCTCTCAGTTGTGTCCAATTCTTTGCTACCCCATGATAAAATATCAAATTGGACATCAGATTGCAAACCAGATAAAGAAATTCATTTGTCTCTGTTGGGTTAGTTTTTTGGTGGTGACTAAAAATAGGGCTTATCGGGGACGGACAAGAAAAATAAACCTAGAGGTATGCAGAAAGGTAAAAGAACCAAGAAGCGATGAGATGCTTCTGTTTCTTGAGCCAAATGGTGTTCATGTGTATATAATAGTGTGATGTGTTTCATTACATAGGAAAATTTATGAAGTTGACATGTAATACAGTTGACTCTTGAACAACATGGGTTTGAACTTACATATTTTTTCAATAAATTTGTACTATGGTACTACATGACCTACAGTTGGTTGAGTCGACACATGGGGAACCGTGGACTTGGTGGACCTGCTGTAATGTTATACGTGACTTTTCAATGGTGTGGAGGGTTGGCACCCCAACCCCTGTATTGTTTAGGGATCAACTGTATTATCCATTTCTTTGTATTTTTTTTAAATTTATTAATTTTAGTTGGAGGCTAATTACTTTACAGTATTGTAGTGGTTTTTGCCATACATCGATATGAACCAACCATGGGTATACATGTGTTCCCCATCCTGAGCCCCCCTCCCACATCCCTCCCCATCCCATCCCTCTAGGTCATCCCAGTGCATCAGCCCTGAGTACCCTGTCTCATGCATTGAACCTGGACTGGTGATCTATTTCACATATGATAATATACATGTTTCAGTGCTATTCTCTCAAATCATCCCACCCTTACCTTCTCCCACAGAGTCCAAAAGACTGTTCTATACATCTGTGTCTCTTTGCTGTCTCGCATATAGGGTTATCGTTAACCATCTTTCTAAATTCCATATGTATGTGTTAGTATACTGTATTGGTGTTTTTCTTTCTGACTTACTTCACTCTGTATATTTTTTCTGGCTTTTCTTTGTATTGTGGAATCTCTTAAATTTTTTGAAATGGAACTTCTAGAGAAATTCAGTGATAGTAAGAAATTATAACTGCTTACTTAATCCCTACTTGCTGTGAGAGCTGGATATTTTGTTTGTATATATCCGTAAGTTGTGTATGGTTAGAAGAAGAGGATTTCCTTTTGAGAGTATTTTTCCATTTTATTTTTTCTTAAATTTATTACTATTTTTTTTAAATTTAAAAGCAAGCCTAAGTTAATAGATGGCTCTTATATATGTGTTAAAAGTCAATACAAAGATAATTTATGATCCTCTTATGTATGTTTTTCTCTATACAGCTAGATGATAGAGCTCATTTTATACTTGATTTATTCAGGAATGGTTAGCCTGATTCAGTTTTGTTTCTTTATTATGCCACCTGGATCAAAGAATAGGTTTCAGAATTAAGTATCAATATTGTCACCTTTTTTCAAAGTGTAATTTTCTTTTTTTGTCCCAAGAAATATTATTTTTGTTTTGAATTTCTGAATGTATTTCAAATTTCTTTTCTTGGAAGTAGGTATTTTTTCAAATGCTTATATTGAGTCACCTAATAAGCATTTTTGTACCCATTAAATATATATAATGAAACTGATGTGTTAAGAGTTTTTTGAGCTCTTTTTATGTCTTAGAGGCATTCATTTTGTTTTTATAATGATAGGATTCCATTTTCCCTGTGTTATAGAATTGTAGACAGGTCTTTTAAAGTTCTAAGAATCTGATAATCTTACAGTTTTGACTGAAAATTTATAAATGAATAAGTGGAATAAGATTTAGTGATAATAAAGTTACTGCCTCTCATTGATGCTATCAGTCAGAAGCTGTTCTGTCAGTGAGATTGTCATTTTCACTCCTACATTTACTCGTTTAACAGGATGACAGTATCATGTACTGTGTTACTTATGGAGTTACAGTGTATATCTTACTAATTATTCTATGTCAGTATTCACTTGTGAAGGAACTTAAGACGTGCAGAAATGCTTTTGGCCTGTTTTCAGAAAACCACCTTTCTCCTCTGTTGCACATGTACATAACCATTAGCACACACCCATATACACACACATGCATGTACACACACCCATATAAGACACCCATCTTTTTAATAGCTATGCAGATAGGTGTGGTACTTGAGGTGATACTTGTATTTCTGTTGTAATAAAATCTATTCGTTCATCCTTTAATCATTTGGGAAGTTGTCTGGGTCTCTGGACAAAATTCTCTCCATTTATCATAGGTAACTCTTACATTAATATTTTAATTGATGTTCACAAATAGATGAAATTAGTGCTTTTAAGGTCACGGAGGGAGCATTTTTCCGGTTGCATTTGAGTTGGTGTTTTTTTGTTTTTTAAAGAGTGGTTTTCATTTTCTGTGGCAGCTGGACATTGCAAAGTGATGTGGTGTGGTGTGGTGTGGTGTGGTGTGGTGTGATGTGGTTTGATCTTTAATTTAGACCAATATTTCACAACCTTGGTACTCCTGATACTTTGGGCTAGGTTATTCTTTAGTATAGGGGCTATCCTTGAATTTTGAGATATTCAGTAGAATCCCTGGACTCTGTCCACTGGTACCTCTTTCCCCCAGGTTATGACAGTCATTCCATTCATTGTCAATGTTATCAACCATTGGTTTAGCTCATGATAGTTTGTCCAGTTGTTTATGCATCATATTTTGGTAGAAAACACAATTCACAGTTCTGTGAATTTGTTGTTACATTTAAAAAAAACCTGTTAACAATGCTTAAAAGATTTCCTAGTCAGGGGAATCTTCTTTGATATGTACATATATTTTTCCTGGTTATGATTTAACTAGGTAGTAGGCTTAAAATGGCAACCCAATCCGGTACTCTTGCTGGGAAAATCCCATGGATGGAGGAGCCTGGTAGGCTGCAGTCCATGGGATCGCTAAGAGTCAGACACGACTTCACTTTCACTTTCACTTTTCACTTTCATGCATTTGAGAAGGAAATGGCAACCCACTCCAGTGTTCTTGCCTGGAGTATCGCAGGCATGGGGGAGC
Organism: Ovis aries; assembly: GCF_016772045.2. Taxonomy (NCBI): domain Eukaryota; kingdom Metazoa; phylum Chordata; class Mammalia; order Artiodactyla; family Bovidae; genus Ovis; species Ovis aries. The sequence goes on along the minus strand of NC_056058.1, from coordinate 47,119,590 downwards.
CTGGTGGGCTGCTGTCTTTGGGGTCGCACAGAGTCAGACACGACTGAAGCAACTTAGCAGCAGCAGCAGCAGGCTTAAAAGGAAAAAAAAAGTTAAAGCAGATATGTTTTTGACACATACACATTTAACTAGGAAGTAGGCTCAAAAGGAAAAATAGTTTAAGCAGATATGTTTTTAATACATACACACACACGCTGCTCTGCCTTGTTTGAAGACTTTAGAAGCAACCTGGTAGATGTAAATATTTTTGAGTACTTTTTTGAATACTGGAAATGTTCACTAATAAAGCAGCATTTTAAACAGTATTTCAGGCAAAAGCAGTGTAGCCCACAATCTTATGACCCCGTCAAATCAAATGTTTTAGTAGTGCAACATCTTGTTTCAGTTACTGTGTATTTATTCAGCTTCTTCAGCTAATTTTTATTGAACCGCCTACTGTGTGCCAGGCACCGTTTTAGATTCTGGGAATGCAGAAGTGAACAAAACTGTCTTCATAGAGCTAAAATTCTGAAGGGGCATAAGGAGAGTTAAATGATAAAATAAATACAAGAGTATGTTACATAGCTAAAGAGAATGTTATGTAGAATTTGTCAGTGTTGATGTAGTCATCGTATTAATAATATTAATTGATGCATATATTTTTGAGTTGATATACATGGTTTTTCTTAAATAATCCTTTTCTGCTACATTTAGGTTGTTAAAAATTTCGGTGGCCCAGATGGTAAAGAATCTGCCTTCAGTGTGGGAGATGTGGGTTTGATTCCTGGGTCAGGAAGACCCCTTGGAGAAGGGAATGGCTGCCCAGTGCAGTATTCTTGCCTGGAGAATTTCATGGACAGAGGAGCTTGGCAGGCTGCAGTCCATGGGGTCTCAAAGAGTTAGATGCAACTGAGCAACTAACAGACTAACACTTTCACACTTTCATAGTCACAAATATTCAAAAAAACATTCATTCAGGGACTGTTCCAACCAGTTATAAAGACAGAGTACCTGGGCAGTTGATAATATCATGAAATGTAGAAGAATTGTTACTGGTTGCATTTTAAATTTTAAGTGAAGCTCATATGACCATAGCTGTTTCTATTAACTTCTTAGTGTTGTGTTATTTTGTAGAGATGACCAATATCATGATCATAACCTTTTACCAATAGTTTTTCCAATAATTATTTTTAAATTAATTTTAAGGACCTCAAGAAAAATACAGAATGAAAGATAATTGGGTTAATTTTCCCTATTAGACCAATTAATTACATTTTGAGGTACCTCTGAGAAATTTTTTCTCCTCGTTGGGACCCTCACCAGTCAGTGGGTTGATACAGACCTAATTTCTGTTAATGAAAACTCATTGACCTAAACACAGGACCTGTCTTGTGGTAGTTGAAAATTCACTTGGTAAACCGAGAAGAATAATTTGTGTTTTTTTTGGCTGCATTATGCAGCTTGTAGGATCTTAGTTCCGTGACCAGAGATCAAACCCCTTGCATTGGAAGCCGAGAGTCTTAACCACTCCATTGCCAGGGAAGTCCTGGAATGCATCCTAAATTTATTGATAGTTCTGTTGATATTGTTGAATTTAATTGTCCTTTTCAGAATGTATTTAATTGTCCTTTGCAGAATGTTAGAAGAATTCTGTTTTTTACTCTGTTTCTTCCTTGTTTTTTCTTTCATTCTGATACTGTTAGCTGGTTAAATTGCTTCTCATTTTTGCTGACTAGTGGTTGGTGTTGACTGATATTGACGAGTACATTTTGACTTCTTAGAGTTGGCACTAATTTGGAAACACATGTACAGTCATGCAAAAGACAGTATGTTGAAAATTAAAATAAGCTCTAGGATTGGAGCCAGTGAATAATAGATGAAGAAAACATCCTCCAACAGTTGAGGGGTTGCATTCCTTCTCCACTTCTTCCACTTAATAAATGAAATGCAAAGCCCTAAGGCATTTGGCCTCTAGTAGAGGAAGTGAAGAGGTTTTGAATTGTTATAGTAAACTGGTGATGTAGGTGGAGTAATGTGAATCTGGCAGAATATCTGAGCTTTGCTTTTACTTCATTAAGAAAAAACCCTGTCATTATGTTTTATAGATTATAATAATGAAGATGAGTTTGGAAGAAAGTTGAGGTTCCTCTTGCAACAGCTTCCACCTGTTAATTACAGTTTGTTAAAGTTCCTGTGTAGATTTTTAGCCAATGTAGCATCACACCATGAAGAAATCTGGTCAGCAAACTCTTTGGCTGCTGTCTTTGGTCCAGATGTCTTCCAGTAAGTTTTTCACAAATTTTTGTTTGATTAAAAAACATATTTGTGAAATAGAATCATTATACTGTCTCCCAAGGGTCATAGGTTGCTTGATGAACCATTATTTTTTATAGTAGAGCTGTTTAATCCTCCCAGCATTTCTGTGAACAAGGTACAAATTAGGTTGGCTTTACAGATGGGAAAACCGAGGCACAGAATGGTGTCATGAATCACTCAGGTCTATAAAGTGGCTCAGTTTCTTCAGACTTTATCTGTGATGGATTTAAGGACTCTCAATTCAATTTGGACTTTTCATTTAGTATTTACACAGATGTGGAAGATCTGAAAGAACAAGAAATAGTAAGCAGGATAATGGCTGGACTTCTGGAAAATTACTATGAGTTTTTTGAGAATGAAGAGGAAGATTTTTCATCTAATGATTTGAGTTCAATTACTGAACAGGTGAGAATATTTTAAATATTCTACTTGGAGGGAGGTTTTTTTCATTTGCGAAAGAATATGCTCTTAAAGGCTTGGCCCAAACTTAGGTGGAATTTTTAAGTACTAAACTGGACATAATTTTCTTGGTTATTATACATTATCATAGGTGATATTTCTATGTAGTATATGAATGTGATTTTTTTTCTGAACAACTTCTTGTCAATTTGGGATATGGAAAAGGAATCGAAACCAGAGATACGCTAGAGCTTTTGTGGATTTTCTTGTGTTTTTCTTTTGTTAAATTAAGCATTGTTTATTTTGTAAGAGTAGTGTGTTTTTGTTTTTGCAAAGAAATTGCTAGCATAGAGGAATGTAGGCAAAGGTTGAGAATTAGAAGGTAGAGGGAAAGGTGGTATATAAAGTTGACACAAACTTTTAAAAATGTTTATTTGATTGAAGTAGCAAGTCAGTGCAGCAATGTAACCATTATCATATTAATTCCCATTAGGGAAGCATCAGGAGAGTAATAGTTTAGGTTGTAGATGTTTTAAATTTTGTGGCTCTTGAATATTAAAACCCATTTCTCAACAGTATATTTTGTTGTTACCATTATGCCTTAATGGTTGAGACTACAAAAGGGTCCTCATTCATTTTTTCTTTGTGAAGTGAGAATATTGATTCTGAGTAATTGTTATTGACTATAAAGCCACATTAATCCAGACTTCTCAGGTTTAGAATTCATGCTTTAGGTTTGTCTGGAATTCTTTCTTGTGTACTTAAGTGAAATGATTTGTCAAGCAAACTTTTATATTAAAACCTATTTATATTTTGAGTTATTTATGTTTTGAGTGTGGGTAGGGCTGCTACCTTTTTAAAAATAACTAATAATTCACCTGGTTAAAAATAAATAAGGTAAAATATATAGTAAAATGTCCTATTTTTACCTTTGCCCATCCTCTCCCTCTCAGTGGTTTTTTAATGTGTTTTTCCAGAATTTCTTTATGCAAATGTAAGTAAATATTCCTTCTTAGTATTTTTAATATTTTTAATTTAATATTTTATTTTTTATGGAAAGTAGCATACTTTACATACTATTCTACACGTTGTTCTTTTTTAATCATTTGACAATGTATCTTGGAGATCTTTTATTGAAATGTAAAGAACATAGTCTTTTTTTTTTAATATCTGTGTAAGTTCTCTGTTGTATGAATGTAGCATATGATTTATCTGATTCATAGTATCTGTATCCACTTGAAATGGTGATAGCACATCCTGGTTTTCTCAGAGGCATCGTAGTTTATATTTGCTTTCTAATGTAATTTTTAGAAATAATAAAAATTACAATAAAAGAATATAATAAAATGATAAATTATTGTTATTTTAGTAGCTTCCCTTTTCACTTTCAAATGTATCCAAGTTTAGATGATAAATTATATAGTTATGCTATTTATTGATGGACAGTGGATTACTTCCCTTCATTTGTTCTTAAACTATAAAGCAGCATCTCTTGAATGTTTATCATACAGATTTTCATTCATTCTTATAGGTGTTGGCTTTGATTATGTGAGTTAGGAGTTTTATATCCTAGGTAGCCCAGCTTTTATTTAAAAGGGTTTCTATACTGTTGTGAACTTTTATAGATAAGTCTTTTCAATAATTGTGAATTATACTTTCCTTAGGTTTGTGTTAGTTTCGGATGTATAACATAGTGATTCAGTTATACATATTACACATTCAGTTATGTAGCTATCCTTTTTCAGGTTCTTTTCTCTCATAAATCATTACGAAGTATTGAGTATAGTTTCCTGTGCTATATAGTAGTGGTACACAATTATCCCAAACTCCTAATGTATCTGCCCCACCACCACCTTTGGAAGTTTGTTTTCTATGTCTATGGATCTATTTTATAAATATCTATTTTTTTTAAGATTCCACATATAAGTGATATCACATGATATTTGTCTTTCTCTTTCTGGCTTACTTCCCTTAGTATGATCTTTTAAGTCCATCCATATTACTGCAAATGGTATTATTTCATTCTTTTTTATTGCTGAGTAATATTCCATTGTGTGTGTATATGTATCAGTCACGTGTGTATATATGTATCAATCGTATCTTCTTTATCCATTCATCTGTCAGTGAACATTTAGATTGCTTCCATATTTTGGCTGTTGTAAATAGTGCTGCTGGGAATACTGGGGTGCGTGTATTTTTTCAAATTAGAATTTTTGTCTTTTTCAGATACATGCCCAAGAATGGGACTGCTGGATCACATGCGACTCTATTGTTAGTTTTGTAAGGAACCTCCATACTGTTTTCCATAGTGGCTGCCCCAATTTACATTCCCACCAAGAGTGTAGGAGGGTTGCTTTTTCTCCATACCCTCTCCAGCATTTATTTTTTGTAGACTTTTTGATGGTGACCATTCTGACTGGAGTGAGGTTAATACCTCCTTGTGGTTTTGATTTGCATTTCTCTAATAATTAGTGATTTTGAACAGTTTTTCATGTGCCTTTTGGCCATCATATGTCCTCTCTGGAGAGATGTCTGTTTAGATCTTCTGCCCATTGGTTTTTTTTTTTAATTGTACTGTGTGGGCTGTTTGTATATTTTGGAAATTAATCCCTTGTGAGTTGCATTGGTTGTAAGTATTTTTCCCCCCATTCTGTAGGTTGTCTTTTTGTTTTGTTTATGGTAAGTTTAATTAGGTCTCATTTATTTTTGTTTTTACTCTCAGAAATGAAGCCAAAAAGATATTGTTACAATATGTGTCAGAGAGTGTCTGCCTATGCTTTCCTCTAAGAGTTTTATAGTATCCAGTCTTATATTTAGGTCTTTAATCCATTTTGAGTTTATTTTTGTGTGTGGTGTTAGAAAATGTTCTAATTTCATTCTTTTACATGTAGCTGTCTGATTTTCTCAACACCACTTATTGGAGAATTTGCCATTTCTCCATTGTTTAGTCTTGTCTTCTTGGTCATTGATTAGTTAGCTGTAGGTCGGTTCCTTAAATTATTAATATTTTCTTCATGTAACCATTTTTACCATTGTCTGACTTTCCTTCCCTCTTCTTCTTCCTTCCTTTCCTTTCTTACTCTCCTCTCTCTTTTCCAGTATCAGAAACTGTTAAGAAAACAGTAAAAGATGTCAAATTATAATTTACCATGTATAAACTAAGGATGAATACATATGTTTACACACACATATATATGTATATATGTTATATATGTATTTGTGAGATAAATCAAGTCAGTAGAATTTGTAGCCTGAAACAGTGCTCCATGGAACTTTTGGCATATTTTTTTGAAGGTTTCCAACTATACAGTATGTGACTTAAGAAACTTAATTAAAATAAAGAACTAACACAGCTGTTCAAAATTATTTTTGCTGAAAAGAAAATGACAAGAAGAGGACAAATGAATATATGTGCCTTAAATGTTTAATGCTTTTTGATATCCATATGAACTCATCTTTGGGGGATTCGGTGTGCCACCTTTCTTTTCATTTTAGTTCAGCAGTTAATTTTTTAAAATAAAGTTAATGGCTGCTGAAAATGAAACAACATACATATATTTGTGTTACTCATTTTCTGCTTTTCTGAGATGATTTGATTTATAAGAAACTGATGATACCAATTTGATTTAAAGTTTATATCTTGACTCTTCTAAAGTCTGCAGGGTATATCTTGATTATGTTTTACATTGTGGTATAATTCTCTGATATTTCTATTATCCTACAGCTTTCTTACGTAAACTGAAATATATTCATAGCTCACATATATTGCATTTATATTTCTATATTTTTTTAAGCACTGTAAAAACTGACTCAAAATATATTGTGTTTTATGTTAAATAGTTGTGGTCAGTTAACACCTGGAAATAATGTTGAATTCTGCAGATTTGACTGTGAATAGAAAAAAGGATATTAGCATATTGAACAGAATATGCTCAGTAAACAGGGTAGCGTAGTGAGTCCTGAGAGACAACAAGGTATATCACTTATCTTGGCTCATGTTGCTAATCACCAGAATCTATTGTCTTGTCTATTTTTCTCACAGTTTGAATTATAACTGGATTTCAATAGTACAGATTTCTGAAGTTTCTTTTTTAAGGTAGATTTCATATTTTTCATATTTGACTTGTGAAGCTGAATTGAACAGATCTGAGTGAAAGTAAAATCTCCTCAAACTCAGCACCGTTTGGTTGCATTTTAAAGTTGTTATAACTTAAATGCTGCTAATTTGTTATCCACATACATAAAGAGGTGCGCAGACCTGGCCTGTCCTGGCAGTGCATTGATTTTCCCCCTGATTTTGATATATGAGGAAAGCAAAGCTTATTTAGCACTCTCTACTTTTACAGTTTCATCCCATTAATGCAAATATTTGGCCATTAGGTCTTTTTCAAGGTAGTAGATTTTTTTTTTTTTTTTAAATAGTATGAGAGGTCTCATCTGATCGGAGATGTTGAATAAGGAGTGTTTGAGTAATGACCCAGAGTCAGAGAACAGATTCTGTGTATGGGATCCTTAAATGATTGCAAATCCAGTAGAGTGGTTTGAAGATGTAGGTGATAATTATGTTTCTTTATACATTTGAGAAGGCAGGTAGCAGCGTTCTCCACAAGCTGGAGTCTGGAGAGCAGGCATTTCACGAGGTCCTAGAGAAGGGAATTACAGCAGTCAAAGAAGGAAGAGATGTAAGTATGGCTGAGGGTTTTCCATAAGTGAAGTTGAGTCAGGTGCCTGTATAGGGTAGGTTCAGAATAACTTATGAACAGAATAGAGTATTGATAAGCAGAAGGTCAAATTGATAAGAGGATCAAGAAGAACTTTTGAAGCTAAGTTATGGGGTGATGGAGCATTTTAATCTAATTTTTACTCTTACGCAAACCAATTTAATGAATTTTTACTGCAAGAAATTACACTAGAAGGCCTGGGGTGAGGGGTGGGGGAATGAGAAGAAAAACCCATAGGCAATAGATTGTGTTCATGCCCTGTCTTAGTTGATGGTTACTGGTGAAAATGTTAGGAAATACCTATTAATTTACATAAAGCTTATTGAATCAAATATATATTTATTATAATTCAGTGTGAAGTTTTAATGGAAAGAGCTATTGACTGTAGACAAACTGATTTCTAAAATCGGTGATGTAACATTAAAATTGTAGTACTTCTGAACCAAAAATGTGTGTACTGAATAGTTATCTATCCTCAGTTTAAATAGTCACCTTACTTTTTTTTTTGCAGCCTTCTACTCTTTTACTCAAACCTGAGAACAGTATTTTCTTGCCAGTTTTTTTCTTCCCTGGATTATCAAGTAGATATTAATTAAATACATTCTTGATTTTAAGTAATTTATTAAATACATGGATAAAGAAAGAGAGTAACTTTCCATTTCATCCAGTTTAAAAACTGACCTGTCATTTGAAATTTTCACCTTTCTGTATAAATCTAACTTCTCAGTTAACCATTTGTGTGTGTGTGTTAGTCGCTCAGTCGTGTCCGACTCTTTGCGACCCCATGGACTGTAGCCCACTAGGCTCCTTTGTCCAAGGGATTCTCCAGGCAAGAATACTGGAGTGGGTTGCCATGCCCTTTTCCAATAACCATTTAGGCCAACGATTTTCAGTACTTGTTGATTAGGAGTTGGTAGAGTATCAAAGTATAATTACTTTCTGAATTAAGTTTTCGTTTCTGAGAGTCTTGTAGCAATTGTATTTGCCTGTCAGGAAAAACACCAGTATTACATGTAGCAGTGAACTTATTCTAGGTATTGTCAGCCCATTTGGCTAGAGTGGACAGAACTATTTATGTTTACTGTTTAACGTTTTTAATGACTAGTATTAATTTATAAAAAATGGTATGACTTTATGGCTAGTTTCTTCTGTGGGATAGCTTAATAAATGTTTTTCATTTGAAAATATTTTGTTGGTTTTCCTTCTCAGATATTTGTTTCTTTTTAATTAGAATGATTATTTACTTATATAGCCAATTTGATGATAGAAAATGTTTTATAGCCCCTGCCAGAAAGAGAATTATAACCTTGACTTGTGCTTCATGGTAAAAATAGTGAATTCTTCCTTGTTGTAAGGTCCAGTTTCTACATGAAGAGTTGAGTCTGAACCATTTAGAAGTTAGCCGTCATTTTCTAAAACATAGTTAAGACCTTAAGGAAAAATTTCTGTGCCCTTTTTTCCCACACTTATTCTGTATTAAAATCACTTGTACAGTGCACTTGGAAATTGGAGAGGTCAATTGAAGTCTTTGTTGTAGCTCTTAGATTTACAAATCTGGTTGGTTAGGAAATGAAGCTTTTTAAATAAATGTTAATTAACTATAGTGTGCATGCTTTTTCATAGTTTGCAGTCTTATTTATATTCCTAGTGATATACTAATATAATCATTACCTTCTGCTTTAAAATATTATGTTTGGTTTGAAATTTTACTCTAATGTGGAGAAGTTGGCAGATACTTTGTAAGGGAAATTGGTCTTAGGAAATGAAGCTGAAAATGAGTTGTGTTTAAATTTTTCTTAGAATAGTATGTTTTAGATATCAGTTAACAGTTTCATTAAATTTTAATTCTCAGTTTCCTCTTATTTATATAGGTTAATGAACTTTCTGAGGAAGAAGAAGATGAAAAGCTGGAACATATAGAAGAACTTCCAGAAGAGGGTGCAGGAAAATCAGATGACATGCCAGAGGTGGTACAATTAAGGATGACTAAAAACATCCTGGAACCAAATAGTGTTACAGCATCAACAAGGTAGTGTTTCATTTGAAAGGACTAGTTTTTGAGCACTTCATTCTGGTTGTAAACTCACTCAAGCACTAAATTACACAGATTATAACGATATATGAAAGATTAGTTTGTATATGAAAAAAAACAATAAGAATGTTTTAAAGAAATAAACTGGTTAAGGAGTTTTCAGCTATTAATACCTTCTAAAAAATAACCTCTTATGTATATTTTCTCTTAAAGTTTATTTGTTTTTGTATTATTAGTGTATTAGTTGGGTTGGGTAAAATTTAGAACCTTTGAAAATAGAATTGCTAGAGAAACATATAGTGGTTGAGTTGACTATATTTCCAGCTCCTAGGCAGTAGATTGAACTAGGCTTTGAGGAGAGGACTCTGTGATTCTTTAAGATGGTGCTTTCCAATCCTTTCATGTATAAAGTGCTATTAAAGATGGTAGGCTGGAGGCACTATCGTAGCACATAGGTAGGATCATCGGACACAATGTTTAGGAAGCATTAGAGAATTCAAGAATGCCCCATACATAGCTCTAAGTTTGCTAAATTCCATCCTAGTTCTCTGTAAAGCTCCATGGTTTTCTAATTAGGGGGATGGTTACTTGTTTAGGCCTCTAGATATTTTTCATTAAATTTGTGCTCAATAAAATAGTGATTTAAAAAGGAGAGAAAATAATAATTTGATTAAACAAATATTTAATTATTAATTCAATTAAGTAGTAATTTAAGAGACAACAAAATATCATTTAAAAATAACTAGTAATTTAATGAAAGAACTATTCAGTGTCATCTAGAAAAATTATAAAGTAGTTTAAAGTGTATACTTCTAAGCTTCTGTTTAGTTGCTAGGTCATGTTTGACTCTTGTGATCCCGTAGACTGTAGCCTGTCAGGCTTCTCTGTCCATGATATTTCCCAGGCAAGAATACTGGAGCAAGTTGCCATTTCCTTCTCTAGGGGATCTTCCCAACCCAGGGATAGAGTCCACGTCTCCTGTATTACAGGGAGATTCTTTACCACTGAGCCACCAGGGAAGCCCATACTTCTAAATACTGCTATTAAATGTCTCTTTGGGACTCTATATTTTTATATTAGTTATAGTTTCTTCAGACATGAAGATAATTTTGGCATATTAACATGTTTATTCACCTTTTTGGTGGTGGTTTAGTTACTAAGTCGTGTCCAACTCTTAAGACCTCATGAACTCTATGTAGCCCGTCAAGCTCATCTGTCCTTGGAATTTGGAATTTCTCAGGCAAGAATACTGGAGTAGGTTGCCATTTTCTCCTCCAGTTCACCTTTTTGCCCCTGGTATTTTTTGTTTGTACTTTTCTGCTTACATGATATTCTTAATTCTATGTTTGATATATATGAAAATACTTATAAGCTATATGTTATTTAGCTATGTCTTAATTATGTATTTAATTCTTTTTTCTTATTCCAGCTTACTCTACAGCTTTTGTTCTTAGGTCCTTTTCTCCTTCTTTTGACTTTTTCCAAATAAATTTGGAAAATTCATTAGGCTCAAAGAGAAAAATTTTCTGTGACTTTTGATAAGTATTTCCAGACTGCTTAAAATACTTGTCTCAGTTTTCATTACCATTAGCAATATTTTCTTGAGCACCTGAAAACAATAGATTTAAACTGGTGTTCTTTATTTCCTTAGAGTTATGCTCACCAATAATGTAACCACTAGCTACATGTGGCTATTTAAATTTAAACTTAATTAAATGAAATTTAAAAAATTTCCACAGTTGTGCTAGTCACATTTCAAGTGCTCAGTAGCCATATGTGATGACTGGCTACCATAATGGACAGTGCAGATATAGAGCAGTTCTGTCACTGTAAAAATTTCTTCTGGATAGTGCTCATTTAGAAAGGTAAATTCGTTAGGCACATTATTTGTTTACCAGCAAGGTTAAATATTGTTTGAAATGCATGCTGCTAATAGTTTCTTTTTTTGGATCATCTGTCTAGCTTTGTAGAGGATCCTCCTTCCCTCCAACACAGCCACTTTTAGATGGAGTCATTGGAGATTTGAGGGTAGTCAGGATTCCTTAATTGCAAGTCATAAAACAGATCTTGGCTAATGGAAAGAAAAAAGATAATTTATTAGAAGAATGCTGGATAGGTGCCAGATTTGAAAGGAGAAGCAGAGAGAAGAACATGAGAGCTCTAGAGAATTTAGTATGAAAGGGTCATGGAAGAATCTCTTCAGTGTGTGGGTGTTGCTGTGGGAGTTCAAACTGCTTCCTTCCACCTATCATTCTGCTCAAGATCAGATTGCTGTCGGGTAGCAGGGGAGAGGATCTGGCATAAATTGGATCATGTGTCCATTCCCCAACCAGGGTAGAGGTGAGTTGTTGTAATTTATGCATGTATCAAGAACATTGGTTGGAGGGAAGAACTAGTTTGCCACAGAAAAATGGGGCTAATACCAAAAGAAAGGGGTAGGGGTATCAGGCAACACAAATGGATGTGTCTGTCACAGTGGTCTTCTAGATTTAGTGCTGATCCCTATAAATTTCAGTTAGTATTTATACATTAATATTTTAGTTTTGGCTGATTGAGAGCATAAAGGCAAAGAATACATTCACCTTAAAATTTTTTTTTTTAAATTTTGTGTTGGGGTATAGCCGATTAACAATATTGTGATAGTTACAGGTGAACAGCGAAGGGACACAGCCATACATATACAAAAATACATTCACCTTTGATGAAAGAAAGGTAGGCAAGATATATCCTAGAATGCGCAGGACCTAGAAAATAGGGAGCTCTTAATAAATTCATTTTAGGGAATTAATGGATACTGTGTTGCATGAAACTAGTGATTGAACTTTTGCTAACTAAATGTCTTGTGTCTTTTTTTTCTTAAGATTTTTGTATTTTGACTTTGCTGGGTCTCTGTTGCTGCAGATGGGCTTTCTCTAGTTGTGAGTAGGGGCTACTCTTTACTGCGATGTGTAGTCTTCTCATTGCAGTGGCTTCTCTTATGCAGGGCACGGACTCTAGGCATGTGGGCTCAGTAGTTGAGGTCCGTGGGCTCAGTAGTAGTGGTTTGAGGGCTCTAGAGCACTGGCTCAGTAGTTGTGGCCCATGGGCTTAGTTGCTCCATGGCATTTGAGATCTTCCTGGACCAGGCATCAAACCCGTGTCCCCCGCATTGACAGACGGATTCTTAACCAGTAGACCACCAGTGAAGCCCATTAAAGTTTTGTCTCTTTGAGTTTTCCTCTGAGGTAGCTTACACATATTTTATGGAAGTATTAGATAGCCTACTTTGTATTTCTGTGGGAAGATATGTTAGAAACCTCAGGGGAATAAACATTAAGTGACAGTTGAGCAACTGTTAAACATTTTGGTCTCAGATGTTATACTGTTACAAATCATTAAGGACTCCAAAGCCTTTTGTTAATGTTGATTTTATACCTTTGGATAGTTACCATATTATAAATTAAAATAACATAAACTGCTGAGTGTGTTCTTTATTGAGTTGTACTTTGAAAGATGCTTAGTATTGTAGCTGAAATACAGCTGTTTATGATCTAACAGGTTTTGTTGTTGTTGTTGATAGATTTCTCCTCCTTTGTTAGTTTTAAGTCATTGATTCTCAGACTTTTTAGTTTAGTTTGTGGACCACAAATACTTGTTACTGTGGGTGATAGCTATTGGCATTTACTCTTTTGGGAACCAAAACTGAGAAATTTCTTAAAGTAGTAATGAACTCGTTACATGTTAATGTAAAAATTTTTAATCAAAAGTAGCTTTTTTAGAATCTTCCAAGAATCTTTAGTGAGAAATTTTTTTAGTGGCATAGTTTACATTTTTACAAATCTTTTTCATGTCTAAGTTGATAGACGGTAGCTAGATTCTCACATTTTCTTTGGTATTTAATTTGTTGCCATCTGTTATTTTGGTTGAAGTATGTGAAGAAAATCTAGCATTATATAAGTAGGTAGCTGGGAAAAGGTAGAGAATTTTTATAGTCTTTTTGGATAATTGTGGATATTCTTTGACAGTACACCAAAACTCAATAAGTTATAGTTTATTAAAGGTTATTTGTAATGTGGAACCCAAAAGCATATCTGAATTTTTCATACTCTGATCCATTGGTCTCTCTTGTACTTTGAGAGAATCTTTTAGCCATGCTTGATTTTGTAATATGGTATATTGATATTTTGAAAAATACTGCCTTACTGAGTCATTCAGAGCTTCCAAACAGTGATATATATTTGTTGTATTATATCAAAATATATATCCTTTAATATCACCACTAATTACATCAAAAGTATCTTTAAGTATTAGTATGCTATTAAGCCTCTGGTGGAGGATGCAGATTTTCCAGAATTCTAATTTTTGCTGGAAAACCCAAATTAGTTCTGTTAGTCTTGCTCATTTTTGAGAAAATTTCTACCAGATATTCAAGTTGGAATGACTATAATCTGTCAGTCTATCTTTCAAGTAAAAATGAATGTTCCATGCTAAAAGTTAAGCTCTCAACTCAAACAAGACAAGCATCGTTCTGAGCTGTGCAGCAGAATTTGCTTAGTGTGTACTTCCTATTTGTCATACCACATATTAAAAAGAAGTATATTCAAGGGCTGAGATAATTTAATAATATGTATTACTTCTTCATCAAGGACTTGCTCCTTTTAAGAAAAGATTGCAACTGAGTAGTGATGAGGAATGCACTGGGCATGGTTTGTTTGCTATCACTTGCCTGAACTTATGCTAAGACCCAAAGCAGTGTTTTTCTACCATTGATTTTGCATCATCATGCAAATATCAGCCCAGTGAAATGTTATGAAAAAACAGTTTCGATCTTTAGTTCACAGACCACTGTTACAGAACCAGTTTAAATATTATCTACTACTTGGTTTAAATATTTGTGTATGGGTTGTACTGAGTGACTTATTTATGCATCTGTTATTTCTATACATTGTTTGCCATTAGTCATATTTTGTTAAGATTGAGCCAAGTACAAAGTGGAAAAAATGGTGGGATTCAGGGTATGGGTAACGTAGGTTACACAAAAAGCAGAAGTTTTGGTTACTTCTGAGGCTCAGTCTTACTCATGAAGCACAAAGAAATCCCAAGCTTGTTTCTAAAGTGTGTTGTATCTGTAGATGAAAAATGATTGCTTTATATTCACATGTTTATGTACTACTTGGCTTTATTTAGATACACAAATGTTAAAGGAATCTTAACCTTTTAATAGAGAGAAAATAGAGAGTTCTTTATTTTCACTGTGCTTTTCACAGTCTATTTCCTAGACTGTATTGAAAAGGTTTATTTTGGCTTGAGGTTAGTTAACTTTTAATTTATATTGCTTCTAGAATTACAAATCAAAAACCCAGCTAATTGGCATTATTATAAAGTTCATTTAAAATTGTACTTTTAATGCCTTGCTAAAACTTGGAATTTATAAAGAATAAAAAGTTTGATGCTCTTTTTCATGTGTTGTTGCTGCTAGGGCTTCATTTTTGTGAGCTCATTAGTTTATGATGGTTTGATTTTAGGTGTAATGCAGGAAAGAAGATGCAGTGGTTAAGGAAGAATTCCAAGTTGAGGAATTTGAGACTGGTTTGCACTTAATTCTGTGGATACCTTATATGTTGAAATCCCATGGCAGAGGAGCCTGGCAGGTTACAGTACATAGGGTCGCAAAAGTCGAACACAACTTAGCAACTAACACTTTTCTATTGTTGAAGAAATGTCCCTTCAGCTGATTATAGGTGCACAAGAAATGTAGTAGTTACTTTTTCCTTTAAGCCCAGTAAATAAGCAATTTGCAGAATATTTCAATTGGTAATCATTTCACCACATTTTTGCTAGCTAGGTTCCACTTAAAAGCGAAAAGAGGAAGAAAATGTACTTGGGTGGGAGTATCAGAAATGTTGGGTGGAAAAAAGTAAAATTTATGCTTTGGGTCAATAAGATAAATTATTAAAACATTTTTTGAAGTTCCAGAGCATAATAAGAACCAGACAGGTTCTCTTCCTCCTCCCTGAAAATGATATATTTGGTATTTTAAAGACTTGTGGTTGTTATAACTTACTAACTTTCTAATAGTGAGGAATCTTTTCAATTTTAGGTATAGGGTATTCCCAAATTGATGGGGAAAGTGAAGAAATGGATTTTGCTTTTGACTGGAAAGGAATATGTGGCTTTTGTTTTGTTTCATATATTTACTTTCCAAAACTATAGTTTTTGAAATAGTCATTTAGGGGGGCTCTGGCATAAATTATCTGGAAATCATCCTAATTTTAGATTGTGAAAATTAACCATTAATGCCTTTCTGATTTGGATAATGAGTAGTAATAGTTCTCTATCATTCATCTGTTTTGGCAATGTCATATTTGTACATAATTTATAGCTCTTGATATAGTAGTGATTAATGAAAACAAAAAGACTTTTCCCCCTGCTTTATAGTAGGTTATGCTTAAATATTTTTATAGAATAAGCCAGATTCAGAATTTTGTCCCCCTTTCCCTACCTCCCACCGAGTTGCATAGTACTTGGGAAAAAATTTGTGGACTGTTGATTGGGTCCTTGTCAGTAGTGACCTCATGTTGCAGCCTGCTTCCGTTTAGACTGCAGCTCTGATTGCTCAGCAATTTTTGTAAGCCCATCACCATCGTTTATGGTATTTGAAGTCGCTTTACTTGATGTTTTTGTTAGGAGATGCCACAGTGTTCAGAATGGCTTGCAAGGCTCTGTTACACAGGTAAAGTGATCTTTTATCAGATTTAATTGAAACAGAGCTTCAATACTTTTATTGAAGTATTATTTGTAATATTAAATATTTACAGTTGGGAAATGAAAATAGTAGTAGTTCCCTATGATAATTGTATTTGATTATAAAAATTAATAATTGGAATAAATGGCTGCAAGATTGATTTTATATTCTCAAGAAGGTTCTGCATTTCTAGGCAGATTTTAAAATATAGTTCACAGCAGAAGGGAGAAAAAGGTCAGAGAATCACTACAGTCTTCAGCGTTACACTTAGTTGTAGCCTGAAATAACATGTGACCCTTGTGATTTATTGTTTGTCCTTTTTGTCTGATATTCCTTGTCTGGTGGTTTAGTGAAAAGAGATTTTTAAGTGGTCTTTATGGCATCTGTCTATAGTACCTGAGTAACTTGACCTTGAATTTGTCAGCATTTATTCTTTGTATATCTTTATTAATCAGAATTCACCTACTTAACATTATTTTGCTTCTGCTGCAGATGCATAGCCATATTGATAAATCTTTTTTTTTTTAAGCCATAGGTTTGTATTAGCTTTGGTTTGTACATAAGTGTTTTATTCCCCACAGAATGTGGCAAAAATATGAAAATAAAGAATAATTAAATTCTTCAAAATATGAAAACTAAGTCTTTTGCCCTTCAGGAATTTTGAGAACAGTTTTACAGTCAACTTTGTAGCCTCAATCTGACTCATTCAGTACAAAATCTATGTATTTGATTTGTTTACTGTAGCTTTTTGGCATAGGGAGAAGATTCCTATTGAAAATACCTATTTATTTGATTGTTCTAGCCTGTTCTTCAGGGCCAAAAAATCTTTACTTTCATTCTAATAATCTGGCTTGCTGATGAATATTTTTACATATATTTTAATTCCAATAGCATTTTTAAAAAGGATAGGAAACTGAAAGATCAGATCCTCTGACTACCCTCCAAATTTAAGACCATTAGAACTTTTCTTCTGTTTGACTTCTTTGGATAGGTAGAAAATACGATTAAAGTTTAATCTTTTGGGAGCCTAGATAGCTCTTGGCCAGTGTTTCTCATATTTATTAGTATGGATAAGAATCATCACTGATGCTTCTTAAAAATGTGAACTCTGAGATCCTACCTCAGGTTTGGAGAGGAAGTGAGGACTCTCCTTTCTTAAAGCTTTCTTTTTTTTTTTTTAACTGAGAAAGAAATCAAACTTACAGAAATGGGTGTAAAACAAATGTATATGTAAAAAGCAAGTATTCAAATATTCTAGAGTTGGAAAAAAACACTGAAAGCACCCCAATAGCTCTCACAATCCTGATCGCCTTACTTTTATGGCAGTCACTTTTTTATATATTTTGGAGCTTCACGAAAATTATGTCTTGCTATATATGTTTTCTCGATTCAGCCTCTTCACTGAACATTTTATGAGAGATTTCTCTATGTGGTCACATGTCACTGTGGTTTATTCATTTCCTTACTGTAAAGTATTCTATTATATGATTACACCACAGTGATTCAATTTACTGTTGCTGGGCAATTAGATTATTTTTATTTTTGACAATTGTGAGTAACATGCTATGTACATTGTTGTACACGTCTTCTGGTACTCACATGCATGCACATTCAGTGTCTCTAAATTTGAGTAACTATTGCTGAATTGTTTTTCATGGTGCTTCTCCAGTTCACATTCTCATTAACAGTGTGTGAACATTCCCATTTCTTCACATTGAGTATTTCATTGTCATTTTAATAAGATTAATCCCCTTTTCATATTTGTGAGGTGCCTGGTCACGACTGTTTCCTGTTTTTTATTGGTTTTTCTTTCTTACTGAAAAAGGAGCCCTTTTTAGGAGCCCTTAAAAAATAAGTGTTGTGTTTTTCTCATTGTGTTATACCTTTTCCTTCTCATATTGTGCCTTCTGATGAATAATTCCCAATTACAATTGTAGATAAAAAATTCTGGCAGAATTCTGTTCTTTATTTTATGGCTAAGTAGGATTCCATTATATATATGTGTGTGTATGTATGTATACACGTACCACATCTTCTTTATCCATTCTTTTCCCTTTGTAGTGAATGCTTTCTGTGCCCTGTTTAAGAAGTCTCTTCCTAGCTATATACTCCTGTCTTGTAGAAGTTGTATCTGTCACCTTCCTTGTTTAGGTCTGAAATCTTCCTGGGATTGATTTGTCTGCAGTGTGTGACAGACGCCACGTCACCTTTGTCATTCTAGACACCAAATTGTTGCAGTACTCATTTCTGAAAAGTGTGTTTTCCCTGCTTTCTGTAGTGGCACCTTTGTTCTAAATCAGGCATGGGTCTGTTTCTATTCCATATGTCTGTTCTTGTGCCAGTACTGTACTATCTTATTTACTTTGGTTTTGTGGTTATTTGAAGTCTAGAATAGGGTCCAAATCTCCAATAAAATAACATTGTCACTTCAGGAGAGTCTGATATAAGAGGTCCATGGATTATCTCCCTGTTTAAGGGGTAGTAAGAAAGCTTCCATATTCTAGTTTAATCTTTTATTAGTGTATGTGTATAATTATAAATAATTATAATTATAAAAGCATTTATTAAATATAAGCATTTTGATACATGATTGTACACATAATTTATGTACTTTCTCATGTTTCCAAATTTTATGAACATTAGTAGTTTAAACATGATACATTGACTTTGTATAGCCTATTCCATTTTATATATTTATTTGCTGATATTTCTTAAAAATGCAAATATAGTAAAATTTTAAAAAGTTTTTTTACTGACATATAGTTGATTTATAATATGGTGTTTCAAGTGTACAGCAAAGTGATTCAGTTATATGTATATATATTTTTGTCCAGATTTTTTCCTGGTTATTACAAGATATTGAATATAGTTCTCTCTGTTATACAGTAAATCCTTGTTGTCTGTTTTATATGTAGGGTTGTATATCTGTTAATCCCATACTCCTAATTTATCCCTCCGTTCTCCCCCTCTCCCCTTTCATAACCATAAGTTTGTGTTCTGTCTGTGAGTCTGTTTTTATTTTATATATATATTCTTTTGTGTTATATTTTATATTCCACATATAAATGTTATCATAATAATATTTGTCTTTGTCAGTATGACTTATTTCACTTAGCATAATGCCCTCCTAATCTATCCATGTGCTGCAAATGACAAAATTCTGTTCTTTTTTTATGGCTAAGTAGGATTCCATTATATATATGTGTGTATGTATGTATACATGTATCTTTAGCCATTCTTTAGCCATTCATCTGTTCATGAACCTTTAGGTTTCTTCCATAACTTGGCAATTGTAGATAATGCTATTATGAATATTGGGGTTCGTGTATCTTTTCAGATTAGTGGTTTTTTTTTTTTTTTGGATATGTACCCAGGAGTGGAATTGCTGGGTCATATGGTAGTTCTGACTTTTAGTTTTTTTGGAAGCCTCCATACTGTTTTCCATAGTGGCTGCACCAATTTACATTCCCACCAGCAGTGTGCTGTTGTTGCTTAATCACTTAGTTGTGTCCAACTCTTCTGCATTCTCATAGACTGTATCCTGCCAGGCTCCTCTGTCTATGGGATTTCCCAGGCAGGAATATTGCAGTGGGTTGCCATTTCCTTCTTCAGAGGATCTTCCCAACACAGGAATCGAACCCACATCTCCTGCATTGACAGGCAGATTCTTTACTGCTGAGCCACCAGGGAAGCCCTAATAGTATACTTGGGTTCCTTTTTCTCCACATCCTCACCAACATTTGTTAATTTGTATTCTTGTTTTGTAAATTATTTTTTAGTGAAGGATAATTAATTTGTATTCTTTTTGATGATAGTCATACTGACAGGTATGAGGTTTCTCTTTGTGGTTTTGATTTGCATTTCCCTGATGATTAGTGATATTTTATTTAGTGATTATTTATCTTTTATTTGATTCTTTGTGAAGTGTCTGTTGTGCACATATCCACTAGTATTCCACTGATAACCTGACTTAATAAAAAAGAGGAAGAAAATCTTTCTGGGAGGATGAGTAGATAGCTAACAATGGCAAATTTGGAAAAATACAGGAATGTAAGCCCTATGAAAAATTAAAACATGGCACAATGCTTTAGTAACAGATTGATGGAGTAACTAGTTGAGAATTAGAACTTTTTGAGAATTTGTTGTAAGATAAAGAAGCTCACCAGAAATCACAAATTAAATGACAACAAGAATGATGTTAGATTTATAAGTTTTCTTTACATCAACATACATCAACATGTCAGCGGATAACAGGTATTAAAAGTAAAATGAATGTTTCTAAATAGGTCAAAAATTTACTAAACTTAGAGACTGCTCATCTTACTGAGGAAAATATACCAGATTTAACTTTTATAATGAAACAGCAACTCATAATCAATGAAAAATCAACACATTGTAGTGGAATATCAGAAAAGTATCTGATATCCTAGTTGACGTTTAAACACTCTTTGGGGAAAGCTTGATTTCCTTTCTTTTTTTTTTTCAAAAGTCGCCAACTTTCAGCTCATCTGAAACTGCTAGGAAGAACCTGATGGATACACTGTTCTTTGTGCACATATATGTGATTCCTGCCCCCCAGTCCAGCTTTTCCTGATTTCAGAAATGAAAATGATGAAATTATTTCATTTAAATATTAAAAAAACCCAGGTACTTTACTTGAGGGTATCAGCATGAAAGCATTTTGCTAAAAATAATTCATTCATGAATAATAGATTCAAGGGATTAGATCTGATAGACAGAGTGCCTAAAGAATAATGGATGAAGGTTCTTGACACTGTACAGGAGGCAGAGACCAAAACCGTCCCCAAGAAAAAGAAATGCAAAAAGGCAAAAAGTTGTCTGAGGAGGCCTTACAATTAGCTGAGAAAAGAAAAGTGAAAGGGAAAGGAGAAAAGGGAAGATATACCCATCTGAATGCAGAGTTCCAAAGGATATCAAGGAGAGATAAGAAAGTCTTCCTATAAGTGACCAATGCAAAGAAATAGAGGAAAACAATAGAATGGGAAAGAGTAGAAATCTCTTCAAGAAAATTAGAGATACCAAGGGAACATTTCATGTAAAGATGGGCTTGATAAAGGACAGAAATGGTATGGACCTAACAGAAGCAGAAGACATTAAGAGGTGGCAAGAATACACAGAAGAACTATATAAAAAAGATCTTCATGACCCAAATAACCATGATGGTGTGATCACTCACCTAGAGCCAGACATCCTGGAATGTGAAGTCAAGTGGGCCTTAGGAAGTATCACTATGAACAAAGCTAGTGGAGGTGAAGGAATTCTGGTTGAGCTATTTCAAATCCTAAAAGATGATGCTGTGAAAGTGCTGCACTCAATATGCCAGCAAATTTGGAAAACTCAGCAGTGGCCACAGGACTGGAAAATGTCAGTTTTCGTTCCAATCCGAAAGAAAGGCAATGCCAAAGAATGTTCAAACTACGACACAGTTGCACTCATCTCACATGCTAAAGTAATGCTCAAAATTCTCCAAGCCAGGCTTCAACAATACGTGAACCAAGAGCTTCGAGATGTTCAAGCTGGATTTAAAAAAGGCAGAGGAACCAGAGATCAAATTGCCAACATCTACTGGATCATTGAAAGAGCAAGAGAGTTCCAGAAAAGCATTTACTTCTGTTTTATTGACTATGTGAAAGCCTTTGACGGTGTAGATCACAGCAAACAGGAAAATTCTGAAAGAGATGAGAATACCAGTCCACCTTACCTGCCTTCTGAGAAATCTGTATGCAGGTCAAGAAGCAATAGTTAGAACTGGACATGGAATAGTGGGCTGGTTCAAAATTGGAAAAGGAGTACGTCAAGGCTGTACAATGTCACTGGTCATATTTAATTTATATGCAGAGTACATCATGTGAAATGCTGGGCTGGAAGAAGCATAATCTGGAATCAAGATTGCCAGGAGAAATAAGAATAACCTCAGATATGCAGGTGACACCGTCCTTATGGCAGAAAGTGAAGAGGAACTGAAGAGCCTCTTGATGAAAGTGAAAGAGGAGAGTGAAAAAGCTGGCTTAAAACTGAACATTAAAAAAACGAAGATCATGGCATCTGATCCCATCACTTCATGGCAAATTGATGTGGAAACAGTGAGAGACTTTAATTTTTTGGGCTCCAGAATCACTGCAGATGGTGACTACAGCCATAAAATTAAAAGACACTTGCTCCTTGGAAGAAGACCTATGACAAACCTAGGCAGCATTTTAAAAAGCAGAGATATTACTTTGCCAACAAAGGTCTGTGTAGTCAAAGCTATGGTTTTTCTAGTAATCATGTACTAGAAATGTAATATGAGAGTTGTACCATAAAGAAGGCTGAGCACCGAAGAATTGTTTCTTTTGAACTGTGATGTTGGAGAAAACTCTTGAGAGTCCCTTGGATTTCACGGAGATCCAACCAATCAATGCTAAAGGGGAGCAATCCTGAATATTCATTGGAAGGACTGATGCTGAAACTCCAGTACTTTGGCCACCTAATGTGAAGTTTCATTAGAAAAGACCCTGATGCTGGGCAAGATTGAAGGCAGGAGAAGAAGGGGACAACAGAGGATGAGGTGGTTGGATGGCATCACTCACTCGATGGACATGAGTTTGAACAGGGTCTGGGAGATGGCGAAGAACAGGAAAGCCTGGTGTGCTGTAGTCCATGGGGTCACAAAGAGTCAGACATGGCTGATCAACTGAACTGAACTGAATTCATTCATGAAAAGTAGCATAATATTGGCAGTTAAAAAAACCCTTGTTTTAAACTAGAGAGGTTATGTGTGCCAAACCAGGATGGTTAGTGTTGTCTGATAAAGCATTTGTGCTATTTGCTACTGATGTGTTTGAGGGAAACATGAAGATTATTGGATGAATGGTAAGTGGTGTTCATTTCGTTTCCTACAGACATTCCTGATAATATTAACCTGATAGACCTTCTTTCTTCCTCATGTTGGTTAGAGTTTGTGTTGGCACGTTTTACAGAGTATTTTCATAAAACTCATTTAAATTTACTTCTAAAAATGATTCTTTTCATTAAGGAATCACATGCATACAGAAAAGTTCGCAAATCATAAGGTCATTGAATTACCAGAATGAACTCAACTTGTATAATCATAGCATGGGTTCTTGCTTCTGTCCTTTCTCAAGTGCTACCAATCTCTCTCTTCTCTCATAGTAGCCACTATCTAACTTTAATTATTGTACATTAGTTTTTTTTCCTCTTATTGACTTTTTTCTTTAGAAAATTGACTTTACTGAGATGTATTTTTCACACAATAAAATGTACTCATTTTATAAGTCCTGATAGTCGCTCAGTCATGTCTGACTCTTTGTGATCCCGTGAACTGTAGCTCACTAGACTCCTCTGTCCGTGGAATTCTCCAGGCAAGAAGAAGCCATTCCCTTCACCAGAGGATCTTGGATCTTGGATCTTCTCGACCCAGGGATCAAGCCCGGATCTTTTGCTTTGTAGGCAGATTCTTTACCATATGTGTCATTGATGTATCTATTAACAGCCATAGCATTCAAGATAGAGACTGTTTCTGTCTCTTCCCTTGCTTCTTTATAATAGCTCTCCCCTGCTCCCTGCAATTTCTGGCCCCAGGCAAGATCTGCATTCTATCACTGATCTGAATTCTGTCACTACATAGATGAATTTTGCCTGTTTTAGAATTTCAGACAAATGGAATCTCATAGAGTAGGTACTCTTGTGTCTGCCTCTTTTTGCTTTGTATAATGTTTTTTGAGATTCATGTTAATGCATGTGTCAGTCATTCAAGACTAGAATTAAAAAAAATTCTAAGTATTTTCCATTGTAGGGATATTCCACACTTTGTTTATGCATTTACCTATAGGTTGTTTATGCAATCAACCTATAGTGGGACTGATGACTATTTTTGGCTCTTTTGAATAAAGCTGCTATGCTTGTAGAAGTCTTTGTGTGGACTTAAACTTTCATTTCTTTTGAGTAAATACCCAAAAGTACAATTGCTGGGTCACATAGTAGGTGGTTTTTTGTTTTTTTAGTTAATTAATTAATTTTAATTGGAGGCTAATTACTTTACAATATTGTAGTGGTTTTTGCCAAACATTGACATGAATCAGCCAGCCACGGGCATGCAAGTGTTCCCCATCCAGAACCTCCCACCTCCCTCCCCATCCCATCCCCCAGGGTCATCCACGTGTACCAGCCTTGAGCACCCTGTCTCATGCATTGAACCTGGACCAGCGATCCACCTCACAATATGATAATATACATGTTTCAATGCTACCCTCTCAAATGATCCCACCCTGGCCTTCTCCCACGGAGTCCAAAAGACTGTTCTTTTTTCTTTTTAAGGTAGAAAATCTTTTTTTAAAAAAATTAAATTTATTTATTTTAATTGGAGATTAATTACTTTACAATATTGTATTGGTTTGCCATACATCAACATGAATCGGCCACGGGTATACACATGCTCCCCATCCTGAACCCCCATCCCACCTCCCTCCCCGTACCATCCCTCTGGGTCATCCCAGTGCACCAGCCCCAAGCATCCTGTATCCTGCATTGAACCTGGACTGGCGATTTGTTTCTTATGTGATATACAGATTTCAATGCCATTCTCCCAAACTATCCCACCCTCTCCCTCTCTTACAGAGTCCAAAAGACTGTTCTATACATCTGTGTCTCTTTTGCTGTCTCGCATACAGGGTTATTGTTACCATCTTTCTAAATTCCATATATATACGTTAGTATACTGTATTGGTGCTTTTCTTTCTGGCTTACTTCACTCTGTATAGTAGGCTCCAGTTTCATCCACCTCATTAGAACATGCATTCTTTTTAATGGCTGAGTAATATTCCATTGTGTATATGTACCACAGCTTTCTTATCCATTCATCTGCTGATGGACATCTAGGTTGCTTCCATGTCCTGGCTATTTTAAACAGCACTGCGATGAACATTAGGGTACACGTGTCTCTTTCAATTCTGGTTTCTTTGGTGTGTATGCCCAGCAGTGTGATTGCTGGGTCATAAGGCAGTTCTATTTCCAATTTTTAAGGAATCTCCACACTGTTCTCCATAGTGGCTATACTAGTTTGCATTCCCACCAACAGTATAAGAGGGTTCCCTTTTCTCCACACCCTCTCCAGCATTTATTGCTTGTAGACTTTTGGATCGCAGCCATTCTGACTGGCGTGAAATGGTACCTCATTGTGGTTTTGATTTGCATTTCTCTGATGATGAGTGATGTTGAGCATCTTTTCATGTGTTTGTTAGCCATGTGTATGTCTTCTTTGGAGAAATGTCTATTTAGTTCTTTGGCCCATTTTTTGATTGGATCATTTATTTTTCTGGAATTGAGCTGCATGAGCTGCTCGTATATTTTTGAGATTAATTCTTTGTCTGTTGCTTCATTTGCTATTATTTTCTCCCATTCAGAAGGCTGTCTTTTCACCTTGCTTATAGTTTCCTTTGTTGTGCAAAAGCTTTTAAGTTTGATTAGGTCCCATTTGTTTATTTTTGCTTTTATTTCCATTACTCTGGGAGGTGGGTCATAGAAGATCCTGCTGTGATTTATGTCAGAGAGTGTTTTGCTTATGTTTTCCTCTAGGAGTTTTATAGTTTTTGGTCTTACATTTAGATCTTTAATCCATTTTAAGTTTATTTTTGTGTATGGTGTAAGAAAGAGTTCTAGTTTCATTCTTTTACAAGTGGTTGACCAGTTTTCCCAGCACCACTTGTTAAAGAGATTGTCTTTTCCCCATTGTATATTCTTGCCTCTTTTGTCAAAGATAAGGTGTCTGTAGGTGCGTGGATTTATCTCTGGGCTTTCTGTTTTGTTCCATTGATCTGTATTTCTGTCTTTGTGCCAGTACCATACTGTCTTGATTGCTGTAGCTTTGTAGTATAGTTTGGTTGTATAGGCATAGTATAGTATGTACATAAACTATATATGTATAGAATAGGCAGGTTGATTCCTCCAGTTCCATTCTTCTTTCTCAAGATTGCTTTGGCTATTCAATTTTTTTGTATTTCCATACAAATTGTGAAATTATTTGTTCTAGTTCTGTGAAAAATACCATTGGTAGCTTGATAGGGATTGCATTGAATCTATAGATTGCTTTGGGTAGTATACTCATTTTCACTATATTGATTCTTCTGATCCATGAACATGGTATATTTCTCCATTTATTTGTGTCCTTTTTGATTTCTTTCATCAGTGTTTTATAGTTTTCTATATATAGGTCTTTTGTTTAGGTAGGTTTATTCCTAAATATTTTATTCTTTTCATTGCAGTGGTGAATGGAATTGTTTCCTTAATTTCTCTTTCTGTTTTCTCATTGTTAGTGTATAGGAATGCAAGGGATTTCTGTGTGTTAATTTTATATCCTGCAAGTTTACTATATTCATTGATTAGCTCTAGTAATTTTTTGGTCGAGTCTTTAGGGTTTTCTATGTAAAGGATCATGTCATCTGCAAACAGTGAGAGTTTTAGTTCTTCTTTTCCAATCTAGATTCCTTTTATTTCTTTTTCTTCTCTGATTTCTGTGGCTAAAACTTCCAAAACTATGTTGAGTAGTAGTGGTGAGATTGGGCACCCTTGTCTTGTTCCTGACTTTAGGGGAAATGCTTTCAGTTTTTCACCTTTGAGGATAATGTTTGCTGTGGGTTTATCATATTTGGCTTCTATTATGTTGAGGTATGTTCCTTCTATTCCTGCTTTCTGGAGGGTTTTTATCATAAATGGATGTTGAATTTTGTCAAAGGCTTTCTCTGCATCTATTGAGATAATGATACAGTTTTTATCTTTCAATTTGTTAATGTGGTGTATCACATTGATCAGTTTGCAGATATTAAAGAATTCTTGCATCCCTGGGGTAAAGCCCACTTGGTCATGATGTATGATCTTTTTAATATGTTGTTGGATTCTGATTGCTAGAATTTTGTTAAGGATTTTTGCATCTGTGTTCATCAGTGATATTGGCTTGTAGTTTTCTTTTTTGGTAGCATCTTTGTCTGGTGTTGGTATTAGGTTGATGGTGGCCTCATAAAATGAGTTTGGAAGTTTACCTTCCTCTGCCATTTTCTGGAAGAGTTTGAGTAGGATAGGTGTTAGCTCTTCTTTAAATTTTTGGTAGAATGCAGCTGTGAAGCTCTCTGGTCTTGGGCTTTTGTTTGCTGGAAGATTCCTGATTACAGTTTTGATTTCTGTGCTTGTGGTGGGTTTGTTAAGATTTTCTATTTCTTCCTGGTTCAGTTTTGGAAAGTTATACTTTTCTAGGAATTGTCCATTTCTTCCAGGTTGCCCATTTTGTTGGCATATAGTTGCTGATAGTAGTCTCTTATGATCCATTGTATTTCTGTGTTGTCTGTTGTGATTTCTCCATTTTCATTTCTAATTTTGTTGATTTGATTCTTCTTCCTTTTTTTCTTGATGAGTCTGGCTAATGGATTGTTTATTTATCTTCTCAAAGAACCAGCTTTGAGCTTTGTTGATTTTTACTATGGTCTCCTTTGTTTCTTTTTCATTTATTCCTGCCCTAATTTTTATGATTTCTTTCCTTCTACTAACCATGGGGTTCTTCATTTCTTCCTTTTCTAGTTGCTTCAGGTGTAGAGTTAGGTTATTTATTTGACTTTTCTCTTGTTTCTTGAGGTAAGCTTGTATTGCTATGAACCTTCCCCTTAGCACTGCTTTTACTGAGTCCCATAGGTTTTGGGTTATTGTGTACATAGTAGGTTTTATAAGAAAGCTGCCCAACTGGCTTCCAGGGTGGATGGAACATTTTACATTCCCATGAGCATTATGTGAATGTTCTATTTGCTTCACATCCTTACCTACACTTTAATTTTCAGTATTTTAGTAGTATATATATATCATTGTGAGTTTTAAGTTGTATGTTTGATAGCTGTGGTAATGAGTCTATTATCTATGTTTTTATAGCTATCAGTAGATACTGTGGTATAAAATTTGCTAAGGAAGATCTCTTACCAGCACAGTGAATGATGTGGCCTGAATTTTTGTTTCTAATTTGCCTTTTCATTTTGTAGCTTGAGAATATCCTCTGAGCAGTAGTTTGTACTATTACTTTTGGCATGGAGCACAGGCCAGCATTGAGGCCTCCACACTGTCCTAGGTGGATACTTTTGTTTGGCCCAGAAGTCAGTTTTTTTTTCCCTTCAGGCTTAGAATTGGTTAGTGTTCTTCCAGGTAAGCACCAGATGAAGTAGTTGCATGCCCCTCCCCTCCCTCCCCCCCTGCCCCCCAACACAGATGAACCAACACACACAGACAATAAGTATTTTAAGGGTCTTCTGTGAAAAAGAGTTTCTTTGGAAAATTAGAAAAATAAAAGTGCACGCTTTCCTGGGTATATCAAGGTAGTGTAAATGTGGAGTTTTTTTTTTTTTTTTATACCACATTTTGTATTCATTAAGTATTGAAAATTTTACAGCTAATTTTTTTCTTTGATTACAGTGCCCATACATCACCCATCAGCATCTTACCAGCCTCTGCAGAGTAAGTAGTATACTTATAGAAAACAGCTAAAAAAGCTTTAAAAAATATTAATAAGCTATAGAAATTAAAAGCACGTATTTATTGTAAATACTTTAGAGGAGAGATCGTACATAATGTAGTGAAACTGGCTAGTATTTTATGTACTTCAGTCACAGAAGAAATGAAGAAGGAATGCATTGCACTGATATACAAAGATGAACTTTTTTCAGATGATTTTTTTTAATCTTCTGAAATGACTGAACAACGCCAATAGAGCTTTTTTTTAGCAAAGGTTCCGTGCCCCACCCGCTTCGCCCCAAATGGCTGCTTCATTTATGTTGGCTATGGTGCATGGCATGTGGAATCTTAGTTCTCCAACCAGGGATTGAACCTGTGCCCCCTGCAGTGGAAATGCAGAGTCCTAACCACTGGACCACTGGGGAATTCCCTGAGAAGTCTTTTTAAATGGCTTTTTATGTTGTAGGGAGGAATGAATTACTGGGACAAGTGATCATTCCTGCGTCAGTAGTAATATTGACATGATTGATTTGTGTAATGTCTATTTGGGCAAATTTCACTTTAAAATTTAAGCAATTATCATGTATTCCTTTTCTGTATTTCTTTTTCCACTCTAGCCTATTCATTTGAATACCACTGTATATTTTTTTTAACTGGTTGTACATTTTAAAGTTTGTGTTTATATGACCAAATAATCTAGTTAGGGTGACTGCTTCTCACTAAAATGTGTTCTGTTTTATAGCATTTTAGAAAGAACAATTAGAGCAGCTGTGGAACAGCACCTTTTTGATCTGCAGAGCAGCATAGATCATGATCTTAAGAACTTACAGCAGCAAAGTCTCGTGTGTAATAATGAAGCAGGAAGTGTTAATTGTGATGGGGAAGGATCTAATAACCAGTAAGAAACTTTTAAAACATTTGACTATTTTTTATTGAATTATAAAATTGTTTCACCTTTTAAAAAACACTTTTTTCTTCAATGATAGTGTCTGATCTTACTTGACCATTTCTGAAAGTCAATGTGAAAAGTGACTTTGTATATACTTGCTTATAAATTGTATATACTTTTTCACATTAAAAATCTCAGAAGTCTTCTGTTAAGATAGACATTGAGTCCAGCAAAGTCTGAACACCAGATGAAGTAGCAGACATAATTACTTTTAGGATCTATGTTATGTGAAAAATAACTTTAAAAAGAGTAGACCTATATTCTGTTTTCCAGATGGTCACACCATGGCATGTAGTTTTCTAGATAGGTAGGTACTGGGACAGCAGATGGACATCACTCCTAGTGCACATGGTCATTGAATGACTTGGTGAATAGAATCATCCTTTGCTGTTTAACTTGTTATCCTGTCGCCAGGCTTTGCCTTCCCTACACTCTGTTGTTTTAGATAAGCTGTTAATAATTGGATTTGTACAAGTTAAAAGTACCCCATGTACTGTGTGGTGTGTGATGTTATTCCACTCTTCATCTGACTTGTTATCTTTAAGTGACGAAGGCTTCATATCCTTTCCTGTTACCTCAGCCCTAGAGGTGCTTTCTTCTGAGTCCACAGATGATTTTTATAGTTTGCATTGGTCAGTTTTTGTTTTGGGGACAGATCTATAGGGCAGCATAGATCATGATCTTAAGAAAGACGTTCCCAAATTTGGAGAATTCATAGGAAGGCAAAAAAAGTGATGACTAGGTAGAATTTTTTTTGTGTGTTAAGAATTAGATTTTTAAAAGGCCACATGTGTCAAATACACCAGACTAGCTATCACATATGGAATGAAACTGAGAAATTAATAGATATAAATACCAATGCTGGGACCACGTTTATGGAATACCGGATTGTACAACCACAGGTGTGCCATATAATCTGCATGGATGGCATTACCACCAGCCCATGCAGTGATGTGATGGTCCTGATTTGTATGCTTTGAAGGCATTATTTGAACTATATAGGTGGATCTGTAGAGGAAGTATTTGAGTTGAATATGAAGGAAAGAAGCAGTATCTAAATGGTAGAAATAGTAGAAAAATGTTTCAAAGGATATAATAAAAGCAGATTTCTTGGAGTTTGCCCTTTTGGCTTAGCTAGAGATCCTGAAAACCTGTGTCTATGCTCAGATATTATTATAGAAATAACTCATATTCTCATGGTAGAATTCTCATGTTGTCTGGTTGGGTGTCATCTTTATAAACAACCTGCAGTGTTTTACATATTCTAAATTATGTAAGATGAAAAGTCTGCAGTAGGAAACTATTCTTGTTGTACTTGAAAAGATGTTGAGCACTGTTGCCCAGTGCTAGACTTGGGTTTTAATCTGCAAACAGGTCATTATTATGATTTAGCGTGTGCATTTGTAAGGGAGATCACTGTTTTGGCACGTAAATTAATTTTAAAGCCATTCATTTGCTTGTGAAAATATTCAAAGTGGATAATAAATAAGGTACTTCCTTATAAGATCCCATGGATGGAGAGAAATAAACTTTGAACTGTTTATAATCTAACTTGACATGCTAAATAAACTGGATCTTTATGAAAAAGATACATTTTCTACCACCAGGAAAAGTGTCAGATTGTTACTTTTATTTATTTATTTTAAGGGTATTACATATTCAACATGTGGCCTGATCTGACTTTTTAATCTTCATTACTAGGGTTGATATTGCTGATGGTATTATTAATGCCAGTGAATATAACAGAGACTGTTCAGAACCTGTGGCTAGCACTAATTTAGACAATGAAGTTATGCAGCAAGATTTTGTATTTGAGGATGAAGAAAATAACCAGGTAAGAAATGTAGACACTTAAAAATCTCTGTGTTAAGTGTACTAGATCAACAGTCCGCCACCTTTTTGGCACTAGGGACTAGTTTCACGGAAGACAGTTTTTCCATGGATTTGGTGGGGGGTGCTGGTTCAGGTGGTAATGAGAGCAGTGGCAGGTGAAGCATTGCTCACTTGCCCGCCTGCCTCTCACCTCTGCTGTGAGGTGATCCTCACAGGCCAGGATCCTAATAGACTGTGGCCCAGGGGGTGGGGACCCATGTATGTACTACATTACAATTCTGATTGCTTCATGTGTTCCTTTGATACCAGAAGCCATAGTTCACTGTTTTTGCTGATACATGTGTTTGTCTTGATTCCAAGTCCCAAGAACATACATTCTTTCAGTGGAGATCAGGAACCATCATTGAATAGAGAAGTAGATGCAGAATACTTTATTTTTAAATACTTCTCTGGAAGGAAACAAATTACAGTGTCACCTGGGGTGATTGGTGATTTTATGGTTGAATTTTTTTCTTTTTAAAAGCCGTGTATGTCCCAGATATTTTCTGAAGAACATGGAATCTTTTCATAATTACAGAAAACCCATGAACATCATTTAAGAAGTAAATTATTTTCACTGTCAACAATTTTTAGTAATAACATTTAAAAATAATTTCAGTGAGTGTACAAAGCATTTTTCTAAGACGTGTTTCAAAGTTTTGTTAACACTTTTTAAAATAAGATACTTAATGGATGAGGAAATTTTCTTCAGGATGTTTTCATTCTAAATCATATGCTAACATACATATATTAAGGAGTCAAAGATTTGTGTTTAGGCTTTGCCTCTTAATAGCAGTATAACTTTGACTAGTTGCCTAACTTTTCTGAGTTTTTTTTTTTTTCCTTTGTATAAGTGGGAGGTAATACCCATTCTAGAGGATTGTTATAAATATCCAAAGAAGTAAAAGTACAAACCTATTTTATGAAGTGGGAAACATTTCACAGAATTTAAGCTGCTCCTAGACTTAGTTTTATTGGACTCATATGTAACTAATATTCTTAACTTTCTTTCACTGGCATATTAGGTTAATCTCTTTTCATCTGTTCATGGTTGTTGATTCTGTTCTTGTCTCTTTGCTCCACTGATACACTTACTTCACTTAGCTTTCAGAATATCTCATTCCTCTGTTGTTTTTATTCCTCCTTGACTGGCTGTTGTATCCCTTTGCTGATTGCTTTTTGTGTTCTGAAATTTAGTATGGCCCAGGGCCCAGTTTTCTCAAGTCACTAATTTTCATTTACTCCATTGGTAATCTCATTTAGTCTAATGGTTTTAAATACTATCTCTCAGCTAAAGGCTCCCAAGTTTATACTCTAGTCCAGATCTTTCTCTTAACTTTAGATTCCTATACCTGGAAGCTCTGCTTAAGGTTGAATATCTTTGTTGTTGTTCAGTCACTAAGTTGTGCCCAACTCTTTACAACCCTATGGACTGCAGCACACCAGGCTTCCTGTCCTTCACTGTCTCCCTGAGTTTGTTCAGATTCACGTCCATTGAGTCAGTGATGTCATTCAATCATCTCATCCTCTGTTGTCCCCGTCTCCTCTTGCCCTCAATCTTTTCCCAGCATCAGGGTCTTTTCAGATGAGTTGGCTTTTCATATCAGGTGGCCAAAGTATTGGAGCTTTACCTTCAGCATCAGTCCTTCCAATGAATATTCAGGGTTGATTTCCTTTAGGATGGACTGGTTGAATCTCCTTGCAGTCCACAAGGAGACTGTTGAGAGTCTTTTTTAACACCACAATTCAAAAGTATCAGTTCTTCAGCGCTCAGCCTTCTTTATCGTCCACTTCTCACATCTGTATGTGACTACTGGAAAAATCATAGCTCTGACTATATGGACCTTTATTAGCAAAGTGATATCTCTGCTTTTTAATATGCTGTCTAGATTTGTCATACCTTTCCTTCAAAGGAGCAAGTGTCTTTTAATTTTGTGGCTGCAGTCATCATCTGCAGTGATTTTGAACCTGAAGAAAATGAAATCTGTCACCATTTCTACTTTTCCTCCATCTATTTGCCAGGAAACAATGGGACTGAATGCCGTGATCTTCGCTTTTTCAATGTTGAGTTTTAAGCCATCTTTTTCACCTCTCGCCTTCATCAAGAGACTGTTTAATCCTCTTTACATTCTGCCATTAAAGTGGTATCTCTGTATCTGAGGTTGTTGATATTTTTCCTGGCAATCTTGAATATCTTTACATCTTGATGAAACATTTTAAAACATTTTTTAAAAGACTCATTGATTTATTTATTTTTGGCTATACTGGGTCTTTGTTGCTGTGCAGGCTTTTCTCTAGTTACGGCAAGCGGGGACTGCTCTCCAGTTGTGGTGTGTAGGCTTCTCAGTGCATGGATCCTAGGGCGCACAGGCTCCAGTAGTTGCCATGTGTGGACTCAGTAGTTGTGGCTCTCAGACTCTAGAGTCTGGACTCATGGGCTCAGTTGCTCTGAAGCATGTAGCCTCTTCTTGGAGCAGGGATTGAATCTGGACCACCAGGGACCACTGGACCACCAGGGAAGCCCTGATAAACATAAACATTTTATAAGCATCTTAACATGCTTAACAAGCTACATGGCAAGGTTTTTTTTAAAAAAAAAATCTACACCTTATTATAAGCTAAATGCTTGCATAAATTTTATTATAAACTAAATGATTTCATAAATTTGGCTGTTTCTCTCTCTTTCATCATGAATGAGAGTTTCTGTTGCTCTACTTCCTTGCCAGTGTTTAGGATTTTGGCCATGGCTAATAGGTATCTAGTGTTACCTCGTTGATACAGTTTACAGTTCCTCATGACATAGTGTTCAGCTTCTTTTCATATGCTTATTTTACCATCTGAATATCTTGGCTGAATTCAGGTCTCTTTTTCATTTTTTGATCGAGTTGTTTTCTGAGTTTTAAAAGTTCGTTATTATTTTGAGTAAGTCTCTTATCAGATATAAAATATCAGGTCTTTTGCAAATTACTGTTTTTTTAAAATGTACCAATGACTTCTGTAGAAAATCTTAAGGATTTTTGTATTGATATGATGAGATTGATCTGTTAAGTTTTTAGTTATAACAAGTTGTATAGTAATTTATATTGTTTGAGGGTGGAAACTGTCGGTAAATCAGTAGCCTGATTTGAGTTCATATCAAAATATCTGATGTTATCAGTAAATTTCTTACATTGTGCTGTGCCAAGATGCTTCAGCCATATCTGACTCTTTGAGACCCTGTGGACTGTAGCCTACCAGGCTCCTCTGTCCATGGGATTTTCCAGGCAGGAATACTGGAGTGGGTCTCCATGCAGAGGATGTTCCTGACCCAGGGATTGAACCCACATCTCCTGTGGCTACCACAGCATAGGCAAATTCTTTACTGGTGAGCCACTGGGGAAGCCCAGATTTCTCATAAAATCAGTTCATTTCCGGATTAGCAGACCTTCATGGCTGGCACCCTGCCAAATTTGCAATTATTTATGTCTTTTGAACCCTGAGAAATTGCTGGAATTTAAGTACCTCCTTTCAGAAGTGAAGGCCAGAAGTATTTGGGAAGCTCTAGCAGACAACCAAGAGGAAGAAATAGCTATCAATTTGACTTAAATTGTTATGAGACTCCACTTTCTTTTTTTAAACAGAAATATTCAATACCTCTGACAGGCAACAACCATTCAATAATGTGTTGTTTTTTAAATCCGTCTCTCTTTTAAAATTAAAAAAATTGAGGTATAGTTGACATATTACATTAGTTTCAAGTGCACAACATTCAGTACATGTATATATTGTGAAATGATCACAAGTCTAGTTATTAGTATCTGTTACCACACAGTTAAATTTTTTTTTCTTGTGATGAGTCTTTTAAGATCTACTCTCCACAGCTTTCAGGATTACGATATAGTATTATTGACGATAGTTATGATGACCTATATTATAGTTGTGTATCTTATTTATTTTATAACTGGAAAATTATACCTTTTGACTACCTTCATCCATTTTCCCCACTACCAACCCTTACTTCTGGCAACCACCAAATATGTTTTCTATATAGATGTTTGGCTTTATCTTAAAATTCCACATAAAAGTGAGATCATATGGTATTTGTCTTTGTCTAGCTTATTTCACTTAGTCATAATGCCTTCAAGGTCTGTCCATGTTATTGCAAGTGGCAGGATGCTTTTTTTTTAATGGCTGAATAATATTCCATTGTGTGTGTGTATATGTGTTTGTGTGTGTGTGTATGTTATATGTATACACACCCACACAGTAGAAAATTATTCAGCTGTTTATCTATTGAGGGACACTTAGGTTGTTTCTGTATCTTGACTATTGTAAATAATCCTGCAGTAAACATGGGGGTACACTATCTTTCTGAGGCAGCAGTTTTCTTTCCTTCACATAAATATCCAGAAATGGAATTGTAGTAAACATGGCAGTTCTATTTTTGATTCTTTGAGGGGCCTCCATACCATTTTCCTTAGCGGCTGTACCTATTTACATTTCCATCTCCTAAACACGAGGCTTCCTTTTTATCTACATCCTCACCGGCACTTACTTTGTGTTGTCTTTTTGATGATAGCCATTCTAATGGGTGTGAGGTAGTACCTTAGTGTGGGTTTGATTTGCATTTTTCTGATGGTTAGTGATGTTGAGCACCTTTTCATGTACTTGTTGGCCATCTGTACTTTGTATTTGGGAAAATGTCTATTTAAATGTTATGCCCATTTTGAAATTGTATTATTTGTGTTTTGCTATTGAGTTTTATGAGTTCTTTATATATTTTGGAGATTAACTCCTTATCCAAATACATGATTTTGCAAGTATTTTCTGCCATTCTGTAGGTTAGTTTTTCATTTTGTTGATGGTTCATCCGCTGTGGAGACCTCATCAGTTTTGACCACATTAATTCAGTGAAAGAGATTGGGCTAGATTGAAGAATATTTAATATATTTTTATATAACCTTTACAAATTGTGAATCATTATGATGTATATATGAAACTTATATAATATTGTATATAAACTACCTCAATTAAAACATTTTTTTAAGTCTCCATAACCTAACTGATGGGGCTTCCCAGGTGGCACAGTGGTAAAGAATCTGCCTGTCAATGCAGGAGACATAAGAGACACACGTTTGATCTCTGAGTTAGGAAGATCCCCTGGAGGAGGAAATGGCAACCCACTCCAGTACTCTTGCCTGGGAAATTCTATGGGCAGAAGAGCCTGGTGGGTTACAGTCCACGAGGTTGCAAAAAACTGGACATGACTGAGCACATACCTTTCACATTTAATTTAACTGACAGAAAAATATAATGAGTTGGCAGCTCATTTAAATGGAAAGTTGTTGTTAATCAAGAAGTTTTTTTCTGCTTAACGCATAGCAGAATTTTGCTCCAATGTGTTTTTATATCTGTTCAACTATAAAATCAAGTTGGAGACTACAGTTTTAAGTTTTTCTGGATAATCCAAATCTTTAGATTCTAAAGTTCTGTAGCTTTATTTCTGCCATCTGGTGGTTGAAAATGCTTTAGTAAGTTTTCTTTATAAGCAGATGAAATGTATAGAATAAAGCAGGGATAGTTAGCTTATCTAAAAGAAGTAGCTGCCATACTTGAGCAAAACTAGGCCAGTGGAGATGGAAGGATGAGGACTAAGCTGTGTGGAAGTATCCGTTGTGGATGGCCAAGGAATGGATGGAGACCAAGGAAATTCCTGGTCTTTAATTAGCTCCTGTCAGTAAGTCCTGACAGCCCCTGACACCTTGGCAATATGATGGTGCTGTAGCTGCTGCTCCCACTGTTGCTGCCATTGCCGCCACCTTTTTGCACCAAAGGGCTCTAGCTTTCCTGAATTGAGACCAGCATGCCTTAGATGTCCTTTATGAGGACCCTGATGTTTATGGAGAAGGGAGGGAAGACAGCACAGGCTGCTTTGTCATCTGATATTTTAGAAAAAAGAGCTTTTTTCTTCTTGTGTATAAAGGATTGAATATTTTATCTGGAATGCATTCTGAGAAAGTAAAATTTTTCTAAGTGATGAAGTATATTTTAGTTTCTAAGGAAAGTATTGCATATTCCCTGTATGTTAAATGAAGTCTGGCTGTATCCTAACATGACTAATAACTTTTATTTTTCTTTGTCCTGAGATACTGTGTATAGCACAGTTCTGCACTCGACTCTGAATTTCATCTGTCTTCTCCACTGCTGGGCTGTCAGCTTTTGCTGCTGTCACTGCATTTTTTTATATTATCCCTAATTGAGATCTTGTTTAATACTTTTCACTATTTAAGAATTATGTTGCCTAAATCTGGGTGGAGGATATGTGAATATTAGTTATATCAGTGGTCATATTTTATTTCAGTTATTTCATAGTAAAAAGAATTATAGGTTAAGTTAGGGTTGATCATGTAATAGTATGCTTTATAATAGAGCTTTATAGTTTTTCCTATAAGCTCTTTCTTTTGATTCTCTGACAACAGCCATAAGGTAGGCACATAAGTGATTGTTATTTGTCTTGTTTTTCATCAGAAGGAAAGAACTGGGACTTGAATTTGGTGGAGTAAAGCAAAAAGGCTTGTTTTAAATATTGAATCTATATTATGGTTTTTCATGGTTCCTGAAACCCTCATATTTACGAATGTAAAGCTATATTCCAGAGCATGGAGGTTGTTGAAGTCTGATTTATAGATCAGTGGTTCTATACACTTTGGGTCCCAAGGACATCTGTATACTCTAGAAAATTATTGAGAGTCCCAAAAAATTTTGTGTACCTAGGTATGTCTATTAGTATTTAGTATATTAGAAATTAAAATCAAGCAATTAAAATATTTATTCACTTAACATAATAAACTCACTCAAGGTAACATAAATAAGATTGCTTTTTTTCCTTAATAAAAAGCAGCTATTTTTAAAAGAAGTTATTTTGAGGCATGTCATTGTTATACATACTGAAAGATCTTGCTACTTTCTGAGTTAGAAGTCAGCTGGATTCTCATATGTGCTTCTGCATTCCCTCTGTTGCTATAGATTCTTTTGTTTCAAGTGCATGAGGCTAGTTAGCTTCACAGAGATACATAGTTCAAAAAGAGAGAGTATTTTAATAACTTTTTGCAGTCTTTTACATTAAACAAAACTGCACAAGTAGCAGTTTCTTTAAGAATCTAGGAAGATCAAATCTTGTTGATTTCTGAGGTGATCATCAAAAACATTAAAAGGTTTACATAGTTTGAAGTAATAATGCACAGGACATTTGTACTAGACTTGATAGGTATTTATTTTAAGGAGGAGTAGGCATGGAATGGTATCTCAAAGCCCGTTGGAAAATTAGGGAGCATTCTCATGTGCTTTTGAGTTTCAGAGTTGTTATTTCAAATGTATGTCATAAAGGGATCTGGTGAACTATGTGACTCCTCTGTTACCTGCTAGGAAGTTAACCAACTTTTATGTTCACTGCTGACAAGAAAGAGAAGTAGCAGACCATCGTTTTTAGAGGAGAAAATTCTAAGGAAGGAAAAAGAATGTGATAGTAGTAGCAGTAGCTACTGCCCAGTAGGGTAGCAAGAAATACCGGGTCCTCATTTTATACACACGCACCCCCATACACACAACTCAAGTTTTGAGGAAGGCAAATTACTCTCTGAAAAGGGACGTTAACACCTACAGACTATTATCAGTAGTAGTTAAAAGAGGGGCATTTGACTAACGTATAATCTAATATCCTAATTTAGATTGGAAACCTCTCCACTTTAAGGGGATGGGAACTCCATTAATAAGTGGTGCTCTTTTTGTCAGTGTGTAGGCATATTGTTAGAGCCGTGCAGTGACCATGGTGATGGTGAAGATGACTGTCTTGAGAGGTAAGCATTTTTTCTTGTTGTTGCTAATTAACTATTCATTTTGAAAATTGGAGTTCTTTACAGATTCTGGGGTGAATTTTTTAGATGAAGCTTTCTGTTACAATGTATATTTTAGGTGAGCAAACAAAACCAAACATCTGATTTTGATGATAAGTATAAAGCATATTGGAGCTTCCCAGATGGCTCAGTGGTAAAGAATCCACCTGCCAAAGCAGGATACTGATGGGACCCCTGGGTTGGGAAAATCCCCTGAAGAAGGAAATGGCAACCCACTCCAGTATTCTTGCCTGGGAAATCCCGTGGACAGAGGAGCCTGGTGGGCTACAGTCCATGGGGTCACAAAGATTCAGATATGACTGAGCTCCTGAGCAGCAGCAGCAGCATAAGGCATATTAAATGTCCATAAATATTCAGAGTAGATACAGGTTAAGACTGGTGTTATAAATTAGAAAACATTCAGAAATTAGAACACTGCCTTCTTGGAAACACTTCAAACTTTTCACTTGATTTGTAGAACAGTTTGGGAGTTTATTGCATCTTCCCTGGTGGCTCAGATGGTAAAGCGTCTGCCTACAGTGCCTACCATGTGGGAGACCCGGGTTCAATCCTTGGGTCAGGAAGATCTCCTGGAGAAGGAAATGGCAACCCACTCCAGTGGGTTCCATTCTTACCTGGAAAATCCCATGGATGGTGGAATCTGGTAGGCTACAGTCCATGGGGTCGCAAAGAGTCAGACAGGACTGAGCGACTTCACTTGAGGAGTTTATTGATACTCTGAATACATGCTTCAGTGAGTTAATTCAGAAGTCTTGAAACTGTGGACAACTAACTGAAAGATTGTAACATATTTGCCTGAACAAACATATAGGGATGTTTTTGCTCCTATTCCAGTTCTTCTGTGTGTCCCAGTACAGTCCTACGCAGTTAGTCCTTATTTATGTCCTTGGCTTGCAGTAATGGAAGGGGGCATTCCCTAGGCAATAAGTCTTTGAACTATGTGTAGTCCCCATAGATGCTTGATAGAGTCCCTTTGAACAGAAGCTTTCTAGAATGTTTTAAAGTTTTGGATGTCGTTACTCTTTTTATGATTTGTTAAGACATTGCTAAAAAATGTGGATAATTTTCTTAATGACGGTTTGATATTCTGAAAACACATCAGTAATGAAGTTGCAGACTAGACTGTAAATACTGAGAAATCCCGTACAACATTACTGATTTGGTGGCAGCCTGTTGGCAAGGGTAAACTTGCATTAATGTTGTTATGTCTCTTAATTGTGAGTAGAAAACCTGTTCTCTTAGGGGAGGTAAATTCTTTGGAGCCATGTCTCTGGAGCATCCCCCTACACTGAAGGTCCACAGATTTCCTGCTTACAGCAGCTCCTTGTGCTTCCTTTCAGGAGGCAGGAATGATCCTCTTCCAGCCCAGGGAATATTGGAGCTATGGGCTGAAGATAAAAGATTAACAGCATTAACAGGCATCCCCAAAATGATGACATCTGGATTTGATAGAACAATAAGGATCCATCTAGTGAGGACTCAAGCTTTTTTGAGAAAGCTCTTTCCTCTTCAACTTACGTATAGATTAGCAAGCTGCTTTTTAGACCAAAAGATTTTCTTGGTTAGGTAGATTACATTTTGCTTGTTTAACCCTCATGTTTCTCAAATTTAGATCTGTTAGGGCTAGAATTTAACTCATTCCCCCATTTGTTCCCACTCTAAGCAAAAGAGGGCCTTTGCTTGCCAGGGAATTTAGTTTGTTTTCCATGTTCAGCAGACAAGGTAATTATATATATATGAGGAGCTGACTTGCCACATTTAGATCAAGACCTGTGCACACTTTTATGGCAGGGGAGGAGCAGCACCTATGAGTATCACTGTAGATTGCATTGCCACAGTGTCTTTGGGGAGGAGGACATTCCTACAGTCAGCATGTTGATAACTTACTGCGATACTAGATATTCTGTTGAGGTCAAGTAGGTAGAGATGATTTGTGACAGCTTGCTTTAACACTTGTTCTAGATAGGGATTAGTTTTTATAGGGAAATAAATGAATTGAAATTTTATAAAATTTCCTTTTTATGTTATTACCATTATGTTTTGAAGAAGGAGAGGTTTAGAAGTAGTAACTTTGTTTTGATTGTAATAGAATACCATCAGATTTAAAATTTAGGACATAGCTTTACCTTTAAAAATATCTTTAAATGGAAAAAGATGTTCCAGAATATGGAAGAATGAAGTCAATTGGTTAAAACTATTACTTATTTTATAAAACCTTTTTCATTATATATTCATTTCTTTTGTTTTTTAATTATTGTGAATTATATTTTTCCTTTTAAAGTGTTTTTCGTTTTGGGGAGTAGATGTGTAAGGGAGTGGTGAATGTACATAATTTTTCTGAACATGAACTGATTCTCTGCATATTTTCAGTAGTGTGTGTTTTCCAGATATAGGGCTCCAAAGAATGGGCATATGTGCAGTTGTCATTTTCTTTTCTCACACTGTAAATGCTAACTCTATGAGAAAGAGAGGAATCTAGATAAGAAATATGTAGTGATAATAACCAATTTATTCTTAAAAGACTAATAACTTTACTTGATTTTTAGGAATGAATATTTGTCACTTGACAGTGATAAATTGTCACACTTGATTCTGGTAAGAATTACTTTTCTTTATGGTTCTTTAAAGTTTGACTAGGTTTAATCTACCAGTTATTGTATCTAGCCTTTGACTCTTGGGTTTAATAGGTTTAAAGGAGATTTAAATGCAAATACTCCTACCAGTTGTTTTACAATCAAGCAGCCACTTGTTTGCCACTTTTGGTTTTTGGTTTGTTTTTGCTTTTGTTTTCTAATTTGCCACTTTTGATCGCAAGAAACTTGGTTATGAAAACAATTTTCTCAGTTTGGGATCCAGACTTTGTCTTGAATGGTGGGACTGGGACAGTTGCCTAAGTAGGCACAGTAAACTAATGAGGACCGTATAAGAACATAAGCTGGTTGTTTTTAAATAGGGCGTGGAAAGCTTCTTGTTTGTGAAATGTATTCTTTATTTTAAAATACAGGATTCTAGTAGCAAGATATGTGATTTGAATGCCAACACTGAATCAGAAGTGCCAGGAAGTCAAAGTGTTGGTGTTCAAGGGGAAGCAGCATGTGTCCAAATTCCACTTTTAGATCTGAAGAATGTTTCTGATGGTGATAAATGGGAAGGTAATTTTACCCACACACATTATTTTCCTGATAATGTTATTTGTAACTGAAATTACCCAAGGCAATAATGAGATTACTGCTCTTTTCTGAGCAACCTTATTCATTTTTATTTGGTTCATATAAGAGTGAGTGATTATTTTTACTCAAATGCACTAATGAAATTATGGGGCAGTTATCTTATTTGAATTAATTCTTATCTGATCCATTAGCTCTGAGGATGGATGTTAAAACATAAAGAAAATAAAATCAAGGGTAGGCTTTTGTTAATTGTTACACCAAACCAGGTGCTATCTCTGTTTTTGAAAGTCCAGTATGTTAGTGGTTAGGGATCTCACCACTTTAAACAAAGAGCCTAGAATACAGCTACCTTTTCTTTATAATCATCAGAAATACATTTAAAAGAGATTATTTTCAGAGGTATTTGTAAGCAAATATTGTACTATGTCCCTGTATCTCTGTTAGGTTTTGAAGGTGTGGGAGGAGGGTCCTAACAAGTTTCACAAAGGAGAGAAATTTTAATTTTAACTAAAAAGGCAAAACCACACGGGTTAAAACTCAGCAGAAGTGTATTTAAGACCTTAGTTTTTTTTTTAATCAAAAGGAGCAAAAACTAGAAATAAATACCAAACTTCAGTGAATGATCAGCATGCAGAAGGGTTTATGGAAGAGTATATGGATATCTACTGTTTACTTTGAAATCCATGAAGAAAACAAGGTGGTTAATGGAATGGAAATGTTATGAAGCAAGTATAGTGAAATGTTAGTAGTAGAATCTAGGGGATTGGTATATGGATGTCCTTTGTAAAATTCTCTAAAAACTTTGCTGTGTATTTGTAAACGTTCAAATAAAATGTTGCAGTTGAGGAGTAGAAATAAGAAGCATATTTGGATCCAGGGGGGCTTCTGGATCATATCCTTTCCTATGTAAAGAGATAAGGAGACCGCTCAGAAATTGTAAAGTTACATATATGTTCACTTGAATGAAGATCCCTTCGTAATCTCACCTTTGGCAAGTTAGCTAATGACATACAGTGGCAGTAACAAGGAATTGCAACGCCAATATCATGTACTCCTTTTGCCACCTCAAGTCTACACACCTGGTCACAGTTGGAGCATTTTTATTTATTTTTAAGGTATAGCCAATATTTTAAAAGCCCCAACCAAGTCATTCTGCCAATCTTTACTGTTGTCTTTCAACCCCACTCCTCCCTTTTTGGCCTAGATGTTTGGCATGCCCAGCGGTGTGTTATGTGTCATAACTTAGACTAAATCAGGAAGTTATCTTCCATTTACTTTGTTCTGGGTTATTCAGGATGTCTGGGATTTATGAAGATGCTCCCCAGGGTTAGGGATATATTAGCATTCTGGTGGCAATGAAGATCAAATGTCCCTTTAAGTTACTCATCCTGGCGTGGTTACTGAGAAGGAGTGGTGGTCATCAGAGCATCCTTTGAGCTGAAAGTTAGGAAAGGAGTCTCTGAAAGATGAAGCTGGGCTTCTGGCACAGTATTTAATGCTGCTGCTTTTTGGAGGATGCAGATAAATAGCCCTTTATAGTCCTTGGCCTGAGGGTCCTGATCTTAAGTTTTAAGAATAGAAGGCCATTTGTTTTCCATTGTCTGAGAAGATAGGACATTCTCTGTCCAGCTTCAGCTTTCTGAGGGCTTCCCTAAAGAGAGCCTGATGCTAGGCTGTCTTTTGTTGCCTTGTTCGGAATCCACCGTTTACAGATTGTGATGGTAGGGAAGGGAAGGTCACTATGTACTCCTGATCCCTGATTTTCAGTGTCTGAGCTGCCCTGGCTCAACAGCTGTGACAAGTCCACATAGACCTCCTCCTGTCTTTTCCAGGAATACGGGTCACTGACTTTCAGAGAGCCAACAGTAGTCAACACCTGAGTGAACTTCTCAGCCATGAACTCTGCATGTGCTTGGGAGAGTGGCTGTTAGCAGACCATGTTGCTCTTTCCACTTGTGCCCACAATACAGAGACATATTTTCTCTAACTGGGAGTTTAGGATATTCTAAAATAATAGTCTTCCTCAAGAAACCAAATTACTTTAGATCTGCATACCTTGGAATAAAAGATGTACCCCGTTTGAAATGACTCAACAGAGAAGTAGGGTGACTTCAAATGGAGGACCATCTCATTCTTCCTAAGTATGTGGGTCTTGGGTTTTTGTATTGTTCCAAGGGTAGTCAGCAAAATGCAGTTAGTGAGTGGGTAGCACATGTCTGCCACCAGTATGCATTTGTAGCCATCCAGAGGTCTTGGTTTTTAATGGAAGTGGGCATCTTTACTTCAGATTCTTTCCTGCTTACTC
Organism: Ovis aries; assembly: GCF_016772045.2. Taxonomy (NCBI): domain Eukaryota; kingdom Metazoa; phylum Chordata; class Mammalia; order Artiodactyla; family Bovidae; genus Ovis; species Ovis aries. The sequence continues at coordinate 47,074,730 of NC_056058.1, read as the reverse complement.
TTGTATGAGGTAACAGTAGAATCTTTTTGCAGAGCAAACTAAGGGAAATATTTTTCTGTCAAATTGTTTATACTGAAAAGCTTTCACAGTACCTGATTAAGTTTCCATTTCTTCAGTTTTATGTTTGAGTTTTAATAGAACAGCACTACTTTAATTTTCTTGCCTTGCTTGCTGACATGGAAATGTATGTTTGTGTTTGTTTTTAAAGTTTGGTTAGTAGTAATTTCTTTGAATAAAGTTTTTGAGCAGAATGCCTAACTGGTTTTAGGGAAATGTTTTTGGTATCTTTGGCTTTGTGTTAGTTATGTGTATGGTTTGTTCTGACTGTGCTGTGTGTTCACTTTAGTATTTTTTGCCATTTTTTCCATTTTATTAGCGTCATGCCCTATCACTTTTCCCCTCATTGATTTCAAAACAATGCATCTGCAGAGAGATGGGGAGGGTAAGTATGGTTCACCATAGTTTAGCTTTTTTGCCTTTTTATGGTTCACTTTGTTTGCCTTTTTATTAGCCCTTCTCCTGCTGTCCCCAAATATTAGGAAAACTGTTCTGGGTTAAAAATGATACCCAGAAAATACTGTTTTTTGTTAGTTCCCTCTTTTCTTAAAACAGGAGATATCTCATAAAATGTTTATTTCCACTTACTTATTTTCTGGGAAGCAGGTACAAGGGTTGCTTTGAAAATCACTTTATTGCTGGGTTTATTATGGGATTGCACGCTATGTACCCAATTTTTAGTTATCAGATTGATCTGGGCTTTAAAAACTAAGTTGATTATGTTCTTATTATCCTAAAAAAATGTAATGCTTTAAATTGCTAATGCATAAAGTTAAACTAAATTAGTAGCAGTTCATAGGTATTGTGCGAAAAAAAATGTCATTCTTGCTTTTTGACACTGTCAAGCCAATTTTTGCATTCTAAAACACTTCATTTTTGCTATTAAAAGCCATAGCATCAAAAATTTACACTATAGTCTATATTAAGTTAATGTGTAGATGGAAAAGTCCTGACCCCCTCCCCAAATCAAGGGATACTTGAAGATAATTTTGTATTTGGAGTATATTTGTGGGTTGTGTGTTTATCTGTATGTGTTCTGTATGTAATCAAGCCTTATTTGTGCAGAGACATCAGATACCTCAACACGGCTTCATTTGAGAACTTATAGGATAACTCTGATGAAATAAATGTGCTTAAGAAGGAGTACTGCTATTAAATTTTGTCTTGTTAATACTTTTGGGTTTAATTATTAACATAAGTATTATACACAGGAATCCTGTAGCAGAAAATAACCACCTCTGTTTAATGTTAGAGTCCAGGTATTGTCAGGTGAATTAGCTGCTTGTTTATAAATGTAACAGTTCTTTTGTTGGAGTCCAAGAGCTCCATTTGCTGAGTATTCTGAATAGCATGGGGAATAGCTTCCACTTCTTAACATAGTCACTTGATAGTGAGGGACAATTTATTCATCTGGCAGCATTTGGCTTAGTTAAATTCCCAATTAAGGACTGTTAAATGTTTACTGTTTCTAAATGAAGACTTTTCCCTACTGGAAAAATAGCATTTAGTATAATTTTGAAGAGCTTGACAGTGTCCCTTCTTGCTTTGTGACTAGTTTCAGAAATTTAAAGTGTAACTCCTTATGTGAAATTAGAACTGAAGTAAAAAGTGAAGCTCAGACAACTTTAAACTGTAGTAGGCTATATGAAGATCCTAGGATCCCATAAATATTACGTGAACCACTACAGAGTGATATGGTTTAAAGAACGTATGGCTGATACTGTGTGACTTTTTTTCATACAGAACCAAGAGACCCATGGTACTATTCTTTGTGTTTGTTTTCCAGAGCCATTTCCTGCTTTTAAGTCTTGGCAGGAAGACTCTGAGTCTGGAGAAGCTCAGCTGTCTCCACAAGCTGGAAGAATGAATCATCACCCTCTGGAAGAAGACTGTCCTCCAGTGTTATCACATCGAAGTTTAGATTTTGGGCAAAGCCAGCGTTTCCTACATGATCCAGAAATGTCCTCATCTAAAGCACTTTCTTTTGCTAGGTAAATGATTTTTATTTTCTTATGGGCAGTGAATCCTATCACATACCCAGGTCCTTTGAGAGATTTTAATCCTCTAGGCCTATAGTTGAAAGCTTTCTTCCCAATTTCATGAAGCCTGCTTTTGTGGTTTATTATTTTGAGTGCCTTCAAATTCTGAGTTCATTGAGTGTCTATTAAGGTTTGCTTTCTGATAGACATCTTTCCGTGATGTACTTATTTATTCATTCATGACTGAAATTGATCCTGAAAGTTAAAACGTTTCCTTTGCAGTTTGGACACCAAAAGAGCTCTAAGCTGCTTGGTGTCTTTGTTTTTTTTCTGCATTTGCCCAAACGCCTTTTGAATAATTCCAGATTGTTTTCATTGCTACTGTGTTAGCTTTTTGTGGTCTCCAGCGTAGTTCAAGTTTCTTTTTACCACCTGCCCTTCAGTGTTAGGGGTTTAATTGCACTGAAAAAATTTACTTCTTGATAATAGTATGATGTTTTATCAGGGTGATAGGAGAGATGGTGTTGATAACTTGAAAATTTAACTAACAGTGTTTACCTCTTGTTTTAATTCAGGATTCGAAGATCATCCTTTAGTTCAAAAGATGAAAAAAGAGAGGACAGAACACCATATCAATTAGTCAAGAAACTTCAGAAAAAAATCAGACAATTTGAGGAACAATTTGAAAGGGAAAGAAATGGCAAGGTAAGTTTGTAGCACTGTCCATTGTAAAGTAGATCTATTGGAACTTAGAGGACATTCTCCCATCTCTTTCCTGGAAGAAAGAACTAATCTAAGATGTCCAGAAAAATAGCACTCATATAGATCTGAGATTATATAGTTCCTTAGCATTCTGAGTCCGGACTAGTATTCTTGCCATTGTACCACTGAATTTTTGTATTTCTGTTGGAAAAGAGTTTGTCAAATTTTAAGGCAAATACTTTACGTTGACAGATTATATTAATGCTATTTCTGCTCCCTTAAAACCACAGGTAGCCAGGGGAGGTGGGGGTGAAGGGGTGAGATATTTAATCGTTAGAACATGTGAAGTAGGAAAAGTCTTATACTTGAAGTCAGAAGACGTTTAGTTAGATCTGCTTTCTGCCAGTTGCTAGACCTTTTCTGAGAGAACTTTACTTAATTATCTTGCCCTGTCTACTTAAAGTAAGATAAATGAAGATTGAGTGAACTCTCTGCTGTGAACACTGTCAAATACTATTTGAGCAGAAATTAAAATAACCTTTGGGATTTCCCTGGCAGTCCAGTGGTTAAGACTCCATACTTCCATGTAGGGGGGTGAGGGCTCCATTCCTGGTAAGAGGACTAAGATTCTGCATGCCACACTACATGCTGCAAAAAAAAAACCCCCAAAACACCCCAACAACAATAATAACAAAAAACCCCACGTTGCACACCCACAAAGATTTTAATGATTGTTTCCTATTTTTTTTTAGAATCTCATTTATTAATTTTACTGAGGTATTAACAAATTTCTTTAAAACATTATCTTTATGAAGGAACAGTGGCAGTCTATGAGTAGATTTTTAGTTGTAGAGTTGTTGTAGGTTGGATTATCTGGGAAGCATTCTGAGACAGAGATTTCAGTGCATACCGTTTCCAAGGGAGTGTTTAGGGAGAATTAAAGCTGTAAGGAGTAAGGCATTATGGTTGAGAGGAGAATGTAGACCTGGGATATAGTTGCATTAATGGCCTCAGCCTGATTCCAGTGTTTCCAGCTAGGATGGCTGAATTAAGATGATTCAGGATTGACTGAATTAAGATGAAGAAGCCAGGCCTTTTTAATCCTATATAACCAGTCATGGATGTGAGCTGCTCTGGAGGAGGGGGTTGTAACCTTGGGCCAGGCAGCTCATGTGGGCAAAGGCAATTCCCAGAGACGGACTTAGCACAGATAGGGGTTGATGAGTACATAATCTGTGATTCTGTTTTTCTAATTTTTCAGCCCTCCTACAGTGATATAGCAGCCAATCCAAAGGTATTAAAATGGATGACAGAGCTCACCAAACTGCGAAAGCAAATTAAAGGTATAAAATGGGCCATTTTTCAGTATAATTGCATTTTAAAGTATTCTTTATAATAATATCTGAGCATTATAGTTATAATTTTTGATAACTTTAAATCTTGAACACTGGCAAAATAAAAGTTCTCTTGTTCTTTTATTAGTTATAATCAAAGTTGAAATAGTATATTGTATTCTTCCAAATGCCTTTCCTCTTTTATTAGTAATAGTCTTTTGATAGGTGCTCTAGATGGTATGTATTGTATTGTGAAGTTTATATGAGTATTTCAAATATTAAGCAGTTTTGAGTTTGGGTAGGTATTAAGAATTTTTGATGGGTATTTCATCTAAGATTGAGAATATCTAATCATCAATCATTTATACTACAAAGACTAAATTGTAAGTTGTGTTGAATCAAAAACTGGTTCTTGTGTTACTGGGTGTCAGCCCAGTATAGCAGTTGCTAAGATACATTTACTTTGTGGGTATTTAGTGAACATGCTTTTTAATGATTGTTAATACTTAAAGAATTATCTGTACCAAGTATGTGTGTATAAGGTGGAGCATCACATTTGGTTTACTCATTTGAATTTATAAAACAAAAATTTTAATGTCTGTAAGTACCAAGTACTTGAAGACATCTGAGGTTGTAGCAGTGAACAAGACAGAGTCCCTGTTGTCATTTGAGTTTATTTACATTCTTACGGTTAATTAAGTTCTACTTATTTAGAATTTTCCTTTACAATTCTGTAAAAAATTTTCTCATTTAACACCAGTTTCCAACCATCAATGAAAATCACTACTTTGAATGTATTACTAATGATTGTCATTAAATTATTAGCCTCCTAATTTCCCAGTTTTCTTTCACTCTTACTGTCCTACAGTAAGTGCATTCTCTGCATCCAGAATTATTTTTTATTAAAAAACTATGTACTGTCTTATTTGTAGCTCTTTAGTGGGCTTCCTTTTCCACTTAGAACAAAGTTCAAACCCTTTGCTGGCTTTCCAGGCTTTTTGTAGTCTGCCCTTTCCCCCATTTTATCACTTTTCCTTATTTTCTGTTTTTTTTTAAAAATATGTCATGGTTTAAGAACATTGGCTTGACTGTTGCCTCAACGGAGCAGAAATGTTCTTCCCCTAAATCTTCTATACTAGGTCAGTCCCTTTTTAATTCCATGTTCTTCTATATTAGGTTAGTCCCTTTTTATTCCATGTTCAGCTAGAATGTCACCATTTCAGAAAGGCCTTCTTTGTCAGTTCCATCCAAAGGAGTTGCTCTTTCAAAAAGCATGTCTCTTTAACATTGTGACATCATTCTGTTTTATCTTCTTTATAGCACTTAGCACTCATTGAAATTATTTTATGAATCTAATTACTTAGTTTTTATTTTTTACTTCCTGAATATATGACAACAGAGACCATGTCTGTTTGTTTACTCATCAGAGCATCTTACTCTAGTAGGCATTCTGTGAATATTGGTTGAAAGAAAAATCATACAGTTCTCCTGGTATATATATAATTTAAATATTTCATGTGACCTTGAAATTCCTGAGCCTGTGTGTTGTCGATGTATACTTTCCTCTTGTATGTCTTTCGTCTCTTTTGATTTAGTTGCATTTTAGCTAAAATCAGTGGTACTGATTTATCCTCTTGATTTTAAAATGTAGATGCAAAACACAAAACCTCCGATGGAGAATTTGTACCTCAGACACGTCCACGTAGTAACACTCTTCCAAAAAGCTTTGGCTCTTCTCTAGACCATGAAGATGAAGAGAATGAAGATGACTCCAAGGTCATTCACAAGGAGAAGAAGCCATCTAAGGAAGCAACACTTGAACTTATTCTGAAAAGACTCAAAGAAAAACGTGTCGAGAGGTGTCTTCCAGAAGATATCAAAGTAATCTTGAGCTGTGGTTTTGCCCAGACTAGCCTTTAGAATCACTGAAATAAAATAATTACGGTAGAGGCATAATGATGTCTAGGTAGTCTGCTGCCCTGAGTCAACAAGTTTGCAGTTAAGAAAAATGTTTTTATCAGCACAACAGAAGTGCCTGAGTCACAAGAATAAAACTAAAAAAACTTGAATGTGATCTGTTCACTTACATTGGAAGCAGTTAGCAAGATGAGTGTGTTTGACATACCTGAGTTTGAATCTTGGCCTTGTATCTTAGTAGTTGCATGTATTAAACTCTTAGCTTATGCCAGTTCCTGACTGTGCATTCTTCCAGTGAATCCCTTCAGTAGCCATGTGACTGTGATTATGTCCATTAAAATAACACAGTATGGCTATGAGGACTAACAATGCGTTTTTGTGATGAACCATTACTCAGTATAACCTATGCCTAGGCAGTCCTGGTCAAGGTACTTGGCACCCAAGATCATTTATTAGATGAAGTTTGCTGAAAGAGGGCAGAGGTAGATTGCTTCAGGTGAACTTTTAGTGATGATTCCTGATGTGCACCCCTCTTGACAACAGAGTACACCTCATGGTCTCAGTATTAGAGTCTTTTTCCCTTCAAACAGAGCTGGCTTAGAAATTCTAATAGCTGCCCTCCCCAGTTTTTCTTGGTTTTGCTTTTATGTTATACTAACCTCCTCTCCTCCCCACTCCCTTTCCTATAAATGATTTTGATTGGAGAAGGAAATGTCAACCCAGTCCTGGGTTCTTGCCTGGAGAATCCCAGGGATGGGGGAGCCTGGTGGGCTGCCATCTATGGGGTCGCACAGAGTCGGATACGACTGAAGCGACTTAGCAGTAGCAGCAGCAGCTTTATTCACATTCATTCTCCTAGGTTTAAGATTCGAACTTGAGGTTGAAATCAGTGTTTTACAAAGTTTACACTACTGAATGTACTTAATATAAAAAACTTGTTATAGAAACCCACTCCAGTATTCTTGCCTGGAAAATCCCATAGACAGAGGAGCCTGGTGGGCTACAGTCCATGGGTCACAAGAGAGTCAGACATGGCTTAGTGGCTAAACAACAACAGAGAGTAACTGGAGAGTTTGTTTGGATTAAAGTATAGTCTGTGGAACATTGGTTCATTGGTATGTTAAAGGTCATGCTGTCAAACAGAGGGAAAGGGGGTTATGGGCAAATAAATTTGGGGCTCCTGCCTACTACCATTGGAGTACTAAAAGATGTCAGAAGAGTATCTTATTTTCAGTATTAAATGCCAGGTGAAGGGGAGCAGAAATCATAGCGTAGAAGTCTGGGGTCACAAATTGATATTGTTGAGCTCTTTTCAGGGGCTTTCCACTATACTAGTACCAGATTTTCTTAATAGTTTAGGAGAAATACCAAGTTATAAGATCTATAGTTGTGTATGCATGCATTTTGAATATGTGCTCAAACACACAAAAATTATAATTCTAATAGATTATGTGCAAAATTAAGATAACAGGCATTTATTTTGTTTATTGTGTGCTGAGAAGGCATTGTAAATGCCTTTACAATGTATTAACTTGTTTAGTCCTCATTAGAATTCTGTGAGGTAGGCGAAAGTGAAAGTCGCTCAGTTGTGTCCGACTCTTGGAAACCCCATGGGCTATAGTCCATGGAATTCTCCAGGCCAGAATACTGGAGTGGATAGCCTTTCCCTTTTCCAGGGTATATTCTCAACCCAGGGATTGAACCCAGGTCTCCCACATTGCAGGCAGTTTCTTCATCAGCTGAGCCACAAGGGAAGCCCTATGAGATAGGTGATGTTATCCCCATTTACAGATTAGGATATTGAACAAAAAGAAGGTAACTAACCCAAGTCACTAAGCTCTTGTGTTCATAACTTATTCAGATAAAATATAAATCAAACCACCAAAGGGAATTGGTACCTAGTTACTAGAAGACCAGATTCTCTAGGAGGCTGAAAAACGTTGCCTACAAATCCATAAGCAAAAGATGTGTTCTTAACTAACCTAAGCTAGAGTAATGGGCTGATCCTTTTAACCAAATTACTTACATTGCTGAAGGGAATGATGTAGCTAATGGGAGGGTTTTTTTGTTTTTGTTTTTTTTATTCTAGAAAATGACAAAAGATCATCTGGTAGAAGAGAAAACTTCTCTCCAGAAAAGTCTTCTTTATTATGAAAGTCAACATGGAAGGCCGGTAATGTTTCTCTTGATGAAAAGATTTGATTTTCTGTCTTAGAGAACATGAATCACTTTTGTGGCCCACATCTTTGAGCTGTTTCATAGAGCCTTGTTTCCTACATTTAGATGATTACCTGCATATTTAAAATATCTTTTTAAAAATTGGAGGGAAAGTCATATTGCCTAATATTTTAGAAATTTTAGATTTCAGATAACTAGGTGATTTCCGTTTTTCTTGCTTCAGGTGACCAGGGAAGAAAGGCATATTGTTAAACCTCTCTATGATAGATACAGACTTGTAAAACAGATGCTGACAAGAGCTAGCATCACTCCTGTCCTTGTAAGTAAAACATGCGAGTATTTAGTTCATTTTACCAAGACCCACTTTTTCCAAAAAAATCCATACGGTAGTATATTGGAGAAATACACAGCCAAGATAACAAGGATTGTGTATGTAAGGTGAGGTTACTGCTTTTAAAATAATAGGAAATTAATAAGTGCCTAATACTATCTCCCAGGCACTCTTACAGGCATTTTAATCTATGATTATGTTATTAAGTCCTGACAAGTTAAGTTACCACAGATAGAGGATGGTAGCCTCATTTCACAGGTGATGAAATTGAGACTCGGGAGTGATGTGCCCAGGGTCATCTACTTATAGAATTAAAAACTCATGTTTCAGACCGTTGCCTAATTTCTTTCCATTTAAATTCAAGTCTTTGAAAATACATCACTCTTGTGATGGCCATCAGTTCCCTTAATTGCAGAATAATATAAACCTATTTTTCATCCTTTTAAATGAAAAAGTCTATTAAAATAATACTATATATTCATATATATGTGCATTTTTTTTAAAAAAGAAAACTTTTAATAACTTACGTGCATATTGAGTGCTATCTCCAAGTTAACCATTAGATGGTAGGGCTCTAGCTGTGTCTCAGGCTCAAATAGAAGATAGCATGTAGCCCATTCTGCATCAGCGAATTCATTCTTTGGAGCTTATAGTTTGCTTAAACTCCTCTTGAATAGGGGTTCCCTTTAGGCTTTTACATTTAGCCCTTACAAAAACATTCTTTTTTAAACTGGCCATTTTTTAGTTGGCTGTCATTCAACAGAACTTTATTTAGATATAAGCAGTTTTCTTAGAACAGTGAATCATGTACAGTTTATACTGTATAGCTAGTTTATTTAATACTGATTTTGTCTTTTGATTACAAAAGTGTTTCTGTGTGTCACTGATGTTTTCATAATTCCATAATAGTATAAGTAGTCTTTGAATTTATTTATGAAAATCACCTTAGAATTCCACAGGTTTGTCTTTAAAAACTGAGTCTATAGGAAGCATTTCTAGATCTTATGGACTCCTAAATTTGACTATGATAAAGAGAAATTTGGAGTCTAAAAGTTAAGCCAAGAGAATAGGAGAGAATCGGTTTTCCAACAAATGGTGCTGGCAGTTCCTCAAAAGTTTAAACATTGAGTTACTAGGTAACATAGCAGTTCTCTTCCTTGGATGTACCCAGGAGAATTGAAAACATTTGTCCACATAAAAATTTGTAGGCATATCTTAGAAGTAGCATCATTCATAATAGCTAAAGTGTAAAAAACTATCCAGATATACAGCCAACTGATAGATAAACATGATGGGGTGTATCTGTATGGTGGAATATTTGCTCTGCAAAGGGATGAAGTACTGGTACACTCTATTACATGGATAAATCTTGAAAAACACTTAGGTTAAGTGAAAAAAGCTGGACACAAAGGCCACTTAGTATATGATTCCATTTGTATGAAATATCTAGAATAGTCCAGTCCATTGAGACAGAAAATAGATTGTTGTTTGCCATGGGCTAGGGAGAGAGGGCTAATGAGTACAGTTTCCTTTTAAGGTGATGAAATGTTCTAGAAACAGATAGTGGTGATGGTTGCACAACTTTGTGAATATACCGAAAACCACTAAATTGTATACTGTAAAAGAGTGAATTTTATGGTATATGAATTACATGTTAATGAACTGTTATTTTTTTAAAAAGAAATATGAAGGGGTCCTCAGACCAAGGAAGTTGTCCACTTTGTTAAAAAGAAAAAATGCTCCCAATTAAATTATCAGTGACACTTCATTAGTTAGAATTTTAAAAGCATTTATTGAATGAGTTCTTTAGAATGACCTAGACATAAATTATCATTTATCACTCTTATGCATATATAACAAGTAAAAAGCAAAAATATAGCCAGAAATTCCTAACAATTTTAAAGCATATGGTTAGGATTTTGAAAATAAAGTTTAAGATCTGTTAAAATAAAGTTTAAGATCTGTTATACTTTATCTGTAATAGTGAAGTGAATCTCCCTTGAATAATAAAAATGTGACCCATTTGTATGTTTATTGTCACAGGGATCTCCATCCACCAAGCGAAGAGGTCAGATGTTACAGCCAATCATAGAGGGAGAAACTGCACATTTTTTTGAAGAAATCAAGGTAATCCTTAACAGAAATCATTCTGTGATCTTTTTCCTAAAGGAAAAGTTGAAACCATGGCATGTTTGATTCTCTGTTTGCATATATATTTTAGGAAGAAGAAGAAGATGGTGTTTGTCTGTCCTCTGAGTTAAGTGATATCTTGAAAACTGCTGTACAGGCACAGTCATTGGAAAACTCAGAATCTGATGTTGAAGAAAATCAGGAAAAACTGGCTCTAGATCTCCGATTGTCAAGTACTCGAGCAGCTTCTATGTATGTGTGCTAGTTTGTGATTTTAGCCTATTTATGTAAGAAATACTCAAAAATTTAGATGCTAAAGAAATTTCAGTGTTAAATAATTGATACTTGGAGAGAATGAATACAGTGCTCAAGAAAAAAAATGATTTTAGAAAGTGTGCTTTACAAAATGTGTTGTCATTCACATTTTCTGAATTGAAAATTAGTGTTTGATAAAAATTAAAAGAAACTAAAGTCCTACATTTGCTGTATGACAAAGTGCTGGAACCAGCTGAGAGTTATCTGTTCGTTTATGCTCTGTCAGCTTCTTTACCTGATGTGGACTTGGATTCTAATTCTTAGCTCTGGCATCACTTTAGGATCATGTGGGCAGTTGTTTTGTGTTTGTTTTAAGTACTTATGCTAAGCCCTATTAATTGCTCCAAGGTGAATCTTAGACATTGGTTATTCCAGAAGCTCACCAGCTGAGTTGATTTTGCAGCCAGGATTAGAAACACTGTTAAGAGCATGATGAATTTAAAGTACCCTTTCAGATGTTTTCTTCCTGTTTCAATTTTAGGCCCGAATTGCTGGAACAACTTTGGAAAGCCAGGGCTGAAAAAAAGAAACTACGTAAAACATTACGGGACTTTGAAGAAGCATTTTATCAACAAAATGGAAGGTTTGTTTGAGCATCACAAAATTTAATCCTATTTCTTCTTAAGTCACATGTCCTGCCCATATGTTGAAATAAATAAATAAGAATAGAAATAAATTGTGCATTTAAGGATGCTAGCATTGAAAATAAAAGTAGAAAACCTTCCTTTTTTCCTTGTGGCCCTGCTGTTAATGAAAAGAAAAAGGTAGAGCTGGAGTAAACAACATCTGACAAAATAAATCACTATTGTCCTGGAGAGGTGTGGTTGAGTGGCAGTTTTTTAAGTTTCTTAATTCAGTATCTTTACCCTTTTGGAAGTGTTTGTGAATGAGATCTCCTTTTAGAAAGGGTCCCAAATGTGCCTGTTATTCTCAATTAGTTTGGATTCTTCTACTGAGACCATGGCTGCTTAGGCTGTGTTGTCTCATTCTAGGACACATACTTCTAAGGTGTGTATTACTGTGGCAGTCTTGTGGCTCCTATAATACAATATGGCCAGTGCCTTTATCTAACTGAGTAATGCACAGTTGACCCAGTGGGACTTTTTTAAAAGTAAGGGAAATGCTGGAGAGGGTGTGGAGAAAAGGGAACCCTCCTACACTGTTGGTGGGAATGCAAACTAGTACAGCCACTATGGAGAACAGTGTGGAGATTCCTTAAAAAATTGCAAATAGAACTACCTTATGACCCAGCAATCCCACTTCTGGGCATACACACCGAGGAAACCAGAATTGAAAGAGACACATGTACCCTAATGTTCATCGCAGCACTGTTTATAATAGCCAGGACATGGAAACAACCTAGATGTCCATCAGCAGATGAATGGATAAGAAAGCTGTGGTACATATACACAATGGAGTATTACTCAGCCGTTAAAAAGAATTCATTTGAATCAGTTCTGATGAGATGGATGAAACTGGAGCCGATTATACAGAGTGAAGTAAGCCAGAAAGAAAAACACCAATACAGTATACTAACACATATATATGGAATTTAGGAAGATGGCAATGACGACCCTGTATGCAAGACAGGGAAAGAGACACAGATGTGTATAACGGACTTTTGGACTCAGAGGGAGAGGGAGAGGGTGGGATGATTTGGGAGAATGACATTCTAACATGTATACTATCATGTGAATTGAATCGCCAGTCTATGTCTGACGCAGGATGCAGCATGCTTGGGGCTGGTGCATGGGGATGACCCAGAAAGATGTTATGGGGAGGGAGGTGGGAGGGGGGTTCATGTTTGGGAATGCATGTAAGAATTAAAGATTTTAAAATTTAAAAAAAAAAAAAAAGTAAGGGAAATACATTCTAATTCAGATTGTGGCCAGACGTGACAATTAATTTATCTCAGGCCTCAGAAGAGTTTTTCCATGTTACCAGATGATCTTACCAAGCCATTAACTCTATAGTAGTTCTCCCACGTCAGTTTTTTGTCTGTTTCAGTTATACCATGATTAACTGTGGTCCAGAAATATTAAATGGAATGTTCTAGAAATGAACAATTCATAAACTATAAATTGTGAACTGTTCTGAGTAGTGTGATGAAATCTTGTGTTGTCCTACCCAAGACGTGAATCATCCTTTTGACCAGGATATCCTGCCCCTTAGTCACTCAGTATCCATATCGTTTATCAGATTAGCCATCACAGTATCTCAGTTCTTGTATTCAATTAATCCTTATTTAACTTAATGTGTCCTAAAGCACAAGAGTAGATATGTTAGCAATTCGGATATGCCAAAGAGAAGCCATAGAGTACTTCAAGTGAAAAGAAGGGTGAAAAGAGGGGTGGAAAGAGGGAAAGAAAAAGAAAATTCTTAATCAGTCAAGGAAGAAAAAATCATATGCTGAGGTTGCTAAGAACTATAATAAGAACAAATCTATCCATGAAATTGTGAAGAAGGAAAAAGAAATTCATACTAATTTTGCTATTATTAAAAGTTATGGCCCAATGCATGATAGATGTTTAGTTATTAATAATATGAAAAAGGCATTAAATTTGTACAATAAGATGTTTGAGAGAGACCACATTGGCATAACTTTTATTAGAGTGTATTGTTATAGTTATTCTGTTTTATTATTAGTTATTGTTCATTTCTTACTGTGTCTTAATTTATAAATTAAAATTTATTATAGGTATGAATGTAAAGTATATATAGGATTTGCTTTCAGGCATCCACAGGAGTCTTGGAATGTATCCCCATGAATAAGAGGAAACTACTGTATATGAGACACTTCTGTGTAGGGTGGCATATATGGTTAAAAAAAAAAATCTCAAGTGCATTTTTCAAGTGCTTTCTAATTCTTTGTCTTATTGGTGAAAAAACCTTTGCTTATAATTAGTGTAGTTCAATGTTTTACCTGATTATTAAACTGAATTGCATTGGATCCCTAATATAAAGTGAGAAAGACGACTTTTTTGCTACCAGTAAGATGTTTTACATCTTAATTCACTGAAGCCAGAGTTAAGTAGTATATGAAATGACTCACTGTACTTCTCTAGAACTTAAAATACACTTACAGACCTGACAGAGTCTAGCAATGTATGTCTTATTAAAATATTTGATTATCTCCAATAACCTCCAATTATCGTTGATACTAATAATATCCATTAATGTGTCAATACATTATATCCAAACACATTAATGGATATTATCAGTATCAATGATCAGAATTTGAAGTGTTTTAGGAATATTCTGTTGGGTTGAAGGGAAATAGTCCAATAATCTTTTTTTCTTGCGGAGCAGTTTTTTATTTGAGCTTATATTGGGTAATATTCTGTCTCACATTATGACTACTTCTGGGATTTTATTTTCCAGATGATCTCAAAGTTTTATTTTCTCCCTTAGGAATGCGCAGAAAGAGGATCGTGTTCCAGTGCTTGAGGAGTACAGGGAGTACAAGAAAATTAAAGCCAAGCTTAGGCTTCTTGAAGTTCTTATCAGCAAACAAGATTCTTCAAAATCCATATAAAATATGGTCCTTGAAAACATCATAAAATCAGTTGTATTCCCTGAAGCTGTCATCGTGTGTTCTTGGCTGGTACTTAAGTTCATTCTGTCAGGCACTCAAGAGAGTTTCATTTTATACTTGCTGGTGGTGCCACTAGAGAAATGATGGGAGGGTAAGTAGACCTTATCTAGGGAGTGCGATGTTCCGTATTAACCACAGACTGTCCTCTCTACCTTTAGCAAACATCCACTTTTCTTCATTGTTTTGTACTGCAGATACATCGTGTTATTAAAAGACTAATATTTTATCTTTTCAACTTTAAGAACTTTGAAGATAGAAGCTTTTTGTTATTACCAACTTTATTATTTTGTTTCTCATTACTCAAGAAAATTGAGAGGAAAATCTTCACATTGAATTCTTCTTCGGTTGCCTTTTTCTTACAGAATGACTGAAAATTTGAAAGAAAAGCCTATAAATGTGCACATATGCAACTATGTTCTATGTTTTCTTAAAAAACCAAAATCAGCTGAAATTTCAAGTCCTACAATGGAACATATTTCTGTTAAATGCCCAAAGTGACGCTTTCTCATCCATAGTATGTTAGCAGAATTTTGCAGTTCAGTGGTCACACAGCTCCTGGATGAAGATAACAATGGCTAGACCAAAAAGTGACCTTGCTTATTAGTGTAGTGAAAATACACACCACACATCACACACAGAACTGAATTATATCACATGCTGCCTTTGGGACTTAAGTTACTCTTTGTTTCCTCACTTGCAGTTTATCAGTTGGTGATGATGTGATTTGTCTGGATTAGATCCTGCGTTTTTTCCCCCTACCCACCTCCAGATAATGTGAGAAAATAGCCATGTCAGCATGTAGGAACTGATGGTGCTCAGATTTGTGTTGTTCAATCAAATGGGCTTAAATTGGCAAAAGAATCATTATGCCTGAAGTGAATCTATTCTTAACAAGGGCTATACCACTGCATTTTTTCTTGTACCTTTGGGGGGGTGCATCTTTATTTCTTTTTCTTTGTTAATTAGCAAAATCCATAAAGAAAACATCCTCTAAAGGGATTTGCTCAGTCACATGCTATTTAAAGCACCTGGCTATGTGATTATTGTGGTATGCCCCTTGTCATACACTCTAAGCATATCTTTTTTTCTTTGGGTTTGCATGGCTTTTCTTCAGGTTCTTTCCTGATATAATTCTGCTAATTAATTTCACAGAATAGTGACTTTATTTGTGCTAACAATGTAATAGTCATTTACAGCATATTCTGATCAGGCTTGATCTACTTGTTAATTTTTTTCCTGGTGCTTTTTTGGATTGATGTGTGTCTCACTTTGTGCCCATGTTTTGCATGCAGTGACTCATGCATGGTTTTCTTAACTAGCTAATATTCATAATTTGTTTCATACAAAAACAGACTTTTGCAACATCCTTTAATAAGGTGAGGGAAGCATGAACCTCAGACTTCTGGCACTATTACATAGCACATGAAGTAGCTTGATAGCAAGTAGCATTTCTAGTACTTCACATTTCACCTGTGTGTGCAATGCCTTTTTTGGGGGGAGGGAACGGTCCTTGGTAGTGAACACGGTGGGGAATAAAGCACTAAATCCAGCCCTTTTCATGTGGTTTCCTTTTGATACAGCTTGGTTATTCATAATGTACACCTAGAATCGTGAAATTGAAAATACCAGAAGATGTTATCACTTTCATTTTGAATTCATCATGCAGTGTGCATTTAGTTAATGTCTTTTAGTCTCCAGACAGGAGTATATCCAAACATCTTATTTAATGTGCACTGTGTATTGTTTTATATGAATGTTTTATTTTATATACCACATGCAAAAATGTCCATATGCACTATTTAAATGTTTTAAATAATATATTCCTTCTTTATAATGCTAAATCTATATTAGTACCATATTTTTATAAGTCATTGGCCTGACTGGTTTCATTTTAGAATTAACAGCTGCTTCATGATGTTGGTTATTCACTGTTAATGTTTGGCTGTGAGTAGAATAGATAAAAAGTAGCATAGCAGCACGCATGCTCTGTGACAGTATTGTGTGTCATAGTTCAGCAGTAAGTGGTAGAATTAGACAGTTTGTGATAATTTTACTTTGGTACAAGTAAAAACTGTATATCTATATACAAATAATATATAGATATATATGACTGTAAGTATCATTGCATTGCTGTGTCTGGCACCTCATTGTATAGACTTTTGTAATAAAAGAACTTCAGTGTTCTAAGTCTCTGTAAATGTTTTTTGTTTTTTTCACTAGATGTTAAAAAAGAAAAAATAGAAACCTCAAGTATTCCCTTGCTGTAATGTTCTTAGGCTCTGTTTGAATTATCCCAACCAGAGACCATGTGGAGAGACTGCAGAGTTACTAAACCATGTGACTGGCTATAGCTCTAAGGAGTGGTAAGACAGAGAAGAGCCATGTTGTTGATTCTCTTTGGAAATCTAGGGAGAAGGTGCAGAGAGAATAGTCTTCGTTTCTTGTTGCAGTCAGTTATCTTATTAAGAAAATTTGAAATACAGTGTTTAAGAGAAGAGCTTGGTTTGAGGAAGGTGAGTATATTGAACAATTCCTTTATTTGAGTTTTACAGTCCAGGGACTGTTGAGCACATGTGGGAGTCTATGGTCAAATAATGTTGCTTAGGTTAAGAGAACATGTGGCTCTTCTAGGAGGGCTTATGTAACCTCTATTAGAAAAGTTTCCTTGTAGTTTCCCAAATGCCAGCCATTCACAATTTCCCAACCATCCAAACAGGGCTTTTGCAGCACCCTTATTTATACTTTCCAAACATAACTTGCATTTTTATAACCCTAAAGCCCCTGCTTTGCTCTTTTATTTTCTTTTTCAAGGATATTTTGCTTTATAAAGTAATTGAGGAAGCACCTTTGAGAAATTTCAAATGTGTTACTTTAGAAACTATCTAGATGAATTTATCATTTGGAGATGTTAGTGAAATTTCTGTAGGTGGTTGGGAAGTTTGTTCTGCACTTTGCCTTTTTCCAGGAGACTTCCAACTAGGAAGAATGGAAGTGAGATTATTTTACCTGGGGTCTTATATAATGGTTTTCTAGGATTCTAAACGTTTATTGGCCCATGAAGTTAGAACATGGTGTGTGATGAGAATACCAGCAGTTCTTATACTCTGTGTAACACTGTGAAAAGTGTCTTTACTTACTTAACCATTTACTTAGAGACCTGCCCCAAGAATACTGCCCCAAGCAGTATTATTTTATATTTTGCATTTTCATTCCTAGAATTTAATAATCTCACTATAAAAGCCTTTACCTGTACCTGTGTGTATGTATTCTGGAGGCATGTTGTAATGTGCATAGAAGGTATATTGTGTCCCATTCCTAGAAATAATCTGATGATTATCATTGACCCTGATGACAGTTTGATGGTGGCTGGTTTTATGCTTTTAAAATATACCTGAAATGGGGACAAATTTAGGAACTAACTCAGTTCAGGAATAAATTGTTAGAAATGTGCCATGATTGTATCACAGATTCTCACCTTCACTTTTTTTCAGTATTGTAGAGCTGAAACCTTCCTCATCACTCGGTTTAGTTTTAAACTGACATAGTGTAATTCTTTCTCCAGCTCCACAGCATATAAAAAGAGGCTAGAGGATAATTTAGAAGGAGATAGAGAATTAGTAACATTTTTGTACCTAAGGAGACAGTAGGTTATTAGCGTCTATTGTGAAATACTTTGAGTGGGATGATAGTATTTTAAGGTCTCAAAACATGCCTAGTATGGCCAGTTACAGATCTAATATTCTAAAGCTGTGTGGAGCACAGTATTTACTATGCATGTCAAGTATAAATGGCATTTCCTGTTATTTAGAGATGTAAGGACAAAAGCAATTGGTTTTACTCTCACCTTCCATTTAAATAAATGGAGACTTATGCTTTCTCTATTACTTTAAAATTGGGTTAAAAAATGGGGGAAAAAATGTGGCATCTTAATAGAATAAGATTCTGGGTTCAGGAAAACTGTGGGATGTCCCCAGTCCTCATATCATGATATTCCATAGTACCCTGGTTAGAACAAATGCTTACTCTCGGAATTCTTGTTGAGTGACAGTCTGGTAGTCATCTTGAATTTCTGTCGAATAATACTTTTTCTCAAGCCTCTCTTTCCATTTTTTCATCTGCTCTGCACTTTGAATCTCCTGTAAAGTTAGAGGAAAAGTGTATCTGCAACTTTTATATTTTTCTCTATTTCAGGCCTATGGCACATAAGCATCACAGGGTTGAGAATCTTAAACTTTACTCTCCAGGGCTGTGATTTTTGAGCCGCTCTGGCTTTTTGCCCTGCCTGGTTTGAGGTTTATGCATAAGCAGAGTCACGA
This sequence comes from Ovis aries, assembly GCF_016772045.2. NCBI lineage: Eukaryota > Metazoa > Chordata > Mammalia > Artiodactyla > Bovidae > Ovis > Ovis aries. The sequence goes on along the minus strand of NC_056058.1, from coordinate 47,055,876 downwards.
AGAGAACTTGGTGTTAAAACTGTTTAGCAGGGTTAGGGGTTTTTAAAATTATGAATATTATTGGCTTATTCCCATTTCACTTCCTGGTGAAATATAAATCCTTCAAGAAACCCATCTCAACCATCACTTTTCTATGAAGCTTTCCTTGACATTCATAGATAAATAATACATTTCCTCATGGAGCAGCAACTAGGTGGGGGCGTTTGCACAAGCTCCTAGGTTCTAGTCACTCCACCTCTTCCCTGTAGGTGGTAACTGCTTCTTAAAATTGTTTGTGGATTAATTTGGCATTCTGCAGTGGTTCTTGCTGTCCTTTCATGCTCAGAAATGAATTCTGTGATGTAACCCCCCTATTTGAACTACCTAACATATTTCTGTTTTTCGGACTGGACCCTAACTGATGCTTGGTAACCGAGAAGGTCCAAAGAAACAGACCCTTGTAGATAGTGTAACCTCCACCAAGGGACACAGTTGACTTGAGCTTTAGATCACCACCTGGCTATTTGGGATTCCTCAGGCTACTGAATGAGCAGGCAAAGAAGTGACTGAGGTGACTCATCCCAGTTACCAAGGAGAAATTGGTGTTGCTACAAAATGGGCTCGGAGAGGGCTATGTTTGGAAGCCAGGGAATTCTTTGAGCAGTGCCTCTTAATAATTCCATGTCTAAAAATAAACTCGTTTAGTTTACACATTGAGTTCTTAAGGAATTGTGATCCGAGTTGAAAAGATCTTAATGTCATCCAGAGATGGCCACAGTTACTCTTGGTACTTTGGTTCTCCCCTTCTGGGGGAAAAATAAGAGTGCTTTCATTTGTATATAGGATAGTTCCATCTTATTAGATGGAAACTAGAAATATTGTCATTTTATGGAAGTTCAAGTGTGTACTAAATTGCTGAAGGGGTGAATTGGGCTGACCATTTATTTAATATCTCTCAACTGAAAATTTGCCCTCTTATACTCTTACATATGCTCTTTTATACGCTTTGATGCTGGGTCTCATGCTTTGCAAACCTCATTCGCCAGACTCTCTTGCTTCCAGATTTATTAGGTTCTGCCTTATTGGATGATGGCAAGGAGAAGGTTCTGGTTTTCTTTCTATCAGCATTGCTTCTGCAAGTGGTAGTTATCTCCAGCAGTGTTTGGCTCCAGGCTGCGATGGTCCAGCTTCTTTTGGCTTCCCCAGAAGCAGATTCATCACACTCCCTAAGAACTATCAGGAGCAGCAGAGGTGGGATGGAGGTGACCCCAGAGGTCTGAGCAACAGCTCCAGGCCCCTTCTTAAGTGTCTTAGGTTCTGATAAACCCACTTTTTGTAACCTTAGCCCTGGGAGTGGTAGTATCCTCCTACAGTTGTTATTTGTGAGTTGCTTCAGTGTTTTTACTGTTTCTCTCTTCCAATACCTGTGAAACCAATTCTCTGTAATTTTCTCTGTTTGAAATACATAGTATCATTTTCCATTTTCCTGACTAGGTCCTCACTCATACATGTATGAGTGTAGTATGACATGTAGTATGTCATTTGGTCAGCTGTATTTTTGTTTTTAAGGAATGTTTTCAGTTTTCCTTACCTTGGTTTGAAATGTTTAAAAATTAATCCCTGGGCATTTTCTATTTTGTTGCTATTATAGATTCTCCTATTACAATATTTAATGAACTGATTGATGTTTGCATGTATGACATGATGACTGTATTTATGTAAATTATTTTTTCCTACTACTTAATGTTTTTGTCATAATTTTTCATTTCATTGTATACCTGAAAAAGAGAATCATATCTCAAATAGAGGTAGTTTTTACTTTTTCCTTTTCAACTCTTGTATTCCTTGTGTAATTGTCCTGCTTAATTCTTTTGACTGATCCTTTTAATACATCTTTGTCTTGTCCTTGACATGTCCAGTGTTTCCCTGTTAGGTAAGGTGCTAGCTTTGGGGTGAGGTAAATTTGTTTTTATCATGTCAAGTAAGAGTCCGTTGATTCCTGTTTTGTTTTCCCCCTCAAAATCGAATCTTATACCTAGCATCTATGGAAAATAATAATGTAATTTTCCTGTTTTGATTTATAAATAGAATGAATTATGTTAATTAGTTGATTATATAGTTTAAAATCATCTTTACATTCTTAGAATAAACCCTATCTGAGTCATGTTGTATTCTGTTGGATTCTGTTTGCTAATACTTTATCTAGGATTTTTGCTTTATGATATATGTAATATTTTCTTTTTCTGTTTTGGTTTTTGAAGAATACAACCTTTACCAGTTCTTAGAATCACTATATAGTTGCTTTATAAAAATAATTTAGAAGTTTTCAGTTTTCTCTTTGCTCTGGAACAATTCAAATAGCTTGAAATTATTTATTCCTTAAAAATTTGGTAAAATTCCCTTGTGAAACCATCTGGGCCTGAATTTCTTTAGAAGTAGTTCTTTGATGACGTTATTTCTTCTATAGAATGGATTTAAAAGTCTCTTTTGGGCTCAGTTTTGATAAATATTATTTTCAATTTATTGAGGTTTTCTCTATGGCCCCAAAGTATCTATTTTCATGAGTGGATTTTTGAAAAACCAGGTATATCTTTTGAGAGTACGCAGGTTAATACATAACTGTACAATCGCTTTATTCATTACAGACATATTTTTTAATGCTTTCATTTTTTTTTCTTGATCTATTCTCTGCTTTTAGTGCATTCTTAAGTGTTTTCCATTTTCTTAAGTCTAGTAGTCTTTATGGAAGTTGATGCCATATTATTTGGTGCATAGATAATCATGACTATTAAAGTTGATCTTAGCCTTATAAAGTGCCCCTTGTCTCATTTAGAACTCTTGGTTTAGAATTCTACCTTGACTTATATTAAGTTATATCTGCTGATAATTTTGCTTGCCTTTTTACCTTGGCTCATGCTTTTATACTTAACTTTTCTAAGTCACTTTGTTTTAGGTATATATTTTAGGCTATAACATAGAATCAAGTGTTGCTCTGTGATTCAATCTGAAAACATTTTCTTTTAAAGTAAATTAAGCTTATTTGTCTTTACTGATATATCAGATATATCTGGTCACAGTTATATTGTTTTAAGGTATATTTAAAGTCTTACCATGTGATATATCTTCAGGTTTGGTACTGCTTCCTTTTAGGAATGTATGTATTTTTGTTTTTGTGGTCATGTTTCTTTTCATACATCCTAGGTCATCCCTTTCTTGTTTTGGTTCCCTCCACAAGAACCAAAGAAGTTCAACAAAAATTGAGTTGTAATTTCTTCCTCTTCATTTCTTTCCTCTCTACTTCCCAGGCATATTTAATCCTATTACCATATTTTGTTGTATCTAAGAGATGGAGTCTATCGTAAAACCTGTTACACCATTCTATGTGCTATTTAGAAAAAATATTGCTACCAGCTAAAATATGGCACATTATCAATTATAAGGTACATCTTAATTTCAGAGATATTAAAATATGGAAAAATGTTTCATTATCAATTATAAGGTACATCTTAATTTCAGAGATATTAAAATATGGAAAAATGTTTTAAAATTAATAAAACAATATCATATTTACTACTGTACTCTTAAATATGTAAAGCTTCTTCTTTTTGGTTATTAACTCTAAATGATAATTCTTCAGTGTTTTAGCTATTACATATGAAATAAGTAGTCAGCTTTTTCTATGTTGTATCTTCTCCCTTCCTTTTCTAAAATATCTCAAACATTTCTTCTTTGGCTGAAGATGATCCTCGCATAGAATCCTCAGGAATACAGTTGTATTCCCCAAGTTTTTACATTTCAAAACTGTTTGAGCCTTTCTACTTGAAGCACAGCTTTGCTGGATATAAAAAACCTTGGCTTACATTTTCTTTCCTACCATATATTGTAGGTGTTTTGTTGATTTATGGTGCTGAATGATGTGCTAATCTAATTTCTTAGATTTCTAAATAAATCTAAGTTTTACTTGGGCAAGTCTTATGTTCATTTTAGGTAATTTCTCCCAGGTACACAGTAGATGTCTTTTAAAAGTTTATATTGTCTTTTATTTCCAAAATGGCTTATTGAATTATAGTTTTGTTTTTTAAAAGAATATCAAACTTACAGAAAAGTTGTGAGAACAGCACAAATACTTTTTATCCTTTGAAGTATTTAACATTGCCAACACGAATGCCTTATTGTCTCTGAATACTTCAGTGTGTATTTTCCTCATATAAGGACATTCTCCTTTATACGCACAGTATAATCATCAGAATCAGAAAATTAATAGTGATGGATTATTACCATCTAAATCACCAGTTCCCCATTCAAATTCACCAGTTGTTCCGATGATGCCCTTTAGAGTAAAAGGATCCAGTCCATGATTATGCATTGTATTTACCTATTTTTTAGTCTCAGTCTGGTGTAGATCCTCGGCTTTGCCTTGACTTTCATGACCTTGACACTTCTGAAGAATATAGGCCAGTGTTCTGTAGAAATGTCCCTCAGTTTCTTCTGTGTAGTGTTTTGTCATGTTATGCATCTTAAAATTTTGCAGAAGAGATTGTGTTTTCTCTCAGTGTTGCGTCAGGTGGCATGTGCTTTTAGTTTAGTTCTGGTACTGTTAATGGTACTGATTCCAGACTTCTCTACCCTAATGTTATTCCTTTTCTTTTGGTAGTAAGTATTTTGTGGAGAGGTATGGAAATGGATTGTTCTTTCTCAGACTTTTATTCATGTAAATATTTAGATCAGTGTGGACTCATGGAATCCTCTTTTATTCATTACAGTACTTAAGTAGTCCCAGACTTGGCCAGTGGGAGCCCCATTCATGTTGACTTTTTGTGTCCTTTTATGAAATCTCCATCATTCTGTGTGGAGGATATAGTATAAAGCACCTGTACTTTCCAGTTGTGGAATTAACTGTATTTCCAAGGAGCACTGGTTCCTTTTAGAAGAGCATGGTATTTGGAAACCCAAGGTCTCGACACTTGCGTCATTGCTACTAGGATGTCACTCCAGCTTTCTCAGTGTACAGAACTAGAAAATACTTTGAAACACAGACACTGCTGCAATTCTAATCCAACACAACATTCATTTTAACCTTCAACCTTTTCGTTTATGCAATTCCATTATCTGCTAATGAGAACCCTCATTCGAGCAGTATACATACCTGTTTGTTTATTCTAATCTCTCAATCTTGCTGTTCTGTTTCTCAGTATATTGGAGAGTGGGAAGCATCCAGAAGTAGAGCAGTGTTCTATTTTTTCACTTGGATGGTAGTGGTATGTGAAGATTGGCTTAATAATTATTTAGTAAACATACATATGTTTAGTCATCTGTTGAATATGTATGTTACAACTTTGAAATACAGGAAAAATCATTGAAGTGATTCATCACATTAATGATTCCAAGAGAATGATTACATAATCATCTCAGTAGAATATACTCACTAAACTCTGTGTGCTAATCCCATAGTGAAGGGGACAGCTATAGGATGAGGGCATCTGGCAAAGAGCACCGATAAGGGAGAAGGAATATCTGGAATCCAAACAATTTGTCCTAAATAAAAAAAGGATCTAGATCCTGGGGAAAATCTGGAGGTAGCAACTCCTGCTCTGAAGAAAGCAAATCATTCAATTCTTCATAAGAACTTTTTCTAATAAAGCTATCACTCCTTTATGAGAAAATTAAAATCTTACTTTTTCATCAAAACCTTCTCTTCTGGCTTTTTCAGCCAAATCTTTGTTTTCCGTACTGAGAATATGAAATAAAAAACAGAGGCATATGATAGTAAAAAGCAAAATGACAGTATAAAATACTACCAGATCTATTAAGGTCATGAATTGCATTTCTGTTCTTTCTGATAACACGAATTATTTAGACAGTGTTGTCATTAATAAGTTCTCTAGAGTATCATATCTCTAGCTGTAAAAACATGTTTATATTATGTCCCACTTCCAGAGATCTGTATTTGGGAAGCATTTTGACACCAAAATGATGCAATAAATGTAAGTATATTAAATATTTTGTGTAAAAATTTCTTTACTTCAGTAGCTAAAAACATGTATTAATGTGCATGTACTAAAATAATTTCTTACCTTTTTAAGGGGAACATTACTTTCCTATTAAAGCTGTTAAATCCTGTTACTATCTGTTAAAGCTTTCTCTGAGTGGCATGGCATGCCTTATATTAATTTTAAATTAGTTTAGAGTTTCATGACACTCAGAACTTATGAGGTGCCACTGGGTGTCTTGACAACTTATTTAGAATCAGCATATCGAATCGAATGGTGGTGGTTGTATAATCAAAACCTTACTCTCACTGTAAGTTTCTAATATAGAGCTTTAAAATGGTAAGTTAAAAATTGAAGAAAAGTCATCTTACCGTTTCTTGTCTTCATCTGTTCCAGGTTTTTTTAGTTTGAGTTTTTCGAGAGCATTGTTGTAACTCTGGGCATAATTTAAAATAGTTTAAAAGTTCATAAGAAATATATTCTGTAGTTTTAATTTTTGACTAAGGTAAAGGAAGGAGGGAATGCTTGCCTTTAGGGGCTTGCTGCCCTAAGAAATGCAGAGGCAAATACTATGGTTATCCTTCTTTCACCTTGTCACTACTAAGAGTTTCTGCTGCTGGTGAAAAAGTTGGCGTCACACTTGAATTTTGGGGAAAATCTTTAAAAACACTATTGTTTATTGCATTGATGATATTAATACTTTAATGCACATAACCAACATCATAATCAAGAGATAAAAGATGATAACCCCACAGTGAAGCTCACTGAAATGAAGTGAAGTGAAGTGGAAGTTGCTCAGTCATGTTTGACTCTTTGCCATCCCATGGACTATAGTCCATGGAATTCTCCAGGCCAGAATACTGGAGTGGGTAGCCTTTCCCTTCTCCAGGGGATGTTCCCAACCCAGGGATTGAACCCAGGTCTCCTGCATTGCAGGTGATTCTTTACCAGCTGAGCCTCATGGGAATCTCATTGGGGAACATATTAATAGATTACTTTCACAGATAAGTTCTTGGACAGAGTTCTTAAGTGCCCCTTAACCCCACAGCTAATAGGACTTTTTCTATGTGAAATGCTGTGGTTAGAGCTGAGGATGTGCAGAGATAAACAGAATGGTACACACATGACTCTGCTACAATTCATAATACATGTTGAGAGGACAAGGAAGATTCCTCTCTGACAGAATAGAGTGTCAGTGAGAGAGCAGAGGGAATATTCCTGCAGAGTCAGGGAGTGACATGAGCAGAGGCCCAGAGGACACAATGAGAGCAAGCATGTGCTCAGAATATTAGCTGGCGCATGCAGCGCTGTAAATGGAAGCACAGAAAGTAAAAGTTGTATACTTAAATGATAATGAATAAAGATCCATTGACACTTGGAGACTAGAGAAGGCCCTTGAATGTTCGAGTAAAGAATTTGGACTTAATTTTGACAAGCCCAGGGCAACTTTGAAGAATTTTGAGCAGAGAAGTGATATGATCCAAACTGGGCTGGCAAGGAAAGAGGCTAGAACAGATAAGATATTAATTACCATACAGAAAATAGCACTTTGCATTGAGTGCTCAATAGCTTTTTGATATACTGAACTCTGAAATACTTTTTGGTCACATTTTAAAACCAGAGAACATTTCTCCTGGTAGTGAAACAGTACAAATATGAATAACGCTAGACCAAAGCAAAAACCTAGAACCCCTCCCTGCACTACCACTTGGGGTATAAACCCAACTAGATTGGCCTCAGAATTCTGAGTAGGAGAATTTGACATACGTACCTTTTTAATCATTTTACCAAGTTGAAAATCTGGCCCTCTGCCTATTGAATAGTCTGCTTTCACTTCAGAATAGGTATCATTAATTATTGCCAAGAACATGTTCTGAGGAGAAGTAGTCAAAAGAAGTATTTAGTTTAAAATAATGGCTTTGACAAGTGCTAGGATTTGTAAAATTAGATTTAAATTTTAAAAGTAACACGTGCTCAGTAAGAGAGAGATGGCTATGCAGACTATATATTAAAAAAATGTAGTGGAATGGGAAATATTTAGTGTGTGGATATGGGCAAGTATGTTTATGGTAAATGGGAAAAGCAGAATGTAAAATAGTGCATATAAACTGGTTAATATATAGAAATTTATTAATGTTAGATATCAGAAGAAAACTTAGAATAATATGTGTTCATAGGGTTTTTTTTTTTCCTTTAAAATTCTGTAGAGTTGTTTAAATGCATAATTTTACTAGGGCTCTTAAAACTACCAGTGTCCAGATTAACACAAACAGAATTGTGGAGAGAGTGTTCTTAATCTCAAGCCCACCTCTCCACATTTCACTGTGGCCCAGATCTGTTGCTTTGAGGACTCCTGCCTACCATCAGGGTATAACTGCTGTGCATGACCAAAAAAAAGTTTTCATGGAGGACAGTAGCACTGCTTTGAGTAGAAAAGCAAGTTCCTTGATTAGGAAGGCCAAATATGTTTGTCCCGAGCACATGTGAGAGACTCATGAATTCTGGGGGCTCATAAAAACGACAGGTGTGAGCTTTCAGCCCTAAGGGCCAAAAGCTGTTGTGATGGGCAGAATATAAATGACCTGATTCATACTTACTGGTGTGAAATATCCCAGGCTGGAGAGACCTGGGGCATTCAAGTTATATGTGTAAAAGATTTAGCAACTCTTGGCACACAGTAAACACTCAGATGGTAACTATTATGGTCACATCCTCCATTGGACAACTTAGAATCACTTAGACTTGCTGGATTACTAGAAATCTACACCGTTCTTAATAAATGTAAGTGTTCTGACAGCTAAGCAGTGATACTGTAATTTCTTCTAAATTAGTAATTATATTTTCTATTTTTCTATAAGCAAAAAAAAGGGAGTATATTCGATCTTTCTTACCAGCAGGACAAAGAACACGAAAAAGATGAAAGTGATGAAGTAAATGGGTCCCAAGATACGATTGGCTTGCTGAATGCCAGCAAAATTAAAATCTCCAAGAACGATACGAAATTGCGTGAATCTTTTATGGGGATAAAGAAAAGCATTAGAAAATATTATATCTCTTCATACATACATGACAACTAATGGTTACTAATGTGTCTAGGAAAAATAGCTAACTGCATATGGTATGTGCTTTCTGGCTTTAGTTTTGTTAGCATACAACCAGATGTAGAAAATTCCCCTGAAGGCAAGACTTACTAGCTGAACAGATAGTTTAGGAAATGATGGGCTTCAATTTATTTAACCAATGTGAACCCAGTGTTCACCTCCAAGTTTTGAACCTTGAGATTCCTGCTCACCAGCTTGTCTTGACAGTTATCTCCTTAGCTGTTCCTGTGCCCTTATAAAACTTAGGATACTTTGACCTTTCCAAAAAGTGACTTTCATCTTGGAAATAGACTCAAGAATGCTACAACTTCTTTTATCAATGATATGCTTAATTTCTGCTTCTCCTCTACTGAAGTATAAGGATGCCAACAATTTATCACTTGTCAAGTTTCAAGCAAGTGCTGATAATGATCATCAAACATGAACCTGAGATTTGTTTTGTTTTCTCCAATAAATATAAAAACTTGGCTTTGATGTGAAATAGCATTGAAAATATTATAAAGCTTCATTAATTTTATAGATGGAAAAATTAAGAAATTAAGGCTTCAAATGAACATAGTGGTAGGAGAGGTAGAATTAGGATCTCATAATCTGAAGTCTTATTTTCTCATTGATTTGCAGTGGTATTGTCAGACATACCAGAGAAAATTAGAAAAATGTATATATGAATATATTCATATATATATATTTAAGGGGAAACCTGGAAAGGAGTTTTTACTAGTATGTAGACACTTGACTATCATTTTTTCAGTAGTCATGTACAGATGCGAGAGTTGGACCATAAAGAAGGCCAAAGGATTGATGCTTTCCAATTGTGGTGCTGGAGAAGACTCTAGACAGTCCCTTGGACTGCAAGGAGATCAAACCAGTCAATCCTAAAGGAAATCAACCCTGAATATTCATTGGAAGGACTGAAGTTGAAGCTCCAATACTTTGGCCACCTAATGCGAAGAACCAGCTCATTACAAAAGACCCTGATGCTGGGAAAGATTGAAGGGAGGAAGAGAAGGGACGACAGAGGATGAGATATTTGGATTGCATCACTGACTCAGTGAACATGAGTTTGAGTAAACTCCAAGAGACAGTGAAAGACAGGGAAGCTTGGAGTGCTATAGTCCATGGGGTTCCAAAGAGTTGGACAAAACTTAGTGACTGAACAACAGACACTTTGCATGGTTTTTTCAGTCAAAGGACTGACTGAAAAAGAATGTTTCTTGTTTTTTGAGCCAGTCACATGAAGGGAACCATAGCACCGTGTACAATAAAGGAAGAAAATGTATTCAAAGAAATGAGCTATTTGGAGTGCTAGGACTCAAGAGTTTTCTGGAATTTCATCCTTGGTACCTGATACCTGACTAAATCATATGTAAAGTATTTATCTAGTTTCTAATACTGGATTGAAATGCTTTTTACATACAACAGAGAAATGCTGAGTTAGGAGACCAAAGTTTCTCAGCAAATCAAACATTTCTCTCTGGCATAGGAGAATATGAGATTTTGTTTAAGTGTTTTTAATATGATTTTTTTTTTATGTTTAGGTTGTATTTAAGAAACGATAAGTATCTGATACTTTTGCAAATACATCACTTTTTACACTATCCTGTTCTCTAAAGATATTTTCTGACTTGTGTTTTATTTCTCTAAATATATTACTATTACTATATTTGAAGTCTTTGAGTCTGTTTCTGTTGTCCGTTGTATCTGTTAGTTCTTACGATTTTTTCCTCCTTTTATACGAGGTTATCTGTGACCATGAGCAGAAAATTATACTTGAAGGACTTGGAATGAAGATACTGTTCTCCAGAGAGATTTGTATATGTGTCTGCAGGTGTATATGGACATTCGAGCTTGGGGCTATCTTAAACCAAGTTCAAGACAATGAGGTTCCCTGGATACCTAGGTGATTAAACCCTGACTTCAAGTCACTGAGGGATTTATTTTTAACTTAAGGCTGTAGCACTTCAGATCCCTGCTTTATGTGTGGCGAGCTTATCAGACACTGCTCTTCTCCCCCTACCCCACTTTCCAACACACACACAAAGGCTCTGGGTTTCTCTTCTGTTTCCTCCTTGAGAAGTAACTAGGAACACAATTTCTTAACTGTTTCCTCTGGATCAGCAAAAATGCCTTCACAGTGGAGATTTTGGGGAAGATGGAGTAAAGGAGCACTAGGAATCTGTCTCACCACTTTAACAGTCACTGGCACAATCTGATGTAACATTTGAAATGAACTCTAAAGTCTGCTGAAGGCTTGCAACATCTAGGAAAGGACTGGACAATTTGGGTGAATTTAAACTTTCAGTTTGACAGCAGCTACCCATCTCCTGGGCTTCCCACGTGACTCAGTGGTAGAGAATCCATCTCCCAATGCAGGAGACTCTGGTTTGATTCCTGAGTTGGGAAGATAACCCTGGGGGAGGAATTGGCAACCCACTCCATCATTCTTGCCAGAAAAATTCCATGGACAGAGGAGCCTGATGTATAGCCATGGACTGTAGTCCATGGGATCGTAAAGAGTTGGACGTGACTGAGTGACTGAGTGAGCATCTGTGTGCGTGCACATGCACTTCCAATCCCTCAGCCCATGGCAGGTGGCCCTGCATGTATTCCTGGAGCAGCTTGTGCATGGCTTGTGGGAGCCAGGGTGGGCAAGAAGGATTGGGTTGTCCAAACATCAGGGGTCTGTGTTCTGATTGCTGCTGTTGATGACGAGGCAGGTATCTCACTACATTGGTTTCAAGTCCCTCTCTCTCTGGCCGAAGCAATGTCCTTGGGATTGGGAGGCCCAATGCCCTTTCCTTCTTCATTTTTTTCTTTCTTCCCTTTGGGAAATAGACATTAAAGACTAGGATACTGAAAAAACAAACAAACAAAAAAACCCTGCATATGTGGAGGAAATTAGAAAATCACCATGCATGCCCAAGGAATGGCACAGGTTCAGAAAAGACCTGAGAAGACCTTTAAATTTACACCTCAGGCTGATCCTCAGCATGGAGACAGTCAATAATAAAAAAAAACAGCAGAAAACATAGCAGGCCCTGGAGAGGGAAAATTAGCTGATTTCCACAATTATCACACTGTTACACTTAAATGTCTCAGTTCAGTTCAGTTCAGTCTTTCAGTCATGTTCGTCTCTTTGTGACCCCATGAATCGCAGCACACCAGGCCTCCCTGTCCATCACCAACTCTCAGAGTTCACTCAAACTCCTGTCCATCGAGTCGGTGATGCCATCCAGCCATCTCATCCTCTGTCGTCCCCTTCTTCTTCTGCCCCCAATCCCTCCCAGCATCAGGGTCTTTTCCAATGAGTCAACTCTTTGCATGAGGTGGCCAAAGTATTGGAGTTTCAGCTTCAGTATCAGTCCTTCCAATGAACACCCATGACCAATCTTCAGAATGGACTGGTTGGATCTCCTTGCAGTCCAAGGGACTCTCAAGAGTCTTCTCCAGTGCCACAGTTCAAAAGCATCAATTCTTCGGCACTCAGCTTTCTTCACAGTCCAACTCTCACATACATGACCACTGCAAAAACCATAGCCTTGACTAGACGGACCTTTGTTGGCAAAGTAGTATCTGCTTTTTAATATGCTATCTAGGTTGGTCATAATTTTCCTTCCAAGGAGTAAGCATCTTTTACTTTCACGGCTGCAGTCACCATCTGCAGTGATTTTGGAGCCCCCCAAAATAAAGTCTGACACTGTTTTCACTGTTTCCCTGTTGGCCATGAAGTGATGGGACCAGATGCCATGATCTTAGTTTTCTGAATCTTGAGCTTTAAGCCAACTTTTTCTCTCTCCTCTTTAACTTTCCTCAAGAGGCTCTTTAGTTCCTCTTCATTTTCTCCCATAAGGATGGTGTCATCTGCATATCTGAGAGTATTGGTATTTCTCCCGGCAATCCTGATTCCAGCTTGTGCTTCTTCCAGCCCAGCGTTTCTTATGATGTACTCTGTGTATAAGATAAATAAGCAGAGTGACAATATACAGCCTCGACATACTCCTTTTCTTATTTGGAACCAATCTGTTGTTCCATGTCCAGTTCTAACTGTTGCTTCCTGACCTGCATATAGGTTTCTCAAGAGGCAGGTCAGGTGGTCTGGTATTCCCATCTCTCAGAATTTTCCACAGTTTCTTGTGATCCACACAGTGAAAGGCTTTGGCATAGTCAATAAAGCAGAAATAGATGTTTTTCTGGAACTCTCTTGCTTTTTTAATGATCCGGTGGATGTTGGCAATTTGATCTCTGGTTGCTCTGCCTTTTCTAAAGCCAGCTTGATCACCAGGAAGTTCATGGTTCACATACTGCTGAATCCTGGCTTGGAGAATTTTGAGCATTACTTTACTAGTGTGTGAGATGAGTGCAATTGTGCGGTAGTTTGAGCATTCTTTGGCATTGCCTTTCTTTGGGATTGGAATGAAAACTGATCTTTTCCAGTCCTGTGGCCACTGCTGAATTTTCCAAATTTGCTGGCATATTGAGTGCAGCACTTTCACAGCATCATCTTTCAGGATTTGAAATATGGAAAATCCAACTGGAAATCCATCACCTCCACTAGCTTTGTTCGTAGTGATGCTTTGTAAGGCCCACTTGACTTCACATTCCAGGATGTCTGGCTCTAGGTGAGTGATCTCACCATCGTGATTATCTAGTTTTCAACAAAAAATGACAAGGCATACAAAGAAATGGGAATATGACCTATTCAAAGGGAAAAAGCGAATCAACAAAAACTACCCCTGAGTAAGACCACATGGTAGATCTCCTAGACCTAACCATTTTAAAGATTCTCAAAGAACTAAAAGAAGTTGGAGAAAATCAAGAAAAGTAAGTATGAACAAAATGGAAATCTCAGGAAAAAGAAAACCTCAAACCAAAAAGAAATTCTAGAGGTGCAAAGTACAATAACTGAAATGAAAATTCATTAGACGGATTCAAAGGTAGATTTGCAGGCAGAAAAAAAAATTAGTGAATTTGAAGATAGGGCCATTGAAATTACTGAGTCTGAGGAACAGAAAGAGAAGAGTTTACAGAAAAAGTGAGCAGAGCCTTAAGCGACTTACGAGACATCATCAAGTGGACCAACATATGCATAGGCATATGAAAAGATGCTCAGTATTGCTAATCAGTAGAGAAATCCAAATGCAAAACAATGAGATACCATACCTCACACCCATTAGGATGGCTACCATCAAAACAAAATAATTTTTGATAAAAGACTGGGGAAATTGAAACATCTATACACTGTTAGAAGAAATGTAAAATGCAGTGTGCACTGTGGACAACAGTATAGCAGTACCTCAGAAAATTCAAAATAGAATTACCATATGATCCAACAATTCTACTTCTGGGTATATACCCAAAAGAATTCAAAGTAGGATCTCAAAGCAATTTGTGCACCATGTTCTCACTGTAGCATTATTCAGAAAAATGGAAACATGGAAGCAGCTCAAGTGTCATTGACAGATTAATGGAAAGCAAAATGTAATGTGTATGTGTGTAACACACAGTGGAATATTATTCAGCCTTAAAAAGGAAGGAAATCCTGACACATCCTGCAACATTGTTGATGATATTATGCTAAGTGGAATAAATTAGTCAGAAATGGACAAATACTGTATGATTCTATGAGAATGACCTCAAGTAATCAAAATCAGAGACAAAAAGTACAATGATGGTTGCAGGGGCTGGAGTAGGGGGAGAAATGGAGAATTCCTGTTTAATGAATATGAGAGTTTCAGTTTTGCAAGATAGATTTCTGGAGGTGAATGATGGTGATGATTGAGCAATACGAATGTACCTCACTCTTAGAAATGGTTTTAAAAGTGGTTAAGATGTTAAATTTTATAACATTTTAAAATCTTTATCAGCTTTAAAAAAGCCTTCAGGGAAGAATAGCTTTGGATGCTAGAGCTACTTCTCTGGGTTCTTGCTTTCTAATTTTGGACACTCATAAGTTGTGAAGAGATTGATTTGAATAGCCTTGCACATCATTACCAGGAGCAGAAGTTCCCTCAATCCATTCTGAACCTTTCTGTCTGCTTAATTTGTGTCTTAAACTTTCTTTCCTCCCATTATCCGAGGTAAGACACATTTTCAAGGTTCCGTAGATTATTACATTCATATTTAATGTCCAGTATTAATTAGTTTTACTACTACACTTAAGATCCTAGGAAGGGACCAAGAAGTTGTTGAAACTGCAAACATTGACTCAGGGTAAACTAATTAGACTTCTCATTTGTAGTTGGAAGGGACCTCTGGGAGTGATTTAGTTCAGCCCACTCATTTACAGATAAATTAAGATCTAGAAAAATTAAATAGCTAGTGGCAGAGGTAGAAAGTAGAATTCTATTCTCTTGTTTAGTAAAGGATTATTTCAGAAAAAATGTTATTAAATTTCAAACAGTGGTACTTCATTTGTTTACATGCAGATAATGAGATTTTTCCGATTAAGTCAGTTCAGTCACTCAGTCATGTCTGACTCTTTGTGATCCCATGGAATGCACTAAAATTTACCCCCAGTTGAGTCAAAGGACCATGGACAGTTTGAGGAATTCTGAACTGAAGAAAGGAGTACAGTTTTTCTCAGAGCCATATGTTACCATGGACTACAAATTTCCAAGAGTGATGGAAAATTTCCTAAACTTTCTTAAATATGAAACTGTTTCCCCCAGACAATCTTAGTCTAGATTATACAGAACACATTTTTGAGACCTGATATTTTAGACCAGCAGACCCAAAAGTATTTGGCACCAGGGACCAGTTTCGTGCAAGAGAATTCTTCCACGGACTGCAGAAGCAGGGATGGCTTCAAGATGATTTAAGCACATTGCATTTATTGTGCACTTTGTTTCTGTTATTAATTACATCAGCTCCACCTCAGATCAGAGGTTGGGGACCCCTGTTTTAGACAATCATATATATATTATATATATATATATAATTATTTTTATACAGATAACTTGTTTTACGTACTCAAAAATGGAAGTCAATTTATTAAAATTACTGACTTCTAAAGAAGAGCCTGAATACTTTTCTAGGCATTCTACATAATAATAAGTTAGTTATCTGCTAATTGCTTTATGTATATAAAGCTATTTTTAAAATTCAGCTTTGCCGGATCAGCAAAGGACAATCAAGTCAATATCAGTGAAAGGAGTCTAAGGATGCCCTCGAAAGAAAACACTTCTTTTGCCCAGAGAATAGATACTATGGAGAAATGGAGCCAATATTTTTTAACTTTAATAAAAATTTCACTTCTAGAGTAGTAAAAAATTATTTTTCTAACTTGACCTAGTAACATGTGAAGAGTGGATAACACCATCAATTTGGATCTTTCAATGCCTAACTGCACTTTGAATATAACAGATATTTAGCCATCAGTGAGAATATCAAACCATTTTAAAATTTATTAAAGCTTATGTTGCTACTTATAGGTATTTTCATGATTTTTAGTTATAAACTGGAAAAAATAATTACATTTATACTAAGAGCTTACATGGCATTTTGAAAAGTGGAAAAGTCGTCAACCTGTGATCCAAAAACAAGAAATCCTAACTGAGCATAAGCAAAGAATATTATAAAAAACATGATAGCAAATCCTATTATGTCTTTGATACATCGTGACAAGGTTGATGACAGCTGAGACATTGTCTTATTAAAGCTTATGAATTTGAATATCTGAAAAAGAACAAAATTAATTGAAATAGAATACTAAAAATTATACTTACTTAGAGTAGGTTAATTTCAGAAGAAATCTGCTTCAAATTAAAAAAAACGCTTAATGATAGTTAAGGATGTTTGAGGATTTGCTGGCAATCATCACAAAGCCAAACTACTTTAAAAATTATAGTTAAGAGTATCTTTTTGTTTTTTTTTTTTTCATAACTTTGTAGTTTGAGTTCTTATCTAATGTAATAAAGTGAAGTCTTTCAGTCATGTCCAACTCTTTGCAACCCCACGGACTAGCTGCCAGGCTCCTCCATCCATGGGATTTTCCAGGAAAGAATACTGGAGTGGGTTGCCATTTCCTTCTCCAGGGGATCTTCCCAAGCCAGGGATTGAACCCAGGTCTCCCACATTGCAGGCATACTCTTTACCATCTGAGCCACCAGGGAAGGTCGTTATGTAATAAAACATATCTAATCTGTTATATCTGATAAAATACAAATACCTTTATCCATGCGAAGAAGATGGTTATGGCAATTATGTTATTGTAATAAATGTGCCAGTATGCAAGAAAATAGAAGTCTGAATATTTTTCAGTATTTCTTAACAGTTGTCCAAGCATGTGATAAATTTTCATATTAGAGTATAAGCTGAAGAAAACAGTCAAAAAACATAACTAAATGGGAAAATAAGAAGAGTTAGATATAATTTCTACCTCTAAATGTGTAGCCTATAAGCAAATACATGAAAAACTTCATCAGAAGTTCAACCAAAAGGAAGGGATAAGACATAGGATTTTATATAAAGTAAGCCTCAATTTATAGAACTTTAAGGTAGCATAATTATCATAAAAGTAACAAAATATTGGCTATATATATTGGCAAATCTACATGCTTTTTTGTTTCTTTGAGGCATAAAACACAAATATATAAAATGACTATATAATTCTGACTAGGCTATAAGAGTTTTTGCTCCATTTAACTACATGTTACCTAAGAGTTTAATATTTTTCACTCTTAAGAAATTTTTTTACAGTTCCAAAAAAATAACCCCCTTTAGGACTCTTTAACAACTAGTTTTTAAAAATTAAGTTTTTATTGAAGGATAATTGCTTTACAGACTTTTGTTGTTTTCTGTCAAACCTCAAAAAGAATCAGCCATAGGTATACATATCAGTTCAGTTCAGTCCCTCAGTTGTGTCCGACTCTTTGCGACCCCATGGACTGCAGCACGCCAGGCCTCCCTGCCCATTACCAACTCCTGGAGTTTACTCAAACTAATGTACATCGAGTCAGTGATGCCATCCAACAATCTCATCCTCTGTTGTCCCCTTCTCCTTCCGCCTTCAGTCTTTCCTAGCATCAGGGTCTTTTCAAATGAGTCAGTTCTTCGCTTCAGGTGGTCAAAGTATTGGAGCTTCAGCTTCAGGATCGGTCCTTCCAATGAATATTCAGGACTGATTTCCTTTAGGATGGACTGGTTGGATCTCCTTGCAGTCCAAGGGACTCTCAAGAGTCTTCTCCAGCACCACAGTTCAAAAGCAACAATTCTTTGGTGCTCAGCTTTCTCTACAGTCCAACTCTCACATTCATACATGACTACTGGAAAAACTATAGCTCTGACTAGATGGACTTTTGTTGGCAAAGTAATGTCTACTTTTTAATATGCTGTCTAGGTCATAACTTTTCTTCCAAGGAGCAAGTGTCTTTTAATTTCATGGCTGCAGTCACCATCTGCAGTGATTTTGGAGCCCCCCCAAAATAAAGTCACTCACTCTTTCCATTGCTTCCCCATTTATTTGCCATGAAGTGATGGGACCAGATGCCGTGATCTTAGTTTTTTGAATGTTGAGTTTTATGCCAACTTTTTCACTTTCCTCTTTGATCAAGAGGCTCTTTAGTTCTTCGCTTTCTGCAATAAGTGTGATATCATCTGCATATCTGAGGTTATTGACATTTTTCCCAGCTATCTTGATTCCAGCTTGTGCTTCATCCAGCCCAGCATTTTTCATGATGTACTCTGCATATAAGTTAAATAAACATGGTGACAGTATACAGCCTTGATGTACTCCTTTCCTGATTTTGAACCAGTCTGTTGTTTCATGTCCAGTTCTAACTGTTGCTTCTTGACCTGCATATAGATTTCTCAGGAGGCAGGTCAGGTGGTCTGATATTCCCATCTCTTGAAGAATTTCTCACAGTTTGTTGTGATCCATACAGTCAAAGGCTTTGACGCAGTCAATAAAGCAGAAGTAAATGTTTTTCAGGAACTCTTGCTTTTTCAATGATCCAACAGATGTTGGCAGTTTGATCTCTGTTTCCTCTGCCTTTTCTAAAACCAGCTTGAAAATCAGGAAGTTCACGGTTCACGTATTGCTGAAGCCTGGCTTGGAGAATTTTGAGCATTACTTTACTAGCATATGAGATGAGTGCAAGTGTGCGGTAGTTTGAGCATTCTTTGGCATTGCCTTTCTTTGGGATTGGAATGAAAACTGACCTTTTCCAGTCCTGTGGCCACTGCTGAGATTTCCAAATTTGCTGGCATATTGAGTGCAGCATGTTTACAGCATCATCTTTTAGGATTTGAAATAGCTCAACTGGAAATCCATCACCTCCACTAGCTTTGTTCATAGTGATGCTTCCTAAGGCCCACTTGACTTCGCATTCCAGGACGTCTGGCTCTAGGTGAGTGACCACACCATCTTGATTATCTGGATCGTGAACATCTTTTTTGTGTAGTTCTGTGTATTCTTGCCTCCTCTTGTTAATATTTTCTGCTTCTGTTAGTTTTGTACCATTTCTGTCCTTTATTGTGCCTATCTTTGCATGAAATATTCCCTTCAAATCTCTAATTTTCTTGAAGAGATCTCTAGTCTTTCCCATTCAATTGTTTTTCTCAATTTCTTTTCATTGATCACTGAGGAAGGCTTTCTTATCTCTCCTTGCTATTCTTTGGAACTTTTCATTCAAATGGGTATAGATTTCCTTTTTTCCTTTGCCTTTCACTTTTCTTCTTTTCACAGCTATATGTAAGACCTCCTCAGACAACCATTTGCCTTTTTGCATTTCTTTTTCTTTGGGATGGTCTTGATCCCTGTCTCCTGTATAATGTCACAAGCCTCCATCCATAGTTCTTCAGGCATTCTGTCAGATCTAATCCCTTGAATCTATTTTTCACTTCTGCTGTATAATCATAAGGGATTTGAATAGGTCATAACTGAATGGTCTAATGGTTTTCCCTACTTTCTTGAATTTAAGTCTGAATTTGGCAATAAAGAGTTCATGATCTGAGCCACAGTCAGCTCCTGGTCTTGTTTTTGCTGACTATTGAGCTGCTTCTTTGGCTACAAAGAATATAATCAATCTGATTTTGATATTGACCATCTGGTGATATCCATGTGTAGAGTCCTCTTGTGTTGTTGGAAGAGGGTGTTTGCTATGACCAGTGCGTTGTCTTGGCAAAACTCCTTTAGTCTTTGACCTGCTTCATTCTGTACTCCCAAGGCCAAATTTGCCTTTTACTCCAGGTATCTCTTGACTTCCTACTTTTGCATTCCAGTTCCCTATAATGAAAAGGACATCTTTTTTGGGTATAAGTTCTAGAAGGTCTTGTAGGTCTTCATAGAACCGTTCAGCTTCAGTTTCTTCAGCACTACTGGTCAGGGCATAGACTTGGATTACTGTGATTATTGAATGGTTTGCCTTGGAAACGAACAGAGATCATTCTGTCGTTTTTGAGATTGCATCCAAGTACTGCATTTCAGACTCTTTTGTTGACTATGATGGCTCCTCCATTTCTTCTAAGGGATTCTTGCCCACAGTAGTAGATATAATGGTCATCTGAGTTGAATTCACCCATTCCAGTCCATTTTAGTGTGCTGATTCCTAAAATGTCGATGTTCACTCTTACCATGTCCTGTTTGACCACTTCCAATTTGCCTTGATTCATGGACCTAACATTCCAGGTTCCTATGCAATATTGCTCTTTACAGCATGGGACTTTACCTCCATCACTAGTCACATCCACAACTGCGTGTTGTTTCTGCTTTGGCTCCGTTCATTCTTTCTGGAGTTATTTCTCCACTGATCTCCAGTAGCATATTGGGCACCTGCTGACCTGGGGAGTTCATCTTTCAGTGTCCTATCTTTTTGCCTTTTCCTACTGTTCATGGGGTTTTCATGGCAAGAATACTGAAGTGGTTTGTCATTCCATTCTCCAGTGGTATACATATAAACCTTTTGAAACTCCCTCCCACCTCTCTCCCCATCTCACCCCTCTAGGTTAATACAGAGCCCCTGTTTGAGTTTCCTTAGTCATACAGCAAATTCTTGTTGGCTATTTAATTTACATATGGTAATGTAAGTTTCCATATTACTCTCTCCATACATCTCACCCTCTCTTCCCCTCTCCCTATGTCTATAAATCTATTCTCTATGTCTGTTTCTCCTTTGCTACCCTGTAAATAAATTCTTCAGTACCATTTTCTAGATTCTGTATATATGTGTTAGAATTCAATATTTATCTTTCCCCTTCTGACTACTTCACTCTGTATAATAGGTTCTTGGTTCATTCACCTCATTAGAACTGACTCAAATGCATTCCTTTTTATGGCTAAGTAAGATTCCATTGTGTATATGTACCAAAACTTCTCCATCTGTTCATCTGTCGATGGACATCTAGGTGGCTTCCATGTTCTACCTATTGTAAATAGTGCTGCAATGAACAATGGGACGCATGTTTCTTTTTCAGTTTTGGCTTCCTCAGGGTATATGCCTAGGAGTGGGATTGCTGGGTCATATGGTGGTTTTATTCCTAGCTTTTTAAGGAATCTCCATACCGTCTTCCATGGTGGCTGTATCAGTTTACATTCCCACCAACAGTGCAAGAGTGTTCCCTTTTCTCCACACCCTCTCCAGCATTTACTGTTTGTAGACTTTTTGGTGATGGCTATTCTGACTGGTGTGGGGTGATATCTCATTGTAGTTTTGATTTGCATTTCTCTAATAATGAGTGATGTTGAGCATCTTTTCATGTGTTTGTTAGCCATCTGTATGTCTTCTTTGGAGAAATGTCTGTTTATGTCTTTCTCCCACTTTTTGATTGGGTGGGTTGTTCTTCTGGCATTGTGTTGTATGAGCTGCTTGTATATTTTGGAAATTAATCCTTTGTCAGTTGTTTCATTTGCTCTTATTTTTTTTCCCATTCTGAGGATTGTCTTTTCACCTTGCTTATAGTTTCCTTTGCTGTGTAAAAGCTTTTAAGTTTAATCAGGTCCCACTTGTTTACTTTTGTTTTTATTTCCATTACTCTAGGAGGTGGGTCATAGAGGATCTTGCTTTGATTTATGTCGTTGACTGTTCTGCCTATGTTTTCCTCTAAGAGTTTTATAGTTTCTAGTCTTACATTTAGGTCTTTAATCCATTTTGAGTTTATCTTTGTGTATGACGTTAGGAAGTGTTCTAATTTCATTCTTTTACATGTAGCTGTCCAGCTTTCCCAGCACCATTTATTGAAGAGGCTCTTTGCCCCATTGTATATTCTTGCCTCCCTTCTCAAAACTAAGGTACCCATAGGTGCATGGTTTTATTTCTGGGCTTTCTATCTCGTTCCATTGGTCTATATTTCTGTTTTTGTGCCAGTACCATACTGTCTTGATGACTGTAGCTTTGTAGTATAATCTGAGGTCAGGAATGTTGATTCCTCTAGCTCCATTCTTCTTTTTCAAGACTGCTTTGGCTACTTGGGATCTTTGTGTTTCCATATGAATTGTAAAATTTTTTGTTCTAGTTCTGTGAAAAATGTTGGTAAATTGATAGGGATCACATTGAATCTGTAGTTTGCATTTGGTAGTGTAGTCATTTTCACAGCATTGATTCTTCCTACCCAGGAACATGGAATATCTCTCCATCTGTTTATGTCATCTTTGATTTCTTTCATTAGTGTCTTATATTTTTCTGTGTATAGTTCTTTTGTCTCCTTAGGTAAGTTTATTCCTAGATATTTAATTATTTTTGTTGCAATGGTGAATGGGATGGACTCCTTAATTTCTGATTTTTCATTGTTGGTATGTAGAAATGCAAGTGATTTCTGTGTATTGATTTTGTATCCTGCAACTTTGCTAAATCCACTGATTAGGTCTAGTGATTTTCTGATACTATCTTTAGGGTTTTCTGTGTACCGTATGTCATCTGCAAGCACTGAGAGCTTTACTTCTTCTTTTCTGATCTGGATCCCTTTTATTTCTTTTTCTTCTCTGATTGCTGTAGCTAGGACTTCCAGAACTATGTTGAATAATAGTGGTGAAAGTGGACACCCTGTGTTGTTCCTGATCTTAGGGGGAATGATTTCAGTTTCTCATCATGGAGAATAATGTTTTCTGTAGGCTTATCATAGACTTCCCTGGTGGCTCAGATGGTTAAGCGTCTGTCTACAACGTGGGAGACCCGGCTTCGAGCCCTGGGTCGGGAAGATCCCCTGGAGAAGGAAATGGCAATCCACTCCATTACTATTGCCTGGAAAATCCCATGGACTGAGAAGCCTGGTAGGCTACAGTCCATGGAGTCGCAAAGAGTCAGACATGACTGAGCGATTTCATTATCATATATATGGCCTTTAGTATGTTGAGGTAGTTTCCTTCTATGCCCATTATTTGAAGAGTTTTAATCATAAATGGGTGATGAATTTTGTGAAAGGCTTTTTCTGCATCTTTTAAGATTATCATATGTTTTTTAATCTTTCAGTTTGTTAATATGGTATATCACATATATGCACATAGATTTGTATATATTGAAGAATCCTTGCATCCCTGGAATAAACCTAACTTGATCATGGTGTATCAGCTTTTTGATGTGTTGCTGAATTCTGTTTGCTAAAATTTTCTTGAGGATATTTGCATTTATGTTCATCAGTGATATTGGCCTGTAGTTTTCTTTTTTTGTGTTGTCTTTGTCTGGTTTTGGTATCAGGGTGATGGTGGCTTCATAGAATGAGTTTGGAAGTGTTCCCTCCTCTGCAATTTTTTGAAGGATTTTTAGAAGGATAGGCATTAACTCTTCTTTAAATATTTGACAGAATTCTCCTCTGAAGCCGTCTGGTCCTAGGCTTTTGTTTTCTGGGAAATTTTTGATCACAGCTTCAATTTCAGTGCTTGTAATTGGGTTGTTCATAACTTCTCCCTGGTTCAGTCTTGGAAGATTGAACTTTTCTAAGAATCTGTGCATTTCTTCCAGATTATCCATTTTATTGCCATATAGTTGTTCATCATAGTCTCTTATAATCTTTTGTATTTCTGCATTGTCTGTTGTAATTTCTCCTTTTTCATCTCGAATTTTGTTGATTTGATTCTTCTCTCTTTTGTTCTTGATGAATCTGGCTAAAGGTTTGTCAATTTTGTTTCTCAAAGAACCAGCTTTTAGTTTTATTAATCTTTACTATTGTTTCTTTCACTTTTTTTTCATTTACTTCTGCTCATATCTTTATGATTTATTTCCTTTTGCTGATTTTTTTTCCAGTTGTTTTAAGTATAAAGTTAGGTTGTCTTTTCAATGTTTTTCTTGTTTTATGAGGTAGGATTGTATTGCTATAAACTTCCCTCTTAGAACTGCTTTTGCTACATCCCATAGGTTTTGAGTTGTCATATTTTCATTGTCATTTGTTTCTAGAATTTTTTAACTTCCCTTTTGATTTCTTCAGTAACCTGTTGGTTATTTAGAAACATGTTTAATCTCCATGGGTTTGTGTTTCTTACAGTTTTTTTTCTTGTAATTAATATCTAATCTCATAGCATCGTGGTCAGAGAAGATGCTTGATATGATTTCAATTTTCTTAAATTCACTGAGGTTTGATTTGTGACCCAAGATGTGGTCTATCCTGGAGAGTGTTCCATGTGTGCTTGAGAAGAAAGTGTATTCTTCTGCGTTTGGATGGAATGTTCTGAAGATATCAGTGAGATCCATCTCCTCTAATGTATCATTTAAGACTTGTCTTTCCTTAATAATTTTATGTTTTGATGCTCTGTCCATTGGTGTGAGTGGGGTGTTCAAAGTCTCCTACTATTATTGTGTTACTGTCAGTTTCTCCTTTTATTTTGTTAGTGATTGTCTTATGTATTGAGGTGCTCCTATGTTGGGTGCATAGATATTTACAGTTGTTATGTCTTCCTCTTGGATTGATCCCTTGATCATTATGTAGTGTCCTTCCTTATCTCTTGTAATCTTTATTTTAAGGTCTATTTTGTCTGATATGAGGATTGCTACTCCAGCTTTCTTTTGCTTCCATTTGCATGGACTATATTTTTCCATCCTCTCGCTACTTTCAGTCTATATGTGTCTTTAGGTCTGAAGTGGGTTTCTTGTAGACAGCATATATATGGGTCTTTTGTATCCATTTTTTGTATCCGTTCAGCCAGTCTCTGTCTTTTGGTTATAGCATTTAATCCATTTACATTTAAAGCAATTATTAATATATACATTCCTACTGCTATTTTCTTTTTTTTTTTTAGTTTTTATTTTTTAAATTTTAAAATCTTTAATTCTTACATGCGTTCCCAAACATGAACCCCCCTCCCACCTCCCTCCCCATAACATCTCTCTGGGTATCTTAATTGTTTGGGGTTGATTTTGTAGATCTTTTTCCTTCTCTTGTATTTCTTGAGTATATAAGTCCCTTTAATATTTGTTGTACAGCTGGTTTGGTGGTACTGAATTCTCGCAACTTTTGCTTGTCTGAAAAGCTTTTTATTTCTCCATCAATTTTTGAATGAGATCCTTGCCGGGTATAGTAATCTTGGTTGTAGATTTTTCTCTTTCAGTACTTTAAATATATCCTGCCTTTCCTTTCAGGCCTGCAGAGTTTCTGCTGAAAGCATATAGGGTTTCTGTTAAGCGTATGGGGTTTCCCTTGTATGTTACTTGTTGCTTTTCCCTTGCTGCTTTTAATATTCTTTGTGTGTTTAGTCTTTGTTAGTTTGATTAGTATGTGTCTTGGCCTGTTTCTTCTTGGGTTTATCCTGTATGGGACTCTTTGTGCCTCTTGGACTTATTTCCTTTTCCATGTTGGGGAGATTTTCAACTATAATTTCTTCAAAAATTTTCTCATACCCTTTCTTTTTCTCTTCTTCTTCTGGGACCCCTATAATTTGAATGTTCGTGCATTTGGTATTGTCCCAGAGGTCTCTGAGACTATTCTCAGTTCTTTTTATTCTTTTTACTTTATTCTGCTCTTCAGAAGTTATTTCCACCATTTTATCTTCAGCTCACTGATTCATTATTCTGCTTCAGATACTCTGCTATTGATTCCTTCTAGAGTATTTTTAATTTCAATCATTGTGTTGTCTCTGTATATTTATGCTTTAATTCTTCTAGGTCTTTGTTGATTCTTGCATTTTCTTCATTTTGTTTTCAAGGTTTTTGATCATCTTTACTATTATTATTCTGAATTCTTTTTCAGGTAGTTTGCCTATTTCCTCTTCATTTATTTGGACTTCTGTGTTTCTAGTTTGTTCCTTCTTTTGTGTAGTATTTCTCTGCCTTTTCAGTATTATTATTTTTTAACTTACTGTGTTTGAGGTCTCCTTTTCCCAGGCTTCAGGGTTGAATTCTTTCTTCCTTTTGGTTTGGCCCTCCCAAGTTTGGTCCAGTGGTTTGTGTAAGTTTCATATAGGGTGGGATTTGTGCTGAGTTTTTTTGTTTTGTTTGTTTTTTGTCTGATGGGCAAGGCTGAGTGAGTTGGTAATCTTGTCTGCTGATGATTAGGTTTGTATTTTTTTTTGTTTGTTGTTTAGATGAGGCGTCCTGCACGGGGTGCTACTGGTGCTTTGAGGGTGCTGGGTCTTGTATTCAAGTGGTTTCCTTTGTGTGAGTTCTCACTATTTGATACTCCCTAGAGTTAGTTCTCTGGTAGTCTAGGATCTTGGAGTCAGTGCTCCCACTCCAAAGGCTCAGGGCTTGATTTCTCCAAACTAGTTCTGAAATAATGGAACATGGAAGAATGCTGTCATCATTTGGGATTCAGTGGTTTACAGCAGGTCTGGGCAGGTTGGAGACCACCAGGTAGGACTGGAGGAAGGCAGATTTGGTTGCAGCTCTTTCCAGGTCCAATCCAGGTAAAGAGGTGTGTGTTGGGGCCGAATAGTGAAGGGCCATGCTGGGACATCGCGATCCAATTCTTTCTGCCTGGCTTTATCCCAGAGTTTACAAATACCCCATGCAGCACACTCCACCTGACTCTGGAGGATTCTGGAGCAGGGGGTGTGCAACTGCACTTACGTGATCCAGCTCTGGGCTGGCGGCTGTGTCTAACAATTCTTTTAGGAGAGGATTTTAGGACCAGATTATCTTCTATCTATTATTTATCTATTATTATTATAAAGCTATGTGACTATTATAACTATTATGAAAATTTTCCTTTGACTTCTTTTCCCTAAAATACTCAGTTAAACATTTAAGCCTTATGCCCTATGTTAAGCATTATTGGGGGGGGGGTACCAGAAAAACTTTCAATTTGGTTTTGGGAAACAAATTTTATATATATGTATACACACACACACATATACACATACAACAGGTAGGAGGCCTGGCAAGTCTGTAAAGTTCTGCTATTGGGAACAGGTGACCTGGACCTGTCTTGTCACTGTCAGGCTAAAATATATAAATCTATATTTATATATAATATAAATATATATATACACACAAATACACAGACACACACACTCAATTGGCTATAACTAAGGGCCAACAAGAGTGAGAGATCAGATTGTATAAGCCCGAATATTTGCTCATTGTTCCTAAAACTAAAATCCAACAGTTTGTCTCGCTCTGCCCTCTCCATTTATTTTAGTATTTTCTAGTTAAGAACTGGCAGTCGTTGGAGCTTCTTTCAAGGACTGTTCCCCCAATCCTGGTGGTGCCTCTGTGCCTACAAGCTACCCCCTCTGGCTTCTCAAATCTTATCCACACCTTCAGCATTCTGCCTAGGCTTGTCTTTTACCTATTTAAAAATTCAGGATAGCATATTTAGGCAATGTAGAAGAATACATTTTGAGGGACCTTGCCCCCAAGTGAGAGTTGGACTGTGAAGAAGGCTGAGGGCTGAAGAACTGATGCTTTTGAACTGTGGTGTCAGAGAAGACTCTTGAGAGTCCCTTGGAGTGCAAGGAGATCCAACCAGTCCATTCTGAAGGAGATCAGCCTGGGATTTCTTTGGAAGGAATGATGCTAAAGCTGAAGCTCCAGTACCTGGCCACCTCATGCGAAGAGTTGACTTATTGGAAAAGACTCTGATGCTGGGAGGGATTGGGGGCAGGAGAAGAAGGGAACGACTGAGGATGAGATGGCTGGATGGCATCACTGACTCGATGGATGTGAATCTGAGTGAACTCTGGGAGTTGGTGATGGACAGGGAGGCCTGGCGTGCTGTGATTCATGGGGTCGCAAAGAGTCGGACACGACTGAGCAACTGAACTGAACTGAACTGAACTGAGGGAGACTTAACTGTGCCAATTAAATCATAATACCTATGAAATCACCTATTCCTCTAGGTTTATGCTAGTCACAAGAACCAAATCAGAGGAAGAAAAGGACTTCTACCTTTTGGAGGCACACCATTAATATCTACTTTGACAGTTCATTTTATGGTTGATACAGCTTTTAGAATAAATCCCAGATGAATAGAAAATTCTACCTTTTTTTTTTTTTTACAGCTCCCTCATTTGTGAGTTCAGATGTGATTTTTATCAACCATATCTGTGAAAATATACTTACCACCAAAAGTAATAATTCTAGCCAGTTCCAAATACTTTTGAAATAGGCAAATTTAAATTCTTTCAGTTTTTTGATTTCTTGTATTGTGAAGACAATAATAAAAATACAAAATATAATTTCACAGGAAGCAATAAAATAATCATAGAAGCTAACGTATCTGAGGAGCTTCACAGAGTAAAACTGCCATGAAGTAAGTATTCCTCCAGTTGCAGGGAATTCTGCCACCAATCTGTAAAATGAGGTTTGTGAAAGTAACTGCATTTCAAGAATTTATTTCAGTACCTAACTCGATTGAAATTTCCAGTCAGTGATGTTGTATACTTTAATAGTTATTTTGTATAAAATATGTTTTCTCAGGGTAACAGGCTCAAAAAATTCTTGTGGAAATACTTCTTTTTTAATACTCCACTTTTTTTGGTGCTCTGAAAATTCATAGTGGTCAAAGACCAGTGTAAATGAGAAAGAAAGAAAGATGTAACTTTACATTTATTTTACTCTATGTTTTGATTGTGCCTTCATAACTCGGCTGCTAATTTATCCCCACAGAATGAGGGGTGATGCTCAAGAACATGCTGTACTCTTACTGTTATTATTCAGGACTCCCCAAATATTTCAGAGGAGGGAAATACACTCTCCCCCTTTAGCTTATCAGAGATACTTCTTGCTTCTAAATCTCAAGATAACATACTATACTAAAGCCAAAGTTTTCTGTTTAACTTTAGGCACTGGATTTTGGATACAAAGATCTATATGCAAGTAGAAATATAAAAGTTACTCTAGTACCAAATATAAAAAGATTTTTAGGTAATTCCCTGTATTCCTAGTTTTTTCCATAACTGCAGGTAATTAAGAATTGGCAGTAATTTAAGGAGCCAGGATCTCTATCACAAATTCACAATGTAATTATTCCTACCTGAAGGTGTTAGCAAATTGGTACTGGAATAGGTGCTCCCCCCCTTAACCCCCAAAATACCTCACCAAAATCAAGAACAAAACCTCCAGTTAACAAATAGAAAACAGGAATTTTTTCCACCTTGCATATAGTCGGTGCACAAATTTGAGCAAGTGAGTGAAGTGAAAGAAACTTAGTATTTTGACCTGAAGTGTAGACTAGTAAACAAAAAGCAAAAAATGATGGGCATTTAGTTTGCCAGATATGTGTACAAAAGGAAAATAAGTGGATAAGGTCATAATGTAAGCAATATGCTCCCATACAACTATTGATTATACTACCAGTTAAAAGTTTCAAAATCTGCTGAAATTTCTAAAAGACATTTAAAAGATAAATAAAATAAGCATGAAACCTAGAAACAGAAAATATGGACTTAATGTAGTATTACAAGGAGTTCTTTGTATGACTGTAAGCCAATTACCCCAATGTTTCTATTCTTGTTTAGGACATTGGAGTGATTTGTATTCTTTACTTTATCCCTACCAGGACTATCGGGAAAGGTGAATAATGTTGGTAAGAAGCTGATTCCCTGAAAGAAGATACTATAACATGCTGCTGAGAGTAATTCATTTGCTTTCATTTTGATACATTTTAAAGGCTGTGACTATCTTTCACCATCACTGTTGTACAAGGGCCAAGTTCCCCAATCAGACTAAAGGCTGATTCCATATTCCATTCAGAAGAAAAATGTAAAACTCAAGAGAAAAAAGTGGCTTACTAAGACTCAATGGACACTAGTGTTTACCTGTCCAGTATTCATTATCCTATCTCTCCTTTCTAACAGAACCTTAATTGTGTCAGGCATTCACCCATTCCCAGATGGCTTAGAAGCCAATTCAATCCTCAGGCAGATTCAATCACAGTAATGCTATTTGCTTTGCCAGTCCTTAGGCCTAAGCCAGATAGTATGGTCCAGGTTAGGCAGATTATCTAAGATAATCAGACCTACAGAAATAATTTTTTTCTTATCGGCTGTTTCCTCCTCCTCCTCGTGAGAGGGGATGTCTTTCATCATTTCCTTGGGTCCAACGGGTTAGCCCTGGCCTGTTATTCTCATGCAATAGCAGATGTGCAAGAGAGCAAGTTTTAATGTACAAACCCCTTTCAAATTTCTGCTTGTATCATGCGTGTGTGCATGCTAAGTCACTTCAGTTGTGTCAAACTCTTTGTGACCGTATGGACTGTAGCCTGCCAGGTTCCTCTGTCCATGGGATTCTCCAGGCAAGGATACTGGAGTGGGTTGCTATACCTTCCTCCAGCAGATCTTCCCAACCCAGGGATCAAACCCCTGTCTCTTATGTGTCCTGCATTGGCAGGTGGGTTCTTACCACTAGTGCCACCTAGGAAGCCCTTGCTTTTATCATATATGCTGACATTCCATTGACCAAAGAAAGTCACATGGTTGAGCCTAGTATCTAGTTCTGGGGTACTGCACCCTGCCCTGGGTGACAGGGTACTACAAGTTTACATGGCAAAGATGTGAAGGACTGGGGCCATTTGCAAATCACCATCGGCTATAATCATGTCTAGGATGTTGGCTGTTGTTATATATTGTTTGAATCTTAAATTGTTCATTCTTGAGACAAAAATTAATAACTTAATAAAGAAGCTCATTGTGAAAGGAAATCAACAGATTTGAGTGATCTGATTTAAAGGAAGAAATCGTTAGGGCTAAATGTTAGATTTGTCCAGCTGCAGAATGACAAGAAATAAGGCTATATATTCTTAAGTAATATAAAACTAACCTACTGTATGTAATTCTTCATGTTCTGCAATATATCCTGAAAGAGTAAAACAGTGAATATAATGTTGCTTTTCCTTCATCATTATTGGAGGAACTACATTATATTTATATTGGAGCTTATGATTTTAATCTCAGTACAAACATGCACAAACTGGAAACTCTCACGAGGGCTCTGGATGCCTTTTAAATTCAATATACTAGTAAGAGGTCTTGAGTCACTCACCTGATAATGCAAAATAGATTTACATTAGCATTGTATACTGAAAAATCAATAAAAATAACTCTAGTCCCTCTTGTGATCCAGCTGTTCATTCGGAGGTTAATGAACTTGTTTAGGGTTTCAGATTTTGATTTTGATAAAGTGAAAATATACCCCCCATCTCGGTAAACACCAACAAATCCCCAGTGCCAAAGGGAGTTCGTATGAGAAGAAGAGTACTTCCATCTGTTAGACATAAAAAGAATAATGGAGAGATGAGAAAGCTTGACCAAGAATAAGATTTTAAGTTAACTTTTGGTTCAAAAATAGTTTAAAAAAAGTAGTACTAAGTTCATAAGCATTACAGTAATTTTGAAGCAATGTGGTGAGTTAAGGATTAAGCTAAAAGGATTAAGGTTGTATATGTTTTCATTTTTTAGTGCTTATTATGGACAATACAAGTGCTATAAGAAAAAAAATTTTAATCTGTTGCCTCAGGGAACTTGGAATCTATAATACAATGATGAATTTTTTTCATTAACGAGTCCCTGTTGTCTTATCAGATCTTCAGTCGTTGAGGAGGACAAGAGTATCCAGGGTTTTCATTCAGATATCTGTCTCAGTGTGGGGAAAAAGATGCTTTACAGTTTGTCTTCTAACAATCATATACCATTTACAAATGTCCAATAAATAAAAACTTTATTACAATGTCTGTGTTGTTATATAGGTATCTCATTTTAATGAAAGTACACAAAGTAATTCCCATTCTTTCTACTTTTAACTTAGTTGTTTGTGTGTGCCTGTGTGTGTTCAGTTGTGTCCGACTCTATGACCCTTTGGACTATAGCCTGTCAGGCTCCTCTGTCCATGGAATTCTCTAGGCAAGAATACTGGATTGGGTTGCCATTTCCTCCTCCAGGGTATCTTCCTGTCTCAGGGATTGAACCCGTGTCTCCTGTGTCTCCTGCATTGCAGGCAGACTCTTTACCCCCTGAGCAATTCAGGAAGCTCAGCGAACTTAGTTATGGGATATCAAAAAATTAAGCTTTGATTCATTTCAGTTCCTATTTAGTCTCCCCAAACAGATTTGAACAATTATCCAAAGATGCTCTGCTTAAACTTGTTTTCCTATTAGTAATACCATGTTTCCTTTCACCAGAGAAGATAAAAATTATAACACTAAAAAAAAATACTCATTTAATGAAAATTCCATAGTTGCATGTTTGCATGTTTTCCACATGATTGTTAAAATGAAACAAGAATGTTTGTTATGCTAACCCTCTTCTACTTCCAATTTTTAATACTGGTTTTAATAATGAATGTTACATTTTAGAAAGACAAACAAATTGATTTGTATTTTGGTTGTTAGGAAATGACACATATTAAAAGTCTAAATCCATGTTAATTTTGGAATGTAAATTATTTGTAGTTGTTATAATTTGGAATGTTAGACTACCTAACAGATTAGTCTTGAGATCAAATTAAAATGTGTAATTAAATAATTGACATCTCATTTTTTACTGAAAGGGAAATAGTGTGTAGTACTATTATAGCAGTATAAAATTTAAGAGAATGTGTCACTGTACTTAAGAACTTAATATACAAAACAAGAGAATTATACAAGCACATTGTGGTCCTCAAGAACGCCAAAACTCATACAAAGAGAAAATAAGTTAACAAACCCACAAAGCAATGATCAGTCCTAGGGATACT
Source organism: Ovis aries (assembly GCF_016772045.2). Taxonomy (NCBI): domain Eukaryota; kingdom Metazoa; phylum Chordata; class Mammalia; order Artiodactyla; family Bovidae; genus Ovis; species Ovis aries. Next base: position 47,022,777 of record NC_056058.1, on the reverse strand, counting down.
GGGGAAACTACTCAAGAAGGGAAATGTAGTCACTGTATTTATTTTTATATAAATTAAAATAAACACTGACTAATGATTAACAAAAATTATGATATAACCATAGGCTAAGAGGAATAAGGAAGTTTGTTGGAGGAGGGAGTGGTATAAGGAGGATATATGACACGCACTTTCTATAATAGAGATGACATATACAAAACTATAAAGCCAAGTAATAGCAGTATATGCATACTGTTTAGAAATATGAAGTATATACAAGAAGAAACAACTAAAAGTGGTTGCTTGTGGAATGGAAACTATGAGCAGGAAAGTGTGGACCTTTGTAAATGTTTGCATCACTTTGATAAATATAAAATTCTAAAAAAGATACTTTGCCTCTATGATTTCATATGACCTTAAATACAATGATACCAGCACCTTCCATGTTAATGGTAGGTAGTGTCAGTGGCATTGGGCTTTTACATTTTCAATATAAAGTGTAGACGTGAGTCTATACTAGTATTAACCACAGCCACTTTGGGGAACAATGGCCAAAATATCGTTGGCAGGGATCATCCGATGCAGTGTCTGTAAACCTAACTGCCCCTTTTCAAGATGCTATACTGTGCTGAGTTGCTCAGTTCTGTCCGATTCTTTGCGATGTCATGGACTGTAGCCTGTCAGGCCCCTCTATCCATGGGAAAAGTACTAGAGTGGGTTGCCATGCCCTCCTCCAGGGGATCTTCCCAACCCAGGGATTGAACCAGGTCTCCTGCACTGCAGGTGGATTCTTTACCAGCTGAGCCACTAGGGAAGTCCAAGAATACTGGAGTGGGTAGCCTGTCCCTTCTCCAGTAGATCTGCCTGACCCAGGAATTGAACCAGGGTCTGCTGCATTGCAGGTGGATTCTTAACCAGCTGAGCTACCAGGGAAGCCCTACTGGCAACAATACAAGATATCACTGAAGTAAGCCAGAGTGAGAAAGCAGCAGAATACTTCAGAAACACTCCCTAGGAATCCCAAAAAGCATTTAGGATGTGTATGAGGGCATCTTGCTAGAGCCAGAGAAGCTGATTGAGTATTATAAAAGCAAAAATGGGCACTTTGCCTTGTATTCAATATGAGTTTCAGAAAAATATCTATTTCTGCTTTATTGACTATGCCAAAGCCTTTGACTGTGTGGATCACAATAAACTGTGGACATTTCTGAAAGAGATGGGAATACCAGACCATCTGACCTGTCTCTTGAGAAACCTGTATGCAGGTCAGGAAGCAACAGTTAGAACTGGACATGGACCAACAGACTTGTTCCAAATAGGAAAAGGAGTATGTCAAGGCTGAATACTGTCACCCTGCTTATTTAGCTTATATGCAGAGTGCAAATGCTGGGCTGGAGGAAGCACAAGCTGGAATTAAGACTGCTCGGAGAAATATCAATAACCTCAGATACGCAGATGACATCACCCTTATGGCAGAAAGTGAAGAAGAACTAAAGAGCCTCTTGATGAAAGTGAAAAGGAGAGTGAAAAAGTTGGCTTAAAGCTCAACATTCAGAAAACTAAGCTCATGGCATCTTGTCCCATCACTTCATGGCAAATAGATGGGGAAACAGTGAAAACAGTGGCTGACTTTATTTTTCTGAGCTCCAAAATCACTGCAGATGGTGATTGCAGCCACGAAATTACAAGATGCTTACTACTTAGAAGGAAAGTTATGACCAAGCTAGACAGCATATTAAAAAGCAGAGACATTACTTTGCCACAAAGGTCCATCTAGTGAAGGCTATGGTTTTTCCAGTGGTCATGTATGGATGTGAAAGTTGGACTATAAAGCAAGCTGAGCGCCAAAGAATTGATGCTTTTGAACTGTGGTGTTGGAGGAGACTCTTGAGAGTCTCTTGGACTGCAAGGAGATCCAACCAGTTCATTCTAAAGGAGATCAGTCCTGGGTGTTCATTGGAAGGACTGATGTTGAAGCTGAAACTCCAATAGTCTGGCCACCTGATGTGAAGAGTTGACTCATTTGAAAAGACCCTGATGCAGGGAAAGATTGAGGGCAGGAGGAGAAGGGGACGACAGAGGATGGGATGGTTGGATGGCATCACTGGCTCGATGGACATGGGTTTGGGTGGACTCCAGGAGTTGGTGATGAATAGGGGGGCCTGGAGTGCTGTGGTTCATGGGGTTGCAAAGAGTCGGACACTACTGAGCGACTGAACTGAACACTTCATCTACCGCAGCTGAGGGGAGGGAAAACCCACTTTGTATCTTATGGTAAACAAAAAATTAACAGGTTTACTCTTCCTTTTGTCAACACTGCATCTCTGAGTCTTCCTTTGATACTATTATTGAAAGAGTCTCCTTACCTGCCAGCTCTCTGTTGGTATCATTTAGAAAATAAATATATTTTCACAGTTGTTTGAAGATACAATGCTAAGTGCTACAAAAGTTATGTGTAATTTTACACTACTTACTCAGTATGCTGTTTAAGGCCAAAATCAGCCATATCTTCATTTTTAGAAGTGTATTTGTCATAACATTCATCCATCAAAGACCGAAAGAATGCATGGACCTTGCATGTGCCATTGCGGACTTTTAGTTGACGGACTCTGGGGAGTCCTAAAAGTATGTTCTCATAGTAGATGCGACTGCTGTTCTTTAAATTATACAGATTCTCATTATTGTACCATGAGTCCCAGTACAGACCATCCAAAAGGGGTCCTTCCATAAACTTCATATAGAAAAATACATGTTATGGGAAAAATATTTTCATGTCAACTGTGAACAGAATCTACATTCATAATGTTATCCATAAGAATATAAAAATCAGTGATTTTGAGGACACGTATGAAAATTACTAGCCAAGCCACCATTAGTGATGGTAATGGTAGATGATGATTATAATGAAGATGGTTAACATTTACTGAGTACTTTCTATGTACTGTTCTAAGCACTTAACAAGTATTAACTCATTTCTATAACCTTTCTTCTCTGAGGGGTATACTGAAAACCCTTTGCCACAACATGGGCAAAGAATTTATTGGCAATTCAAGGAATTTTTAACAGTATTTTTCACCATATACAATTTTAAAGTTGTAAGAACTATATCACACTGAGAACACAGGTTCTCAATAAACACTGGTTGATTATAAGTTTCAAGAAGTGACATTTATTTTTATTCATTCCTTCAATAAATAAGTATCAAGTCCCTATGATGTGTGCCAAAGGCTTTTTTATGCAATACCTACAACTATTTCATCCAATCACACCTTACCTTCCAAAAGTCAGTTATGCTGCGAATAGACTTAAAGTTGGTTCTTTCTTCACCAGCCACAGATGTGTCCAAAAATAGAGATGACATAACTTTGTTTAAGTAATACATATGTGGGTTTACCATCCCAAAAGTCACTAAGGAAAAGAATTTTTTATTTTAAAATTTATGTTAAAAAAACTCAAGTTTTTATCAGGATAAAAATGTACTTGTAATTTGTTCCTAATTTCGTTTTGAAATTTCAATTTTATTTTGCTAACTATAAAAGCAATAATAAAAAAATAAAATAGAAAAATACAAAACATGAAGAACTTACCTTTAACCCACTACTTAAGAGTTAGGTTTGGCATATATTCTTCAGATTTTTCTAAATGCATACACAGTATAGAGAAGACAACTTTATTTTTACAAAACTGAGACTACATTTTTCATACTATCATGCAAATTGGCTTTTTTCCAACACTGGGAGTATGCAACACAATATAGTGAGTAGTTAAGGATATGAACTTTAAAATCAAACAGAATGGTTTGAGTCCCAACATAGGGATATCTTCTAACGTTTTGAGAAGTGAGATAGTTCATGTGGAACACTTAAAACTATGTTTGGCACATGATAAGATTGAAAAGAACATTAACTAGTATTCTTTCTCACTCTTTTTAGGGTAGGTGAATAGGTTTTAGATCTGTGAAAGCGTTAGTCGCTCAGTTGTGTCCGACTCTTTGCCATCCCATGGACTATTAGATCAGGGTATAGAGCCTGGAAAATCCCACGGGCGGAGGGGCCTGGTAGGCTGCAGTCCATGGGGTCGGGAAGAGTTAGACACGACTGAACGACTTCACTTTCACTTTTCACTTTCATGCATTGGAGAAGGAAATGGCAACCCACTCCAGTGTTCTTGCCTGGAGAATCCCAGGGACGGGGGAGCCTGGTAGGCTGCTGTCTGTGGGGTCGCACAGAGTCAGACACGACTGAAGTGACTTAGCAGCAGCAGCAGCATAGACTAAATATGTCTTTCTTTTTTGCTAGAAGACCTTTATTTTTAGTAATAATACATCTTCAACATTATTCCATGGCAAACATGAACCTGTGCCATTCTTTAATGTTGCATATTATGTCATTATATACACCAAAATATTTAAAAAATCCTCTTTTGGAGATTTTGTTTCCCATTCTTCCTAATTATAAAAAGGTGTTTTTTTTAAAATTCCTGAATAATGTGATTGAGTGATTTTAAATATTTTCCACTCCCCAAATGTTATGTAATAAGCATTTAAAAACTAATCTAAGATAACTTATGAGATGGTTAAAGCTGTTTTTTAATCAATATCTGACTCAAGCTCACTCCCACATACCAATCAATTACTTAACTGATAAATACTGGGTTGGCCAAAAAGTTTGTATGGGTTTTTCCATACCATCTTACAGAAATACCTGAATGAACTTTTTTTGCCAGCCCAATAACTGCCATACCAACATAAGTCTGGCTTACATATATTGTATACTGGGTCCTATAAAGACAAAATGCTCTTTAATACTGATCATGCTATTAACTCACAGATAGGAGGAATGTAGGTTGAGATGTTTTCCTGGTCCTCCCTAAAGATTTGCACTGATTTCTATCTCCTGTAACTCAGAACTAGCATATTTTACTATTAACTGTGTAACATGCTAGGGAAAAGATCAAAGTAGACATCAAGACTAACTTCTTAGGCCTTATTTGTTGTCTGACCCATTTGTAGTCTGACTAGGGTGAAGCTGATATATCTGTATGGCTCTAAAAGAAATCAAGAATTGGCAACTCAAGGGAATAATTATATTCAAGATAGAACTGCCAACAGGAATAATTGATTCAACCAAAGTTGAGTATGAAAGCTTTTTATTACATCTGTGACTTAAAGTTGTGCCCCTAAAGAAATGGTCATAGTGTTGATATAAATGAATTTAACGTGTTTAAAATGTGTCACTATGTTTTGAGAGGTTTCAGTAGTCTGAAAGCCTATTTTTAAACATAAAACCCATGTTTTATTTTTCATCTGCAGATAACTTTAGTTATGTCTTCATCTACATCTGTGTACTTACATATACATAAGTTTATTAAAAAAATAGAGTAGAGTAACAACTCCTGAAGTGTGGTTCTAATTTCTACGTCCTCTCTGTAATGCAGTTTATGTTTCGGAGTTCCTGTGAGACATAAAACAAAAAATTTCCTTAATTTATAATGTATGTAAATCATAGGGATGGAAAAGCACAGGCAATTTTAGCTGTTTACACTGTGAAGGAAAGCTCCAATAGCTTCTGGTTATGTTTTTACTCTCACTTTATGAAGAAGGAATAATTAGTAACATTTTCCCATGGTGATAGTGGGCAATCATTTTATGACTGTTCATAATGAATTTTATAACCCGGATGTTTCCTCACCAGTCTTATTTTAAACTGAAAAAGCAAAATACAAACCAAACAAAATCCCCTCATCTGTCCCTAATCGTTTTTCACCATCCGTCAACATTGCTTGGGATGGCTGGCTCCTGTTTGAGGAGGAAAAAGGACTCTGCCTGGGATTCGGCTAAGGTTGCTACTCCCTCGATCAACAAAGGCTTTCTAAGGCTGGCTCAGCGAAGGCCAGTGTACAGCAAGCGGCTGCACCCAGATCCAGCTTCATGCAAGGGCAAGGGATGAGATGTCTCTTCGAGGCTTCTCTTTTCCTGTCACACACAATGAGCCTCTTCTGATTCTCAAGAAGAGGCTGTGAAGGGTAACCGATCTGGAGATTATATCTCTCATCAGAAATCATGCGGGGTTACAAACTTTCTTGCAGGGTATTTCGAATTGCCAGTTCCGCCCTGCCCCACCCACTCCCTAGGAGCGCCACTCACCGCCTAGGTGCCACCGGGAAGCCTCAGCCATTGCCGACTTGGACCACGACGCCCGTTTCGCCTTCCTAGGGCTTCAGAGCCTGCGCGATACTCTCGTGCACGTGCGCCCCTAGCTTGCGTGCCTGAGAGTCCTCTGACAACGGGCGCATGCGGGCTTGAAGATGCGAAAGCGCGTGCGCACTGAGGGCTGCGTGGAATGGCTTGGCGTGAAGCACGAGACCGGTGTACGCATGGCGGCGTTTGTCTCCTGCGTGTTGTCGATTTCTAGGGCAAACCTGGCGTTAGGCCTGGGCATAATCATAAGAATCGTAGTAACTAATTATAATGGGCTACTTTTTCTTGACTCTTTAATATCTGTTGGCTTGTTTGGTCTTCATACTGCCCCTTCCTGAAAGGTAGGTGTTTTGTCCTTGTATTGACTTGAAGAGACTGAGGAGAATAAATTACCAAAGTCGCATTGAGGCAAGGATTGCTCAACGCCGATGCCCGAAATTGTAACGGAGACCCCACTCCGCCGCTGCAGCTTTAAGAAACAGATTATTACTAATTGAGAGCTGTTGCTAGAAATAGCTTCCACCCCGCTTTCCACCCAATATGGCTGAAGAGAATGTTGAAATACATATATTGGGGGGAAAAAATCTGTTTAGCAGTGATGATGTAAAAGGATAGGCCGAAACAGTAGTTCTTGGGAGCCCAGACTCATATCTGACACAGAAGCTTTGCAAAGATGAAATTTGTAAACTAGCTGTAGATAGAAAAAACCAAATTTGACTGTAAATTAAGGCATCCACTAGCTTGCCAGAATGTGAGACTGGAGGGGATTCTCATGTTGGTGAAAACGAAAATAAAAAGGGATAAACTGAAAAGCCCCAGATTAGCCAGCTGAGAAACCCGTCAAGCTGTTTTGAAAGTAAAAAGTAAAGCCACTTTTTGTTATTCCTCTGAAAGAGATATAGAATACTGTTGATAAATGCTGTTTCATGTCAGGTAAAAAGGAAAACTAGGCCACACAGCAGCAGGGGTCAATGACTGTATCAATGATAAGAGGAGTAGCAGCAGCAGCAGCAGGCCAGCAGCCAGTAGAATAGAGACCTGAGAAAAAGACGGCTACTAGCCTAACCTTTATACAGGATTTGCCCTTTCCTGTACTGGGACTCTCAGAGGCCGGCAAAATTATGCTTCCTAAAGTAATAGGTTATCTGAACTGGAAATGGAGGAGGAAACCCCTCTCCCATATAAGTATTCCAATTTACATGAACTATAAGAATTAGGCAGAGGACTGCAGACTATTTTTAATCCATTGAGCTCAGTGATCTTGAAAAATTAGAAACCTATTTGGTTAAAACAAAACCACAATTTCAGGAGAGATAATATCATGCTTTAAGTTATTGTGGTTGCCTTTGAGGTGCAAACATAAAAAGTCTAGCTTTGTATCAGGAGGAATAAACTGAGCCGTGAGCTTCACCAAGATAAACTGTTCTAGGATATAGTATTGTTGCCCTTCTGGAGCTTATTCATAGGTTTTGCTGAGGGTCATAAACCAGAAGTTTTATCTTAAAGATCCAGACTTTTGTGAAGAGGAGACAGTCTGTTTTAAATATTTTAAATTTTATTCTGTAAAACTAAGGAACACTCAGATAATCTATACCATGTTAGTATTCCCATCAGAAAAAACAGATAAAACTATTTAGAAAGCAGTATCAGTAAATCTTATTAAGCATTAGATGTGTTTAAAATGTTGATATTAATTTATAACCCATAGGTGTGTGTATGACTTAAATGTTAAAATCTCACATTTGTTAAAGATCTTCTACAATTACAAATCCAGATTTTCTGTAGGCTTCACAAACCAGAGAGGTAAATAGAATGTGCAGGAATCAAAGGATAAATGTATTATAAATATATATTAGTTGTGTTACCTAATTAAAGCCATAATCTGTTAATACAGCTATGGATTTATTTCAAAAATTTAATTGAATATATTATTGATAGTGTAGTTGTTGTGTTTTCCAGTGTTGGTAGAGTGGTTAAAGTTCTTCACTTTCATAGAGTCCAGATTGAGCTGCCAGCCGCTGAAACTCTCCTTCAGGGTTAAAAGCTTGTTTCACATTCAGACCTTTCCCGTTAAGTGCTAAATATTTGCTGAAAGTTGGTCGGACACGTAACTGTTTAGGAGCTGGAAGAGTTTGGTTTGGACGGGCTGAAATAGATCAAATAAAAGTTAATTTAGAAAAGTTGTTCTAAACACATGGGTTGCACTAGGTTTTCGTTATGAGACAGGAAAAGAAAAAATAGAAAACTGACTATGTATGAGAAGAATCCCTCAGATTTTATACTATGCTGGAATTTGTGTTTCTTAACTAAATCTCAGTTAAGTTCTCTGTAACACTTGACATAGCACTTTATAAGAGTGTGACATACCTGTAACATCTAATCTTGTGTTACATGTGGTCACTCCAGCTTCATTAACTGCAGACACAGTATACCATCCAGCATCTTTCTTGTTTACATCTTTTATCAATAAAGTAACTCTTCCAGAGTTATCATGATATAAACTGGAAAGAGATAATTACAAGTTGCAAGTAAAGGAATTAGTTTTTCTGTGAGATTTTACTTATGATGTCTGTGACCTACAGAATCAGACTAGTAAGAAGAAAAAAAGACTTTGGAAATTCTGAGTCTGTAGCCAGTCGTTGCATAACTACTGCTTTTCTTGAATTAAACATCCCCCTAACCTTGTTTGTATCATCTATTTCCTTGAGTCATCTTCTTTTATTGTTAGTAAACAGGTAAATCCTAGCCTACTTTACCTGCTGAATTTCTGATTAGTGGAATCTAGTTTAGTGAGGCTTATATTTCTATATATTTCTATATATTTTCTATATATTTTAAAATATATTTAAATATATTTCTATATATTTTTAAAAATTGAAGTATAGTTGATTTACAGTATGGTTGTTAGTTTCATTTATATATATATTTAAAATTAGACAAATTGAAGTCACAAATGCATGCCACTTATAATGCATTTCAAAGGATAACTGGATTCACCCAAGTATACTATAGTTAGTGTATAGTAACTATACAAAATACTTATCCTACCTTATTCGATCAGTGTTGAATTGTACCATTTCATTATTTCTTTTCCAAAAAAGCTTTGGTGGAGGTATGGCTGAGATTTGGCATTCTAGCTTCACTGATTCTCCTTCAAAAACTTTTTTACTCTGTGGTTTGTAGATGAACATTGGTGCTCTTCTGTGTTCTTTTGCTACATATTAATAAAAATTCATGTATTTGAAATATTATAAAAATATTAAGTAAAACCAAAGTATTATGAAGTCTGTATGCTGATATAAAAGTTTTAGAAAGTACTAACAACAGGAATAGAAGGTTTATGTTTCAGCTTTAGTTAAAATAATATGCAGTACTGTTGTATACTATTTATAATTCTAAAACAGTAATGTAATGATGAATTGACTTTATAATCACATTTCATTTGAATAATTTAAGTTATGTTGTCATCATCTTACCTATAGGGAGACAGACTGAGTGGTGGAAAGAGAACCAACAACTTGGGTCCAGATTCTGTTTTCCCTACCAGCCATGCACATTGGGGAAAATTTTGTTTAGTTTTTCTGAGACTAAATTTTATTTATTATAAAGTGATACCCAAGTAATAGTGACTGCTCTGCCCACACTGAACAAAATTATGTGAGGATCAGTTGCGGTTATGAATGAAGAAGCACTTTGTAAATTATAAAATAATATACAAATGCCAGTAATTATTATGTCTTTACTTTTCTTCAAATATCTGAGGGAAGAATAATTGGTACTATAATACTATAACCCTAGCTTTTCTGAAGGAGAAATGAGGAGATTGGATGAATGCCAGCTGAAGTCTTTTTCAGCTCTAACATTATAGTATTTTTGGAGCTACTGGCATAGAAAGGTTTTGCCCTAAGCATAATCCCTTGAATTCTGTGTGTGGTATGTGTGTGTTTAAAATTTCTAGATCACTAGTTTTTCCCTTAGTCTGAGGTCCTTTATTATATCATATAATAATCTTACAGCTTTTTCATTCATCTGGATAGAATACAAATTCAGGATTGCCCATCCTTTAACTTGATCAAGCTTTTATATAATAAACAGTGAATTACAGCAAAATATCTCTGATGCAGTATATCTTAAGTCATTACAAATTGATATATTTAAAGCAGTTAAATTGTAATATTTTAATTAAAGACTAGTTTCTTGTAAAAAGTGTATTCAGTTCAGTTCAGTTGCTCAGTCGTGTCTGACTCTTTGCGACCCCATGAATCGCAGCACGCCAGGCCTCCCTGTCCATCACCAACTCCTGGAGTTCACTCAGATTCACGTCCATCGAGTCAGTGATGCCATCCAGCCATCTCATCCTTGGTCGTCCCCTTCTTCTCCTGCCCCCAATCCCTCCCAGCATCAGAGTCTTTTCCAGTGAGTCAACTCTTCGCATGAGGTGGCCAAAGTACTGGAGCTTCAGCTTTAGCATCATTCCTTCCAAAGAAATCCCAGGGTTGATCTCCTTCAGAATGGACTGGTTGGATCTCCTTGCATTCCAAGGGACTCTCAAGAGTCTTCTCCAACACCACAGTTCAAAAGCATTAATTCTTCGGTGCTCAGCTTTCTTCACAGTCCAACTCTCACATCCATACATGACTACTGGAAAAACCACAGCCTTGACTGGACGGACCTTAGTCGGCAAAGTGATGTCTCTGCTTTTGAATATGCTATCTAGGTTGGTCATAATTTTTCTTCCGAGGAGTAAGCATCTTTTAATTTCATGGCTGCAGTCACCATCTGCAGTGATTTTGGAGCCCCCCAAAATAAAGTCTGACACTGTTTCCACTGTTTCTCCATCTATTTGCCATGAAGTGATGGGACCAGATGCCATGATCTTCGTTTTCTGAATATTGAGCTTAAAGCCAACTTTTTCACTCTCTTTCACTTTCATCAAGAGGCTTTTAGTTCCTCTTCACTTTCTGCCATAAGGGTGGTGTCATCTGCATATCTGAGGTTATTGATATTTCTCCCGGAAATCTTGAATCCAGCTTGTGTTTCTTCCAGTCCAGCATTTCTCATGATGTACTCTGCATATAAGTTAAATAAGCAGGGTGACAATATACAGCCTTGACGTACTCCTTTTCTTATTTGGAACCAGCCTGTTGTTCCATGTCCAGTTCTAACTGTTGCTTCCTGACCTGCATACAGATTTCTCAAGAGGCAGGTCAGGTGGTCTGGTATTCCCAACTATTTCAGAATTTTCCACAGTTTATTGTGATCCACACAGTCAAAGGCTTTGGCATAGTCAATAAAGCAGAAGTAGATGTTTTTCTGGAACTCTCTTGCTTTTTCCATGATCCAGCGGATGTTGGCAATTTGATCTCTGGTTGCTCTGCCTTTTCTAAAACCAGCTTGAACATCAGGAAGTTCACGGTTCATGTATTGCTAAAGCCTGGCTTGGAGAATTTTGAGCATTACTTTACTAGCATGTGAGATGAGTGCAGTTGTGCGGTAGTTTGAGCGTTCTTTGGCATTGCCTTTCTTTGGGATTGGAATGAAAACTGACCTTTTCCAGTCCTGTGGCCACTGCTGACTTTTCCAAATGTGCTGGCATATTGAGTGCAGCACTTTCACAGCATCATCTTTCAGGATTTGAAATAGCTCAATAGGAATTCCATCACCTCCACTAGCTTTGTTTGTAGTGATGCTTCCTAAGGCCCACTTGACTTCACATTCCAGGATGTCTGGCTCTAGGTGAGTGATCACATCATTGTGATTATCCGGGTCATGAAGATCTTTTTTGTACAGTTCTGTGTATTCTTGCCATCTCTTCTTAATATCTCTGCTTCTGTTAGGTCCATACCATTTCTGTCCTTTATCGAGCCCATCTTTGCATGAAAAGTGCATAGCCTAAGGCTAAAAGTTAACATTTACTCTTCAATTTTAAACTATGTGTGATTGTAACAACCTGTGAAAATGTGAATCAGATTGATTATTTTAGACTATAGACCAGAAATATGATTAGATTAAACGTTTTCACTTTAATGTTTAATCTACAAATACTGTACATCTAAAAATGTAACTAGAGTACACTACCTTCTTTGGTCTGTCTGAAATGTTACCTTATTTCTCTTCCAGAAAAACTTTAGGGGTAGATCTGTTCTAGTTTCTTTGAGTTTCCCTCAACCTCTGCCCACTATGGCTTTTACATAAAAATTGATGTTCTACTAGAGTCTATAGTATAGACATTAACCTTAAATGTAAAGTCTTTTTCAACAGTTTCTTTTTTGATTTGACATGTTTTTAAGGAGCTCTCTGGTATCTCTTTGAAAGCTTACCCAGGACGTCCAGCTGCACAGTAAAGGTGGCTTCTCCTGCTCTGTTCTTGGCAACACATGCATAAGCCCCTGCATCTGAAGCTCTGACCACTTCAAAGATGAGTGAATGAAAACCCTTCTCAGACACTATCATTTTGTGAAAATCATCTGATTGAACTGGTCGTCCATTTAGATACCATGACACATCAGGAGCTGGTAGTCCACTCACCTAGAAAGGAACAAGATGATAGAATTTTAAGTTACAGATCACTGGAACCCCTTTGTCCATTTATGAATTTTAACAATTCAGTATCTGAGTGGGTTTGTGATTAAAAATGCAGAGTACGATCTTAAAAGATATTTTCTTTCAATAATTTTTAACAAAATAGTAAAGATAATAATCCTTGAAATTAATATAGTATTTTCAGACTATCTCAAACCACATCTAGCTCTTTCATATACAGCCTCAGGCTCCTTAAGATCTCTTAATTACTATATTAAGGACAATAATTTATGTTATATTGGTTTCCACAAGCAATATGGAAGTCATGGATTTTCTGGCTAATGGCAAATGCAAATGAAGTCCTAGAGACACATGTATATGAATCTTGCTAATCTAATTCATGACCTTTCCAAAACAGAGTGTTCTTGAGCTATAGTTCTGGTGTATGAATGACATTTTGTTAAGTGTTTTCATATATGCCTTAACAGTCAAATCTGTACACTGAATTTCACTCATAAGGAATCTGGTAAAATATTTTATGATGAAAAAGTTCTCCAAAATGATGATAATAAAAATGTAGGCCTTTCTAATAAGTTATTTTAGCCTGAAGAATTCTTCTAGGCCAAGAGAGGGCAGGGCAGCTTGAATTTCTTGAAGAGGCATTTTACTTAGGAAATCCTGTTGTTATGAAAGCTTCACTTATATAGGGTATTAGGTGTTTGGCACTATTGTAAGTACCTTATACCTATTTACTCAGTTTATCTTCAAATAGCTTTATGACATTGGTACAATTTTTATTCCCATTTTACAGGGAAAACAAAAGGGTAGTGATATTAAATTGTCTCAGGTTACACAGCTGGAAAATGGCAGGGCCAGGATTCTAACCCAGGTAAACTTATGTATAGTGTTCTTATCCACTATACATACTACTTGGGCTTCCTTGGTGGTTCAGACAGTAAAAAATCTGCCTGCAATGCTGGAGACTCAGGTTCGATCCCTGGGTCAGGAAGATCCTGTGGAGAAGGGAATGGCTACCCACTCTAGTATTCTTGCCTGGAGAATTCCATGGACAGAGGAACCTGGTGGGTTACAGCCCATGGGGTGGCAAAGAGTCAAACACGGTTGAGTGACTAACACACACACATACATACATACTACTTGTCAGGCTGTGTAGAGAGCTATGAAGAGGAGGAGACATTTTTTAAAACCTAGTATCCCATTTAATTTTTCTCCAATATTTTTGAACTTTTTTCTTACTTTGAAGTCCATTCTGCAGAATCTTCCTTCTTCAATTGACATGTTCTCTGGCACTTGAATGAAACGAGGTGGGTAAAATTTCTCCTGGATTGCATCCTGATCACTCATGTCTCCCCTTGAAGATGATCTGCTTCTACAAAAACATTTTAATAATCACTATGCAGAAGAATTGTCATTACTCTTCCTTTCATGCAAATATAATTTAGCCATCACATTTGAAACCCCAGAGGCTATGTTGTTTGATCTGATAGTGTAGTAACAATGGAGAGAGGCTGCAGAGCTGTATTTATCTGTGGCATATTTGATGACTATTAGAAATGGTAGCAATTTAGAAACATCTGGTACAAATGATACGTCTTTGTTTCTTTTTTTCAGTGCCATGAATTGATGAAGAAACTAATCTATTAAAATGCATGGACGATTCTAGTAACATGCAAAGACTGTAAAATTAGGATTGGGTTTTCATTATGAGAAAGTTTGGTATGGAAACATGGTCCTGGCTTATTTGACCAAGACATTTAAAAAATTTCCTCTGAGACAGTTGTGATAAATAACAGATAAAAATTTTTATTGTCATCTTGGACGTTAGAAAATTCACATTGTTTTTCTCTATTGGTTCCAAAGCAGTATAAACATTATTTTCTTTTTTATAGCCATACTTTTCTGTGTGTGTGTTAGTCGCTCAGTCGTGTCTGACTCTGTGACCCCATGAACTGTAGCTCGCCTGTCTCCTCTGTCCATGGGATTCTCCAGGCAGGAGTACTGGAATGGATTGCCATTCCCTTCTCCAGGGGATCTTCCCAACCCAGGGGTCGAACTTGGGTTTCTCGCACTGTGGGCAGTTTCTTTACCACCGAAGCATAGTTAATTTATAGTGTGTTAGCTTCAGGTGTATAGCAAAGTGATTCAGCTATATACAGATATATCTTTTTCAGATTCTTTTCCATTATAGGTTATTACAAGACATTGAATATAGTTCCCTGTGCTGTACAATAGGTCATTTTTGTTTATCTATTTTGTACCTAGAAGTGTGTGTATGTTATCCTAAATTCCTAATTTATCCACCCGCCAACCCACTATCCCCTCTGGTGACACTGTTTTCTATAAAAGGTTTGTAAGAAACTTCAGGATTTTGTAAATATTACATTAAAAAAATATGAACACATTTTAGATAGCAAAATACACACTTCTTTAAAATTAAAAACATTTTTTTTACCTTACTTGTGATGTAGGAACTTGCAGTCGCGCATGTTCTATATTGTGCTGCTTGAAATTAAAACAAAGTGATAATGTTAACATGCCACTGTTAGCTTGAAATTAAGCAGAATTTAGTAGTTGTAGTTGAAAGGAACATTTCTGTTGTGGTTGTGTTTGTATTGTCATAGATAGTTCTATATATTTAGCTGTTAAGCATTTAAAATATGGTATACTAACCTTCTAGTATTCTAGCAAGAAGTCTATAGAATTAAGACTATTCAGTAGATATGGTTTATGAAAATTAACTAAACTTTGGATTGATGGTGGTTCATTTTTCAAATGACTGTTTTTATGTCAAAGGATGATGAATCCCCCTGGTGTATTTGAAATGGGAGCACATAGTACAGATTGTCCTTTGGTAAAACAGTAATAGTCATGAAGTCACTCGTACTGGCAGTAGATAACAGGGCATTATGCTTATTACTCATATGTGGCACCAACAGCAATAAACACGTATTAGACTGGAAAATACTTTTCCTTTTGGCTCAGGGCGCAAAATCCTGATGGATACTCTGGAAGCTATGAATAGCCTTTGGAAAACAATATTACTTCCTGCTTAATAATGATGTATTTAATTTAAGCA
Source organism: Ovis aries (assembly GCF_016772045.2). Taxonomy (NCBI): domain Eukaryota; kingdom Metazoa; phylum Chordata; class Mammalia; order Artiodactyla; family Bovidae; genus Ovis; species Ovis aries. The sequence continues at coordinate 47,006,983 of NC_056058.1, read as the reverse complement.
ACCATCTTTCAGGATTTATATCTGAGCACTAGCAAGTTATTCATATTTGAGGATGAAATCAGGAATTGATGAATATTATAATTAATTGGTAAGATATTGTGTGCCTCTTTCTCATATTTCATTGTACTTGATATAGTGAGAGATACAAAGAAGTAGAAAATATAGTCCTTACCTGGACATATGAAAAACATCTATCTAGCAACATAGCAAATAAATACAGATAATTTATTTTGGGATGAACTTTAATTTTGTTTGTATTTTGTCATTCTAAAACAAAATTCTTATAACTGCAATAATTGTTGGTGAGGCTTTGAGTTTCTCTAAGCAAAATGTCAAAAGAACAATCAGTATGGCAGAAAGCAACACAATATTATAAAGGAATTCTCCTCCAATTAGGAATAAATAAAATATAAAAAAGAGCAATCAATAAATTTTTTAGTAAAAAAATCCACTTAAAATCATAGTATCCAAATTAAGTTTTTTACTTTTTCCTATAGTGGTTTGAATATATATATATAGATTTGTATTCATAGGTATGATGTTTTTGCTTATATGTCTTGCATCGGCCAAAAAGTTCATTCAGGTTTTTTCATAACTTCTTAGGGAAAACCCAACTGAACTTTCTGGCCAACCCAATAGTTTGATGACATTTTGTTATTTAAGTAGACTATTTGAAATGTAAGATTTTTCTTTTCTGATTTCATAATGTATTTTGCTGCTATCTCTTTTCTTGGTACTATCATCTTCATTTTAAAGTTTTTGAAGAACTAATGAGAAAAACAATACATCCTTGCCCTTGAAATCATACACTGAATTTGTAAGATAAACCATCATCAATATGATGTTACTTTGAGTTATTTCCTCTTATAGAGATATATTTATATCTTATTCTTGCTTTAATCTCCTATTCCAACTCCAGAGCCCAACACACAGTAGATGGTTCATATAAATTAGTTGAATAAATGAGCATGTGAACTGTTCAGTAGCTAGGAGAGATTTAAGTTCTCTTTTCAGGTTCTAGTTACTTACTGTGCTAGATAGACCCCACTGTATCCTTTTTAGTAGATCTAGTCACATTTGGTGAAAAAGTGAAAGTATTAGTTACCCAGTACTGTCTGACTCTTTGTGACCCCATGGACTGTAACCCACCAGGCTCCTCTGTCCATGGAATTCTCCAGGCAAGAATACTAGAACGGGTAGCCATTCCCTTCTCCAGGGGATCGTCCCGATCTAGGGATTGAACCTGGATCTCCTGCGTGAATAGTCTACCTGCAATGTGGGAGATCTGGGGTTTGATCCCTGAGTTGGAATATTTACTTTATGTTCTCCATAAAGTTAATCCCTTCTTGGAAAGGATGCTTTTGTTAATCCTGGAGCCATTATTCATAAGGTTTTTGTTGTCTGTTTTGTTTTTAATAAGCATTTCAAAATACATGGAACATGTCAAAGGAATTAGATGTTTCATTAGTACACGAGTTTATTTTAAAACTTTGAAATGATAAACAGCTTATGAGAAAAGGTTGCAATTACTTTCTTTAGAGTTTTAACTTCCATCCTGTTAAAGATTTACAACTCATAAATTTTCTGTCCATGTAGATGTTGTAGGGAGAGTCCTGGGTCTAACTGACCTCTAAATGTCTAGATGAAAAGTGACACCATTAGCCTTCTGGTGTTTTGACTTTGTAATATTTCATATGCAGATATTAGAATCACCAGAAAATAGGGTAAAGTTAAAAAATTTTGTGTACGTATTCAACCAGTCATGGCCTGCCCCTTTTTATATCTAATGCAGCATTGAAGTAATTGACTTTTGCTTTAAATGCTAGTTATAAATATTTAGAAAAGCATACATCTAAAAATCACATGAAAGAAAAGTGCTCCAGTTAGATAAAGATTAGTTTAATTTACCTGTGCTGAATCTTGTGCCTCACTGTCATTTTGACCTTGAAACACAGCAGCTGCATTCTGTGGTCCTAGCAATCTGCGAGCCATCTTCTCCTCATATGTTAGCCGCTTTAAAGAAAGAATCATAAAGGAGATAGTAATGAGATTTAATAAAAGTTGTTTAATGACTTTATTAAAACCACCACAAAGAAACATAATTATGCCTATTGAATGATAGACACTGTATTTTTAAGAAAACATTTTCTTTCATTCAAAGCATTTCCACTTCCTTCATCTGTAAATATTCATCTCTGTTTTCTTTTTTTTCCTAGGAAAGACAAGCTTTGTTGTTGTTCAGTTGCTAAGTCATGTCTGATGCTTTGCGATCCCATGAACTGCAGCACACCAGGCTTCTCTGTCCTTCACTATCTTCCTGAGTTTACTCAAACTCGTGTTTTTTTCCTTTCAAAAAGCCCGAACAATTTTTTTGGCCAATCCAATAGTGGATTAAAGGCACATAACAGTACTGTTTCAGATATCAGTGACTAATAATACAATGTGCAAAATAAGAATTGTAACTGTTTTGCATCAACTGTATATACCAAAGTACATGAAGAAGTCCGGTTGACAGTATTTCCCATTAGTTATTTGGTCATCAGACATTTTTATGGAAGGGCAACGCTTAAAACAAAATTTGAATTAAGTCATTCAGATTTTTTTTTTCCATTTGCTTCATTCTTTTACTACTGAACTCCTAAAAGGGGTTTCATGCAGAGAAATATAGTATAGGATCCAAATATTCCCTCCTTTTAGATAATCCTATCCCTTGCTGATTATATGGACATAGCTCTGTGAGACAGAAACAACTCTCTTACTGAGATTAGATTTTATAGTTCTATTGTCTTTTTATACAAAATAGGCATCTTGCTTACTTGGTTTCCGTTGTGAAGAAGGCTGTCCTTGCATTTTAGCTTTCTCTCCAAATCTTGAATAAGAGCTTCTTTTGATCCTTGTATTTCGTGGTCAGGAGTCCTTGGTGTGAGTTTAGCATTTGCATTTTGGGATGACTTAACATTTACAGGTTGGCCTACTGAGGGTTGTTGGTAGCTTTAAAAATAAAAAAAAGATTTTTAAAAAATAAGATCTTTAAGAAGTGGTAAAATAGAATTGGCATCTTTTTGTCAGTCACCTTTAGGTAGGTTGAATTTACCACTTAGTATTGCTGGTGTTATTAAAATACCAATTGCCTTATAACAGTCAAGAAGAATTTTATAGGAATGGTTACCAGCTGTTTTTTCTTTCCTCTTTGTCTTTGCAAATGAAAATTAAGTAGCAGGAGGAGCAATTTAGATTAGACATAAGAAGAATGTTTTTCCCTGAAGATCTTCCCCAAAGAAGTGAAAGTAGTGGCAACATGAGGGCTCTTCCAATATTCCAGTTGAATTTCCTAAGTTTGATTTATGGGTGGATAGTAAGCATTAGTGTACTGGAGCTGACTCATATGGGCTTAAGAGAATGATTTTTAGTGTCTCTTCCCAACTCACTGTGATCTCATGTTGAAAGTCTGAAATTGATTGGTGAGAGTATATACACTAGGGAAATTGGTTAGTACCACAATTACCACCTTCCTCCAGAGCTGATTGTTAAACATTTACCAGCATGACTACTGGTGTTCAATGAAAATTCTCTTGCTTTGAATTGAATTTACAGTTTATATAATCTCTGGCTTTAATTTCTACTTCCTATTAATTTCATATTCTAGATAATCCAAGTATGGCACTATATAACAACTTCTAAAGTAATAGTTTCTTTAATGTTGCTAAAGTGATTTTTAGAGAAAGAGATGATTAGAGGAGGAAGGAGAAAGAAATGTAAACTGAGAAAAAAGGGGGTCTGGAAAAAAGTTTGAATGGCATTTGAGGAGCTTGGTTTAAATCCTTATTTCAAATTCCAATCCTAAATTTTATTCTAAGACATCCTTGCACCCCTCAGAGTTTCCCTGCTGATTCTGATAGAGGGCAGGGGTGGTGTTTAGGGAGTCCTGTATTTTTAGATCTGTTAGATAGCTCATGCTTTTAACAAAATTTATTCATATTTTACCTAGTTTATTTACTTAGGGCACTGCAGGTGCTAGCTTATACCCATTTAGTATAATAGATATTATATTATATGGGAAAATGGGCCACTGCCCTCTGAATATTTTGCCATTATCATAATAAACATTCTACATATATCCAGATGAGGAAGCCTTGGTCTGTTCTCTGATATGTTCGTGTTCAAAAATTCCCAAGGATCATTAAAGAACTTGTAAGCTAAGGGGAAATATATTTCCTCTGGGTGGAGCCAGGGTTTTAATTTTTGCAGACTTTGGGGACTTGGTTAGCAATCTCTAGATTGTAAATATACTGAGGGAAAAAAGATGTTATGTTACTCATTGTTGTATTGTTTATATTTACTAACCCAAGGCTTTCAAAATAGTGAAGCGATACTATTAGTTCAATGAATGAATATTTTTCATTGTATTCAAGATACTCTATTGAAAGTTGAATATATACGTTTTCCCTTGTTGTATTCCAGATATTCAGGATTGCATATATCAATCCTCAGCTAAAGTCTGATTTGTTCGGTGAAGTAAATAGCCAAACAAAGTGTTTAAGTAAATAATAAAGTGGTTTTGTTTTAAGATTAAATTCCCAGGTCAAAGTGTTAAAATTCCCTTGGAATAGGGAATAGATCTACTATTTCTTCAAATGTATGAAGTTAGAATAGTCTGCCTTTTTTTTTTTTTTTTGAGCTAGCCTACCATTTTTTAAAAGGTTTGGTAAAGTGAGTTAGCATTAAATAATAATTTTGTCACGTTGCCATATTATAGTGTAATGTGTCTGAGAAATCCTAAAGGACTGTTAAAACCAAGGCTGAGAGTTACTTACATGTATTTATGTAACTTCAGTCACTTTGTTCACTGAAAACCTGCATTATTACCATTTTATATGGTTTAAGGGTTAAGACTTGCTATCTGTTCATAATTAGAAACTAACGTTATACTTGCACAGTGCTTTATAGGGTTTTCTCCCCCTAACATTAATCACTCAAATCCTTAACTTTCGTTATAGATCAACATACTGAATCACCTAGCAGGTAAGGTAGTCATGCTGAATGTCACACAGCAAGCTTTTTGAAAGGAGTACTTAAAGAGTTCCTCTAAATTTCCAGTCTGTTGGTTCGAGCAAATGTATGAAACGTTTGCTTAAGGGTTCCTTACTGATGAAAAGCTAACTAAAGCTTTCAAGCTTCTCTAGGTCAGAATCCAAGGAATTACGTTAGAAGACAGGGCAAACTTAAGCCCATCACAATGAGGGAGTTGTGCACAAATGTTCAAAGGGCCAGAGCTTTCCACCCTGTACAGCTGGACACTGAATGGGTATCAAGTGGCTGTGGGAAGATTAAAAGAGTTATCTATGATTGCTGAAAATGGAACAGCTAAAGCTGGATCTTTGATCTTTAGTTTGGGGTCCTTCTGTGCTTTATTTCTCATCCTCTCCATTTCATCCTTTTTTCCTCTCTTTAGTTCTATGCACGGAACTAAGTACATGGTCATGGCTCGCTAGTATTTATTTGATGCCCTTCTTTTCTGGACAGGAGTTTGGAATAGGATTAAAGACTTTACTAAGAAGAATATAGTAGTCAGAAAAGGTTATTTTAGATTTAAATATGCTTATACAGGAAATTTAGAAATAATTGAAAGCTAGATGGAAAAAGATTATCTGGGTAAAATGTAACTAAGAAAAATCTACAGTGTGTGATAATGGGTATAATGGGAGTGTGTGATAATGGGTATAATGGGAATTTGGGATGGAAGAGGAGAAGAGGGCTCTTAATTCCTGAAGGCATCTTTTACAATTTTTAGGCCAAACCTGTGAGAATGCCTTTTTGTAGGTCAAAATTTTTATCAGCCATTTCAGATGGTTCTACCTAATATCTATAGGATTCTAACAAATGTGTTTGGCTTTCTTGGTTTTTATTTTTAAAAATATTGAAAAATTTTCTTTGCAAGTTGATTTGCTGTGGTTAGACCACTAACAATTGGAATCTCTTGAAAAATTAGCCTCTAGAGAAAACTGAGAGAAATTAGCAAGAATTTCAGCATATCTGTTGATAAGCCTGTAACCAACAAAACATATTCCATCAGTTTTTCAGATGCCTCTGATTTAATTCTCTTGACGTTCTAGCCAGCCGAGGAATAGGAAAACTGATAGCCCAAAGTTTGCATAAGCACAAAGTATTTACTTCATGTTTTAAAAAAAGCACAACCACTGTGTCCTTCTTCATATCAGTTTCTGCTCGGACAGTTTTAGGGCTGTGGAAATAGTACATGCTTGCATAAGTCTGCAGGTATTCTTCCCTGTATTTAGATTGGTCTGACCAGTTGGAACAAAGTGTGGTTTTAATGATCTTTGAAACTTTAAGGCCACGAACCTTTATCTATTCAAGCCGTTTTTTCTGATCATTGGAAAAATTCACATACTTTAGTGTCTGAATCCCATATTTTCTTTTTAGCTAAGTGGATATTCAGGATCAGAGAGGAAGACGGATAGTAAGAAAAGACTAAAACTGAGAAGAAACTTAATAGCCTCTGCTTATGTGAGAGGAAATCCTATCTGAAGAAGAGCAGACAGGTGTTCACCTCAGCTAAGCTTAGAACCAGAGTGATCAAATTTACAGCATGAGGAACTTAAAGCTGGGGAAATAGTTCACTGATCTTGGGTATGTTAGAAATCTTTTTTGAAGACAGAAAATAATAGGTAAGTAATTGTATAATATGAAGTAATAGGTGATTTGGGTTTAACTCAACCTGGACACTGGAGAATGGATCAGATGACTTATTGCCAGTACCCTGGTTCAAGGTGTTCCAGGAGAAATATGGAATGAGACCATGAGGTCACATTGACTTTTTCGATACTGAAGAATGACGTACATAACCCATCCCTCTTCTCCCCCAGTTACTAGCTCCCAGGATTCACAGTTCAATCTAACTGTGTCTCTCTCTTTCTCTCTCTATGTGTGTGTGTGTGTATATATATATATATATATATATTTTCTTTTAAGCTCACTTACTTGGAGTCCACCGTGGAAGGGATTTTACTGCTGCTGTAATCAGGCTGTGATGGTAATATGGAGCTGAGGAAGCTGGCTGGAGACTGGTTATAAGTAGCTGTAACCCTTTGGCTTGGGTTGGAGCCAGCAAGCTGCTGAGGAGAAGCAGGGAAAGCAGAGGAGGACATAGTGATGTGAGAGCTCACTGTTGAGGAGGCAGAATATCTTTGCTCTGTGCACTGGCGGGGTTGGATGGTAATGGAAGACTGTTTGGTCTGGCTAGAGTAGCTGGAGATTTCCGGTCCGGGAGGCTGAAGTCTGGAGCCACATGGATTTTGGGATTGGATGAAGTGTTTTGGACGTTCGTAGTTAAACATGCTTAGCTGGTTTATGGAAGTTGAAGGCAACTTATTATTGTAATGACTTGCTCCTGAAGGGGTGGGGTCTTGAATCTGGGTCTGCAAGCCTGGAATTACAGAAGGTTGCAGTGAATCAGAAGCGACCTTGGTCTGTGCCTCCTTGTTGAGATCCTGGGAATACAGTGCTCCTGGCTTTGATGGAGTGGCCTTCTCTTGAAGAATATTGTTCCTTCAAAAGAAGAAAGTGATTCAGTTACAGTATTTACATAAAAATGGTACTGTTTAAGATCTTTAGGAGTTTATGTGCTTTTTTTTCTTAAAGCTTATGTACTTTCAAAGTCATCTCAAGGTGGAACTTTTCTGGCTTATAGACTTTCCATTCCTTTATGCGTTGCCTTTGCACAAATGACTTCCACTTGGGAATAAGAAAAAATAATTCATTAGTGTTTGTTTGCCTCTGGGTGATTCTTCAAGCACACCTGGGGGCTTCAAGATGTAGGAAAAGTTTTGATTTTGAGTTCGCCAAGTGTTTGTTGATGAAAAAAAAATTTGTGATGTTGCTCAGTGTGATAATTTTATTTCATATTTAGCTTTTGACAAAAGCCTGCAGTTTCATTAGCCACAGAGAGTTACTGATTTAAAGTTATTAACAGTTAAATATATTAGCTTCTATTCAGTTTGAATTCTTCCCATTGCTCATCAATACCAATGAACAGCTCTTCTGATGCACCATTAATTCATGCCTTGGTGATCTGTGATGAATCACATGGTGAATCCAGGCGAGCAGTGTGCTGCTTTTCTAAAGAACATTACTGTTCATATTTGCTCCTTCATCCTTTTACAATTTCACAAAGTACAGCAAACGCCTGTACTTCACTGTTGTCAACCATGAGTGGATTTCGTTTTACCTTATAATTCACTGCCTCTTTTTCTCCCTTTGATTCCCAATTGACCATAGTACCAAACTAGATGATAATTAAGGAGTGACTGCTTTCAAGTATCTCTGTATGTATATAAGTTACTGTATTCCAGAACCCTTTGTAGTTTTTGTTATTTTTTGATTTTATTATCTAGTTATTGGTCTTGCTGTTCTCTTGATTATTTGGTTTCACTTTAAATTATTTTTGTGTTTAGTATGTATTTTAGACTAAATTTTGAAATTGCTTTCATTCCTGTATTATTTTTTTCTTGTGAAGTGGCAAACAGGATGTACAGAAGGAATTAAGGCAGCTTTGAAGCTAGCCTATACTTTTCCAGGAAAAGGTGGTTGCCATTTTTCTTACTTAACAGTGCATTGGCACTCCTGACTTTTGACAGTAGGTCCCCATTTTTCCTTTGATGGATCATTTGCCACTAAAATCAGCCTCAAAGACATATTTTCACCTGATTTTTTCCATTAGTATGGTAAATCTGGGAAGGACTATATATATACTTCACACAAAAAGACTAGCCCCATAAATTGTTTTAACATGGATTCTGTTATTATTCAAAATATCAAGTAATTTAGTTCAGAATATGTTTAGTTTGCTTCATATAGTATAAACCAACACTGAGGTAATGATAAATCAAACTTTTAGCTAGTAAAATTACCAAATTGTCATCATTGAATCATAGTCTTATAATTATTTAATGTCCTCTCTTGAATAAAGTATCATTTTTAGTGAAAAATTTCTAAACCCATCAACTTGATTTTCAGGTTGTATGTATAGTTTAGAGTTAAACAGTTTTAGGAAAGAACAAAAAATGCAACTAAACAGCCAAGAGAAAGATTCTATTGAAAAAGGCACTTGAAAAGTCATATATTTCTTAATTTTGAATTTATGAACACAAGCACATTCAACTAGGGTGCATTTTAGTAATTAACTATTATTAAGCCTTGAAATTACTGGAGAAAAACATCCAAAAGGAGGCTTTAATTAGATACTCTTAAAAAAAGAGACTATTTGAAGGCAAGTAGTTTTATACTATGGGTTTACTCCATTGCAGAATTGAATCCAGTGTTTGATTCTAAATTCCTTTTTGGGCTGACAGATCATTCAGATTAATTTCAAATAGCAAGGAATAAACTGTTAAACAAATAGCCAGTAGATATTTTCCAGAAAGTTCCCTGTTTTACTTTACGTGTATTTTTAGAATGTCAACTGTCTTGTACATTTTGATATCAGCTTACATAGTTAACAATTACTGTTATTTTTAAAAAAATTCAATTAAAATATATTCTTTCAAATGTTTCATTTTCATGTCTGAAGAAAATTTTGTACAGATGTTCATGCAGATAACTCTGGAAGGTTTTTCTTTGTGTTTGTAGTTACTGTTCAACAATCAGTTCTATAATCCTTGTTTTATGACAGTATCATTTTATTCCAAATAATGTTAAATAAATTTCAGAGATTTTATTAGTAAAGTTCTATTAACTCTCCTGTTTAGAAAAATCTTAACTTTTCCCCCTATCTCTAATATACCACAAACTTAAACAGAAAACTGAGGATATTTTGAAGCTATAGAACATTGCACAGTTACAGTTAGGCCAGGTGTCCTTTTTCAAAGAAAACTGATGATTGAAAAATAATGACACACAACTATCTTTCCTTCTACCTTTTTTAATGCCTTATAGTTTCAGTGGAATGAACAGGTCTCATTCTTTTCAAATCTTTGTATAATGCCATTATGATCTTGTGGCTTTTGAACTTTTTATCTGAAAATCACCTTTTACATACTGTTCTGATTTGGACAAAAGACAAAAACAAAACCCAAAACTGAAGCAGGAATAAAGAAGGGACTTACCCGAGTCCAGAGAGTGCCAGCTGGGTTAAACCTACTACTAAAGGGAAGGAAGAGGCATCCCCTTCCTTCGCAGACTAATCTAGTGGCTCTGTGCTTAGTATTATAGCACCACTGACTTTTATCAGCTGCCAAGCAGTGACATCTGATGTGCTTGCCTGTCCATCTACCTATGCTGGCATGTCAAAGTAAGAGTCCACGATAAACAATATCTCAGATGTCTTAGTGATATTTAAGGAGTGGGATTACATGAGCTTCTCTTGCAAGCCTCTTTATTTTAGATGTGAACTTTGACTAGGAGCTTTAGCAAGCACATGTAGGGGGGACAGCAAAGAACTGAGAAATGGGAAAAGGTGTAGAGAAAACTCATTTTTTTTTTGTGATGGGGGCTTTGATCTTCCTTGTTGAAAAAAGGACTGAAAGGGAAATAGTATTCTAAGACTGACACCTGACTACTAAGACTTCTCCAGAAATAAGACCACTGATGGATGGGCTTCAAATTGATTTCTGTTAGATAGCTATTCATATGAAGACCTCTTTTTTTCCTCTCTTGCCAAATGGAAGGAGAGGTGGAGTGGGATTCAAGCAGTTTGTTTCAAGAGAGGGAGTGTGTCTAGGCAAAGGCAAGAGCAGAATGATGGTGTCATGTCACTGGGAAGGTGGGGAAGTGGAAAAACACGATTTGGTCTGTATAGCAAGTTCTCTGAATCTGTATGGCATACAGATCCTTGACCTTATACTTTTATTGACCTTATACCTTTATACTTTTATTCTAAAAGAGTTGAAACACTTAAGAAACTACCCATCAAGCAGTGTTTACAATTAGGGCCCTGTCCTCTAGCTCTCTTTATCTTCCTTACTCCTTATAGTAACACAGTTTCCTTTCTCTTTTCACCAAGGAGACCATCTTAGCCTTTTATGTTTCCATGTGTGTGTGTGTGTGTGTGTGTGTGTGTGTGTGTGTGTGTATGCAGAGAAGTATAAAATTATGAAGAAAGCTTCAGATCAACAAGAGGTGGTAGAGAGGGGTAGGTGACATGAGGATCAGGCTAATCAATTGGAATTATCCATATTTAGTGGCTTTAGCTCTGGTATGATTCTGTTGTTTAAAACATAATTATTTATTCCCCTCCCTCATGGTCTTAGAAAAGGCCCTGATGCTGGGAAAGACAGGGCAGTAGGAGAAGGGGACAACAGAGGATGAGATAGTTGGTTGGCGTCACTGATTCAATGGACATGAGTTTGAACATGCTCTGGGAGATGGTGATGGACAGGGAAGCCTGGCGTGCTGCAGTCCGTGGGGTCACAAAGTGTTGGACATGACTGAGTGACTGAACAACAACCCTCATGGATACTCCAGCCTTGATGTAATTGCTGTGTACATCAGGGTCCAACAAATAGATAATTGAGCACAAATGAGCCACTTAAAATTATTCACAGCTGACCATGTAGGTGTACCTTCCTTTGGTGTTCAGAGAAAGTTTGATGACTGCCACCTTAGTAGAAAGAGCATTACTTAGTAGAAAAAGCATGCTGGACTTGATGAATAGGCATTTGCTTACTTACTGTCTTATTATAAGCAGTCACCCAAAATACTTCTCCACTTCTGCTCACTGATATTTCAGTTTACATTAATATGGGCAAAGCCTTCAATCCAAATTAGACTTAAAATGTAAGTGCAAGAATAACAGACACACACAGCCTTTAGTTTGAGCAAGACCCTGTCCTAGGCACTTTAAATGTGATACCTGTGACTGAGACTTGATTCTTCCCAGGAACAGAGTTTGATTGAGATATGCCCTACCAGCCAAGTGCGATAGATGCTCAGGACAAACTTAGATTCCCACTTTCACCAGGAGCAGATTCTAAATGTTCCGTAGTTGAGGAAGGATTTTAGTTTTTATTTATTCTTTATCATTTACACTTTTCCTCTTCTTTTCCCTTGACCTTTGTAAGATAAACTTTCATTACAGTGTGGTAGCTCCACGGTACATTGAGGCTAAGGTTCTTGCTACAATTAGGGGATCAAGAGATGATTTTGGAAAAGTAGATAAGATGTTTTAGAACACCATTCTCAAAAGTTAAGGGTCTATATTCAGTAATTTACCATGAATCTGTTCTTCTGCCTTTAAATATTTGGTGTGCTTTTTAAAATGGTGTTTTATGTTTTCCTCACAAATATGGCTGTTTGAATGATTTGGTGCTTATTTGAGAAAAATCATCCTAAAACTGAAAGAATTAAGATGTCTGGAGGGTGAACCATATTCCAGCCTACCCACTAAAGACAACTTTCCCATTTCTGTCTCTAAATTATCAGTAAGGGCCTCTAGTAAATCATTCTAATATCTCACAAGATGTATGTAACTTCCTACTGTTGCAGGTGTTTTCTACTGAAATATTTCCTGCTACATGTCCAGGAAATTCCTTCTTGCCTCATCATCAGTGGGTAGCTGTTTAACGGTCACTCATTTCATCTCTTGTATTTTAAAATGTGAAGTATATATGTGATTGTAAAAATGGTGCTTTAAACTTCTGACCTTCTTCAGAGGTCAGATGTGTGTGATGAGGTTAATTTCTATCCTTCTCAGCTATATCAACTGAGAAGGAAAATGTCATATTGAAGATGAAAGGACAAAAGAATGAAGAATGTTTTATTCATTTTCAGGTTATGCATTAATCACTGTGATTTTTGAAGTTCTGCATAGACATGTAGCAAAAGGGAATCACTTTGGAGCAGTGGACTCAGTCTTATTCTTCTCAATAAATAATGATGGATACTCCACTGGATTTGGAGTCAGTACAAATGATAGTATTAATTTGGTTAATGCTCTGCAGCTTTCTAGACACATTAACCTTTTTATTATCTATTTTGGAGACCTGAGTATAAGTACTCACTCTACTGTCTATCTCTGAACTTTAATAATTAAGTGAAAAACAATGATAGTATCTATTTTACTAAATCAGTGTTGCAGAGACTCAAATGAAACAAGAACTCCTATGGTGGACTATTTTGTGGTATAATGTGTCTCTTCAACTAGGTTTTTTTCTGAGGAAGGAACTCCTTATTACTTATTTATCTTGTCTAGGAGAGTGTAGCTCTTGGTAGACATTCAGGAAAAATCTGCTAACATTCATGGAACTTTTACCTGATAATTATCCCCACAAATGATTTTATTAATGAAAAAGATAGTAGTCTTATATGAAAGATACTAATAGTAAATTCAAGGCCTTTTTAAGTCCTAAAGTCTCACTGATAAACACAGGTACTTATGGAGAAGAACTGTGGATGTGAGTATTGTCCATTTTACCAAGGCACAGAAACTGACAAACACATACGGTGTGCTTAATAACTGTTTGTTGAATAAATTGTGGTCTTATTTATTTTTCCACACACCTATTCTTCCTTGATCCCGTGAGGAATCTATTTATAGGGGTAGCTACTGCCCAGAAGACTAGTGATCCCATTAAGCTAAAGGGATTCCAGAAGACCAACCGAGAATTCACAGTTACTGGAGATAACATTGACCTTGGTTTAAAGACAATGCAGTGAAGTAATAGTTCCTATTTATTGAATTCTTACTATGTATTTCACACATTGTTTCAGGTCTGTTAGTCTCCAATGACTTTTAAGTATCAGTTTTTAGGTTTGTAAAAAATCAGTATTTTGGTTTGATGTTTGTGTTTGGGGGCTGGGGATGGTGGTGGATTGTGTTGTTTTAAAAATACAGCCTGCTTGGCAAATTCACATACTGATATATCTTTCCATTTGTACTTTTGTCCTTTATATGCAAGGACAGTTGTGTCTGTATTCTAAGACTGCTGCTGCTGCTAAGTCGCTTCAGTAGACTCTGTGTGACCCTGTAGACAGCAGCCCACCAGGCTTCTCCGTCCCTGGGATTCTCTAGGCAAGAACACTGGAGTGGGTTGCCATTGCCTTCTCTAATGTATGAAAGTGAAAAGTGAAAGTGAAGTTGCTCAGTCGTGTCTGACTCATAGTGACCCCATGGACTGCAGCCTACCAGGGTCCTCCGTCCATGGGATTTTCTAGGCAAGAGTACTGGAGTGGCTGGCCATTGCCTTCTCCAATTCTAAGACTAACCATGTAGAAATCTGTATCACAAAATGTTTTACCTATTTGTATTGAGATAGGACATTGAATTTTAATTTGGGAAAAGACTCCATTCTTCAGAAACTTTTGCCATTTCAGTGTTGTTGTTTTCTCCCAACAAGTCTCTGTAGCAAACCCTTAAATATATATCTAAGACTTATTATTTCTTACTATTTCTACAACTTACATGACTTACTGTTTCAGCCTTGGTGAAATGCATGATGGAGAAATGATTCATCCATGCAAGGTAAAGTGATTCATCCATGCAAGCTTGCTGAGGGCAGGAGCTTTGTCATGTTCACTGTTCTCTATATAGAGCCAAGAATGTTTGTTGGATGCGTGAATGTTAGGTCTGTCTGCCCTTACCATTGTGGTTGTAGCTCAGAGGAATTTTCATTGATGGTGCAGCACTCCTCCTTTGGAACCTGGATCTCATGTTCATTGTGACTGGCTGTTTCAGGAATAGTTGGCATAAGGTTTATTGGAGTATTGTCTGGATTTTTATCCTTTGTGTGGTGGTCACTGCTCCAGGGAAAGGAGACCAGTTTTGGAGGGAATTTTCTTGTGGGTGACTTTCGAGAACCCTCTGATTTCTCCACTTTTCCTTCTGAAAAATAGAATTAGTCACCAAAGTTCAGATAGAAACAGTGAGAGTCTTCCTCTTGGCTCAGGGCTGAATTTAAGCAGGGTGATCCTGAGGAGTAATTACCTGGAGAAACAAAGAGTCTTGCTGTGGAGACTGCAGTCCCAGCCTCATTTTCTGCAATGCACTTGAAGTCTCCAGAATCTTCAGGAAATGCTTCTGTGATAATTAAGGTGCACACTTCCTCTGGAAAGGGGAGAGATTCATCTTGAGCAGAGTATTTAGGTACCCCAAATTAACAGTGTGGGAGGATATTAGAGAGAGTAGGTATTGGGAATAAATAGTGTATCCCTGAGATTAAAAAAATAATCCCTCTGATTAGATTTTTGTCTTTGAGTGGGCTCATGAAGATAAATCCTAAAAATGCACCCTAAAGTAACCCCAGTGTGGTCCCTAACACCTACTTCTTAGACACATCTGTTTTCTCTACTAGACTATCAGCTTCTTAAAAGCAAGGATTACACTTTACCTCTTGAATTTTAGATTTCTGTAGCCTTAATGCTTAGCATAGAGGTCCTATAAGGACGATTTTCTGAACTGACCTAAACGTTGTTATTGCTGTGGTAACTAGACTTGATGGTAGGATAGTGATGGCCACTGTGTGGTGGCCATCACATGTACTTCTTGGACAGCCAGCAATTTAGATGTTTGATGTCAGGACACCTTCTTTCTGCCTCTGTGTGTTGCTCACGAGGCAAACATGGAATAAGAGGACATCAAATGGAATTAGAGGAAGAATTCATGCCCTGTGAGGTCAGGGATTCCTCAGTGCCATGAACGGAACCTGGCCATTGCCTGTATCTAGTAAATGTTGAGTGACTGAATAAACGAGCAGATACACTGATAAATCCCAGTTTTCTTGCTTCTTCCATTGTAGAGGAGTTGGCATAAGGTAGCCTCAAAACTGTTTCTGAAGGCAATAGTGGTTTAGGAGACAAAGTCTTCTGATGCTTATTTGGTTTAATTATTTATTATCAAGATGTTGAAAAATTGTGCTTACCAGGAATGGGTGATAAACAAGCTTCTGAAAGAAAAAACAAGAGAATAGAGAATTTAAATGATGGCAGTTTAGTTGAGAGAAGGTGCCATGTGTATACAAGAAATAACTTGAAACAAGTACAACATTGACTGAAATCTTGCATCACAGACTGCAAATTCTGTAGAAACTCGGAAAAGATATGGAATAAATACTTGGCAGGGTGCTAAAGCTAGAAAAACCATATTTCAGTCCTGTTCTACAACTAGCTTGCTCTGTGACTTTGTGAAAATTACTTCTCTGGGCCTTAGTTATTCATCTCTAATGTGAGCTAGGAACAGCTATATCTCTTCTCTGAATGTAAACTGTTGCTGAAACACTAATCCTGAGGTGGCCTTTTTCTTCCAAGAAAATCCTTTTCTTTTACTCTCTCTAATTAAAGTTGAATATTATAAAAATACTGTAGTATTACTGCAGAAAAATACACAAAAGATTAATAATAGTTTTCTCTGGATGGTAAGAATGTAACTTTACATTTCTTCTAGATTTTATATATTTTTTATATTTATTGTAATAAATTTTATTATTTTCAAAAGTGCAATAAATGTGACCTTTAAAAGAAATACCATGTGGCATAATAGAGATGTTTCTTTCTAAATGTGATGTGCAAATGTGCAGTTGTTTTAAATTCATATTTAAGTGAGTATATTTTCTTCACATAGTGCAAGAAATATCTTGGGCTTGAACCTTGACTATAGCACTTACTAGCCTTGTGACCTTCAGCAAGATGTTTAGCATTTCTAATTTCAGTTTTCTTGCTTATAAAATGGAGATGATAACACATACTTCAAAATATTGATGTGAGGATTAAATTAGAAATTATTTATAAACAGCATTTAGCATGTCAGACATGACTGAAGTGACTTAGCATGTACACACAGTAAACTTAAACTATAAAGTTTTAGAAAGCTATGCATCAGTTTTCATTTGTGTTACTCTTTAAAAGGTATGTTTATTCTCGCATTTATTTTCTTGTTTGTATGCCAAAAGCTCATTGGGAAGATAATTTAGATTAATCTGTGAAAACAGACTAGTCTTTTTACAACTATTAAAATTATTATTTCATCAGAACAAAACAGCTGTCTTTTCTTTTTTGGTTGTTTATGCTGAGGAATTATTTGTATTTAAGTAATTGTTTAGCAGTAGCGATCTCTGAACCTGTAACAAATCAGTTATTAAACGTTAAAACATGAATTAGATTTCAAGGTAAATTGGAATTAAAAGTAAATTATAAAGCTTATCACTGTACTTTTTCTCAGAATTCGGAAGTCATCTGAGTCGGCTATCTGCTCTTTCTCTCTGTACCAGTGAACTTGAACTGCGGCTGTGGCCTGGACTCGGCATTCAAACACGACAAACTGACCTCTGGTTGTAGAGATATCTTGAAGATGCTGAAGAACAAACACAGAATTCACAGAATGGAAGAAACTGTTTCACCATATGCAGTGATTTGGGGTGTCAGTTGCAGTAAGTGTGCGTGCTTTTCATCATAATTATTGACAACTGATTATACCTTAATCAAAATAAGGAGCTTGCTGGGCATCTTTTGTGCTTTATAGTCAGCTGTAAGTTTTTATCTCAATTTCGTGGAGTTGTGTTTAATGAGAAAGCTTTTACTCTTTTTCCCAAGAACCGCTTTTCAAAATAGAAAACCAGTTAGTTCAGAAGTCTTCGCTTTTTTGTGTTATTTTTTTGTTTAGTACCTATGAAATCACAGATTTATGGGAAGTATTGTAATTTGTTAATGATTCTGAATCATGACTTAGAGGAACCAGGCCAAAATCACAACTTTTCCACTAGGGGGTTGAAGCTCATCATAGGAACTTGGAAGACTATGTGGAACTCTTTTGTGGAACTCCTGTTCTTTGTCTGTGAAATAGGGGTAGCAAAATGCTCAGCATACTTGAGGTTTTGAGGGTCATTTCGGAGACATAATCTGAAAACTTTCTTTAAAGAATGAAGAGTTATATTGATATATAAAAGTATTAACAACAGCTAGTACAGTCTCACAGTTCATACATGAACAAGGGACATTTGTGGTAAATTTACCCCGTAAGTTCTAATCTCCCTCCTCTCCTATTCTCAGCTCCAGGGTCCTCTGGAATCTGGAATCACATTTCAGATTATAACTTGGCCCTCAGACCAAAGAGAAAGGACCTGAGGTCCTTCTGCCTGGTGAGATGTAGGTAAGACATAATGATCACCAGCCCAGGCCTTGAGCCTGATGTCCAGGGCTGCATGTTATAAGGAAGGAATGCAGCAGGAGAGAAGACTTGTGCCTGATAGCAGCTACTGAAAGTGGGCTTCCAGAATTGATAGCAATGCTCCTTACTCATAATGACACTGTTTCCTGTGTCTCCCATCCTGTATCTGGGTAAGTTCCAGCTGTACTTCTCATACCTTAGGCCAGCAGGGGCAATAGTTCCAGTTCTGTTAGATTTGAAAACTGGGAGACAGAGAGCCTGCAGAAGATAGCAGCCTTAGCTTGGTTTGACTTAGTTGATTGAATCCTGCTGTTTCCAGTGAATGATAGAGGAGGCGTCTAAATCCTGATCTCTGACTGTGACCCAAGCCAGAAATAGATATGGTTTTGCTTGTTGACTTCTTCAGAGGGCATCTTGTGGCCAGTTAATGTGATGAATTGGACCTTGAGGTCAGGCAGAGCATTGTCTGCTTGGAGAGAACCGTCTAGGTATTGCCTTCCAGCGCTGGAGGATTGACACAGAGCAAAAGTCTAAAGAGCATAGGATGAACCATGAATTGCCCTGTGACCCTGAACAATAATTTCATGTTTTCTGGGACTCAGTTTTCTCATATATAAAGAATTATAATCCCTGAGGTCCTTTCTAGTTTTCTCTTTTCTTCTTCCTACACCTTTGATAAACCCTACAATTTTTCTATAAAATGCAAACTCCATTATGCACTGTGCATAGATTACCTTGGTGAACACAGGGGCTACAACACAAGTGGATCCCAACAGGCTGCTGCAGGGACTCTGCATCTGGTTAAGAAACAGAAGAGACACTGTCATCCACATTGTCAAGGCTCTGAAACCTTAGTTGAATGGTGGCCATGGGCTAGCTGTGACTACCCACACTATAAATTTACTTTATGAAAGAGGTGATATTCCTAAATTAAATGTCAGTTTGGATATCTACTCCAATGCCACCTCTTTTTCCTCTCTCCTCCAGCATTCTGTTAGTTGAGATGATGAAATACAACACTAGGTGATTACATTTGAGAAATGAGTATTGGTGATTATTTAGAGACTGTACACTAAAGGTTTAAATAACTTCTAAATTTTACTGACTAGATTTTTTTCCTTCTTCCTTACAGTTGTTCTTGTATCTTTTAGGTTTTTGAAAAACATCTGTCTCTCCTTTTTTAATTACAAGGGAATTCATTCCTTGGATAGTTGGAATATTCTATTATGGGACTGAGCTCCTGGAAACCAACTGTCCCTTATGGTCTGGCACACAGACAAATGGCCAACCCACAGAACTACCATGGAGTTATTTCTGAGACCCATAGATTTCTTTCTTGTTCCTTCTGAGGTCATGCAGCTGGAAGCTTTTCCTGTGTATACTTTTCAAGAAAATTGCATTGATTCCTTCTTCTCTGGGCCTGTGTCTCCATTACTGAAACCCCTCAGAAAGCTTTTAAAGTTGAACCTACCCTCTGGGGGTCAATACACAGTGGTTGAACTAAGGTAGAATAACTTGATCTGACGTTAGAGGTTTCATTAACAGGAGAACTGATAGTCAGAGACACTCTAGTGGTTTTCTTCTTTATCCTGTAGGGGAAACAAAACCAAACACAATCCAGTTAAAGAAAGATTAGAGGTGGCTTTGATACAAATGCCTCACTGAATATGAGTATATACTGAATATATGAAAATTTTACCTTTAATTCTTATTTTTCTTTTGGTTTGCATAATAATTCAAGTGTTTTCTCTTTGAGCAAGTATTAGTAGATTATGACTCCTCGTCATTTTGGTTTAGATTTCCTTTGTCCTTTCCTCCAGCCCATAATCAGTGGCTCTTACTGAACACTTAAAATTGCAGAAGAAAAAACTTCCAAAGCAAATAATCAAATTGTACTTTGGAAAGTTGATAAATTGATTGGTATATATTTTAAAAAGTAGAATTCCCCCTATAGTCATACATGACAAATGCACATTCACATTTTGTACTTACTCTGACATTTCTGTCACATATGCCAAGCATAATCCCAGAGAAAAAATGTTTTCTTACTTTTCTGGGTACTTACCTATAAGAAAGGAAAAAAAGAAGTTCTATCTAAATCTGATGGGAATTTAATGAAATGTAGTTCAAGTATATTATATTCATACTAGGACCAGCAAATTAATTACAAATCGCAGATCAATCCAAAACATCTGAATTCTTGACTAAGGATGGAACTATTTTAATATTTGCAGTGTAAAAATTCCAGATGTTTACCTTTATGAAGTTATGATGCTTGTACCCAGAAGAACTGCTGACGTATTTCCCAAAAATGCCATTTCAGAGGGCATATATTAGTATCTCTGAATTTGCATTTTGGTTTGAGGTCCTCAGCATATTTGTTATGATAAGAAATCCATTGAACCTAATTATACTTAAAAGCTTTCACAAAACAGCAAAGAAAATGATTGGTGAAACAAAAAGACAACCTACTAAATGGGAGAAAATGTTTGCAAATGATATGACTGATAGGGTTAATATTCAAAATATATAAGAAGCTCATACAGCTCATCAATAAAACAACTCGATTAAAAAATTAGCAGAAGATCTGAATAGATATTTTTCCAAAGAGGAAACCCAGATGGCCAACAGACACATGAAAAGATGCTCAATATTGCTAATCATCAGGGCAATGCAAATCAAAACCACAATGAGATATCATTTCATACCTGTCAGGATCGTTATCATCAAAAGAACCCAAGTAACAAATGTTGGCAAGGATGTGAAGCAAAGGGAATCTTTATACCTTGTTG
Organism: Ovis aries; assembly: GCF_016772045.2. Taxonomy (NCBI): domain Eukaryota; kingdom Metazoa; phylum Chordata; class Mammalia; order Artiodactyla; family Bovidae; genus Ovis; species Ovis aries. Next base: position 46,986,082 of record NC_056058.1, on the reverse strand, counting down.
GCAAGGTATACTATGGAAAATAGTATGAAGATTCCTCAAAAAACTAAAAATACAACTACTATATGACTCAGGAATATCCACTGCTGGATAGGTATTTGGAAAAAACAGAAACACTAATTTGGAAAGATACATGCACCCCAGTGTTCACAGCAGCATTATTTACAGTTGCCAAGATATGTAAGCAATCAGTGTCCATCAGTGGATGAATGGATAATGATATATATACACGGAATGAAAGTGAATGTGAAAGTGAAGTTGCTCAGTCGTGTCCGACTCTTTGCGACCCCACGGACTGACTATAGTCTACCAGGCTCCTCTGTCCATGGGATTTTCCAGGCAAGAATACTGGCTGGAGTGGGTTACCATTTCCTGGAATAGTCAGCTATAAAAAGGAATGAAATTTTGTCATTTGCAACAACATGGATGGACTCGAAGGGTATTGTGCTAAGTGAAATAAGTTCAGACAGAGAAAGACAAATACTGTATGGTATCACTTATACGTGGAATTTAAAAGCTACAGAAAACTAGTGAATATTACAAAAAGGAAGCAGACTCATAGAGACCAAACTAGTGATTGCCAGTGAAGAGAGGGAAGGGGGGAGGGGCAATATAATAATAGGGAATTAAGAGATACAAACTATTATGTATAAAATAAGCTATAAGAATATATAGTACAACACAAAGAATATAGTCAGTGTTTACAATAACAATTAATGGAGTATGCTGCTGCTGCTGCTGCTGCTAAGTCGCTTCAGTCCTGTCCGACTCTGTGCGACCCCATAGATGGCAGCCCACCAGGCTCCCCCATCCCTGGGATTCTCCAAGCAAGAATACTGGAGTGGGTTGCCATTTCCTTCTTCAATGCATGAAAGTGAAAAGCGAAAGTGAAGTCGCTCAGTTGTGTCCGACTCTTAGCGACCTCATGGACTGCAGCCTACCAGGCTCCTCCGTCCATGGGGTTTTCCAGGCAAGAGTACTGGAGTGGGGTGCCATTGCCGTCTCCTTAATGGAGTATAAGCTTTAAAAATTGTGAGTCACTATATTGTACACCTGTAGTAGTTTAGTCGCTAAGTTGTATCCAGCTTTTGTGACCCCATAGACTGTAGCCTTCTAGGCTCCTCTGTCCATGGGATTCTCCAGGCAAGAATACTGGAGTGGGTTGCCATGTAACTTATATAATATTCTACATCACTTGTAACTCAATTGAAAGCAAAACCCTTTGAAACACGTTGCTGTGTTTACTATAAGGAAGGGATGTAAATGATCATATTATTTCTGTGAAGATTTAGTAGAGAAATACATCTCAGTTCTTAGAATCAGGAATAATGGGCTTCTCCTGTGCAACTGGTTTAGTTTTCCCTTATAGATATTGTGGATCTTAATATTGGTTATATTTCCCTCTGTATTAGCTACCTGAAAGTCTAATGCTCACTTCATGAAAGCCAGTAATTCAACAGTGACTAGAGTCAGAATCTTCTAAATCTCTAACCTGATGCTTTTCTTTTTTTCATTTTATCTATGTTGATTATTTACCCACATCAGCATAGATTGCATGACCCCACAAGAACCTTTATTTCTTGATAGAAGAGGTACATTGGAAGATGTAGACTAGCTTGAATAAAAAATATTGTAATTTCCAGAAAGCCATTGGTTTATGGAAATGGGGTGAAATTATAATTATTCCACAAATCCAGGCTATATAGTCACTTTACACTACAATTCTTTAATGGACATAAAATAGTTCCCACTTACAAAGTCTTTAGCAGAAGTATTTGATATCATCATTAGGGCTAGATTTATCTAATCTCCTTTTGAAAATCATTATTCATTTATTTACTTTTGGCCATGCTGAGTCTTTGTTGCTGCGCTGGCTTTTCTCTAGTTGCGGAGAGCAGGGGCTACCCTCTGGTTGAGGTGTGTGGGCTTATCATTGTGGTAGCTTCTCTTGTTGGGCTCTAGAGTGTGTGGGCTTCAAAAGTTGTGGCTTAGTAATTGTGGCTCCCAGGCTCAAGAACACAGGCTCAATAGTTGAGGCACACAAACTTAGTTTCTCTCTGACATGCGGGATCTTCCCAGACCAGGGATTGAACCCATGTCTCCTGCATTGGCAGGCAGATTCTTTACCACTGAGCTACCTGTAATCTCTTTCTGATCTCACCATATAATAATGTAATAGTTGGTGTCTTTTTTAAGTCTTAAAACCCCCTTTATCATCTTAAAGTTTTATAATCATTTTAGAGTTAATTTACTTAAAAATTTTGATGATATAAAAGATTTACTCTTTCATGTTTTATTTCCTATGGTGGATAATGGCTTCAGAGTATGCATTTTATTATTATTTAAAAATTACATATATATTATGTCTATTCCTTTCTATTTATATATAATAAATTCCTTTCTATTTATTTATATTATAAATTTGTAAAATCAAAATAAACCTGCAAACTGGAACTACTTTTTAACTGAGTTAGTTAGTTGTTTTTTAATTTTCAAAGAACAGATAGAATTTTTCTTTGGTTGTTCAGAAGATAGCTTTAACTCTATGAGTGTATAAGGGCTGAAGGGGTTACAAACACACACAGATTACCTTTATGCCCAAAACTGGGCACAAAAAGAGTCTATACTTATAGACTCTCTAAATAGGGTAGAATCAAACAGTGTTAGCTGTATTTGTTTGGTTTGGATAATTTTTCTAATGAATGAAAGCTTCGCAAACACTCAAACTTTTGAATTAGCCAAGACCCCAGGAGCAATACAAAGGAGTTTAGAGTTAGCTGGCACAATAAAAGTATATGAAAAGCTCAATACTGCAAAAGATACATGGTAATAATAATATAGGTGCTGTCTTAGTAATTTATTTAACTTATATGCAGAGTACATCATATAAAATCTCAGGCTGGATGAATCACAAGCTGGAATCAAGATTGCCAGGAGAAATGACATCAACCTCAGATATGTAGATGATAATATGCTGATGGCAGAAGAGGAAGTAAAGAGCCTCTTGATGAGGGTAAAAGAGGAGAGTGAAAAAGCTGGCTTGAAACTCAGAATTCAAAAAACTAAGATCATGACATCCAGTCCCATCACTTCATGGCAAATAGAAGGAGAAAAGTGGAAGCCATGACAGATTTTATTTTCTTGGGCTCTAGAATTGCTGTGGACTGTGACTGCAGCCATGAAATTAAAAGATGCTTGCTCCTTGGAAAGAAAGCTGTGACAAACCTAGACAATGTATGAAAAAACAGAGACATCATTTTGCTGACAAAGGTCCATATAATCAAAGCTATGGTTTTTCTATCCATAGTCATGTACGAATGTGGGAGGTAGAACATAATGAAGGCTGAGAGCTGAAGAATTGATGCTTTTGAATTGTGGTGCTGGGGAAGACTTTTGTCTTGGACTGCAAGATAATCAAACCAGTCAATCCTAAGGGAAATTAACCTTGAATATTCACTGGAAGGACTGTTGCTAAAGCTCCAATACTTTGGCCGCCTGATGCAAAGAGCCAACTCATTGGAAAAGACCCTGATGCTGGGAAAGATTGAAAGCAAAAGAAGCGGGTGGCAGAGGTTGAGATGGTTAGATAGCATCACTAACTCACTGGGCATGAATTTGTGCAAACTCTGGGAGATAGTGGAGGACAGAGGAGCCTGCTGTGCTACAGTCCATGGTGTTGCAAAGAGTTCGGCATGACTTAGCAACTGAACAACAGCAACAACATCTTAGTAATACCACAAGACATCAAAAACACTAATGTCGGAAGACATTTAACAATGCCAGTGACACCACAAGACAGCGTGTAATCACCCCACAGGCTGCTAGTAATAAGTGCTATGACTTCAAAGGAGACAGGAGCTTGGCTGGTATAATCAAGAACTCTATATTGTAAAATTCAGACTGAAATTGAAGAAAGTAGGGAAAACCACTGGACCATGCAGGTATGACTTAAATCAAATCCCTTATACAGTGAAAGTGAGAAGTAGATTCAAGGGACTAGATCTGATAGACAGAGTGCCTGATGAACTATGGACGAGGTATGTGACATTGTACAGGTGGCAGGGATCACAACCATCCCCAAGAAAAAGAAATGCAAAAAAGCAAAATGGTTGTCTGAATAGGCCTTACGAATAGCTGTGAAAAGATGAGAAGCTAAAGACAAAGGAGAAAAGGAAAGATATACCTATTTGAATGCAGAGTTCCAAAGAATAGCAGGAGATAAGAAAGCCTTTCTCAGTGATCAATGCAAAGAAATAGAGGAAAGCAATAGAATGGGAAAGACTAGAGATTTCTTCAAGAAAATTAAAGATACAAAGGGAACATTACAAGCAAAGATGGGCTCAATAAAGAACAGAAATGGTATGGATATAACAGAAGCAGAAGATGTTAAGAAGAGGTGGCAAGAATACACAGAAGAGCTATACAAAAAAGATCTTCATGATCCAGATAATCACAATTGTGTGATCACTCACCTAAAGCCAGACATGCTGGCATGTGAAGTCAAGTGGACCTTAGGAAGCATCACTACAAGCAAAGCTAGTGGAGGTGATGAAATTCCAGTAGAGCTGTTTCAAATCTTAAAAGATGATGCTGTGAAAGTGCTGCACTCAGTATACCAGCAAATTTGGAAAAGGCAGCAGTGGCCACAGGACTGGAAAAGGTCAGTTTTCATTCCAATCCCAAAGAAAGGCAATGCCAAAGAATGCTCAAACTACTGCACACTTGCACTCACCTCACATGCTAGTAAAGTAATGCTCAAAATTCTCCAAGCCAGGCTTCAGCAGTACATGAACCATGAACTTCCAGATGTTCAAGCTGGATTTAGAAAAGTCAGAGGAACAAGAGATCAAATTTCCAACATCTGTTGGATCATCGAAAAAGCAAGAGAGTTATAGTAAAACATCTACTTCTGCTTTTTTGACTATGCCAAAGCCTTTGACTGTGTGGATCTCAACAAACTGGAAAATTCTTCCAGAGATGGGAATACCAGACTACCTGACCTGCCTCTTGAATAATCTGTATGCAGGTCAGGAAGCAACAGTTAGAACTGGACATGGAACAACAGACTGGTTCCAAATCAGGAAAGGAGTACATCAAAGCCGTATATTGTCACCCTGCTTTTTAAACTTATATGCAGAGTACATCATGAGAAACTCTGGATGGGAAGAAGCACAAGCAGGAATCAAGATTGCTGGAATAAATATCAATAACCTCAGATATGCAGATGACACCACCCTTATGGCAGAAAGTGAAGAGGAACTAAAAGCCTCTTGATGAAAGTGAAAGAGGAGAGAGAAAAAGTTGGCTTAAAGCTCAACATTGAGAAAACTAAGATCATGGCATCTGGTCCCATCACTTCATGGCAAATATATGGGGAAACAGTGGAAACAGTGAGAGACTTTATTTTTCTGAGCTCCAAAATCACTGCAGATGGTAATTGCAGCCATGAAATTAAAAAATGCCTGCTCCTTGGAAGAAAAGTTACAACCAACCTAGACAGCATATTAAAAAGCAGAGACATTACTTTGCCAACTAAGGTTCATCTAGTCAATGCTATGGTTTTTCCAGTAGTCATGTATGGATGTGAGTTGGACTATAGGGAAAGCTGAGTGCTGAAGAATTGATGCTTTTGGACTGTGGTGCTGGAGAAGACTCTTGGGAGTTCCTTGGACAGCACAGAGATCCAACCAGTCCATCCTAAAGGAAAATCAGTCCTGAATATTCATTGGAAGGACTGATGCTGAAGCTGAAACTCCAATACTTTGGCCACCTGATGCGAAGAACTGACTCATTTGAAAAGACTCTGATGCTGGGAAAGATTGAGGGCAGGAGGAGAAGGGGACGACAGAGGATGAGATGGTTGGATGGCATCACTGACTCAATGGACATGAGTATGAGTAAACTCCGAGAGTTGGTGATGGACAGGGAGACCTGGTGTGCTGCAGTCCATGGGGTTGCAAAGAGTCGGATATGACTAAGTAACTGAACTGAACTGTTGTGCCAATACTGTCCTTTTCTCTTTATCTCCTGTGTTGGAAATCCATTCAGTGATACGGAATGCTGTAGGATCAGATTGCCTGTATTTACCATTTATTAGGTATATTAGGTTTACCTCTATTACCTCTATAAGCCTCAGTTTCCCAATCTGTAAATCAGGCACAAAATAGTGTTTATTTCTAGGGTTGTTTTGAGGAAAAATGAGATAGCCTACAAAAGCACTTAACTCATATTTGTGCCACATATCAATCACTCAATAAATGTTAGATGCTATTCAGTTCAGTCGCTCAGTTGAGTCCTACTCTTTGCAACCCCATGAACCGCAGCACGCCAAGCCTCCCTGTCCATCACCAACTCCCAGAGTCCACCCAAACCCATGTCCATCGAGTCGATGATGCCATCCAACTGTCTCATCCTCTGTTGTCCCCTTCTCTTCCTGCCCTCAATCTTTCCCAGCATCAGGGTTTCTTCCAATGAGTCAGCTCTTTGCATCAGGTGGCCAAAGTATTGAAGTTTCAGCTTCAACATCAGTTCTTCCAATGACCACCCAGGACTGATTTCCTTTAGGATGGACTGGTTGGATCTCCTTGCAGTCCAAAGGACTCCCAAGAGTCTTTTCCAACACCACAGTTCAAAAGCATCAGTTCTTCTGTGCTCAGCTTTCTTTATAGTCCAACTCTCACATCCATACATGACCACTGGAAAAACCATAGCCTTGACTAGATGGACCTTTGTTGGCAAAGGAATGTCTCTGCTTTTTAATATGCTGTCTAGCTTGGTCATAACTTTCCTTCCAAGGAGTAAGCGTCTTTTAATTTCATGGCTGCAATCACCATCTAGAGTGATTTTGGAGCCCAGAAAAATAAAGTCAGCCATGGTTTCCACTGTTTTCCCCATCTATCTGCCATGAAGTGATAGGACCAGATGCCATGATCTTAATTTTCTGAATGTTGAGCTTTAAGCCAACTTTTTCTCTCTCCTCTTTCAGTTTCATCAAGAGGCTCTTTAGTTCTTCACTTTCTGCCATAAGGGTGGTATCATCTGCATATCTGAGGTTATTGATGTTTCTCCCAGCATTCTTGATTCCAGCTTCTGCTTCCTCCAGTCCAGCGTTTCTCATGATATACTCTGCATATAAGTTTAAAAAGCAGGGTGACAATATATAGCCTTGACATACTCCTTTTCCTATTTGGAACCAGTCTGTTGTTTCATGTCCAGTTCTAACTGTTGCTTCCTGACCTGTATACAGTTTTCTCAAGAGGCAGGTCAGGTGGTCTGGTATTCCCATCTCTTTCAGAATTTTCCACAGTTTGTTGTGATCCACACAGTCAAAGGCTTTGGCATAGTCAAGAAAGCAGAAATAGATGTTTTTCTGGAACTCTCTTGCTTTTTCAATGATCCAGCGGATGTTGGCAATTTGATCTCTGGTTCCTCTGCCTTTTTTAAAATCAGCTTGAACATCTGGAAGTTCATGGTTCACATATTGCTAAAACCTGGCTTGGAGAATTTTGAGCATTACTTTACTAGCATGTGAGATGAGTGCAGTTGTGCGGTAGTTTGAGCATTCTTTGGCATTGCCTTTCTTTGGGATTGGAATGAAAACTGACCTTTTCCAGTCCTGTGGCCACTGCTGACTTTTCCATACTTGCTGGCATATTGAGTGCTGCACTTTCACAGCGTCATCATGCAGGATTTGAAATAGCTCAACTGGAATTCCATCACCTCCACTAGCTTTGCTTGTAGTGATGCTTCCTAAGGTCCACTTGACTTCACATTCCAGGATGTCTGGCTCTAGGTGAGTGATCACATCATCGTGATTATCTGGATCATGAAGATCTTTTTTGTACAGTTCTTCTGTGTATTCTTGCCACCTCTTCTTAATATCTTCTACTTCTGTTAGGTCCCTACTATTCCTGTCCTTTATCGAGCCCATCTTTGCATGAAATGTTCCCTTGGTATCTCTAATTTTCTTGAAGAGATCTGTAGTCTCTCCCATTCTGTTGTTTTCCTCTATTTCTTTGCATTGATCACTGAAGAAGTCTTATCTCTTCTTGCTATTCTTTGGAACGCTGCATTCAAATGGGTATATCTTTCCTTTTCTCCTTTGCTTTTTGCTTCCTGTCTTTTCATAGCTATTTGTAAGGCTTCCTCATTTCTTTTTTACATTTCTTTTTCTTGGGGATGGTCGTGATTCCTGTCTCCTGTACACTGTCATAAACTTCCATCCATAGTTCATCAGGCACTCTGTCTATCAGATCTAGTCCCTTAAGTCTATTTTTTCACTTCCACTGTATAGTCATAAAGGATTTGATTTAGGTCATACCTGAATGGTTTAGTGGTTTTCTCCACTTTCTTGAATTTAAGTCTGAATTTGGCAATAAGGAGTTCATGATCCGAGGCACAGTCAGCTCCTGGTCTTATTTTTGCTGACCGTATAGAGCTTCTCCATCTTTGGCTGCAAAGAATATAATCAATCTGATTTCGGTGTTGACCATCTGGTGATGTCCATGTGTTGGACATCATCATTATTGTGATGGTGATTGCTATATGTAGATCCAGGGAGAGTTCCACCTTTCCTCAGAGGGTTCAAATCTAGTTGTCTTTGATTTTTCTTCTCTTGCGAACTTACAGTCCTTATATTAATAGTGCACTTCTGATTTTTTTTGGCCATGCCATTTGATGGCATCTCAGTTCCCAACCAGGGATTAAACTGGGGCAACAGCAGTGAAAACCTAGAATCCTAGCCAGTAGGCCACAAGGGAACTCCTATAATACACTTTTGTTTCCAGTTCTTTACTGTTGTGTACTTCATCTTACATCAGATTCCTTACGATCAGGCATCTTTCTGTGTGTCTCCCATCCCCAAAGTATCTAGTCCAGTGTTAAAGACATTATAGGCATGGAGCTGATTGATTTTATAGATTATTGCATGAGCAGATGCTGTTAACAGTTGTCCTAGGAGGTGTGTGTTAGTTTGTGTTATTTCCCTCAATACCACTCCACAAATAAAAGCAGTTGATATAGAAAGATTCCACCTCTTCCGGAAAAGGGAAACCTCTGTACTGTTGGTGGGAATATAAATTGGTATAGCCACTATGGAGAGCAGTATGGAGATTCCTTAGTAAACTAAAAATAGAGCTACCATATCCAACAATCCCACTGCTGGGCATGTATCCAGAAAAAACCATACTTTGAAAGGATACATGCACCCCTGTGTTCATAGCAGCACCATTCACAATAGCTAGGACATGGAAGTGACCTAAATGTCCGTTGATGTAGGAATAGATAAATATGTGGTACATATACACAATAGAATATTACTCAGTCATAAAACAGAATGAACTAATGCCATTTGTGAGACATAGATGGGCCCTAGAGATTTTCATATTGAGTGAAGTAAGTCAGAGAAAGACAGATATCATATAATGTCACTTATTGTGGAATCTAAGAATGTGGTACAAATGAACCTATTACATAACAGTATTGAGTCACAGATTTTGATAAACCTTACGGTTACCAAGGAGAAAGGGGGAGGAAGGAATACATTGGGAGGCTGGGATTGACATATATGTACTATTATATATAAAATAGATAACTAATAAGAACTTATTGTGTAGCACATGGAATTCTATTAAATACTCTGTAATGACCTATATGGAAATAGAATCTAAAAAGAGTGGGTATGTGTTTGCATATAACTGACTCACTTTGCTGTACAGCAGAAACTAGTACAACATTGTAAATCAACTATATTCCAGTTTAAAAAAAAAAAGGAATATAGCCATCTTAGGTGAAGTTAACCCATCACAGAATTGCAGACTAAGACATGGGAAATCTTGTCTAACATCTTCAGAGAACAAAACTCTAAGGGTCATAGAGGTTATGTATTTGCTGAAGGTCATGCTATCTGTTGGTGGAAGAGTCAGGATTAGAATCCAAATTTCATGTTTTCTAATGCAATCCATATAGGCCTGTAGCAAATGAACTCTGTATCACCGGATAAATGTAAAACTGTGGATATTAGTCTGAGTAGTTGAGACGGTAGTGTTTAAAAAAAATTATTTTTATCAGAATAGAGCATTTTTGTGGTTCGGAATTCACTGGGTAATGGAAACCATCTTTTTAATTTGTGTGTTAGCTTCTCAAAGGTCTGTTTTGTTTCCTCTTGTATCCCTAGTGCCTACAATAGTGCCGGGCACATAGGAGATACTCAATAAATATTTGTTGAATGAATACTTTTGTTAGCAATCTTGGCTGAGATGTCAGTTGAGAATGTTTGTGACTTCTGGAGATTCTAACCTTTAAGTATCAGACCCTGGAAAGAAACCCTGGAGACAGCAGGGAAACTCTGGCTATGGCAGGAAGATAAAAATGAAATGCTTCCCCTTATGGGAAGAGAAGAGTTAACCGAAAGTGTAAGAAACATTTGGAATTTCTTGGAAGAAACATACCTTATAAATAAAAGGTCATTTGGTCCAAGAGGCTAGAATTTCATTCAAGCCTCTTGGCATATTTTGAAGGAGAAGCTAGAAAACATCAGCAAAGTAGTTTTGGTGGTGAGTGAAATTCAAGTTTTTGCCCACCTTCAAATTGTCCTGTGCTCACTGGCTAATGAGAAAAAAAGAGGAAATCCAGTTCTTATAAAGGGAAGCCCCTCCACCGTACTCAACATCTCAGATGCTTCTTGTTCTAAGCATGAACAATGACACTTCATGCACAAGGCGCTAGACAGCCGGTGCTGTCATTTCATCAGTGGCATGAAGAGGCCAGGCAGTATTTCCCATCTTCTATCCATGATCTTCCAGCTGATAAAAGGAGACAGTGATAACTAATAGAGCCATGAGATGTCCTGAATCTTACTTTGGGATATACTGCTGGTTAGTTTGAATTAAACCATTTGTGTCTGAAGACGATATAGAAATGGATAAAAATATAGAGACACCAGATAGTGTGGGAGAGAGAGCACTAGTTCAGGATTGAGGAAATCTGGATTTTGGCTCTGGATCTGTCATTGATTAGCTACACGCCTTGGACAAAACTCTTTGGTGTGTGCATGTGCATGTGCCCTCAGTTGTGTCCGCCTCTTTCGATCCCATAGACTGTAGCCCACCAGGCTCCTCTGTCCATGGGATTTTCCAGGCAAGGATACTGGAGTGGGTTGCCATTTCCTACGCCAAGACCCTTTGGAGTCTTGGTTATCACATATCTAATAAGAAGTGAGAAGGTTTCTTCTAGGTCTGTTTGCATTTTCAAAATATTTTAAAAATTTGATCACAGCAGGATCCTCTATGACCCACCTCCCAGAGTAATGGAAATAAAAGCAAAAATAAACAAATGGGACCTAATTAACCGTAAAAGCTTTTGCACAATAAAGGAAACTATAAGCAAGGTGGAACAAGGCAGCCTTCAGAATGGGAGAAAATAATAGCAAACAAAGCAACTGACAAAGACTTAATCTCCAATATATACAAGCAGGTCATGCAGCTCAATTCCAGAAAAACAAACAACCCAATCAAAAAGTGGGCCAAAGAACTAAGAAGACATTTCTCCAAAGAAGACATACAGATGGCTAACAAACACATGAAAAGATGCTCAACATCACTCATTATCAGAGAAATGCAAATCAAAACCACAGTGAGGTACCATCTCATGTCGGTCAGAATGGCTGCTATCAAAAAGTCTACAAACCATAAATGCTGGAGAGAGTGTGGAGAAAAGGGAACCCTCTTATACTGTTGGTGGGAATGCAAACTAGTACAGCCACTATGGAAAACAGTGTGGAGATTCCTTAAAAACTGGAAACAGAACTGCCATACAACCCAGCAATCCCACTGCTGGGCATACACACCAAGGAAACCAGAGCTGAAAGAGACACATGTACCCCAATGTTCATTGCAGTGCTGTTTACAATAGCTAGGACATGGAAGCAACCTAGATGTCCATCGGCAGATGAATGGATAAGAAAGCTGTGGTACTTATACACAATGGAATATTACTCAGCTATTAAAAAGAATGCATTTGAATCAGTTGTAATGAGGTGGATAAAACTGGAGCCTATTATACAGAGTGAAGTAAGTCAGAAAGAAAAACACCAATACAGTATATTAATGCATATATATGGAATTTAGAAAGATGATAATGATGAGAGACACAGATGTAAAGAACAGTCTTTTGGACTGTGTGGGAGAAGGCGAGGGTGGGATGTTTTGAGAGAATAGCATTGAAACATGTATATTACCATGTGTGAAATAGATCACCAGTCCAGGTTCCATGCATGAGACAGGGAGCTCAGGGCTGGTGCACTGGGATGACCCAGAGGGATGGGATGGGGAGGGATGGTTCAGGATGGGGAACACATGTAAACCCATGGCTGATTCATATCAATGTATGGCAAAACCCATTACAATATTGTAAAGTAATTAGCCTCCAATTAAAATAATTCATTAAAAAATTTTCTCTTTTAAAATCTCTGATTTTCATATTTATTGGAATAGATGAAATTCCATCAGAGGATGAGGGAAAGAAAAATGAATATTGGCACTAAAGGCAAAAGCAGTCAGCACTTAGGACTGGGATTTAGACTGCCATTCCAGAATGCAGAAGTTTGAAAGATGAGCTGTGCTTTAGGTAACAGCTTAAGATGTGATTTATTTATGCAAGTAAACCTTTCAGAACTCATTTGGGTAAGTTATAAAACCAAACCAAGCATGAGAACCACCCCTCTTCCTTCCAGAAAAAGAATATTTCTAAAAGAAAGCTCACTCTTCTCTTGCTAAAGCCACTGTAGTCATTACATTTCATACTCATGTATTTTCCTCTAGGAGACAGAAAAGGAGGTTTTCAGGAAGAAAAACCCTTTTGCTCAACTGCTGTGAAATAATGCTATACTCTAGAGTTATCAAAATGATATGGTGGATTCAGAATATGTGTGGGCCCTATGTGTGACCTGTCCTGAAGTGTTCCTTCTTGATTTTAGGTAGCACTGAGGATGTCCTTGAGAGAAAAAATAGCTAGGGATTTCACTTTGGTGATGAGTTATGCTAGCAGGCTTCACGTCTCACGTAAATGGTAACCTTTGCTGAGTGTAACCCTAGCTCTTTGTAAAGAGAACAGAATTAGACTCCACCAAATGAAGAGTCCAAGACTTTGGCAGTCTTACCCTGGAAAGATGACAAGATACATAGAGACCAGGAACAATGATGAGGCTCTCATAACACTGCCTGAATAGGATGTCTGCAGAGTTAGACTAGCTTCATGGATGTAATATAAGTTCAGTGGTCTGAGAAGTAGAACATCAGGTTTGTTTAAAAGTACACAGTGAAAGAATCTGATAGTAGCTACAATTAGGCAAAAATTGGGGAAAGAGAAGGGAGGTCAGGTAGGTTAGCAACATAAAATGTTTCAAAGTGTCACCTTAGTGGGAATATTTAGTGAAAATTCACACAATAAGCTAAATTTGGTGCATTCTTTTTAAATGTTATTTAAATTATTTGATGGATAAGTTTGAATTTCCAGTTTTTTTGTTTGCCTATTGTATGATTTAGTATGTATTTTAAACAATAAGTTACCTTTATTTACAGAATGATAATTAATATGAATTGTCCACAAAGGAACAGCTATTGTGGAAGACATGTATTTTTCATGCACGGTGAGGGAGGCAAAATAGTTGAGGAAGGAGATACATGAGTTAAGTCAGAAGAGGTGTTGTGAATTGTGTGTGTTTAATGATTTCTGCCATTTTTGAACAAGTCTAGAGCTTCTATACTCTGTGGCCCACTGTTAGTCTCTGCAAAAATGGATTTGGCATGTGAACATATTTAAGCTGTTTGAAGAGAGGTTAGTATTTGACATAAACTGACTATTTTGGTGATGGTTTTGAAAAGTTCCTGAGGATATTTTGGTACACAGGAAATTCTTTTTTAAAACCTTTTTATTTTATATGGATGTATAGCTGATTAACAAACAATGTTATGATAGTTTCAGGTGAACAGTGAAGGGACTCAGCCATATATATATACATGTATCCAATCTCCCCATGTATCCAATCTCCCCTAAATCCTGCTCCCATCTAGGCTCCCATATAACACTGAGCAGAGTTCTTTGTGCTATACAGTAGGTACTTGTTAGTTATCCATTTAAAATGTAGTAGCGTGTACATGACCATCCCAAACTCCCTAACTATCCATTCTCCCTATCCTTTCCCCTGGCAACCATAAGCTTGTTCTCGAAGTCTGTGAGTCTGTTTATCTTTTGTAGGCAAGTTCATTTGTATTATTTCTTTTTAGAGTCCCCATATAAGGGATGTCATATTAGTAATGATATTTCTCCTTCTCTGTCTGACTTACTTCACTCAATGTGACAGTCTCTTGGTCCATCCATGTTGCTGCAAATGACATTACTTCATCCTTTTTTATGGCTGAGTAATATTCCATTATATATATGTACCACATCTTTTTTATTCATTCGTCTGTTGACGGACATTTAGGTTGCTCCCATGTCTTAGCTATTGTAAACAGTGCTACAATGAACACTGGGTTGCATATTTCTTTTTGGATCATGTTTTCCTCTGGATATATACCCAGGAATGGGATTGCAGGGTCATATGGTAGCTCTATTTTTAGTTTTTTTAAGGAGCCTCCATACTGTTCTCCATAGTGGCTGTACCAATTTACATTCCCATCAACAGTGTAGGACAATTCTCTTTTCTCCACATCCTCTCCAGCATTTATTGTTTGTGGATTTTTTTATGATGGCTGTTCTGGCTGCTCTGATGAGGTACATAGGAAATTCTAAAAATTCTAGAAATTCCTTATCATTTCTTCCCCAGTTTATCTAGACCATTCCTCAGTAACAGTGGGTTCTATTTTTCCAGATCTCTTGATCATTTATCATACTGTCTTTGTGCTTTGCTGTTTCTTTGTCTTTTGTTCTCTCTTTCTTGCTTTGTTTGTATGTATGTATGTATGTATTTTTAAATTGTATTAATTTTGGCTGTGCTGGGTCTTCATTGCTGAGTGTGGGCTCTCTCTAGTTGCAGGTGGGGGCTGCTCTTGGTTGTGGTGAGCAGGCTTCTCATGCGGTGGCTTCTCTTGTTGCAGAGCCGTCTCTAGGTGCTAGGGCTTTAGTAGTTGCAGCATGCACGCTCAGTAGTTGTGGCTCATGGGCTCTAGAGCACTGGCTCAGTAGTTGTGGTACACAGGTTTAGTTGCTCCACTGCATGTGGGATCTTCCCAGACCAGGGATCAAATCCATGTCCCTTGCATTGGATTCTTTTCCACTGTGCCACCAGGAAAGAGTCCTTTGTATTTATTTTTATGTATTTGTTTGCTTGTTTATTTTGGCTGCACCACATGGTTTGCAGGAGCTTAGTTCCCCCACCAGGGCAACAGGGTCATGGCAATGAAAGTACTGAGTCCTAACCACTAGATTAGTAGGAAATTACCTCTCTCTTGCTTTTTAGAAAAATAAATCTCTAATTTTTATTTTCAACACACTAATGTTAAGGGTAGGATTATTTTCTAGATGACTGGAAATTTTACTTAATCACACTCATTGTTTTACCTTTTCCTAATGTTTTGTCAAATTTCTCTATTTTATGCAGTGCCAAAGAGATTATCAATTACGTTTTTTTCATGTTAAAGTAAAATACTCACTGTCCTGGTTCTCATGGTTTCTCCAGTAGCTAAATGGTATTTTGATATAAACCTGTTTTAAAGGATAACTGTTACATGCTAGCTATACTTACCAGGTGGTAAGTGGCGCAGTGGTAAAGAATCTACCTGCCAGTGCAGGAGATGTAAGAGACGTAGATTCGATTTCTAGGTTGGGAAGATCCTGACTAGCATACATAACTAGCATCCAGATTTCTATTTGGATATCTGCACCATACTTGTTTTCCTATTGTCAAGGTCCACATTGTTCATGACCTTTCTCAGACTGCTTCTCCATCAAAGAATAGGATGCTTGATCATGTATTAGGAATGTTACTACTTCCTCCCCCTGATGCTGAGAACCTAAATGGGCTTGGAAACAACTGGGACTTATCTTGAAACTCTTGCTCACTGAGGTGCTCTTTTGGGGCATATGATCTCTCTACTGTGACTTGATGTTTTAGGTCAGGAATTCAAGAAGCATCAACTGGGCAGTTCATCTCTGATCCATGTGTTTTCAACTAGGGCAGCTGGGCCTTGAGAGTACATTTATCCAAGATGGTTCCTTCACTCACAAGTCTGGCATCTTGGTGATAGTTGGCCTCTCTCTCTCTTTCCACGTGATATCTTTTCCTCTTGGGCTGGGCCTTTCTGTACGGCTTGGTCTTTTCATAGCATAGTGACCTCAGGGTAGTTGGATTTCTCACATGGAGGCTTAGGGCCCTAAGAGCAAGTATTCCAAGAATATCTCTCTTTAAAAGAAAAAATTGGTTTTGTTTTTATTTCTTGGACCCTTATGTATGTTGGTATAGGAACCAGTTTTAAAAGACCCAGTTTATAGAGTTCTTCTATACAAAAAATTCAGACCTTAAGGCTCAAATACTAAGATAAACAGATATTTGGTTTGAATTATATGGCAAACCACTTTTTACTTTGTTAGAAAATTTTCAAATTTAGCTAAAGGTTGGACTTGACATTTTTTCTCTTATTTGAGGATAAAATACTGAAACTGAAGTTTTCAGTGGTGGCAGAAACCTAGACTCCAGGAGAATAATTTGCAATACTTCTGGTTTCATTCTCCAGCACCTGCAGTGACTGCTGGACAGAGATTGTTGCCGAGAGTTAAGAGTCCTACTGTCTTGTAAACAGCAACTTTCAATCCAGCTTTGACAGATTGACAAAATTTGTATTTTGCAAACTCTCCTCACCCCCAGAACCCTTTCTTTTTTTAAAAAAAAATTATTTTAATTGGAGGCTAATTACTTTACAATATTGTGGTGGTTTTTGCCATACATCAACATGAATCAGCCATGGGTGTACATGTGTCCTCCCATCCTGAACCCCCCTCCCCCCTCCCTCCCACCCCATACCTCTGGTTGGGGTTGTCCCAGAGCACTGGCTTTGAGTGCCCTGCTTCATGCATCGAATTTGCACTGGTCATCTGTTTTACATATGGTAATGTACTTGTTTCAGTGCTATTCTCTCAAATCATCCCACCCTCACCTTCTCCCACATAGTCCAAAAGTCTGTTCTTTACATCTGTGTCTCTTTAAATCTAATGTTCTTTACATTTGTGTCTTGCATATAGGGTTGTCATTACTGTCTTTCTAAACTCCATATATTTGCATTAATATACGGTAATGGTGTTTCTCTTTCTGACTTACTTCACTCTGTATAACAGAGTCTACTTTCATCCACTTCATTAGAACTGATTCAAATGCATTCTTTTTTTTTTTATAGCTGAGTTATACTCCATTGTGTATATGTGCCACAACTTCCTTATCCATTCATCTGCTGATGGACATCTAGGTTGCTTCCATGTCCTGGCTGTTATAAACAGTGCTGCGATGAACATTGGGGTACATGTTTCTCTTTCAATTCTGGTTTCCTCAGTGTGTTTGCCCAGCAGTGGGATTGCTGGGTCATAAGGCAGTTCTATTTCCAGTTTTTAAGGAATCTCCACACTGTTCTCCATAGTGGCTGTACTAGTTTGCATTCCCACCAACAGTGTAAGAGGGTTCCCTTTTCTCCACACCCTCTCCAACATTTATTGTTTATAGACTTTTTGATAGCAGCCATTCTGACTGGCATGAGATGGTACCTCATTGTGGTTTTGATTTGCATTTCTCTGATGATGAGTGATGTTGAGCATCTTTTCATGTGTTTGTTAGCCATCTGTATGTCTTCTTTGGAGAAATGTCTTTTTAGTTCTTTGGCCCATTTTTTGACTGGGTCATTTATTTTTCTGGAATTGAGTTATATGAGCTGCTTATGTATATTGGAAATTAATTCTTTGTCAGTTGCTTTGTTTGCTATTATTTTCTCCCATTCTGAAGGCTGCCTTGTTCCACCTTGCTTATAGTTTCCTTCATTGTGCAACAGCTTTTAAGTTTAATTAGGTCTCATTTGTTTATTTTTGCTTTTATTTCCATTACTCTGGGAGGTGGGTCATAGAGGATCTTGCTGTGATTTATGTCAGAGAGTAGAACCCTTTCTTATACACACTTTATAATGTTTTTTTCCTTTAGACTTCCAAAGTTATCATACCATCAAGGCACATCAACACTGACTTGTTTTATACCAATCCTTTGATAGACTGGTTAAGACAAAGACACAGATTTCTCTGTGAAGACATTCCAGTCCTCCATTTGTCTTTAAACAGAAAGAGCCATTACTTTAACACAAAAGATACCCTTTCCAGTGGTGGCACTCTGAAGCAGACAGGCCAGTTGTCGAGTCATCTTAGAGGTGGAGGAGATTAGATTCCTTCTAATGTCTTTCACATCCTGCTAAATTCATAAGAGACTGATATTTAATCCTAAAATTTTTATTTCCTTTGATATTTAGCCTAAAATAGAAAGAGGATGTTTGTCCTTTTTGATACCATTGGCTTAAGTACATAAGTTTTTATGTTATAAGATCATGCTCAGTTTTTAAAAACGGCTCTTCCATTTCTGTTTGCCCTCATCACACACATGCAGAGTTATTGCCAAGAGGAATGTTGTGTGCACCAGGACAGTTAAGACCACATACTGTCCTTAGCTGGGAGTCAGATTACCCACCACATGGACAGCGGCATGTGCTAGAGCTGTGTGTAACTAAAAGAGTCCTAGAGAGGAGAATCTGTAGCATTAAGCAGGCTTTGCAAATTAGAGGAAAAAAAAAAAAACAACAACCAGCCGACCAAACCAGCATGTACAGTAGTCCTCTCTGAGCTTGATTTTAACAACTTAAAATGAGATTGATCACTAGCACTGTACTAATCACATTATATACATTATCTCATTCACTCCTACAAAAATTCCAAGATATAGACATATTATTCCATTTCATATATTGGGAAACATAAGGTTAAAGAGGTTATACACATTGCCCAAACCCACATAGCTGATAAACAGTGAAGTCAAGAATAAAATCAACACAGTCTTTTTCTAGAGCAGTGAGCTTTTAACTTCTACTATATGAAATATACTTTCTTGACCTGTGTACTTTTTGAGAAATAGGAGGAAAGGGGACCTAGGTTCCAATGAAAAGCCTAGCCTTTGTCAAAATTCAGGTTTATTTTACTTGTATGAATCTATTTCATGATTTTCTCTTCTGTGTTTCTGTCTCTCTTCTGATAGCCCCACTGTCTTTCTTACTGTATCTATATAGCTTTGGGTTTAGGAGGGACCTTATAAGCATAGGAACAGAGATTTCCATTAATAATCTTCTCATATACAGGACACTGGGTCAGAAACTTAACTCTGACAGTGGTCTTGTTCATTAGAATAAACAAGATATATAAGAAATCTTAGATACATAAGATATATATATATATATATATGCTTAGATATATAAGAAATTAGATGTGGTGTTGAGGTTAATCAACTGAGTGGTGTATAAAAAGCTGATTACAAAGTGTGAGAAAGAGGTGTGGTAACTGTATTGATTTCATTTGGGAGATATGAAATAGCTTTGGGTCAAATCTCCAAAGACCCATATCAGAGAGCTTGGGAGAGGCAGAGCTGAAAGTGTGTTCAATAAATAAAAATATTGAGACCCAAAGGACAAATTCTCACTAGGTCCAGCCCCTGCCCCAGAATATGGTATAAGGATACCCCAGGTCAGTTCTCTCCAGAAAGTTATCAAAAATATTTGCAAACAATGCAACTGAAAAGGTTTAATTTCCAAAATATACAAACAGATACAACTCAGCAACAAAAAAACAACCCAATCAAAAATTGGGCAGAAGCACTAAAGAGACGTTTCTCCAAAGAAGAAATGTAGATGGCCAATAGGAACATGAAAAGATACTCAACATTGCTAATTATTAGAGAAATGCAAATTAAAACTACAGTGAGGTACCACCTTAGGCCGATCAGAATGGCCATCATTAAACGTGGATGTGAAGAAAAAGGAACCCTCCTACACTGCTGATGGGAATGTAAGTTGATGCAGCCATTGTGGAAAACAGTATGGAGGCTCCTCAGAAAACTGAAAATAGAATTACCATATGAATCCCACTCCTGCGCATATATCTAGACAAAACTCTAATCTAAAAAGACAGTTGCATCCCATGTTCATAGCAGCATTTTTCACAATAGCCAAGACATGAAAACAACCTATTATAAATGTTCATTGACAGATGCATGGATAAAGAAGATGTTGTGCAATTAATATGAAATCTTTTGAAGTAAAAAAAGATGTCGTACATATATGCAGTGAAATACTATTCAGCCATAAAAAGAACAAGATAGTGCCATTTGCAGCAACATCAATGCAACTAGAGATTATCATACTTAGTGAAGTAAGAAAGAGAAATACCATATGATATCACTTATGTGTGGAATTTAAAATATGACACAAATGAACCTATTTACAAAACAGAAACAGAATCAGGAACATAGGGAATAGACTGGTGGTTGCCAAAGGGGAGAGGAGTGAGAGAAGTTTGGGCTTGGAGTTTGGGATTAGCTGATAAAAACTGGTATATATGTAATAGATTAACAACAAGGTCCTATTGTATAGCAAAGGAAACTATATTCAATGTCTGGTAATCAACCATAATGGAAAGAATATGAAAAAGAATGTGTGTGTATATGTGTATATATATATATATATATATATGAGAAGACAATGGCACCCCACTCCAGTACTCTTGTCTGGAAAATCCCATGGACGGAGGAGCCTGGTGGGCTACAGTCCATGGAGCCGTTAAGAGTTGGACACGAATGAGCCACTTCACTTTCCTTTTTCACTTTCATGCATTGGAGGAGGAAATGGCAACCCACTCCAGTGTTCTTGCCTGGAGAATCCCAGGGACAGGGGAGCCTCATGGGCTGCCGTCTGTGGGGTCACACGGAGTCGGACATGACTGAAGCGACTTAGCTGCAGCATATATATATACATATATATATATATGTATATATATATGTATATCTGAGTCACTTTGCTGTACAACAGTAATTAACACAACATTTGATTAAATTATGCTTCAGTAAAAAATAAAAACAAAGAAAGTTACCAAAGAATGCACAAGGGGAAGGGGTGAAGGTGATTAGCATAGGTTAATCAGGACATATTTCTTCCCTAACTTCCTTATTTTAGCACAGTTTAATTAGCTGCTTGTCACCTTGGCAATATTGAACCCTGTAAAAGACCAAGAAGTTGAGCAGAAAGTAGGAGAAAAAAGTGTTGACAGTGACAAGCTCATGGAGGCAAGGGCAGTTAGAAATGTCAGGAGATGAAAGTGTCAAGATAGTAGACACGTGTAGAGCAGAAATTTTAGAGGAGGTTATAAAGAAGCTGGGGTTTAGAGATGACCGAGAAAGGAAATCAGGCTTTGCAGCTTCAGACTTAATCTCAGGGCTGTCCTTGGTCCCTACAGTCACTTCTGGGACTGCAAAAGTGTTGTTCCCTGGAATCATAGACCATTGACCATGACCTGGGAGTACATCAAGTAAATCTAGCCACTCAGTTTTAGTTTAAAGGGGACTTACAGTGACTGTCTAATTGATCTCAAACAATTTTGATATGCATGTCAGGCTTTAACATACCTTTCTTTCTTTTTTAAAAAAACTTATTTATTTATTTGGCTGTGCCAGTCTTAATTGTGGAATATGGGATCTAGTTCCCTGACCAGGGAACAAACCCAAGCCCCCCACATTGGGAGCACATTCCCAGCCACTCAACCACCAGGGAAGTCCCTGACACTCCTTTCTTTCGCAGTTTCCTCTCCTGCTAAAAATCATATTAACAGAAGACCTTGTGTGTGTATGTTCTTGTGTGTTTGTGTCGGTGTGTTATTTATGTTGGGTCTGGTTTGTCAGACAATAGAGTGAAGGAAGATGATTCTAGTTACCTTTTTAGCTGCAGAACTGACACCAAATTAGTTAATCCAGTGTAGTCCTTTGTTTCTGAGGGCTGGACAGCATAATTGGATAACATAATTTGGATAACCCTTTGCTTTCTAGGTGCATACATGTTCTGTAGGGAAATAAATAATGATGATAACAGTTCCCTAAGCACCAGAGAAAAGCACTTTATAATTTTACTGTGGTTCTCAAAGTTTAATATGCATATGCATCACTTGAAAATCTTGCTAAAATGCAGATTCAAATTGAGTAGGTTTGGGTAGGGACCTGAAATGGTGCTTTTCTCACAAGCTCTCAGATAAAACTGATTCTGTTGATCCATAGAGCACATTTCGACAAATAGCAGGGCAAAGCATCTTAACATTGTTTAAAGTGTGAGGCATTCATAAGAAGTATAAGTAAGTCATTTTGACAGGAGACAGAAAGTTGGAAGGTTTGGTTAGTATCAAATCCCTCAGAGCCTTGAATGTCAGGGTAAGGTTTTAGATCATATAATGAGCTAAGGAATCATTGCAGGTCTGTACTGGGTATAGAGTGATCTGATAGGAACTTAAGGGAGATTTATCTGTCATCATGTATAGAACAGATGGGGTAAAAGTTTCTTATGGGTATCAAGTAGCAGAGACTCAACTCCTGGCCCTTTAATGCTAAATGAAAAAGATTGCAGAAAGGAAAATGGAGGAGATTGGCAACCCAAGGATAAAAACTGGCCCTGGGAAGTTGTTTGGATCATCGATTTCTTTGTCCAAATTCCAAGAGATCCCTGCCAATCCCTTTACTTAAGAATGCAGCCATGTTATATGTACTTGATAAATTTTTTGCTTGATCCAATTCAGTGAAAAATATATTGAGTGCCAGGTACAGTGCTTTGCTATCTCCGGTGTTTGTATATCTCTCATAATGTCTAATGCAGAGTCCTGCCCTTCATCAAATTCATTGTACTATTAATGGATGAATGAATTTATTCTGTTTAATTTTCCTATTTTAAGGTACAGTAATATACCTTGATAAGACTGTTTAAAAAGTAAAGATGTAATACACACAAAAATATGATAGTGATAACAATTGAGGAACAGTGAAGGGAAGAGATAGGGGAGAAGCACATAGATATTGTAAGTTATTGGTTTTATTTCAGTTCTTGGGTTGAGTAAAGGGTTTATAACATTAAGCAAATGAACCAGTAAATAAGATAAAGTGGAAGAGTACCATGTATGTTAATTCATAATTTCAAAATATGAGTTATTATGTGTTATGTACCTGATGTCTGTTAAAAAACCACACACACACACGTACATATATACTGAAAAGAAATATGGAGAATCCATCCTATAGGGTCTTCCAAAAAGAAATTAAAATCACCACATCAGCCTACATCTGTGGTGGGATTTTCTCTGCAGTAACATTTGAGTAATTATCCTATGTCCAGCCTAAGGCTTGGTGAAATCAGGTTAGGCAGCAGCCCCAACAAAGTATTCTGACATTCTACTATCTAAATCTCTATTACATTTTATAATCTACAGAGTGCTCTCCCACATCAGAACATGCTTTCCTGCCGTTTACTCAGAGTTACCTCTTTGGATTCTTGAACCTGAGATCATAGGTCCCTTTATGAATGTCTTTGGTGATTTAATATGCTCAGAGTATTGTTATACTTAATATTCTCCTGAAATTAGATTGTGTGATACTAAATCTTTCCTAATCATTGAAATGACAACAAGGCATAAATATAACCTGGAGGGTCAAATCCATTTTCAGAATATAAGAGCTATATGAACACAATTCCCTCTTTGTTATCTGTCTTAGAAAGTGAATGAAATTTTGGCCAATTCTACCAAGCTATAGGAATAACCAATTTTCAGAGAAGTAGGATACACTAAAATGTTTGTTGTTTTAGTCTCTAAGTCATGTCCAACTCTTTGTGACTCATGGACTGTATCTACCAGGCTCCTCTGTCTATGGGATTTCTCAGGCAAGAATCTTGGAGTGGATTGCCATTTCCTTCTCCAGGGGATATTCCTGACCCAGGGATCCAACACGCATCTGCATTGGCAGGTGGATTCTTTACCACTGAGCTACCTGGGAAGCCCAGGTCCTAAAACTACCCTGTTCAGTTTAGTTCAGTCGCTCAGTCGTGTCCGACTCTTTGCGACCCCATGAACCGCAGCACGCCAGGCCTCCCTATCCATCACCAACTGCCGGAGTCTACCCAAACCCATGTCCATTGAGTTGGTGATGCCATCCAACCATCTCATCCTCTGTCATCTCCTTCTCCTCCTGCCCTCAATCTTTCCCAGCATCAGGGTCTTTTCAAATGAGTCAGCTCTTCGCCTCAGGTGGCCAAAGTATTGGAGTTTCAGCTTCAATATCAGTCCTTCCAATGAACACCCAGGACTGATCTCCTTTAGGATGGACTGGTTGGATCTCCTTGCAGTCCAAGGGACTCTCAAGAGTCTTCTCAAACACCACAGTTCAAGAGCATCAATTCTTCAGCACTCAGCCTTCTTCACAGTCCAACTTTCACATCCATACATGACTACTAGAAAAACCATAGTCTTGACTAGATGGACCTTTGTTGGCAAAGTAATATCTCTGCTTTTTAATATGCTGTCTAGGTTGCTCATAACTTTCCTTCCAAGGAGTAAGTGTCTTTTAATTTCATGGCTGCACTCACCATCTGCAATGGTTTTGGAGCCCAGAAAAATAAAATCAACCACTTTTTCCACTGTTTCCCCATCTATCTGCCGTGAAGTAATGGGACCAGATGCCATGATCTTAGTTTTCTGAATGTTGGGCTTTAAGCCAACTTTTTCACTCTCCTCTTACACTTTCATCAAGAGGCTCTTTAGTTCTTCTTCACTTTCTGCCATAAGGGTGGTGTCATCTGCATATCTGAGGTTAGTGATTTTTCTCCTGGCAGTCTTGATTCCAGCTTGTGCTTCCTCCAGCCCAGCATTTCTCATGATGTACTCTACATATAAGTTAAATAAGCAGGGTGACAGTATACAGCCTTGACGTACTCCTTTTCCTATTTGGAACCAGTCTGTTGGTCCATGTCCAGTTCTAACTGTTGCTTCCTGACCTGTATACAGTTTTCTCAAGAGGCAGGTCAGGTGGTCTGGTGTTCCAATCTCTTTTACAATTTTCCACAGTTTATTGTGATCCACACAGTCAAAGGCTTTGACGTAGTCAATAAAGCAGAAATAAGTGTTTTCTGAAACTCCCTTGCTTTTTCGATGATCCAGTGGATGTTGGCAATTTGATCTTTGGTTCCTCTGCCTTTTCTAAAACCAGCTTGAACATCTGGAAGTTCACAGTTCACGTATTGCTGAAGCCTGGCTTGGAGAATATTGAGCATTACTTTACTAGCATGTGAGATGAGTGCAAATGTGCAGTAGTTTGAGCATTCTTTGGCATTGCCTTTCTTTGGAATGGGAATGAAAACTGAGCTTTTCCTTTCCTGTGGCCACTGCTGAATTTTCCAAAACTACCCTGAGTATAACTTAATGCTTTTGATTCCTAAAATATATTTAGGAACTTGGGACTTCTATGCAACTGAATCTTTCAGAGAATTGAAACAAACCTGTGAGTGCCAAAAGATTTAAAATGATAAAAGCAGTAGATGCTTAGGGCAAAAACTCTAAAAATTCAGAGTACGGAAGGTATAAAATGAAAAACAAAAGTTGATCCTTTCCTCCTTAAACCTACTAGAGGAAGAAGAACAAACAAAACCCAAAGTTATTAGAAGGAAAGAACTCAAAAAAGATAAGAGCAGAAATAAATGAAATAGAGATTGAAAAAACAATAGAAAAGATCAATGAAACTAAAAGCTGATTCTTTGAAAAAATAAACAAAATTGATAAACCTTAATGAGACATTATGAAAAAAAAGGAGAGAAGCCAAATCAATAAAAGCAGAAATGAAAAAGGAGAAGTTATAACTGTCACCACAGAAATACAAAGAATCATAAATGACTTCTGTGATCAACTGTATGCCAATAAAATGGACATCCTAGAAGTAATGGGCAAATTCTTAGAAAGTTTCAGTCTCCCAAGATTGAATCAGAAAGAAATAGAAAATATGAACAGACCAATCACTAGTACTGAAGTTGAACCAGTAACTTAAAACCTCACAGCAAATAGAAGTCCAGGCCAGATGGTTTCACAGGTGAATTCTAACAAACATTTAGACAAGAGTTAATACCTATCCTTCTAAAAATATTCCAAAAAATTTCAGAGGAAGGAACACTTCCAAACTAATTCTATGAGGCCACCATCGCTCTGATACCAAAACCAGACAAAGCTATCACAAAAAAGAAAATTATAGGTCAGTATCACTGATGAATATAGATGCCAAAAATCCTCAACCAAATACTAGCAAACCGATTCCAACAATACAGTAAAAGGATTAAACACCATGATCAAGTGGGATTTATCACAGGGATGTGAGGGATTTTCAGTATCCAGAAATTAATCAATGTGATATATCACATTAACAAACTGAAGAATAAAAACCATGTGATCATCTCAGTAGATTAAGAAGAACCTTTGGATAAAATTCTATATTCATTTATGATTAAAAAGAAAAACTCTAGATAGTGGGCATAGAAGATACCTGACTCAACATAATAAAACCCATATGTGATAATCTCACAGCATATTCAGTGATGAAAAGCTGAAAGAATTCCCTCTAAGATCAGGAACAAGAGAAGAATGCCCACTCTTGATACTTCTATTCAACATAGTTTTGGAAGTCTTAGCCACAGCAATCAGGGAAGAAAAGGAAATAAAAGGAATCCAGATTGGAAAGGAAGAAGTAAAACTGTCAGTCTTTGCAGATGACATGATACTATACATAGAAAATCCTAAAGCACCACCAGAAAACAAACTATCATCAATTAATTTGGTAAAGTTGCTGAATACAGAATTAATATACAGAAATCTGTTGCATATCTGTACTCTAACAGCAAAATATCAGAAAGAGAAATTAAGGAAACAATCCCATTTATCACTGAATCAAAGAGGATAAAATATTTAGGACTAAACCTACCTAAGGAAGCAAAAGATCTGTACTCTGAAAACTATAAGATGCTGATGAAAGAAACTGAAGACCACACAAACAGATGGAAGGGTATACTGTGTTCTTGGATTGGAAGATTCAGTACTGTTAAAATGACCATTCTACCAAAGGCAGTCACAGATTCAGCACAATCCCTATAAAATTACCAATGGTGTTTTTCACAGAACTGGAACAAAAATTTTTAAAATTTGTATGAAAACACAAAAGACCCCTGATAGCTGAAAACAATCTTGAGAAAGAATGGACCTGGAGGGATCAGGTACCCTATGGTTTTTCCAGTAGTCATGTATAGGATATAAGAGTTAGATCATAAAGAAGGCTGAGCACCAAAGAACTGATGCTTGAAACTGCAATAATTAAAACAGAATGGTACTGGCACAAAAGCAGACATATAGATCAATGGAACAGGATGGAAAAGGACCCATGCATTCTTGGTCAATAAATCTGTGGCAAAGGAGGCAAGAATATACAATGAAGAAAAGGTGGTCTCATCACCTTGATACCAAAACCAGACAAAGACAAAACACACACACACACACACACACACACACACACACACTACAGGCCAATATCACTGATGAACATAGATGCAAAAATCCTCAAAAAAAATTTAGCAAACAGAATTCAGCAACACATCAAAAAGCTCATACACCATGATCAAGCTGAGTTTATTCTGGGGATGCAAGAATTCTTCAATATATGCAAATCAATGAATGTGATACACCATATTAAAAAATTGAAAGATAAAAACCATTTGATAATCTCAGTAGATGCAGAAAAAGCATTTGACAAAACTCATCACCCATTTATGATTAAAACTTCAAAAACTGGGAATAGAAGGAACCTACCTCAACATAGTAAAGGCCATATATGATAAGCTTACTGCAAACATTATTCTCAGTGATGAAAAACTGAAAGCATTCCCCCTAAGATCAGGAACAACACAAGGGTGTCCACTTTCACCACTGTTATTCAACATAGTTCTGGAAGTCCTAGCTACAGTAAATTAGAGAAGAAAAAGAAATAAGAGGAATCCAAATTGGAAAAGAAGAAGTAAAGCTGTCACTGTTTGCAGATGACATACTGTACACAGAAGACCCTAAAGATAGTATGAGAAAATTACTAGAGCTAATTAGTGACTTTAGCAAAGTTGTGGGATACAAAATCAATACACAGAAATCACTTGCATTTCTATATACCAACAATGAAAAATCAGAAAGAGAAGTTAAGGAATCAATCCCATTCACCATTGCAACAAAAAGAATTAAATATCTAGGAATAAACTTACCTAAGAAGACAAAAGAACTGTATACAGAAAATTATAAGACACTAATGAAAGAAATCAAAGGTGACATAAACAGATGGAGAGAGATACCATGTTCCTGGATAAGAAAAATCAATATTGTGAAAATTACATCCAGCCCTATCATTTCATGGCAGAGGAGATGGGGAATGTAAACAGTGACAGACTTTATATTTTTGGGCTCCAGAATCACTGCAGGTGGTGACTGCAGCCATGAAGTTAAAAGATGCTTACTCCTTGGAAGAAAAGTTATGACCAACCTAGACAGCATGTTAAAAAACAGAGACATTACTTTGCCAACACAGGTCCATCTAGTCAAAACTATGGTTTTTCTAGTAGTCATGTATGGATGTGAGAGTTGGACCATTAAGAAAGCTGAGCACTGAAGAATTGATGCTTTTGAACTGTGGTGTTTGAGAAGACTCTTGAGAGTCCCAGAGTCTCAAGGAGACTGCAAGGAGATCAAGCCAGTCAATCCTTGAGGAAATCAGCCCTGAATATTCATTAGAAGGACTGATGCTGAAGGTGAAGCTCCAGTATTTTGGCCACCTGATGCGAAGTGCTGATTCAGTGAAAAAAACCCTGATGCTGGGAAAGATTGAAGGCAGGAGGAGAAGGGAACGACAGAGAATGAGATGATTAGATGGCATCACTGACTCAATGGACATGAGTTTGAACAAACTCTGGGAGATGGAAAAGGACAGGGAAGCCTGTTGTGCTGTAGTCCATGGAGTTGCAAAGAGTTGGATGTGACGGAATAGCAACAGCAGCTAACACCATATACAAAAATAAACTCAAAAACGGGTAAAATACCTAAATGTAATACTGGATACTGTAAAACTTCTAGAGAAAAACTCGGACAGGACATTCTTTGACATAAATCACAGCAATATATATTTTTTGGATACATCTCCTAGAGTAATGGAAACAAAACCCAAAATAACCAAATGGGACCTAATTGAACTTACAGGCTTCAGCACAGCAAAGGAAACCATAACAGTATAAAAAGACGACCTACAGAATGAGAGAACATATTTGCAAGTAACGCAACTAACAAGGGATTAATTTCCAAAATATACAAACAGCTCATGCAACTCAATATAAAAAACCAAACAGCTCAATTAAAAAATGGGCAGAAGATCCAAATAGACATTTCTCCAAAGAAGACATACAGATGGCCAAAAGGCACATGAAAAGATGTTTAACACTGCTAATTATTAGAGAAATGCAAATCAAAATCACAATGGGGTCTCATACCAATCAGAAAGGCCATCATCAAAAAGTCTACAGATAAATGCTGGAAAGGGTGTGGAGAAAAGCAAACCCTCCTACACTCTTGGTGGGAATGTTAGTTGGTGCATCCGCTATGGAAAACAGTATGGAGGTTCCTCAAAAAATAAAAAAATAGAACTGCCATATGATCCAGTAATCCCACTCTTGGGCATATATCCAGAAAAGATAAAACTCTAATTAGAAAGGTACATGCACTCCAGTGTTCATTGCATCTCTACTTGCAGCAGCCAAGACATGGAAGCAACCAAAGTGTCAACAGAGGAATGGAAAAAGATGTGGTGTGTGTAAATATAACTAACTATTACTCAGTCATTAAAGAACAAAATAATGCCATGTGCAGGAACATGAATAGATCTACAGATTATCATACTAAGTGAAGTAAGTCCACTAAGAGAAGTAAGACAGAGAAAGACAAATATCATGTGATATCATTTATATGTGAAATCTAAAATAGTAATCCAAATGAACTTATTTATAAAAGAGAAATAGACTCACAGACATGGAAAACAAACTTATGGTTGCCAAAGGGGAAAGTGGGGGGAGGGATAAATGTGGAATTTGTGATTAATAGATACACTCTATTAGACATAAAATAAATAAACAACAAGGACCTACTGTATAGCGCAGGGAACTATATTCAATATCTTATACTGACCTACAATGGAAAAGAATCTGAAAAAGAAGCTGAATCACTTTGCTGTATACCTGAAATATTATAAATCACATATATTTCAATAAAAAAATTAAAAAAGCTTATCCCTTCTAGTTTCTAATTTCTATTTTTAACAGTTTTTAATATCCTTTATGTGCTGTGCTGTGCTTAATCATGTCTGACTCTTTGTGGCTCCATGGACTGTAGCCTGATAGACTCCTTTGTCCATGGGGAT
Organism: Ovis aries; assembly: GCF_016772045.2. Classification (NCBI taxonomy): domain Eukaryota; kingdom Metazoa; phylum Chordata; class Mammalia; order Artiodactyla; family Bovidae; genus Ovis; species Ovis aries. The sequence continues at coordinate 46,955,523 of NC_056058.1, read as the reverse complement.
TCCCAGGCAAGAACACCAGAGTGGGTTCTCATGCCCTCCTCCAGGGGATCTCCCCAACCCGGGGATCAAACCCAGGCCTCCTGCATTGCAGGTGGATTCTTTACTGTCTGAGCCACTTATATATGTAATTATACATTCATATAGCTATATATAGATATATAATTTCATTTTATTTTTTCATAAATACAATCATACTATTTATAGTATTCTACACTTTGCCTTTCCACTTAATATGTCTGGGTCATCATTTGATAATAGCACACAAAAATCTAATTCATTCTTCTGAATTCCTACATAGAATTTTTATATGGTTTATAATAGTTAATGTAATCATTTTCCTGTTGCAGAATATCTGGATTATTAAAAACAATACTTAAGTGAGCATCTTTATAAATACACCTTTGAATGCTTTTGTAAGTTTATCTATAGCAGTGGAATTACAGGGGAAAAATATGCATTTTGAAGTTTAATAGTTAGGGCCAAATTCCCCTTTTCTAAAATGATACATTCTCAGTAGTTATTTGAGAATCATTCCTTACAGTCCTTATAATTTGACATATTATCATTTTGTAAACCTGCATTTCTTTAATCTTGAATGAGGTTGTATATCTTTTGTGTGTTTATTAGTCACTTTTGCTTTCTACTCTTGAAAAATGCCTGTTGAGAAATATGATCTTCCAAACTGCACATGGACTTCCCTGGTGACTCAATCGGTAAAGAATCCGCCTGCAGTGTGGGAGATGTGGGTTCGATCCCTGAGTTGGGAAGATCCCCTGGAGGAGGGCATGGCAACCTGCTCCAGTATTCTTGCCTGGAGAATCCCCAAGGATAGAGGAGCCTGGCGGGCTGCAGTCTATGGGGCAGCAAAGAGTCGGGCACAACTGAGAGACATGAGACATTCAAATTGCACATAAAACATTAATGATGTGTTTTTACAACTATACTTTTACAGTTAGACTTCATTCAAAGAGAATATTTAATAATCTTTTAGATTCTTGGGATTATTTTTCATTATTTTTTTAATGCAATATGTTATCATACTAAATATCCAATGTTAAGATGATGACATTTAGTCTTTCTGTTTGATTTAATGAACAGTTGTATCTTACCCAGACTTCAATCTAATTTGAGCCTTGTGCAAGTTTGGAAAATTCCTGGAGTGGAAAGCTCAAAAAAAAAAAAAAAAAAAAAAGAAGAAGAAAAGAAAAGAAAAAGTAAGGGGGTGGATATGTGTGATAGGTGACTTCATTCCCTGCTCTGTCAAAACAATACATACCTTCCTCCCACTTTGGTGAGAAATAACCTTGGGAATAAATTTATACCTGTGAGTGCAATTCTGAGTTTAGGGCTAATGCCTGGTGTGGTGTATGCTGTTTCTGCCACACTGTGGCTTCTAAAGAAATGTCCAAGAAAAACAACAATAATGCTGGTATTTGGTTTGTCATTTGTGGCTCAGGGCATCAGTAGGGCACAGAGCAGAATTCTTGCTGAGGAATATGATCCTTCCTTGATTCTAAATTTATCTTTGTGGAGCAGCTTTTAAATATGAGGACAGCTGGTGTTGGATAAATCTGTCCTCACAAGCTGTATGAGATTGAAATAAAGTTAAATATTTGGGGTTAAATCCAAATGGAAAAACGTGGAAAGTATTGATTAATCTTTGATGCTTCACTTTCTGCATCTTGGTAAACAGGCACTAACTATTCACTGTGAACTCCTAGCAACAGTCCAGTTTGAAATTTAAGATAGGGAGAATGTGTGCACTAGTTGAAGTTCTAACATTTCATAAAAGGTAAAACACAATTCTTTCTTTTCATGCCATCCTCCACCCTGCTGATAAAAATGATAGGCTATCCATATCTGTTTTTGTTAGCTACCTTTCTTTCGTGTCTTTCTCCTCCGAGTAAAATATTGCTACCAGTGAGATAGTGAGGCCCACATGGGTTAGGATAATGATCCTCTGTGGCCTCTCAAAATCTGTGAGTGATGGGACCCCAAACTCCTAATAGATTCTCCCCAGGTGATTAAATGTCTTGCTAATTGCTAAGGGATAAATAAGGGTGGTGAGCTCAGAGAACAGTCCCGTTGCTAGCTTTTCTTTAGCTGACTGGATTACTAAGGTAGAAAAGCACTAAAAATAAGTCAGGGCACAGATTCTCCTGCCAGGGTTTGAGTATTGAGATAACTTGTCTTCTCGGCTGGTGTTGACATCATCTATTCTAATGTGCACTGAAAATAGGAGCCAGAGTGAGAAACATATTTGGCCATGGACTAGTGTCAGTAAAAGTCTGTAGCCCTGTACTTACTGCTGCTTCTTGTCAGACTTAACTAATTAGTTTCTCCAACTCATGTGGGAGAGAGCTAAATACCTCAGGGTGAAAACTCGAAACAAACACAGGGCCAGTCTCAGGGGAAATCACTCAATCTCTTCCAGTTTCAAATATAACTTTGCTAGGTCTCTTCCATGTCAGTTGGGATTCAGTGTTTCCCCCAAGGGATCAGAGTCCACCAGGGTTGAAAAGTGGGAAGACCTCTCTAATTCTAGGACTTGAAGGTTTCACAATCACCAAGTTACCTGACATGGAATAGATTCTTGATGCTGAATTCCTCTTTCTGTTGTTGCTTCAGATATCTTAGGAGAGAAATTTTGCTGGTCAGAATTACTCTGTGGATTTTGTTTGAACTCAGATGGAGGGGAAATTCATGGAAATCACTACCTTCTTTATATTTATCCCTATTCTCTTTTCATTTTATAGAAACTTGTCTCTTTGGAGTAATACTGGAATAATACTGTCTCACACTCATTAAGTACTTGATACTCAAGAAACACTTTCACACATTTGTCTTGTGACCTTCAGAACAAGTCTTTAAGGAAGACTGATGTTATTATCCCCTTATTAACTGCTAGACTTAGAAAAGCCAACAGATTGAGACATTGGCAATGATTGGTATTAAGAGTCCTGGGAGCTCTGGAATTTCTTGGTCTACTCAGCAATGTGCAGATTGACCCAGGGCCCTTTCTCCGAGCCTGGAGATTTTTTCTATTTTTATAAAATAACATATTTAAATGTTTCTATAAAAATGCATTTTAATTTTAGAAAACTTGAAAAATATGGCAGGAAAGTGAGAGAAAAAAATCAGCCACACACCCAAGTACACAAAAACAAATTCCTTTGGTTTCCTTAGGTTTTTTGACTAAATCTGTGGGCTGGAAGGCGAGATGAAATAGATATTCAGTAATGCTGATATCTATCTACCCATTTCCCTGCATTTAGCATAATATATATTATAGACATTTTAGTTAAGCTGCCTCCAAGGATCCTTTGCAGGCAGGTGTTTGTGCTAAACATTTTGAACTGAGCTTTAAAAAGTGCCATCTCAGGTAGAGACCAGCTATTCACTGTTGTCCTTTCATTATTCTTTTTTTTTTTTCTTTCCTCCACAAAACCCTCTTCCTTTCCTCTGGCTGTGTCAGTACAACCTCTCTTCATCTTTCCCCCTGCTAGTTGTAATTTCCAGTCTCAAAGTCACCAGCAACATTTTTGCAGACCTTTCTTCAAATTCTGCCTGGCTTCTTCAGAGTAGAGTAAAGGGCCAGGTAACACTGATGCAATGAAAGGGCTGTTCTTTCTCTGGTATGCCATGCCCTTGACCTGGCACTGAAAAGGTACATCTGACCAAGAGGACTGCTGGAAAGTGCAGGGATTATAGCAGCTCCAGATGTTTGGAGCCAGGAAATGTTGAGTTCCAGTATATCTTTGAACCCTCTCTTGTGTTTTTCTTAGTGCTTTAATAATAGATTTTAGGCAAGTGTTCTTTGACAAGTGTATGAGTGAGTGAGTGAGTGAGTGAATATATTTGGTCCCGTGAGTTGAGGTGGGAAGTCACTGTACTGACTTCCTATAAATTAAAAGCATGGGGATTATATTCCCCATGTCCTGAGCCCAAGGAATTAGAATATTTGACTTTCCTCATCTGTAGGATCACTATGATATGAGAAAACCCAGCCAACCAGCAGCCTTGGTTTCAAAGGTACTCACAGCCTCCACGTTGTCTGTCTGCTTTTCTGCTCCTGTTGTCCTCACAGGAAGAGCCCCTCGCGGCTGGGTTTGTTTGAGGTAGATCCCCACTGTCTGGCAAGGAGGGGCATAAACTGGAATGACAGCTGTCAGAAGAGAGGCTAGGGTATCAACTGGAAGGACTGTGGAAGGGTCTCCCTATTCCACTGTATTTCTATTAATCACACTTGGGGAGTACCCATCCTTACAACAGAAGACTGAGGGATATGTGACCCTGAATTAACCACTGATAGTTATACATCAAATCTAAATGGAAACTGGGGTATAAAAGACAGGGCAGAAGCCAGAGTCTCATGGTGAGTGAAGCATTTTTAGCTGGAATGTAAAGAATTTTGGTATTGGCATTTCAAGGAAATTCAAGCTGCCCTTCCTCTCAATCCAGAAGACAGGAGATAGCTCACAGTTGCTTGGGTCAGGATTACAATTTTACTGATTTCAGAAATGTAATATTAATCTCAGTATTGACTTTGATGGAGGATCTATGCAGGGGTTGTAGATCTTTTTGAGGTGGTATGTAAAACAGCACATTTTTTCTTTGAAGCTTGACTTCTGCTTTACATGCCGTTTGTAGATACGCTTTTGATTGTGCTGAATTGATCAATACACCTAAAATACAATATAAAGAGTTTAGATCCAATAAATGGGGAAACTTCTTGTTATCATGAATAAGCTGAAGATCTCTGTGATAAGTATAGACTTTCACTCTGCCATAAATTACGTTTAAGCAGCAAGCTTTCTTGAGGAGCTGCTGTGTGCCCAGTACTGAGCGGCTAAAGAATGCTATGGAAGAGCTAACAAAAGGAAGAAATATAGATGTCATGCTACATTTACAGTAAACTAAGGGAATCCCAAGTTCAGTCCTTAGTGTCCGAGTAAGTAATCCAAAAGTAAATGATGCAACAGTACTATAGTACAATACAGTAAACTAGCAAGTGCAGTTGATCGCAGCTCCACATGCAGGGTATAAAATTTCCAAAGCCATTCAATTCAGCCAGTATTTTTTTGAGCATCTCATGTAGGTCAACTACCTTCTTTTCTTTTCATAGCTCTAGACTACTTCTCTGTCTAGTTTTATTAAGTTGTTTAAAAATTAAATGATGCTTTTTGGTTGACAGAAGCTGGAGAAATTCAGTATAATCCTATTTCCAGTAGTAGTGTAAAAAGGCAAATTGTTTTGGGATGATTCATTAGAAATATGGTCTCCCTCATCAAGGGATGGCATGTCCCATTAGAAGGGAAGCAATTTATGTGATGTAATCACGAGTGCTGATGGCTTAAAGGGCTCTGTTAGCTGTAGGAATATGTGACTCAGCATCTGGCCCCTGGAAACTGGTTCTTAACAGGCTATCAAAGATCAAGGCAAGCTTCAGGTCATCCAAGCCAACTCCTCTTTAAAAAACTTTTGAAAAACAGACAAGGACCTCAAGTCCAAAGAAGAGAAACCATTTGCCAAAGTAGTGAATTACCTTAAATGCCAGAAGAATGTCAGGAAAAATTGTGAAATTAAGAAAAAAAATTACTGAGAATCCTTTAGAATGCTATGCATTGACTGTACCTTCTTCCAGGTTATTTGATCCTGTAGTGATTTATACTTTTCAATGTCTTTGAACTGTTTTAAACTCTATGAAGTTGTAGAAAACTAAGGGTAATGCAAATTATTCTTGTTTATAAAAAAAGTAAACCAATTGTGCTTTGTGGAGGTGTAGTTGACCACTCCCTCCAACAGGCTAGTTTTGCTAATTAACAAGTTAATTTCAGCATTTCTGGCTATCTCTAGAACCAGTTTTTTACATTTTTTGATTGTCTTTAATTAATTAATTAAATAAAATCATTGACATATATTACTTTTACATTTATCTGAAAGTAATAATTTTACCTTATAATTATCCTTTAATAGGAAGGAACTAGGATTTTAGTAAGGGCTCTCTGTTCCTTTCCTGTGAATAGATGTAGGCCCTGTTTACATGGGTTTCTGAGATGGCCAAGCTATCACTTATAAATTTTTTGGGGTCACATTTTTATGTTTAAAGGCCACTTGGATAACATCTTTAAAAACCTCACTGAGATGAATTTCATGTAACATAAATATAACTTTATTTTCTTTTTTAGAAAGTTTGTTATAACACTACCATTTACAAGTGAACAATTCAGTGACGTTGACAGTGTTGTACAGCCACACCTCTATCTAGTTCCACAACATTTCCATCACTCCAAGTATTGATAGAACGCCTTATCTATTAAACTGTTTTCCCTTGGAAACTACAAATCTGCACTCTGTGTCTATGGATTTATCCATTGTATATATTTAATATGAGCATAATCATACATTATGTGACCTTTTGTATCTGACTTCTTTTACTTAGCATAATATTCTGGAAATCTATCCACACTGTCCATATAATAAAAGTTATGGTTTTTCCAGTAGTCACGTATGGATGTGAGAGTTGGCTGAGCGCTGAAGAATTGATGATTTCAAATTGTGGTGCTGGAGAAGATTCTTAAGAGTCTGCTGGATAGCAAGGAGATCAAACCAATTGATCCTAAAGAAAATCAATCCTGAATATTCATTGGAAGGACTGATGCTGAAGCTTCAGTACTTTGGCCACCTGATGTGAACAGCCAACTCATTGGAAAAGACCCTATGTTAGGAAAGATAGAGGGCAGGAGGAGAAGGAGGAGACAGAGGATGAGATGGATGGTTGGATAGCATTACTGACTCAATAGACCTGAGTTAGAACAAATTCTAGGAGACAGTAAAGAAGGTGTGCTGCAGTCCATGGGGTCGCAGAATCAGACATGACTTAGCCACTGAGCAGGAGCAGCAATCCATGTTGTAGCATATATCTATAATCCATTCCTTTTTATGACTGAATAACATCCCATTGTATGAATATACCACAGTTTGTCCATATGTTTATTGATAAACATCTAGGCTATTTCTAAGAAGAGGTGGCAAGAATACATGGAAGAACTGTACAAAAAAGATCTTTATGACCAAGAAAATCATGATGATGTGATCACTAATCTAGAGCCAGACATCTTGGAATCTGAAGTCAAGTGGGCCTTAGAAAGCATCACTATGAACAAAGCTAGTGGAAGTGATGGAATTCCAGTTGAGCTCTTTCAAATTCTGAAAGATGATGCTGTGAAAGTGCTGCACTCAATATGCCAGCAAATTTGGAAAAGTCAGCAGTTGCCACAGGACTGGAAAAGGTCAGTTTTCATCCCAATTCCAAAGGAAGGCAATGCCAAAGAATGCTCAAACTACCGCACAATTGCACTCATCTCACATGCTAGTAAAGTAATGCTCAAAATTCTCCAAGCCAGGCTTCAGCAATACGTGAACCGTGAACTCCCTGATGTTCAAGCTGGTTTTAGAAAAGACAGAGGAACCAGAGATCAAATTGCCAGTATCCACTGGATCATGGAAAAAGCAAGAGAGTTCCAGAAAAACATCTATTTCTGCTTTCTTGACTATGCCAAAGCCTTTGACTGTGTGGATCACAATACACTGTGGAAAATTCTGAAAGAGATGGGAATATCAGACCACCTAACCTGCCTCTTGAGAAATCTGTATGCAGGTCAGGAAGCAATAGTTAGAACTGGACATGGAACAACAGACTGGTTCCAGATAGGAAAAGGAGTACGTCAAGGCTGTATATTGTCACCCTGCTTATTTAATCATGAGAAACGCTGGACTGGAAGAAGCACAAGCTGGAATCAAGATTGCTGGGAGAAATATCACTAACCTCAGATATGCAGATGACACCACCCTTATGGCAGAAAGTGAAGAGGAGCTAAAAAGCCTCTTGATGAAAGTGAAAGAGGAGAGCAAAAAAGTTGGCTTAAAGCTCAACATTCAGAAAACGAAGATCACGGCATCCGGCCCCATCACTTCATGGTGAATAGATGGGGAAACAGTGGAAACAGGGTCAGACTTTTATTTTTTGGGCCTCCAAAATCACTGCAGATGGTGACTGCAGCCATGAAATTAAAAGACGCTTACTCCTTGGAAGAAAAGTTATGACCAACCTAGATAGTATATTCAAAAGCAGAGACATTACTTTGCCGACTAAGGTCTGTCTAGTCAAGGCTATGGTTTTTCCTGTGATCATGTATGGATGTGAGAGTTGAACAGTGAAGAAAGCTGAGTGCTGAAGAATTGATGCTTTTGAACTGTGGTGTTGGAGAAGACTCTTGAGAGTCCCTTGGACTGCAAGGAGATCCAACCAGTCCATTCTGAAGGAGATCAACCCTGGGATTTCTTTGGAAGGAATGATGCTAAAGCTGAAACTCCAGTACTTTGGCCACCTCATGAGAAGAGTTGACTCATTAGAAAAGACTGTGATGCTGGGAGGGATTGGGGGCAGGAGGAGAAGGGGGTGACAGAGGATGAGATGGCTGGATGGTATCACTGACTCGATGAACGTGAGTCTGAGTGAACTCTGGGAGATGGTGATGGACAGGGAGGCCTGGCATGCTGTGATTCATGGGGTCACAAAGAGTCGCACACGACTGAGCGACTGAACTGAACTGACTGAGGCTATTTCTATGCTTTTGTCTATTGTGAATAGAGGTTCTGTGAACATTCATGACCATCTCCTTGTTTAAGCATCTGTTTTTAATTCTTTTGGGTATGTATCATGGAGCAACAGTGTAACTTCATAGGTAATTCTGTGTTTAGCTGTTTGAGGAGCCTCCAAATTGTTTTCCATGGAGACTGAACTATTTTACATTCCTACCAGCATTGTATGAAAGTTCCAATTTCCCCACATGCTCAAAGGCCCTTGTTATTTTCCATTTTTAAAATCATTGCCACCCTACTGGGTATGAAGTGGTATCTCATTGTGGTTTTGAGTTTGATTTCCCTAATGACCAAAGATAATGCATATCTTTTCATGTTCTTGTTAATTTTGAACAACAGCATCATGTTTTGAATATGCTAGGTAAGCTGGCTATTAAAAAGAAAGCTTTGATAACTCCCATCGCAATGTAAGTAATTATCCCTTAATTTATATTTTTTTAATTTAAGATTTTATACAGTAAGTTTATTAAATGATTCTATAGAGAAAGTTATCATTTTTACACAAAATTAAAGAGGATTTTTTTCTGCTCCCCACATGATGCTCTTTATAGGGTGTTTTCACAGACCATACCTGAACCTTCACAGTACCAAGCAAGAGCTCTTCAGGAACTCAGAGAAATGTTGCCATGGTGATAATATCTGTCCTTGTGAAATACCACCATGTGAGCTGTTTCATGCATTAAAGTGTTGCTTGGAGCCATCTCTTTGTAAGATTTATTTGCTAATTTGCTTTTAAAATGTGGGTAAGTAGTATATTTTTGGAGAAGGCAGTGGCACCCCACTCCAGTACTCTCGCCTGGAAAATCCCATGGATGGAGAAGCCTGGTAGGCTGCAGCCCATGGGGTCGCTAAGAGTTGGACACGACTGAGTGACTTCACTTTCACTTTTCACTTTCATGCATTGGAGAAGGAAATGGCACCCCACTCCAGTGTTCTTGCCTGGAGAATCCCAGGGATGGGGGAGCCTGGTGGGCTGCCGTCTATGGGGTCACACAGAGTCGGACATGACTGAAGTGACTTAGCAGCAAGTAGTATATTTCAAATAATAACCATAACAATGACTAACATTTGTTGACTATTTATTGGATACCAGACTCTCTACTAGGTATTTTATGTAGATTATATCACTTAATCCTGGTGGACTATTAGCTTCTAAGAGTTGATTCTTGTCCATGCTTCTAAGAGCATCTAACAGAGTACCTATTACAGAGCAGGTTTTCAACAAATATCACTGAATTAATAAATAATCCTTTGAGGTAGTTTCTGTGATTACTTCATTTTACAAATGAGGAGGCTGAGACTAAGAAATGTAAAGCAGTTTCCCCAAGATCACACAGATGGGCAGTTCAGTTGCCCAGCCATGTCTGACTCCTTGCAACCCCATGAATTGCAGCATGCAAGGCCTCCCTGTCTATCACCAACTCCCGGAGTTCACCCAAACTCATGTGCATCAAGTTGGTGATGCCATCCAGCCATCTCATTCTCCGTCATCCCCTTCTCCTCCTGCCCCTAATCCTTCCCAGCAACAGGGTCTTTTCCAATGAGTCAGCTCTTCACATGAGGTGGCCAAAGTATTGGAGTTTCAGCCTCAGCATCAGTCCTTCCAATGAACACCCAGCACTGATCTCCTTTAGGATGGACTGGTTGGATCTCCTTGTAGTCTAAGGGACTCTCAAGAGTCTTCTCCAACATCACAGTTCAAAAGCATCAATTCTTTGTCCAACTCTCACATCCATACATGACCACTGGAAAAACCATAGCCTTGACTAGGTCCTTTGTTGGCAAAGTAATATCTCTGCTTTTTAACAAGCTATCTAGGTTGGACAGTGGTGGAGCCTAAATCAGAACTCAGGCAGCCCACTCCAGAATCTATAGCAAGTTGCCTTTTAAGCCATAGTAATCAGAGCCCCACTTTCACCTCTTCCTTCCACATTCTACAGGGTGGCCAGGTATTTTTGTCAAACAGAGAGGAAGCAATAATTCATTTCAGTTCAAGAAGATATTTATTAATAGCCATCTGTGTGCTCAGACATTTGTTGGGTGTAATGTTGAGAACTGGGGATTAAGAAAATGAGATTCTATTTTGGATTTTGACACTCACTTGAATAAATTATATACTCTTCCTAGATTTTGGATTCCTCATGTGAAAAATGGAACTAGATAATCTAAGTGTACTCCTGCAATAAACTATGATAACTTTAAGAAATGGCACTGATAAGGCAACAATGAACTCGTTTGCTGAGGATGGGGTAGTGGGAAATGTAACTGGTGTATATATCTTAGTCTTTAATCAACAAGGAGTGAAAAATGGAAAGGGCAACAAGGTGATAGATATATGATGGCAGTGGCAGAGTGTATCATCTAGAAGAGAAAATAAGGCAACTATCCAAGTAACAAGGAAGCCTCAGTTTACCCTTTAAGATAGGATTCTGTCTTAACCCTTACATTTGAGAAACATCATCAGTTCAGTTCAGTTCAGTCATTCACTCATGTCCTACTCTTTTCTACCCCTTGGACTGCAGCATTCCAGACTTCCTTGTCCATCACCAACTCCTGGAGCTTGCTCAAACTCATGTCCATTGAGTCGGTGATGCCATCCAACCACCTCATCCTCTGTCATCCCCTTCTCCTGCCTCCTTCAATCTTTCCCAGCATCAGGGTCTTTTCCAATGAGTCCATTCTTTGCATCAGGTGGCCAAAGTATTGGAACTTCAGCTTTAGCATCAGTCTTTCCAATGAATATTCATGGTTAGTTTCCTTTGGGACTGACTGGTTTGATCTCCTTGCTGTTCCAGGGACTCTCAAGAGTCTTCTCCAACATCACAGTTCAAAAACATCAATTCTTCGGTGCTCAGCTTTCTTTATGGTCCAACTCTCACATCAGTACATGACTACAGGAAAAACCATAGTTTTGACTACATTGACCTTTGTCGGCAAAGTAATGTCTCTGCTTTTTAATATGCTGTCTAGGTTTTTCATGGATTTTCTTCCAAGGAGCAAGTGTCTTTTAATTTCATGGCTGCAGTCACCATCTGCAGTGATTTTGGAGCCCAAGAAAATAAAGTTTCTCACTGTTTCCATTGTTTCCTCATCTATTTGCCATGAAGTGATGGGACTGGATGCCATGGTCTTGGTTTTTTGAATGTTGAGTTTTAAGCCAACTTTTTCACTCTCCTCTTTCACTTTCATCAAGAGGCTCTTTAGTTCCTGTTCACTTTCTACATTAGGGTGGTGTCATCTGCATATCTGAGGTTATTGATGTATCTCTTGGCAATCTTGATTCCAGCTTGAGCTTCACCCAGCCCAGCATTTCATATGATGTATTCTGCATTTAAGTTAAATAAGCAGGGTGACAATATACAGCCTTGGCATACTCCTTTCCCAATTTTGAACCAGTCCATTGTTCCATGTCCAATTCTAACTGTTGCTTCTTGACCTGCATACAGATTTCTCAGGAGGTAGGTAAGGTGGGCTCTTATTCCCATATCTTGAAGAATTTTCCACAGTTTGTTGTGATCCACACAGTCTAAGGCTTTGGTATAGTCAATAAAGCAGAAGTAGATGTTTTTCTGGAACTCTCTTGCTTTTTCTATGATCCAACAGATGTTGGCCATTTGATCTCTGTTTCCTCTGCCTTTTCTAAATCCAGCTTGAACATCTGAAAGTTCTTAGTTCACATAATGTTGAAGCCTGGTTTGGAGAATTCTGAGTGTTACTTTGCTAGCGTGTGAGATGAGTGCAATTGTGCGGTATTTTGAACAATCTTTGGCATTGCCTTTCTTTGGGGTTGGAATGAAAAGTGACCTTTTCCAGTCCTGTGGCCACTGCTGAGAAGCATCATAGCCTACAGATATTCAGTATTTTATATAGCTTCTCAATGCTTTCGTTTCCTTTGTGTCTTATAACTTTGCTGCGAAATAGCTTCGTCCTTGAACTGCAAGGAGATCAAACCGGTCAATTCTAAAGGAAATTAACCCTGAATATTCATTGGAAGGACTGATGCTGAAGCTTCAATACTTTGGCCACCTGATGTAGAGAGCCAACTCACTGGAAAAGACTTGATGCTGGGAAAGATTGAAGGCAAAAGGAGAAGGGGGCAACAGAAGATAAGATGGTTAGATAGCATCACCAACTCAGTGGAGTGAATTTGAGCAAACTCCGAGAGATAGTGGAGGACAGAGGAACCTGGAGTGCTGCAGTCCATGATGTCACAAAGAGTTGGACACGACTTAGTGACTGAATAACAGCAGAAGATTGGGGATGATAGTTGGGAAAACCAAGGGCCTAGCCAGGTTTATACAGTTGTTTCAGTTCAGTTCAGTTCAGTTGCTCAGTCGTGTCCGACTCTTTGCGACCCCATGAATCACAGCATGCCAGGCCTCCCTGTCCATCACCATCTCCCAGAGTTCACTCAGACTCACGTCAATCGAGTCTGTGATGCCATCCAGCCGTCTCATCCTCGGTCGTCCCTTTCTTCTCCTGCCCCCAATCCCTCCCAGCATCAGAGTCTTTTCCAATGAGTCAACCCTTCTCATGAGGTGGCCGAAGTACTGGAGTTTCAGCTTTAGCATCACTCCTTCCAAAGAAATCCCAGGGTTGATCTCCTTCAGAATGGACTGGTTGGATCTCCTTGCAGTCCAAGGGACTCTCAAGAGTCTTCTCCAACACCACAGTTCAAAAGCATCAATTCTTCAGCGCTCAGCTTTCTTCACTGTTCAACTCTCACATCCATACATGATCACAGGAAAACCATAGCCTTGACTAGACAGACCTTAGTCGGCAAAGTAATGCCTCTGCTTTTGAATATACTATCTAGGTTGGTCATAACTTTTCTTCCAAGGAGTAAGTGTCTTTTAATTTCATGGCTGCAATTACCATCTGCAGTGATTTTGGAGACCAAAGAGATAAAGTCTGACACTATTTCCACTGTTTCCCCATCTATTTGCCATGAAGTGATGGGACCAGATGCCATGATCTTAGTTTTCTCAGTGTTGAGCTTTAAGCCAACTTTTTTGCTCTCCTCTTTCACTTTCATCAAGAGGCTTTTAGCTCCTCTTCACTTTCTGCCATAAGGGTGGTGTCATCTGTATATCTGAGGTTATTGATATCTCTCCCGGCAATCTTGATTCCGGCTTGTGTTTCTTCCAGTCCAGCTTTTCTCATGATGTACTCTGCATATAAGTTAAAAAAGCAGGGTGACAATATACAGCCTTGACATACTACTTTTCCTATTTGGAACCAGTCTGTTGTTCCATGTCCAGTTCTAACTATTGCTTCCTGGCCTGCATACAGATTTCTCAAGAGGCAGGTTAGGTGGTCTGATAGTCCCATCTCTTTCAGAATTTTCCACAGTGTATTGTGATCCACACAGTCAAAGGCTTTGGCATAGTCAAGAAAGCAGAAATAGATGTTTTTCTGGAACTCTTGCTTTTTCCATGATCCAGTGGATATTGGCAATTTGATCTCTGATTCCTCTGTCTTTTCTAAAACCAGCTTGAACATCAGGGAGTTCACGGTTCACGTATTGCTGAAGCCTGGCTTGGAGAATTTTGAGTATTACTTTACTAGCATGTGAGATGAGTGCAATTGTGCGGTAGTTTGAGCATTCTTTGGCATTGCCTTGCTTTGGAATTGGGATGAAAACTGACCTTTCCCAGTCCTGTGACCACTGCTGAGTTTTCCAAATTTGCTGGCATATTGAGTGCAGCACTTTCACAGCATCATCTTTCAGGATTTGAAAGAGCTCAACTGGAATTCCATCACTTCCACTAGCTTTGTTCATAGTGATGCTTTCTAAGGCCCACTTGACTTCAGATTCCAAGATGTCTGGCTTTAGATTAGTGATCACATCATCATGATTATCTTGGTCATGAAGATCTTTTTTGTACAGTTCTTCCATGTATTCTTGCCACCTCTTCTTAATATCTTCTGCTTCTGTTAGGTCCAGACCATTTCTGTCCTTTATCGAGCCCATCTTTGCATGAAATGCTCCCTTGGTATCTCTAATTTTCTTGAAGAGATCTCTAGTCTTTCCCATTCTGTTGTTTTCCTCTATTTCTTTGAGGAAGGTTTTCTTATCTCTTCTTGATATTCTTTGGAGCTTTGCATTCAGATACTTTTATCTTTCCTTAGCTCCTTTGCCTTTCGCCTCTCTTCTTTTCACAGCTATTTGTAAGGCCTCCCCAGACAGCCATTTTGCCTTTTTGCATTTCTTTTCCATGGGGATGGTCTTGATCCCTGTCTCCTGTACAATGTCATGAACCTCATTCCATAGTTCATCAGGCACTCTATAGTTGTTTAATGATTCTCAATCTTGAGTTTTTGATACTACCTTATCCTGTGATTTGAAGAAAATGTGAAATTATTATTTTTTAATAATGTGAAATTTAAAAAAATCACTTGATTAAAAATATATGCTACATGACACTTTTCCTTTGGTTTCTAAAAACAGAGGATATTGCCTAATAAAACAGATAATAATAGAGTACCCAAACTTCCAAAACAGTGTGCTAAGTTGTTTGGAAAAAGATATTATAGATAAAAGGCTTACTTTAAGTTTCACTTGTTTTATACTTTAAATTGGGTCAAATGATCATATTACTTATTCTGCAAAGTTTAACCAGTAAAGGCACTAAATGCTCATCAGATACCTGCTGTGTACAAAGCACTATGTTAGATGCTGAAGAAATTCCAAGATGACTCCTTCCCTCAATCTTGTAAATGTTATGAAACCTATACAGCTAACCACAGCATATGATATAATATCACAAGTGCCTGAAGCTAAATCTGAAGTGTTAAAGGAAGTCAAGAAGATACCCCTTTAAGCTATAGTGATTTAGAAAAGCCTCTTGGAAGGAGAGATATGGAGCCAAGTCTTGAAGGATGTATATATTATATTAAGATTAGAATGAGAGAAAAAGATGGAAAGAGAGAGAGAGATTAACAGAGGGAGGGAACAGCATGAAAATTGCTCTGGAGGAAGAATATTCAGGGTGTATTTGGTAGTTTATGGGAGTAGAGGAAAGTTTAAAAAGATACATAGTGGGAAGTAGTGGGAAAAAGGGAGAAGAAAAAAATTCAAAGTTGTGAACAAGTTTGTACACCCTGACAAAAACGGATTTTTCCAACAGTTATTTCTCTGTGTGCTTATCAATTTTTCTTTCCCATTCCTGCCCCACGCTAAAGAATAAACAGTTAATCCCTTCATTCAGCGAATGTTGTTGAGTACTTCCTCTGTCCCAGGTGTTATGCTAGGAGCATAAGCTGTAAATTAGACACAGTCCTGCCCTCAAGGAGCTCACAGTCTGGTGGGGAAGACCAACTGTTGGTTAGAAAAGGGGTACATTCAAAGTGCTCATTATATTTGAAATGGAGCCACCTTGAAAAAGAATGATGTTGGCTGCACTGGGCTAATCGCCTGAACTCTGTTTTTAGCCCTTGGGAGCAACCTCAGGATGTGTGGCATACCAGAAGAACAGCTGCATACTATATTCTGAAAATGATGAAAGTGACGCTTCTGTTTTTCCAGACCCAGAGCAGTGACTCTGAGAAGGAGAGCCAAACTCTTTCTTTCCTGGCTTGTGATAGTGGACAGATTGTTGCAAAGATTTTTGAGGGGAAGTTTCAGATTTTCCTGCCTTTGTCCCAAAGAAAGGAGACAGAGAGAAGGAAAGGATAAGGGAATAGTAAACTATAAAGTCCTGTCATTAAAAAAATAGAACTTGTCTATTGGTATTTCTTACATGCAACAATAGATGGTAATAATAATAATGATAGATAATATTTATTCAGTGCTTACTTTGTGCCAAGCACCATGATGTGGGCGTTAACAGAGTAATTTAACTAACACAGTAGTCCCAAACACCAGCTACTTATTTTCATCACTTTTTACAGATATGGAAACTGAGGTGTAAAAAGATTAAAGAACTTTCTAATGTTACATAGCTCATAAATGGATATATGGAAAGTATATTGGAATGGGTTTTACATTTCATATTTTGCAGAGAAAATTAAAGCTTAGAGAGAAGAGATTGGTCTGTAGGTGTAGAGCAGAATGATGTCAGAGGCAGATTTAGATCTTGTATCTCAATTTTATGTCTTAAAAATTTTTTAATTCTTTTATAATAGAAAATGTAAACATATATTAATCAGCCTCTTCAGTTACCTATTCATTATCAATATTATTTCATCTGTATTTCTACTCTCCTACCCTCTACTGTATTCAGTTCAGTTCAGTTCAGGTTCTCAGTCATGTCTGACTCTTTGCGACCCCATGAATAGCAGCATGCCAGGCCTCCCTGTCCATCACCAACTCCCGGAGTTCACTCAAACTCATGTCCATCGAGTTGATGATTCCATCCAGCCATCTCATCCTCTGTTGTCCCCTTCTCCTCCTGCCCTCAGTCCCTCCCAGCACCAGGGTCTTTTCCAATGAGTCAACTCTTTGCATGAGGTGGACAAAGTATTGGAGTTTCAGCTTCAGCATCATTCCTTCCAAAGAACACCCAGGACTGATCTCCTTTAGGATGGACTGGTTGGATCTCCTTGCAGTCCAAGGGACTCTAAAGAGTATTCTCCAACACCACCGTTCAAAATCATCAATTCTTCAGCGCTCAGCTTTCTTCACAGTCCAACTCTCATATCCATACATGACCACTGGAGAAACCATAGCCTTGACTAGACGGACCTTTGTTGGCAAGGGAATATCTCTGCTTTTCAATATGCTGTCTAGGTTGGTCATAACTTTCCTTCCAAGGAGTAAGTGTCTTTTAATTTTATGGCTGCAGTCACCATCTGCAGTGATTTTGGAGCCTCCCAAAATAAAGTCTAGATACTTTCCACTGTCTCCCCATCTATTTGCCATGAAGTGATGGGACCAGATGCCATGAGCTTAGTTTTCTGAATGTTGAACTTTAAGCCAACTTTTTCACTTTCCTCTTTCACTTTCATCAAGAGGCTTTTTGATTTGAGGCAAATACTAAAGATTATATTATTTCATCTGTAAATATACCAGAATGTTTCTCTAAAAGATGAGTCATTCAGAGAGCATAATCATAATACCATTATCTATATTTACTAATTTAGGTGAACAAAAATTATTAATATTTTAACTATAAAATATTTTTATAATTTTTTAAATATAAAAATATTTAAATTACAAAATTGGTATTATTTTGCAAACCAAAATTTGAAACTATCTTGTCTGAGTTCACATTTCCAATTGTCTGTAAAGTGTTATAATTTTTTCTTACAGTTTGTTTGCCTGAATCAGTATCCAGATAAGGTTTACGCACTACAGTAGATTGATGTACTTTTTAAGTCTCATTTATTTATTTTTATTTTTTATTTTTTTTTAAAGTTTTTTATTTTTTAAATTTTAAAATCTTTAATTCTTACATGCATTCCCAAACATGAACCCCCCTCCCACCTCCCTCTAAGTCTCATTTAATCTATAGCTTTCCTTTCCCCTTTTAAATTTTCTTATAATTCATGTTGTTGACAAAACTCTGATATAGTTTCCTGCAATTTTTATTTTGTTGATTGTATTTCTGCAGTTTAAGATGTTCCTTTGTCTTCTTTATTTCTTATAAATTGGTAGTTGGATCCTCTTCTTTTCATCCTTGAATCTCTTATCCACTCTTAAAGGGGACTCCATTCCCTCCTCCACTTGTCGTTGTTCTGTTGCTCAGTCCAACTCTTTGCGGCCTTTGGACTGCAGCATGCCAGGCTTTCCTGTCCTTTACCATCTCCTGGAGTGTGCTCAAATTCACGTCCATTGAGTCAGTGATGCCATCCAGTCATTTCATCCTCTGTCATCCCCTTCTCCTCCTGCCTTCAATCTTTCCCAGCATCAGGGTCTTTTTCAATGAGTCAGCTCTTCCCATTAGGTGGCTAAAGTATTGGAACCTCAGCTTCAGCATCAGTCCTTCCAATGAATATACAGGGTTGATTACCTTTAGGATTGACTGATCTGATCTCCTTGTCTTCCAAGGGACTCTCAAAGGCCTTCTCCACCACAGTGTGAAGCATCAATTCTTTGGTGCTCAGCCTTCTTTATGGTCCAACTCTCACATTGATACATGACTGCTGGGAAAACCATAGCTTTGACTATAAGGACCTTTGTCAGCTAAGTGATGTCTCTGCCTTTTAATGTGCTGTCTAGGTTTGTCATAACTTTTCTTTCAAGGAGCAAATGTCTTTTAATTTCATGGCTGCAGTCACCATCTACAGTGATTTTGGAGTGTAAGAAAATAAAGTCTGTCACTGTTTTCATTGTTTCTCCATCTATTTGCCATGAAATGATGGGACCAGATGCCATGACCTTAGTTTTTTGAATGTTGAGGGTTTTTTTTTTTTTTTAATTTAAAAACAGGTACAGTTGCAAAGCACAAGAATGTTCTTTATTTTGCAAATTAAGACTCTGAGTCTCAGGAATCAAGAGAGTTCTAGGACTTTTTTTTTTTCGTATAAATTTATTTATTTTAATTGGTGTCTAATTACTTTACAATATTGTATTGGTTTTGCCATACATCAACATGAATCTGCCATGAGTGTACACATGTTCCCCATCCTGAATCCCCCTCCCCCCTCCCTCCCCATACCATCTCTCTGGGTCATCCCAGTGCACCAGCCCCAAGCATCCTGTATCATGTATCCAACCTGGACTGGCGATTCATTTCATATATGATGTTATACATGTTTCAATGCCATTCTCCCAAATCATCCTACCCTCTCACTCTCCCACAGAGTCCAAGAGACTATCCTATACATCTGTGTCTCTTTTGCTGTCTCGCATATAGGGTTATCGTTACCATCTTTCTAAATTCCATATATATGCATTAATATACTATATTGGTGATTTTCTTTCTGGCTTACTTTACTCTGTATAATAGGCTCCAGTTTCATCCACCTCATTAGAACTGATTCAAATGTATTCTTTTTAATGGTTGAGTAATACTCCATTGTGTATATGAACCACAGCTTTCTTATCCATTCACCTGCTGATGGACATCTAGGTTGCTTCCATGTCCTGCCTATTATAAACATTGGGGTACACGTGTCTCTTTCAATTCTGGTTTCCTCGGTGTGTATGCCCAGTACTGGGATTGCTGGGTCATAAGACAGTTCTGTTTGCAGTTTTTTAAGGGATCTCCACCCTGTTCTCCATAGTGGCGGTACTAGTTTGCATTCCCACCAACAGTGTAAGAGGGTTCCCTTTTCTGCACACCCTCTCCAGCATTTATTGCTGTAGACTTTTGGATCACAGCCATTCTGACTGGCGTGAAATGGTACCTCATTGTGGTTTTGATTTGCATTTCTCTGATAATGAGTGATGTTGAGTACCTTTTCATGTGTTTGTTAGCCATCTGTATGTCTTCTTTTTTTTTATTACTTTATTTTATTTTACAATCCTGTATTGGTTTTGCCATACATTGACATGAATCCACCACGGGTGTACATGCGTTACCAAACATGAACCCCCTCCCACCTCCCTCCCCATAACATCTCTCTGGGTCATCCCCGTGCACCAGCCCCAAGCATGCTGTATCCTGCATCGGACATAGACTGGCAATTCGATTCTTACATGATAGTATACGTGTTACAATGCCATTCTCCCAAATCATCCCACCGTCTCCCTCTCCCTCTGAGTTCAAAAGTCCATCATACACATCTGTGTCTTTTTTGCTGTCTTGCATACAGGGTTGTCATTGCCATCTTTCTAAATTCCATATATATGTGTTAGTATACTGTATTGGTGTTTTTCTTTCTGGCTTACTTCACTCTGTATAATCGGCTCTAGTTTCATCCATCTCATCAGAACTGATTCAAATGTATTCTTTTTAACGGCTGAGTAATACTCCATTGTGTATATGTACCACAGCTTTCTTATCCATTCATCTGCTGATGGACATCTAGGTTGCTTCCATGTCCTGCCTATTATAAACATTGGGGTACATGTCTCTTTCAATTCTGGTTTCCTCGGTGTGTATGCCCAGTACTGGGATTGCTGGGTCATAAGACAGTTCTGTTTGCAGTTTTTTAAGGGATCTCCACCCTGTTCTCCATAGTGGCGGTACTAGTTTGCATTCCCACCAACAGTGTAAGAGGGTTCCCTTTTCTGCACACCCTCTCCAACATTTATTGCTGTAGACTTTTGGATCACAGCCATTCTGACTGGCGTGAAATGGTACCTCGTGGTTTTGATTTGCATTTCTCTGATAATGAGTGATGTTGAGTACCTTTTCATGTGTTTGTTAGCCATCTGTATGTCTTCTTTGGAGAACTGTCTGTTTAGTTCTTTGTCCCATGTTTTGATTGGGTCTTTTATTTTTCTGGAATTGAGCTACAGGAGTTGCTTGTATATTTTTGAGATTAGTTGTTTGTCAGTTCCTTCATTTGCTATTATTTTCTCCCATTCAGAAGGCTGTCTTTTCACCTTGCTTATAGTTTCCTTTGTTGTGCAGAAGCTTTTAATTTTAATTAGATCCCATTTGTTTATTTTTGCTTTTATTTCCAATATTCTGGGAGATGGGTCATAGAGGATCCTGCTGTGACTTACGTCGGAGAGTGTTTTGCCTATGTTCTCCCCTAGGAGTTTTATAGTTTCTGTTCTTACATTTAGATCTTTAATCCGTTTTGAGTTTATTTTTGTGTATGATGTTAGAAAGTGTTGTAGTTTCATTCTTTTACAAGTGGTTGACCAGTTTTCCCAGCACCACTTGTTAAACAGATCGTCTTTAATCCATTGTATATTCTTGCTTCCTTTGTCAAAGATAAGGTGTCCATAGATGCGTGGATTTATCTCTGGGCTTTCTATTTTGTTCCATTGATCTATATTTCTGTCTTTGTGCTAGTACCATACTGTCTTGATGACTGTGGCTTTGTAGTAGAGCCTGAAGTCAGGTAGGTTGATTCCTCCAGTTCCATTCTTCTTTCTCAAGATTGCTTTGGCTATTCAAGGTTTTTTTGTATTTCCATACAAATTGTGAAATTATTTGTTCTAGCTCTGTGAAAAATACCGTTGGTAGCTTGACAGGGATTGCATTGAATCTATAGATTGCTTTGGGTAGTATACTCATTTTCACTATATTGATTCTTGTGATCCATGAACATGGTATATTTCTCCATCTATTAGTGTCCTCTTTGATTTCTTCCACCGGTGTTTTATAGTTTTGTATGTGTAGGTCTTTAGTTTCTGTAGGTAGATATATTCCTAAGTATTTTATTCTTTTCGTTGCAATGGTGAATGGAATTGTTTCCTTTTCTTTCTGTTTTCTCATTATTAATGTATAGGAATGCAAGGGATTTCTGTGTGTTGATTTTATATCCTGCAACTTTACTATATTCATTGATTAGCTCTAGTAATTTTCTGGTGGAATCTTTAGGGTTTTCTATGTAGAGGATCATGTCATCTGCAAACAATGAGAGTTTTACTTCTTCTTTTCCAATTTGGATTCCTTTTATTTCTTCTTCTGTTCTGATTGCTGTGGCCAAAACTTCCAGAACTATGTTGAATAGTAGTGGTGAAAGTGGGCACCCTTGTCTTGTTTCTCACTTTAGGGGAAATGCTTTCAATTTTTCACCATTGAGGATAATGTTTGCTGTGGGTTTGTCATAGATAGCTTTTATTATGTTGAGGTATGTTCCTTCTATGCCTGCTTTCTGGAGAGTTTTAATCATAAATGGATGTTGAATTTTGTCAAAGGCTTTCTCTGCATCTATTGAGATAATCATATGGCTTTTATTTTTCAGTTTGTTAATGTGGTGTATTACATTGATTGATTTGCGGATATTGAAGAATCTTTGCATCCCTGGGATAAAGCCCACTTGGTCATGGTGTATGATCTTTTTAATGTGTTGTTGGATTCTGATTGCTAGGATTTTGTTAAGGATTTTTGCATCTATGTTCATCAGTGATATTGGCCTGTAGTTTTCTTTTTTTGTGGCATCTTTGTCAGGTTTTGGTATTAGGCTGATGGTGGCCTCATCGAAAGAGTTTGGAAGTTTACCTTCCTCTGCCATTTTCTGTAAGAGTTTGAGTAGGATAGGTGTTAGTTCTTCTCTAAATTTTTGGTAGAATTCAGCTGTGAAGGTGTCTGGACCTGGGCTTTTGTTTGCTGGAAGATTTCTGATGACAGTTTCAATTTCTGTGCTTGTGATGGGTCTGTTAAGATTTTCTATTTCTTCCTGATTCAGTTTTGGAAAGTTGTACTTTTCTAACAATTTGTCCATTTCTTCCAAGTTGTCCATTTTTTGGCATATAATTGCTGATAGTAGTCTCTTATGATTCTTTGTATTTCTGTGTAGTCTGTTGTGATCTCTCCATTTTCATGTCTAATTTTATTGATTTGATTTTTCTCCCTTTGTTTCTTGATGAGTCTGGCTAATGGTTTGTCAATTTTATTTATCCTCTCAAAGAACCAGCTTTTGGCTTTGTTGATTTTTGCTATGGTCTCTTTTGTTTCTTTTGCATTTATTTCTGCCCTAATTTTTAAGATTTCTTTCCTTCTACTAACCCTGGGGTTCTTCATTTCTTCCTTTCCTAGTTGCTTTAGGTGTAGAGTTAGGTCATTTATTTGACTTTTTTCTTGTTTCTTATGGTATGCCTGTATTGCTATGAACCTTCCCGTTAGCACTGCTTTTACAGTGTTCCACAGGTTTTGGGTTGTTGTGTTTTCAGTTTCATTCATTTCTATGCATATTTTGATTTCTTTTTTAATTTTTTCTGTTATTTGTTGGTTATTCAGCAGCGTGTTGTTCAGCCTCCATATGTTGGAAATTTTAATAGTTTTTCTCCTGTGATTGAGATCTGATCTTACTGCATTGTGGTCAGAAAAGACGCTTGGAATGATTTCAGTTTTTTTGAATTTATCAAGGCTAGATTTATGGCCCAGGATGTGATCTATCCTGGAGAAGGTTCCATGTGCGCTTGAGAAAAAGGTGAAATTCATTGTATTGGGGTGAAATGTCCTACAGATATCAATTAGGTCTAACCAATCTATTGTATCATTTAAAGTTTTTGTTTCCGTGTTAATTTTCTATTTAGTTGATCTATCCATAGGTGTGAATGGGGTATTACAGTCTCCCACTATTATTGTGTTATTGTTATTTTCCCCTCTCATACTTCTTAGCATTTGTCATATATATTGCGGTGGTCCTATGTTGGGTGCATATATATTTATAATTGTTATATCTTCTTCTTGGATTAATCCTTTGATCATTATGTAGTGTCCTTCTTTGTCTCTTTTCACAGCCTTTGTTTTACAGTCTATTTTATCTGATATGAGTATTGCTACTCCTGCTTTCTTTTGGTTTCTATTTGCATGGAATATCTTTTTCCACCCCTTCACTTTCAGTCTGTATGTGTCCCCTGTTTTGAGGTGGGTCTCTTGTAGACAACATATATAGGGGTCTTGTTTTTGTATCCATTCAGCCAATCTTTGTGTCTTGGTTGGCGCATTCAACCCATTTACATTTAAGGCAATTATTGATAAGTATGATCCCATTGCCATTTACTTTATTGTTTTGGGTTCGAGTTTATACACCCTTTTTGTGTTTCCTGTCTAGAGAAGATCCTTTAGCATTTGTTGGAGAGCTGGGTTGGTGGTGCTGAATTCTCTCAGCTTTTGCTTGTCTGTAAAGCTTTTGATTTCTCCTTCATATTTGAATGAGGTCTTTGCTGGGTATAGTAATCTGGGCTGTAGGTTATTTTCTTTCATCACTTTAAGTATGTCCTGCCATTCCCTCCTGGCCTGAAGAGTTTCTATTGAAAGATCAGCTGTTATCCTTATGGAAATCCCCTTGTATGTTATTTGTTGTTTTTCCATTGCTGCTTTTAATATTTGTTCTTTGTTAATTTGATTAATATGTGTCTTGGGGTGTTTTGCCTTGGGTTTATCCTGTTTGGGACTCTCTGGGTTTCTTGGGTGATTATTTCCTTCCCTATTTTAGAGAAGTTTTCAACTATTATCTCCTCAAGTATTTTCTCATGGTATTTCTTTTTGTCTTCTTCTTCTTCTGGGACTCCTATGATTAGAATGTTGGGGCATTTAACATTGTCCTGGAGGTCTCTGAGATTGTCCTAATTTCTTTTAATTAGTTTTTCTTTTTTCCTCTCTGATTCATTTATTTTTACCATTCTATCTTCTACTTCACTAATCCTATCTTCTACCTCCATTATTCTACTATTTGTTCCCTCCGGAGTGTTTTTGATCTCATTTATTTCATTATTCATTATATATTGACTCTTCTTTATTTCTTCTAGGTCCTTGTTAAACCTTTCTTGCATCTTCTCAATCCTTGTCTCCAGGCTGTTTATCTGTGATTCCATTTTGATTTCAAGATGTTGGATCATTTTCACTATCATTATTTGGAATTCTTTCAGGTAGATTCGCTATCTCTTCCTCTTTTGTTTGGTTTGGTGGGCATTTATCCTGTTCCTTTACCTGCTGGGTATTCCTCTGTCTCTTCATCCTGTTTATATTGCTGTGTTTGGGGTGGCCTTTCTGTATTCTGGCAGTTTGTGGAGTTCTCCTTATTGTGAAGTTTCCTCACTGTGGGTGGGGTTGTACAGGTGGCTTGTCAAGGTTTCCTGGTTAGGGAAGCTTATGTCGGTGTTCTGGTGGGTGGAGCTGGATTTCCTCTCTCTGAGTGTAATGAAGTGTCCAGTAATGAGTTATGAGATGTCAGTGGGTTTGGAGTGACTTTGGGCAGCCTGCATATTGAAGCTCAGGGCTGTGTTCCTGTGTTGCTGGAGAATTTGCATGGTATGTCTTGCTCTCGAACTTGTTGGCCCTTGGGTGGTGCTTGGTTTCAGTGTAGGTATCGAGGTGTTTGATTAGCTCCTATTGATTAATGTTCCCTGGAATTGGGAGTTCTCTGGTGTTCTCAGGATTTGGACTTAAGCCTCCTGCTTCTGGTTTTCAATCTTATTTTTACAGTAGCCTCAAGACTTCTCCATCTATACAGCACCATTGTTAAAACATCTAGGTTAAACATGAAAAGTTTCTCCACAGTTAGGGGACACCCAGAGAGGTTCACAGAGTTACATAGAGAAGAGAAGAGGGAGGAGGGAGTTAGAAATGACCCGAATGAGATGAGGTGGAATCAAAAGAGGAGAGAACAAGCTAGCCAGTAACTACTTCCTTATGTGTGCTCCACAGTCTGGACCGCTCAGAGATATTCACGGAGTTATACAGAGAAGAGAAGAGGGAGAAAGAAGACAGAAGTGGCCAGGAGGATAAAAGGGGGAATCAAAAGGAGAGAGACAGATCCAGCCAGTAATCAGTTCCCTACATGTTCTCCACAGTCTGGAACACACAGAGATTCACAGAGTTGGGTAGAGAAGAGAAGGGGGAGGGAGGAGATAGAGGCAACCTGGTGGAGAAAAAGAAGAGTCCAAAGTGGGAGAGAGCAGTCAAGCCAGTAATCTCGCTCCCAAGTAAAAATAGCTACTGAAGATTGGGTTCTTAAAGGTACAAAATTGATAACAAATGCCAAAAAGCAAAGATTAAAAATCTAGAGTAGAGGTTGGATTTTCAAAAATACAGCATTAAAGAAAAGAAAAAAAAAGTCACAAAAGTTATAAAGAAGGCTGAGCGCCGAAGAATTGATGCTTTTGAACTGTGGTGTTGGAGAAGACTCTTGAGAGTCCCTTGGACTGCAAGGAGATCCAACCAGTCCATTCTGAAGATCAACCCTGGGATTTCTTTGGAAGGAATGATGCTAAAGCTGAAACTCCAGTACTTCGGCCACCTCGTGCGAAGAGTTGACTCATTGGAAAAGACTCTGATGCTGGGAGGGATTGGGGGCAGGAGGAGAAGGGGACAGCCGAGAATGAGATGGCTGGATTGCATCACTGACTCAATGGACGCGAGTCTGAGTGAACTCCGGGAGATGGTGATGGACAGGGAGGCCTGGCATGCTGTGATTCATGGGGTCGCAAAGAGTCAGACACGACTGAGCGACTGAACTGAACTGAACTGAACTGATATATATGTGAAGTTTGCTTTGAAAAATAGGGTCTCTTTTTTTTTATAAAGTAATAGTAGGTTATAAAAATGAAAATTAAAGGAGTAATAGAGGATTTAAAAATTTAAAAAAAATCATAGTAAAAATATATCTAGGACTTTCTCTGGTGTTGTTGTGGGCATTGTGGGGTCAGTTCATTTTTGGATAGTTCCTTGGTCCGGCTTATATTTCTCAAGATCTATAGGCCCCTTCCTATGTAGTCCGTGCTAACTACAGGGTTTTAATTTATTGCACCTGTCACTTTCAAGGTGGTTCCCTCTGTTTTAGCTTCTTCTGTTTGCTGGTCTCTTAAGTGTCTGATTTCTTCTCTGACACAAGAAATGATGTGGGCGGTGGTGGACACTTTTGCGCTGTGGGGAGGGAGGGATGCTGCAAACAAATAACACTGGTGTGTGCGCACAGTGTCTCAGCCACACTGGGCCTGCCCCTGCTCAAGGCGCATGTACCCTCCCTGCCCACACTGCTCAGGCTCTAGGTTGTTCCGCTGGGAACTGTCCAAGGCCAGCCCTGAGCTGCATGCATCTCCCAGGTCTAAGCTGCTCTGGTTCTGGCACTTGGGTAGTCCTCAGAGGCTCAGACTCGGTTGGGCCTGCATTTTGTGCCCTTCCCAGATCCGAGCAGCTCAGGTGATGAGGTGTTTGGTGAGCGCGGTTGCTGCGACTTATCGCCTGCCCCATCCCTGATGCTCGGTTTTCTGGATGTACAACTGGTGCACCTTCTCAGGCAAATGTTGACCATCCAGAACCCCAAGAAGTCTTAGTTAGCAAAGAAGCCTGCTTGCAGTTTGGTAGATAATGCCTCTCTGGGGCTGCGATTGCCCCCTTCTGGCTCTGGATGCCTGTCACCGGAGGGGGATGGTCTGCAGCCGGCCAGCTCTGTTCAGTCCTTTGTTCTGTGAGCGGGCCTGACGGTGTCTTCAGTTCAGTTCAGTTCAGTCGCTCAGTCATGTCCGACTCTTTGCGACCCCATGAATCACAGCATGCCAGGCCTCCCTGTCCATCACCAACTCCTGGAGTTCACCCAGACTCATGTCCATCGAGTCAGTGATGCCATCCAGCCATCTCATCCTCTGTCATCCCCTTCTTCTCCTGCCCCCAATCCCTCCCAGCATCAGAGTCTTTTCCAGTGAGTCAACTCTTTACATGAGGTAGCCAAAGTACTGGAGCTTCAGCTTTAGCATCATTCCTTCCAAAGAACACCCAGGGTTGATCTCCTTCAGAATGGACTGGTTGGATGTCCTTGCAGTCCAAGGCGCTCTCAAGAGTCTTCTCCAACACCACAGTTCAAAAGCATCAACTCTTCGGTGCTCAGCCTTCTTCACAGTCCAACTCTCACATCCATCCATGACCACAGGAAAAACCATAGCTTTGACTAGATGGACTTTAGTCGGCAAAGTAATGTCTCTACTTTTGAATATGCTATCTAGGTTCTTAGGCTAGGGCTTTTCTTGTGGTAGCTATCCCACAGTCTGGTTTGCTAGCCCAAGTTAGTTCCCTCAGATTGCCCTCGGGGCATTCAGGCCCAGTCCTTACTCTAAGCAATGCAGCCCGCGCCTCCCTGCCCAGCTCCCACTTGCTAGTGGTGGGTGCAGGCGTCTGCACTGCTTCTCCACTGGGGGAGTTACCGTTGGGCACGTAATCTGTGGGTTTTAATTATTTATTTATTTTTCCTCCCAGCTATGTTGCCTTCTGTGGTTCCAAGGCTCACCACAGACTCAGCAGTGAGAGTGTTTCCTGGCGTTTGGAACTTTCTTTTTAAGACTCCCTTCCTGGAATGGAGCTCCGTCCCTATCTCTTTTGTCTTTCTTTTTGTCTTTTATATTTTTTCCTACCTCCTTTCAAAGACAATGGGCTGCTTTTCTGGGTGCCTGATGTCCTCTGCCGGCATTCAGAAGTTGTTCTGTGGAATTTACTCAGCGTTCAAATGTTCTTTTGATGAATTTGTGGGGGAGAAAGTGGTCTCCCGTCCTATTCCTCTGCCATCTTAGGACCGCTTCCCTAAATGTTGAGTTTTAAGTCATCCTTTCACTCTCCTCTTTCACCTTCATCAAGAGGCTCTTTAGTTCATCTTCACTTTCTTCATTAGGGTGGTGTCTTCTGTGTATCTGAGGTTATTGCTATTTCTCCTAGCAATCTTGATTCTAGCTTGAGCTTCATCCAGCCTGGCATTTCACATGATGTACTCTGCATATAAGTTAAATTAGTAGGGTGGCAATATACAGCCTTGATGTACTTCTTTCCCAGTGTTTAACCAGTCCCAACTAAACCAGCGATATTTAATTGATCTCTTGAAGAATTTTCCACAGTTTATTGTGATCCACATGGTCAAAAGCTTTAGCGTAGTTAATAAAGCAAAAATAGATGTTTTCTGGAATTCCCTTGCTTTTTATATGATCCAGTGGATGATGGCAATTTGATCTCTGGTTCCTCTGCCTTTTATAAATCCAGCTTGAACTGAATTTCTCAGTTTACATACTGCTGAAGCCTAGCTTGATGGGTTTTGAGTGTGACCTTGCTAGCATGTGAAATGAGCACAATTGTGCAGTAGTTTGAACATTCTTTGGCATTGCCCTTCTTTGGGATTGAAATGAAAACTGACCTTTTCTAGTCCTGTGGGCACTGCTGAGTTTTCTAAATTTGCTGGCACATTGAGTGCAGCACTTTAAGAGCATCATCTTTTAGGATTTGAAATAACTCAGCTGGAGTTCCATTACCTCTGTTATCTTTGTTCATAGTAATGCCTCCTAAGGTCCACTTGACTTCACACTGCAGGATATCTGGCTCTGGGTGAGTGATCACACCATTGTGGTTAACTGAGTCGTTAAGACCTTTTTTTGTACAGTTCTGTGTATTTTGGCCCCTCTTATTGGTATCTTCCACTAAAGACCCCCAAACGGCCCTTGGCTACCTGGGGAAGTCCCGCACCTGTTTCTTGAGCATCTACCTGGGCTCCAGGCTTCTTCTATTCATCTGTGCAGCCACCTCAGCCTTAACTAATGAAATTTTGACCCACTTTGGTCCTGTCAGCCTATCTTAAGGATAATGCTTGATGCTCAGTTCTAGTTGGTTCCAGTGGTTTAGTGTACAATATTAGTAGGTTAATATTCACGTTTAAAAGTCCATTCAGAAATATGCTTTAATTCTTACTTATTTGTTTAAGGTCCAGTTCAAATATAATCTTATTTATTTAACAATAATTTCTCTAGTGGAACCGTGAGTCATGTATTATGCTAGGTGCTAGGGTATAATGAATAAGACCTAGCTTCTGCCATCTGGAGCCTCATATATGTGAAAGACAGGCTTATAAACAAATACAGGTTGACATCATATAGTCAAAGCTGTGGTTTTTCCAGTAGTCATGTACCAATGTGAAAGTTGGACTATAAAGAAGGCTAAGCACTGAAGAACTGATGCTTGAGAACTGTGGTACTGGAGAAGACTCTTGAGAGTCCCTTGGACAGCCAGGAGATCAAATGAGTCAAGCCTAAGGAAATCAGTCCTGAATATTCATTGGAAGGACTGATGCTGAAGCTGAAGCTCCAATACTTTGGCCACCTGACACAAAGAGCTGACTCATTGGAAAAAAACCCTGATGCTGGGAAAGATTGAGGGCAGGAAGAGAAGGGGGCAACAGAGGATGAGATGGTTAGACGGCATCACTGACTCAATGGGCATGTGTTTGAGCAAACTCCGGAAGATAGTGAAGGACAGGAAAGCCTGGTGTGCTGTAATTCATGGGGTTGCAAAGATCGGACACGACTGAGCCACTGAACAACAGGTTGACTTCACAGAAATAGTCAGGTAGGTATGAATGAAGGTTCATCTTGGTGAGGTGTAGCTAGCAGGATCTGGGGCACTCAAGAAAATAGACTTTTGTGATGGATCTAAAGGAGATATAGGGGTAAAACAGTTGAGAAGATGCGAATCTTGGACAAAGAAAACAAGATCAAAGGCACAGAAATAACTAACAATATTGATTGCTGTTTGCTATGTTTTTACTGTTTGTCAGGCACAAAGCTAGGTGCTTTGCATGCATTATATCAGTTGACTCTTACAAAAACTGTTTAAAATGAGGATTATTGGTTTGGTGAAAAAGTTCATTCAGGTTAAGATGCTTGTGAAAATCACTCAGTCATGTTTGACTCTTTTTGACCCCATGCACTGCAGCCTGCCAGGCTCGCTGTTCATGGAATTATCCAGGCAAGAATGCTGGAGTGGGTTGCCATTTCCTTGTCCAATATGATACTTGGAAAAACCCAAACAAAGTTTTTGGCCAGCCCAATAGTATAATATCCATTTTGCAAATAAGGAAACTGAGGTTGGGAAAGTTTCAGCCTTGCCCGAGATTGTCTAATGTGCCAGAGATGGGATTAGAACCCAGATCTATCTGATTCCAAAGGCTAAACCCTTAGTCCTTAAATTACTGAAGATAATTTACGTTCAGAATATGATAGGGTAAGAACAATTTCATAGCTGGAGAGAGGGCAGGGAAGGTTTGTAAAGGCCAGGCCACAAAGGTTTTTGTGTTCTGTATCTGTGAAATTATTCTTTATCCACTTTTTATTTCCCCCAAGCCCCTAACAACCAAGCCAAAGGAACTTTATTTTTCCCTCTTAACCCCTGTGTACTTAATATTTATATCTCACATGCATTTATAATTATGTTTTTCCCTTATTTTCCTCTGCTCATCACTAGGCAACAAAGTCTTAATCAAAGGATTATCACAGTGCCCTACTCATTTGGTGAATGTGTTCTACTCACTTTGAGAGTGAATGAATGAATGAACCTAAAAGAACGCCTATGATAGGGTAAGGTTTAGGCACTGGGCTTTGTAATTCCATATCAAAGAAGTTATGGTTGCCTTGAAGTAACTGGAAACTCAGATTAATTTTAGGCTATTCCTATATGCCAATTGGTAAATCATATAACCTGAGCACTGCTCCTCAGCTTTCAGTGAGCATGACATCATTATGAGACAAGCCAATTGGGCTTCCCATGAAAATTTACAAGAAGATTTTTGAGCCATAAATTTTATTAGTCTAACCCAGGGACAGAGTGGTGCTCCCAGTAGTTCTTTGTGATTTCTGGATGTTCTGGCTCCCTTGCCTGGGATCTATTTGGTGCTCAGCATTTAGCTATAAATAAGTCTTGAGCCCCAATGTCTAGCCTGGGGTTGGGGAGCAGAAGGAGGGAGGCCAGCTGGAGAGGCTAGAGATATTAACAAGAATATGAAAACCAAAAAGGAAGACAGGAATCCAGCCTTATTTGCTTGCTTTTTTTCTGTAGACATGCAGCCTGATTGTAGCCTTTGGCCAGTTGTGTCTGTAGAAGGAATTGAGCTTTCCTTTTCCCAAGCCTCTCTCTCTCAAAGCCTAAACCTGTTTCTTTGCCACTCCCTGGATGGTGCTAGTGGTTAAAAAAAACCTGCCTGCCAATGCAGGAGACATAAGAGTTCAATCCCTGGGTTGGGAAGATCCCCTCTGGAGAAGGATGACAGCCCACTTCAGTGTTCTTGCCTGGAGAATCCCATGGACAAAAGAGCCTGGCAGGTTATAGTCCACAGAGATGCAAAGAGTTGAACACAACTGACGTGACTTAGCACAGAACATACCTAAACCTGTTTCATCCCTGCCCCTACACAGTACTGAATGAATTGCCTCATTTAGAGTCAGGAGATGTGTGTTCAAGTCTTGACTGCCAATTTCTGTGACCCCAGGTAAATCACACTGTCTGGTAAAGTGGTGTTATACTTCCTTCCTGTCACTCCACATAGTTACTGGGAGAATAAAATGAATCATAGGGTTGAAAGTATTTTGTAGGTTATCAAGCTCTGTGTAATTGTAAAGGAGAAAGAAGACGTGGTTTCTTGAAGGCATTTTAAACTAAGGAATCTAGATTGAGTAAATTTTTCTGAGCTGTCCAGTGTGCCACAAGGTGGCAGCAGGAGCCTGTCTTAGCACCTATCCTTAGCAAAGGGGGAAAAAAAGGCAAAGATTTGGATGCTGCTTTGCCCTTTTCTGCAAAGTGGAAGAAGAGGATTTATTCCTTTATCACAGCCTAAATTCCTAACTCCACTAAATCCTTCAAGCCCATATTAAATAATTTCTCAGAGGGCTTGTATCCCTTTTTTTTTTTTTTTGGTTCTTGGCCACACCATGTGTGTGACCAGGGATGAAACCCATGCCTTCCTGCAGTGGAAGCACAGCATACTAACCACTGGACCACCAGGGAGATCCCTGACTTGCATTCTTAAAGTGAAATCCCAGGGCACTGTCCTTCTTCCTTGTTGAAGTTAAACCAGCCCTAATAGGTTTCAGTTGATGGTTGCAAATCTGTTCTGGGCTTTGGGCTTTCATACAACTGTCTCCCCACTCCCACGCCTGCTAGGGATGGCAGTGCTGTAGATTCCAAACGCCCTTTAACTTTCATCCTAGAGTCAGCTCTAGTGGACCTGGAAAACCATCTAATCCAGCTGCTCATTTTGCAGAACAGGAAACTGAGGCACAGAGAGGGAAATAATTTGTCCAAGATGAAATAAATGATCAGTTTATTGGAGAGTGAAAACTTCAATCCTAATTTCTTCTTGTGGGTTCAGTTTCTTTATAAATGTGAATATTTCCCAGGTATTTTGAGAGACTCAAAGCAGCTTTTGTTTCTCCAAATGGTGAGAATTTTGAGCACTTTCTGAGGTAAAGGGAAATAGGAAATCTTTCGGTAGCAAACATTTGAAAAAATCTTTGGAAGAGGAGTTGCCATAAGCACCTGTTTTAGGAATCCCCAGCAATCTGAAAGGTAGGCCTTAGAAACTCTCAGGTACGCACGCTTGAAGGACTACGACACATAACGCCTCTGGAGAAAGAAAGAAAATCATTTTAAAGGATACATTTCAGTCTATGGGCTTTCATGTTAGGCTTGCCTTCCCAGTTATATTCTTCTCAGAGCCATATGTTAAAAGACAGTTCTCAGTATCCCCTGAGTTACGGAAAAAGGCAAGAATGAGGGAAGCCAGCCTTAACCATTTGCTACCTATAAAGGGCATTCTCTGTACACAGAAAATCCACATAAAGCTGGCAGAGAGGTAGAATAAAATAATGTGGATTAAGAGTCTAACAGATATTGATTCAAAGCCTGCCCCAGTTAGTTACCTTCATAGGCAATTTTCATTAAGTCACAATTTTCTTATCTATACAATAGATACAATAATATCTACCTTATTAGCTATGTGACCTTGGAAAAGTTCTTTAATCTCTGTTTACCCACTCCAGTATTCTTGCCAGGATGATTCCATGGACAGAGAAGCCTGGTAAGCTACAGTCCATGGGGTTGCAATAAGTTGGACATGACTGAGCAACTGAGAAACTGAGTGTGCACTCACCTCCATTATATCGTCTCTTAAAATGAGGATAATAGTAAAACGAACAGCCCTACTTCATAGGTTTTATAATGATTAATGACTAATAAATTCTTATCTACAACCATGCATGGCACATAATCAGCAATTTGGAAAGTATTAGTTATCACTGTTCTTTTTATTAATGCTACCACCATGCAGGGTTGTTGTAGTGATTAAAGTAGTGTATGTAAAGGTTTTCTAACAAGAGAATAGGCGCTCAATAAGATGGTATTTATTTTTATTTATATGTGAAAGATCCTCTGGAGAAAGAAATGGCAACCCACCTAGTATTCTTGCCTGGAGAATCCCATGGACAGAAGAACCTGGTGGGCTACAGTCCATGGGGTCGCAAAAAGCTGGACGTGACTGAGCAACTGAGCTTGCACATGCACCATATGCAAGCCTGTCTTGACAAATGTATTCTTCCCGTACATTTTCCTCCTTATTCTTCTCTTCTTTCTTTGGCTTTAGCAGAAGCTTGGATTCACCCCTAGGGTGTAGGGTGAAAGAGTTGTAGAACTACGTTTCAGATGGAGAGGTGAAGGAGAAGGAAGAAGGGATAAACTAAGAGATCTGTATAATCTGTGCATCATCTTCATGGGCGTTACGCTATCTGCACCGGTTTCCCCACCTACACCTCTTAGCCTAGCTACGGAGACCTTCTCCTGAGAAGGCTGTGAGTGGTGACTGAGCAGGAGAAAGCTAATCTGGGAGCTTTGACACTTAAATTTATGGTCAGCAGAATTTCCAGTGGCTCTGACCCAGGTATTCACAGAATTGCTTTGAAGGCTCACTATGGAGGAATAAACCAGCTCATCCAGCTCTGTTTCATGTGAAGTTTCTGTGTGAATGTAAGAATCCTCAACCATTAATCACTAAAGTCAGCTTAGGTAGGGGATAAATATTGTTATAATACAGTTTACTCCAAAAATATTTCTCAACAGAAGTCAGGGGCCAGCGTGCTCAATTAAGTTCTGCCACTGATAAGCTTTGTGGTAGACAACAAGTCACTTCCCTCCTTGAGCTTCATTCCTCCCAGTAGATTGTTTCAGGCCTAATGTTCCAAAGTTCTGAGATGAAGGAGTGTAGAAGAATGTTCCCAATTTGGGAGCTGAGAATTCTGGAGAGAGAGAATGAAGAGAGTTAACTCTGATCCGTGCTTTACCTTTTGTTTCTTTGCACTATCAGAGGCTGCCCTTGTTTCCTCCCCTCCTGCTGAGGATGGTGACAGTGCAGTATGTTCATGAAATTGCTTTCAAGCTTCCTCTCTGGAGGCTGTAAGTGCT
The DNA here is from genome assembly GCF_016772045.2 of Ovis aries. NCBI lineage: Eukaryota > Metazoa > Chordata > Mammalia > Artiodactyla > Bovidae > Ovis > Ovis aries. The sequence goes on along the minus strand of NC_056058.1, from coordinate 46,920,151 downwards.
TTGAGGACCTGGTTTCATTTGTCTCTGCCCTGTCCTGTGCCTGGTATGGTTCTTGCCACAAAGCAGATGCTTAATAAATGTTTGCTGACTTGAAATGGAGTGAATACTTTGTGTCCTTAAAAATTTTTCTGAGGTATATTAACATACAATACATACATTTAAAGTGGGCAGTTTGATAAGTTTTGACACACAGTGTGTCTGTGAAACCATTAGTGCAGTCAAGACAATTAACATATTCATCACCCCCCAAACTTTTCTCCTGTCTCCATGTGTAAAACCTCGCTTTTATCCTGTATCTTCAAACGACCACTGATTGGCTGTCAGTGTAGTTTAGTTTGCATTCTCTAGAGTTTTATATAAATGGCATGTAGCATGTACTCTTTGTTTGGGGGGAGGATGTATCTTTTTTCACTCACTGTAATTATTTTAAGATCCATCCATATTGTAGCCTATATTAATTGTTCATTCTTCTTTATTGCCAAGTAGTATCTGTTGTATAAATATACTGCATTTGTTTGTTTATTCATCTGTTGGACTTCGGATTGTTTCTGATTTTTGGCTATTTAATGTAAAGCTGCTGTGAACATTCATTCATATATAAATCTTTGTATGGACGAATGCTTTTATTTCTATTAGGTAAACATCTAGGAGTGGAATGGCTGCATCAAATGGTAGTTGTCTGTTTAACTTTTAAATGGTAGTTGTCTGTTTAACATTTTAGATCCCACCAACAGTTTATAAGGGTGCAATTCCTCTACATCCTTGCTGCTCTTTCTGTGTGTCTCTCTTTTTAATTTTAGCCCTTCTAACAGATGTGGAGTGTTAGTATCATGTGGCTTTCGTTTAAATTTTCCTAATGACTAATGAGCATGGGCATCTTTTCATGTGTTTATTTGTCATCTATATATCTTCTTTGGTGAAATGTCTCTTCAGTTTTTCTGCCCATTTGAAAAACGGGGTTGCTTTCCTGTTATTGAATTTTGAGAGTTCTTTGTATATTTTCAGCAGAAAGTCTTATGTCAGATATGTGCTTTGCAAATATTTTCTCCCAGTTTGGCTCTCCTTTCCATTCTCTCATCAGTGCGTTTCAAGAGCAGATGTTTTTAAATTTTGATGCAGGCTAGTTTATCAGTTTGTTCTTTAAAGGAGCATGTTTTTAGTGTTGTTGTCTAAGAAATCTTTGTCTAACCTAGGTTCTTATTTTTTTCCCTTGTTTTCTTCTGTAAGTTTTAGAACTTCGTTTTACATTTAGGTCTACAATCAATTTGACTTTTTATATGCAATAAGGTATTGAATCACTGTTCTTTTTTGCATATAAACATCCAGTTGCCCCAGCCATTTGTTGAAGGCAATGGCACCCTACTCTAGTACTCTTGCCTGGAAAATCCCATGGATGGAGGAGCTTGGTAGGCTGCAGTCCATGGGGTCGCTAAGAGTCAGACACGACTGAGCGACTCTGCTGTCACTTTTCACTTTCATGCATTAGAGAAGGAAATGAAAACCCACTCCAGTGTTCTTGCCTGGAGAATCCCAGGGACGGGGGAGCCTGGTGGGCTGCTGTCTATGGGGTCGCACAGAGTTGGACACGACTGAAGTGACTTAGCAGTAGCAGCAACTTTATGTATAATTTTTTCAGATTACAAAAAATATCTGTGAATCCAGATCATTCCATTTCACAGATAAGAAAACAGACTTAGAGAAGTGACTTGCCCAAGGCCACATTGTCAGTTAGAGTAGATGTAGACCCAGAACCTGAGTCTTCTGATTCCCAGTCCATTAGTTTATTTACTATTACTGTCTTTTTACTTTACCCTTCTAAGGATGCTGTTCTTGAGTATTACCATTGTGCAATTTTTTAGGAGAACTGAGGCTTAAGAGAGGACTATCACTTAAAGATCACATGTGAAGTTCCTCTCTTCCTAGACCTCATACTCTTATTATTCTCCCCTCACTCACTCTACTTCAGTCTTCTTGCTGATCCTTGAATCCACCAGGTGTACTCCTGCTTTAGGGCCCTTACAACTTATTCTGCTCTCTCCCTAGACTCTCTTCACTCACCTATCTGCATGTCTTACTCCGTCACTTCTTTCAAGTCTTTTTCAAACGTCATCTCAGTGAAACCTTCCCAAACCACATATTTAAAATTCTGCAACCCCTTCTTCCAACAACCTACATGCCCTTTCCCTGCAGTACTCTGTTGTCAGGATATGAAGCCAGGTCTCATGGAGTGACAAGAGTTTGCTTGTCAGAGTGGTATCAAGGCCATGGCTGAGTGAAGGTGGAACGTTTCTTTCTATGTGCCCAGGGTTGAGGAAAGATACTGAAAGCAGTGTGGAACGGTCTGCTCTTTTTCTCCCATCATCTTTAGGATGTTAGGTTCCTCCATAGATTTTTTAGCCCAACTCTCTGATTTGTGGGCTGACTCTGACTGGTGAATTTGTAGAAGAGTGCCCTCCTCTAGGTTTAAGTAGGTGTCAGAAATTTTAATGTTTCAGCTATTCAGTCCCTATTTGTGCCTGGAACCATGCATGTATTATCTTGAATCTTCACAACAGTCCTATAAGGCAGGAATTATTCTCTATCTTACATATTTAACTCCAGGGTCAGAGATGTTAAAGCTTGTCTCATTTCACACAGCTGATAAGTGGTAGGATCAGAATTTAAACCCAGGCCTGGATGGCTCAAAGCTTTTTATACTATGCCTTGATAATGTATTTCCCCTTTCCTGTCCATCCCTTTCCACCTGGGAGCAGTATCATCAAGTAACGACTGAAGCATGGAGGTGAATATTCCAGTGCCATCTCTACATCTCTTGTGGAAAAGAAGGCAGCAGGAGTCTTTGTTCATAGATGGCAGAACTGAGGTGGCACACGGGTTAGTGACATGCTTAGGGCTACAGATGAGTCCTTGGAAGTGTTGAGGTGGGAGTCTCAGAAATCCTGGCTTCCAGGGGCATTGTTTGACAGTCCATGTCCCACCAACATCAGAGACAATTTTATTGTTAAGTCTGAATGTATGAGCAAGTAGCCACTTCTTGTGGCCTCTCAGGAGGATAAGTAAACATCTGAGCTCTGTGACCTGTTTCCCACTAGCTGCTCTGAGGAAGAATTGAAGTCCCTCCACACAATACTGTAGGTTTAGGTTCCACTGAATCACTGACTCATGAGCTATATCCCAGACTCATTCTAACAGATTATTGATAGATGCCCAGCATTTTATTAGGCTCCAAAGTTAGATTTAACTTCTGTTTCTAAGAGCTCCTGGTGGAAGCTCTTTTAGAAACAGCTCTGAAATCCTGTTTTGTAATTTGTTTCTCAACTCCCTGGAATCAGAGAGTGAGGGTATTTTTTTTTAAGAAGACATATGAAGAAGCAGGGGATTTGCCTGAAAAATTTGATGAAGTTTTCTGTGATTACAGCAGACATGATTTAGCTTCTACTTGTCTCTCTCTAGGAGCCCCTAATGCTACTGCTGAAGTTTCTCATCAGTTTGAGATGCTGAGACCATGCTTGTTCTATGTAGTAAGGTGCATGAGTACCATTCGGACACCCATTCCCCTGGAAAATTTTCATCTGAACAGACTGGCCAGGCCTAATGGTATAGAAGTCTGAGCTGCTGGTCAGTGTCAGTCAGGGATACCAGGCTTCAGCTACAGCTTTGCAAATTTTCCAATCTGTATAGTCTTTGTCAGTGATCATGTATCCTCTCAGTGTCCTTGGGGAGCTAGAGAATTACCTAAAAAGACACAGTCCCACTCTGTCTCTTTCTAAACTCTTACCGTGTTGTAATTGGCTTACAGTGCATTCCTCAAGAGTAGCGACCCAATCTTAGTCATTTCCTTATGACCAATGTCTGGCAGAGAACTGGGCAGGTACTCATTAAATGCTAGTTGTGATGAATGAAAGATGATCAAATTTTAAGCTGGATAGGTTAGGATTTACTACTGTGTGACTTTAGGCAACTGTTTAACACTTTCCTGATTTGTAAACTGGAGTAACATTTACCTTCAAGAATGTGTTTTTTGTGGGGAGGTTAAGTGAGTTAATGAGTGGAGAGACAGAATGGCCCTCTGGACAGCTTAGAATACAGAATCACAGAATTACAAAGCAGCTAAGAGCATAACCAGCCTCATCCCTGCCTGGCTAAATCCTAATCACCCTTTGGATCTTAGTTTTAACATTTCTTCAAGGAAGATTCCCTTATCTACTTCCTGTTCCCATTGTGCCCCTGATGAAGTTAGTTCCTTCTGCTAAGTGCCCTCTTAATGTTACATTTTTTCTGTTATATCACTTGTCACAATTTACCTTTTTAAAAAAGAATTGTCTTTGATTTTAAATTCCAAGATTGTAGAGAACGATATCAGTCCTGCTCATTATTGTATTTAATCAGTTAGTAGATGCTTCTTAAATGTTTGTTCAATGAGTGATGCATTTGACAGATAAGGAAACTTGAAACTTAGAAAGGATAAGCAATTTGCCCAAACTTCAACTTAGGCCCATGTCTCTTAACTTCTTGTACCACATCTGCCTCATGGACAGTTACTTTGGATTCTTAGTTGTTTTTTTTTTTTTTTAAGGTTTTTACCTTTTCTTACCCATTTGAAAAAAATTTATACAAATAATGCATGTTCATAGTAGACTATTACAAATTATAGATAAGCAAATTGGCCAAAAGAAAGAGAGGGGAAGGGAGGTTAGAAGGCAAGATGGAACAAAGAAGATAGATCACCCAAAAGTCTTATCACATGGAGATAAACACTGTTAACATTTTGGAGTATTCCCTTTCAGACATTTTTCTAAGTGCTGTTCACAAATGTGTGTACACACACATGCACATATTAAAATATTTGTTTTTTTAAAAAATATTCATTTATCTATTCATTTTTGACTGCACCTGGTTTTAGCTGTGGCATGTGGGCTTAGTTGGCCCATAGCATGTGGGATCTTAGTTCCCTGAACAGGGATTGAACCTGCATTCCCTGCTTTGGAAGGCAGATTCTTAGCCACTGGACCACCAGGGAAGTCCCTGTATTTGTTATTAAATTGAGAAACTTTGAAGGGAATAGAAAGGTGTAAACTTGAATCTTCAGGAGATGACTAACTGATGACTGTCTAGGAGTCAGGGACTCCTGCTGCTCTTAAAAAAACAGAGCATATCCTGGGATCCCTGGATGATGAAGACTGCCTCCAAATCAATAACTCAATAACTTTTGCTTTGGGTTTTATGTTCCCTTAGAGAAGAAGATGGAGAAGGACATGGCAACCCACTCCAGTATTCTTGCCTGGAGAATCCCATGAACAGAGGAGCCTGGTGGGCTGCTGTCCATGGGGTCGCAGAGTTGGACACGACTGAAGTGACTTAGCATGCATGCATGCATTGGAGAAGGAAATGGTAACCCAATGCAGTATATTCTTGCCTGGAGAATTCCATGAACAGAGGAGCCTGGTGGGCTGCCATCTGTGGGGTTGCACAGAATCGGACACAACTGAAGTGACTTAGTAGCAGCAGCAGCAGCAGAGAAGAAGAACAATGTGGCTCATTGAAAAAGACAAAGTTCTGCCCTCCTTTGGCCTTTTATAGAGTATGGTTTTTCTTCTAGTAGAGTCATAAAGAGGCCCACTCTCCTACAGGTTGGTTGCCCTGGAAGACTTGCCTTTCATTTCTAAGAGCTGTTTGCTCAAAGAACTTTGCCAGCTTAGTTAATTGGAAGTTAATAGGGCATTTTCTTCCACCTTTAGGACCTTCTCAGTTAGCTGATTCTCTTTGGTACAACTTGTATAGGCAACTAACACGTGGGCCATAAAAACCCACCTTGCCCTTGAGGTTTCCCTGGAACCATGATGTTTGTGTTTATTCTCCTGTTCGTGCAGATTTTCTGAGCACTGGCTCTTGTATTTCAGATAGAAGTTTGACATTCTGTTTCTTTAAGTACTGAGTTCCAGGAATACAGGCTCCACTTAGTATTCAGGCCCACACACCACTTCCAAGTAAAGGTTTGTTACACCCTGATTTATTCTGTCAATACATCTGCAGTTTGCAAATACTGATTGAATGCCTCCTTTGTGCCAGAGTCTATGCTTGGTACTAGAGCCCCTACTGTGAATAAGACCCAGTCTCCTCCTTTTGCAAGCTCATGTCTTGCAGATGTAAACAGGCCTTCATCATTCTGCATAGAAGCTCTCTATACATAGAGTACTGCGAGAGCAGTGACTAGAGGATTGTCACAGGCCTGGGTGGCTAGAGAAGATTCTTGAAAAACATTTAAGTTGAGACCCAAAGCACTGGGGATTTTACAGTTTGTTGATATTACAATAGTCTGTGTAATGAGGCTTATGTCTTTACACTCTCATTGGATAATTTATAACATATAGGTTTGAGAACATTCAGGCATTCAACAATTTGTGAGTAATGACTGCCTACCTTGTATTTTAAGAAATACTTTAAAAAATCTATATTAAATGCTTTTCCTTGCCTGATGTTGTTTGTTAAGTCACGTATGACTCTTTGGGACCCCATGGACTATAGCATGCCAGGTTCCTCTGTCCTCCACTATCTCCCAGAGTTTGCTCAAATTCATGTCCATTGAGTTGGTGGTGCTATCTAACCATCTCATCCTCGGCCACCTCCTTCTCCTTTTGCCTTCAGTTTTTCCCAACATCAGGGTCTTTTTTTTTTTGCCTAGTCCTATCTTAAATACTCTTGAGTGTGGGGCCGGTATAAAAGGGATAAAAAATGTAGATCAAAGTCTCTGAAAGTTCACAGTCTAGTTTAGAAGGACAGATTTCTCTACCTAAAAATAGAGGATCACAGAAAACAATCAGTGACCAGATGGAAGATGGATGCATTCCTGTCACCAGCACCACACATCCTTTTACTTCTCCCACAGGGCATATACCATCCCAGTATCAACAAGGAGTTTGATTTGGGCGCAGAAACAGGGGGAAGTGCCTTCCTTAACCCACTGGAAATTCTCATCTTCTTATTTCTCTGGTTTATTCCATGAGCACATTTATTGCATAAGTGACTTCAGGGAGGATTTTAGGAATTCCTGGGCTTATTAGTCTTGAGTACTTCTCCTTGACCTCTCTTCTAGAATACTTCCTCTTTTTTTCCCCAGTATATTCTTACTTAGGGCTTCCCAGATGGTGCTAGTGATAAAGAACCCACCTGCCAATGCAGAAGACATAAGAGATGCAAGATCTTCCCTGGGTAGGGAAGATCCCCTGGCGAAGGGCATGGCAATCCACTCCAGTATTCTTGCCTGGAGAATCCTATGGACAGAAGAGCCTGGCAGGCTACAGTCCATGCAGTTGCAAAGAGTCTGACACAACTGAAGCAACTTAGCATATGCACACACATACTCTCACTTATAAAGATAAAATGAGTATTTCTTGGTATCATCTCTGCCTTCATTTACTCTTAACTTTTGTTTTGCCAGTTTTCTACTTGGCCATAAGGAAAGCCTTCAAAACCAAGACGTGAAATTACTCCTCTGGTATATTGTAAACTCTTTAAAGCCTCAACTAGATTGTTGAGCCTCAACTCTTAAAGCTGTGTCTTACACTTATTCTGTACCTAACACACTGCTAAAGACATAGTGAGGACTTATTTTTTTGATTTATTATTCTATAAAAACAAAGCTTATAGGAAGAGAGGTTGACTTTTTACTGGGCTGATGAATCATATACTGTTCCTCATGAGTTCCAAGTGAGGAGCAGCTTCTTTAAATTGAAGCCTCTGTAGTCAACTATACTCCAGTATAAAATAAAAATTAAATAAAAAGTAATGACTGTAAAAAAGGAAACACTAAAAGCAACAAAATGGAAAGGCAGCCTATAGAATGGGAGAAAATATTCATACATACACAAAAATGAAGCCTCACGCTTGTTGCTTTGTCAAGTTATTTATACCTTTTTCAGAATATTACACTTCCATTGTGGAAAAATATACACCATATTTTGTATCCACAGTTGGGTATGAAAACCCACATTTGGGTGTTCTTTGTGTTGAATCATTTGTGTTGTTGATTCTCTGTTAGAAATTGTCTGGGAGATCTTTAGAAGCAATCAGACAGAAAACCGACGGGACTCTGGCAGGATGTATTAGCGTTTTGTCATTCAGTTCAGTAGACCGATATGTACATCCCACTAATAGTCATGTTTTCTGGAAACTTTTAAAGATAAGATAAATTACTGTCCAAAATGATTTGAGATCGGGAGACAGGAACAGATACTTGGAACACTGGCTAGAGGAAACTGTTTTTGCACGGCTATCATGCAAACACCATCAAGTGTCAGTCTCAGATAGATTGATGGCAAGGAGAATACAGGCACATCTGGCAACGGGGGAGAGGCAAATGAGAAAATGAGGTCTTACTTCATTCACCAAGTAGTTCAACCAAAAACCAATTGGTATGTACCATCCACAAATACTGCAGAAACAGTATGGTGGACTTCCCTGAAATCTTTGCTTACTCTCAAAACTATGTTTTGTCTCCACTGTGGCCCCACGACACTTGGTTTTACTCTCATTATATCTTCCTAAGTAGCTACTTATGAATCTGTGCTCTCCCGCTTGTCAGACGTGTAAGTCCCTTACAAGTAAAGGCATGCCTTAAAACTAGTTAGTTCACTACTTTATGAGATAAAAATAAACCAAAGAAAGACTATTGTTATTTTTAATTAAAATTTATTTTATTTTGGAGTATAATTGATTAACAATGATGTGTTAGTTACAGGTGTACAGCAAAGTGATTCAGTTATACCCATACTGATTCATTCTTTTTCAAATTGTTTTCCCATTTAGGTTATTACAGAATATTGAGCCGAGTTCCCTGTGGTATATAATAGGTCCTTGTTGGTTATCATTTTAAATATAGTAATGTGTACATGTCAATCCCAAACTCCTAATCTGTCTCCTCCCTTTCCCCCTGGTAACCATAAATTCATTCCCTAAGTCTATGTTTCTGTTTTGTACATAAATTCATTTGTATACACGATATCGTGTAATATTTATCTTTCTCTGTCTGGCTTACTTCACTTAGTATGATAGTCTCCAGGTCCATCCATGTCGCTGCAAATGGCGTTAAAAACAAAGACTACTATTCATTAGTGACTTTTGTTTCATTAAAGCTCAAGAAAATATCCAAAGTAAAGACAGAATGGGCTTTTTAGGAGAAGGAAATTGTTCTTATCATGGGGCCAAAATGGACACTATAATATTTAGTAACAGACTGGAGATCTCTTTTGAGTGCTTGGTTTGGGGTGCTAGGGTTAGAGAAGCTGGGGCGTTTGTGTTTGGATGAAGGGAGAGGGTGATATCAGAGTTTGATGAAAGCCCTTTCCTACTTTCAGTGGCTTGGTCTAAATCTTTTTAGTAATGGAAACTAGTTTCAACATATCTTTATAAGTAAAATATCACATTGGATCTTAATTATAGTCTTAACCATTGTTTGTCAGAAGAGATAGAAATGGTATCTAGGGAGAGATGCTTTCTGGGTTAAGGAGCTGCATCTGTACTTTTAGGATTCTAAACTGACAGCATTTGAAGTTGGTTTTTAGATAAGAGCTTTTATTTGTAGCTAATACTGTGATGCATGCATGCTAGCGTGCTCAGTTTTGTCTAACTCTTTGCAACCACATGGACTGTAACCCACCAGGCTCCTCTTCTCCAGGCAAGAATACTGGAGAAGATTGCCATTTCCTTCTCTAGGGAATCTTCCTGACCCAGAGGTTGAACCTGCGTCCTCTGCATTAGCAGGAGGATTCTTTACCACTGAGTTACCTTGAAAGCCCAATTCTGTGAAACTGTCACATTTTATTTCTTCTGGTTTTCCTACTGTGCTTTCTTGTTCATTTCCCCCAAAATGATGTAACAGAGAGACCAGAAATTCTGAAGACAAGGGAAAGCTAGATGGGGGGAAGAATCAGAGACAGAGGGAAAGAGGAGAGAGAGAGAAAAAAATTTTTTTTTCAGGAGGGAAAATAGGGAGGCTAATATGGAAACAAAAGGGCTTCCCAGGTGGCGCCAGTGGTAAAGCACCCACCTGCCAATGTAGGAGACATAACTGGGTCAGGAAGATACCCTGGAGGAGGAAATGGCAACCCACTCCAGTATGCTTGTGTGGAGAATCCCATGGATAGAGGAGCCTGGTGGGCTACAGTCCATGGGGTTGCAAAGAGTTGGACATGAGTAACAATTTAGGAAACATGCATGTGGAAATGAAAACTATACACACAGTAGAAAAATCACAGTTATTCAGAGAAACATGACCTGTTATTCAAAAGAAAGAAGACAATATACTGTGTTATATTTTTAACATACAAATAAGGTGCAGCCCCAAGTTTAATAGTATAAAGAAGTATAAGGAATATGTATCCGAGGAAGAGATAAAACTGGTCATCATTTGTAAAAGTCACTGAGCTAATTTGACCAGTAGCTTAGTATCCTTTCTGAAGACAGTCTAGCGATTCTCCAATATAAATGACTCTGTAGGATGAGAGATATTTTTTAAATGTTTAAATCATAAGCTATGCAAGAAGTTTTAAAAAATCTGGAGCTAACTGATGAAGTTCATCAGACTCAATGATAGAGTTGTAATAACCCCTACTTAATATATATAAAGAGCTAGAGATAAAAAGTCATTTTGTAATGAAAGATCTATCTACATTGGCCATTAATAAGTTAGTTTAAAACAATTGGAGTGCTAAAGAGTTTGTGACCAATTCGAGTGGCACTAATAGCATTGTTAGTGAAGAAAATGTACTATTGCCATAAACTAGAGAATCTGACTTGGGCATGTGAATTAATTGTATTTAAAATGCTTAGTTTAAATATTAAGTGAAATCAACCATTCCTTCAACTTCCAATCCAAACTCAGTTATTTAACTAATTAGTAAATTATAATGAGTCTTTCTGTCATTGCTAATTAATTAAATAGTTACATGGTTATCAATTCTTCAGCGCTCAGCTTTCTTTACAGTTCAACTCTCACATCCATACATGACCACTGGAAAACCATAGCCTTGACTAGACGGACCTTTGTTGGCAAAGTAATGTCTCTGCTTTTCAATATGCCATCTAGGTTGGTCATAACTTTTCTTCTAAGGAGTAAGCGTCTTTTAATTTCATGGCTGCAGTTACCATCTGCAGTGATTTTGGAGCCCCCCAAAATAAAGTCTGACACTGTTTCCATTGTTTCCCCATCTATTTCCCATGAAGTGATGGGACCGGATGCCATGATCTTAGTTTTCTGAATGTTGAGCTTTAAGCCAACTTTTTCACTCTCCACTTTCACTTTCATCAAGAGGCTTTTTAGTTCCTCTTCACTTTCTGCCATAGGGGTGGTGTCATCTGCATTTCTGAGGGTATTGATATTTCTCCCGGCAATCTTGATTCCAGCTTGTGCTTCCTCCAGCCTAGTGTTTCTCATGATGTACTCTGCATAGAAGTTAAATAAGCAGGGTGACAATATACAGCCTTGACGTACTCCTTTTCCTATTTGGAACCAGTCTGTTGTTCCATGTCCAGTTCTAACTGTTGCTTCCTGACCTGCATATAGGTTTCTCAAGAGGCAGGTCAGGTGGTCTGATATTCCCATCTCTTTCAGAATTTTCCACAGTTTATTGTGGTCCACACAGTCAAAGGCTTTGGCATAGTCAATAAAGTAGAAATAGATGTTTTTCTGGAACTCTCTTGCTTTTCCCATGATCCAGCGTATGTTGGCAATTGATGCTTTTGAACTGTGGTGTTGGAGAAGACTCCTGAGAGTCCCTTGGACTGCAAGGAAATCCATCTAGTCCATTCTGAAGGAGATCAGCCCTGGGATTTCTTTGGAGGTAATGATGCTGAAGCTGAAACTCCAGTACTTTGGCCCCCTCATGTGAAGAGCTGACTCATTGGAATAGACTCTGATGCTGGGAGGGATTGAGGGCAGGAGGAGAAGGGGACGACAGAGGATGAGATGGCTGGATGGCATGACTGACTCGATGGATTTGAGTCTGAGTGAACTCCGGGAATTGGTGATGGACAGGGAGGCCTGGTGTGCTGCGATTTATGGGGTCTCAAAGAGTTGAACACGACTGAGCGACTGAACTGGACTGAACATGGTTATAAGTTACAATTTCTATTTCTGAAAGTGGAATTGCTTTAAGACTAAGGAGATATAGCATTGTTTTTAGTGGACATATCATTAGTAATAACTTTTGTGGATACTCTATTGAATAATAATATCTGGGAATTTTGTTCCCCAGCCATCAGTGTTCCTTGTCTCTCTTGCTTTCTTACTGTCATTTTTTTTTGCCACAAATGATGACAGCTGGGTGTGTGAGTTATTACTCTAAGAGAATAGGGTGGAGAGAGAGAGAGTGTGTGTATGTGTGTGTGTGTATGTTTGCATTGGGTGGATATATGAGACATATAGATCTGGCCTAAAGCAAAACTGGTTAGCATAAAGTTACTCTTTTCTTTTCTGTTTTTTAGTTCTGGCTTCCTTGGCATCTTACCCAGCTCCAGTCATTACCTCTCCATCTCCCGTATAAGAAGGCCTATGGCATTAAGTGTTACCAGTTCTTATATACTTGTTGATGTATGAGCTAATCTTAATGATCCCTTGTATTCATCTAGGTGCACACTGGAGATGGCGATATTTTGATATCTTATGTGCAAAGCACCAGCAGTGGTGAATTAGCAACATCAAGTCCTTCTGGAAATTTTTGTTGAGAAAGCCATAGAAGAGAGGATTTATACATGTAGAAGCCATAGCAATCAAATGGCATACTACAAATCCAGGTCATAGAGGCAGCTCATTGGATCTCATGATACCAGCCAAAGATGACATTGAAAATGTTCAAGAGAAGCCAGCAGACCTCAAAGGATACCACAGTAGAAATCAACATCATGTTGATCCTCTTGTTTTCCCTGAGCCAGCTCTCACTTTCTCTCTTCTTGTCTATTTTCCCATTTCTCCTGTGGAGACAGGTAACAATCTTCAGGTAGTAGACAAGGATGAATCTCAAGGGACACAATATTGCAGCATAAACAGGGAGGTGGTAAAGAGGAGCTGGTTCATTTTGGAGGGCTAGTTCTCTACACAGGCAACCCAGTGTGGATAGAGGTCAGTGGGAAGACAGAAGTTTTGGAAAGGCTCATTGGTGAGGAAGAAGGATAGGAAAAAGGGAATAGATAATAGAAGGGAAAATAGCCAGATCAACATGATAGCCCAGTAAGTGTGAGATACCCTGATTTTCCAGCCCCTGGGGTTCATCAGTTCAGTTCAGTTCAGTCACTCAGTCGTGTCTGACTCTTTGCGACCCCACGAACTGCAGCATGCCAGGCCTCCCTGTCCATTACCAATTCCCGGAGATTACCCAAACTCATGTTCATTGAGTTGGTGATGCCGTCCAACCATCTCATCCACTGTCGTCCCCTTCTCCTCCTGCCCTGATCTTTCCCAGCATCAAGGTCTTTTCCAATGAGTCATCTCTTCGCATCAGGTGGCCAAAGTATTGGAGTTTCAGCTTCAACATCAGTCCTTCCAGTGAACATTCAGGACTCATTTCCTTTAGGATGGACTGGTTGTATCTCCTTGCAGTCCCAGGGACTCTCAAAAGTCTTCTCCAACACCACAGTTCAAAAGCATCAATTCTTCGATGCTCAGCTTTCTTTATAGTCCAACTCTCACATCCATACATGACTACTGGAAAAAACCATAGCCTTGACTGGACAGACCTTTGTTGACAAAGTAATGTCTCTGCTTTTTAATATGCTGTCTAGGTTGCTTATAACTTTCCTTCCAAGGAGTAAGCGCCTTTTAATTTCATGGCTTCAGTCACCATCTGCAGTGATTTTGGAGCCCCCCAAAATAAAGTCAGCTGCTGTTTCCACTGTTCCCCGTTCTCTTTGCCATGAAGTGATGGGACCGGATGCCATGATCTTAGTTTTCTGAATGTTGAGCTTTAAGCCAACTTTTTCATTTTTCTCTTTCACTTTCATCAACAAGCTTTTTAGTTCCTCTTCACTTTCTGCCATAAGGGTGGTGTCATCTGCATATCTGAGGTTATTGATGTTTTTCCCAGCAATCTTGATTCCAGCTTGTGCTTCCTCCAGCCTAGTGTTTCTCATGATGTACTCTGCATAGAAGTTAAATAAGCAGGGTGACAATATACAGCCTTGACGTACTCCTTTTCCTATTTGGAACCAGTCTGTTGTTCCATGTCCAGTTCTAACTGTTGTTTCCTGACCTGCATATAGGTTTCTCAAGAGGCAGGTCAGGTGGTCTGATATTCCCATCTCTTTCAGAATTTTCCACAGTTTATTGTGGTCCACACAGTCAAAGGCTTTGGCATAGTCAATAAAGCAGAAATAGATGTTTTCTGGAACTGGGGTTCATAGTCAGCTGATATCTTTCAATAACAATTAACACAAGTGAGAATATGGACACACAGATGGAAACACTCTGCACATAGGAGGTGACTTTGCATGTGAAGTCCCTAAGTATCCAGTGATCCATCAGAGTGTAGATGATAGTAAAAGGGATACGCATGACACACACTATGATGTCAGAGAGGGAGAGATTGGCGATCATTATGTTGATGACATTCTGAACTTCTCTCTGCTTCTTAAAGATGATAGTAATGAGAGAGAGAGGTTTCCAAAAAGCCCACAATTAAGACTACTGTAGAGACTATGAGTAATAGGAGCAAGGCTAGGAAAGGGAGCCTACAGGAGGATTCAAAGTAGAAAAATGCAGAGTAGTTGTTCTTTATATTGGTTTTATTAGATTGGATAGATAGTTTAGGAAAAGTTTCATCATGCCAGGGTTGTAAGAAAAGCTTTTCTAAGCTTACTTGTATTATGGTTGGATATTTTGACCATCAGTCCTTGGAAAGAACTTTGCTCTGACTCTTCCAATGAATAGTTATTAGGATTTAGTCTTCCTCTGTGTCTGCTTGATGGAAATGCATGAATGACTTGAGTAAGCTCTTGAATCTTAGAAAATTAAACAGAACCCAGAAAATTAATCCAAGTACTTAATAACCTGGACAGTTCTGTAGGTGGAAGAGTGTCCTGAGAGGAAATAGAATAGAGAGATATCCTTGCCTTTCTTTCATCTCAGGGTGTTTTATTTGTCCCAACAGTATAACCTTTAGCGATAATGAGGAAGGGAATGTGACAGCATTCTTTTATCATATAAGGTAGCTCAAAGGTTAACTTTCCATCTGTATCACCTTCTGTCTTTTTTTTTTTTTTTTTTTTTCGGTATATGTGTGCTGTGGAGGCCAGAGTACTATGTTTGGAATTGATTTCTACTTGGAGCATCACTGTTTGTGGTCTGTATGACTTTGAGATAAGTTAACTACCCTTCTGGCTCCATTTTTAAACTCTGTAAAATGAGGATAAACAATGTCTTTCTGAGTCGTTGTGAGGTTTAAATGAGATAATGCAACTGAATTTGTTGCTCACGGCCATCATAGAGCATGTAGTATGTGTTTAGTATATGTGTGCAGAATAAAATTTGTCAGTTCCATTCCCTAGAGCTAATCTATATCCCTAAGTCTGGGGGCTAGACTCCGAGACCATGCCTGCTTATGAAATAGCATATGCCTTCCCTTCTTTTTCTTTCTTTCATTTTCTGGGGCTGAAGCCAGACTTGGCATGAGAAGTTCCTGGGTACATTACTCAGATTCTAGAGATCAAGCAGGGTAGGTGCCTAGTGAGCTATTACTCAGAATTAACTTTATTTAGAAAGCATTCCTTTAGTTTCTTTTCCTTTGGGTCTCTTCTTTTTCTGACTTCTAGAGGAAAGGGGCCTAATCTTATGCCTATGGCTAATCCTAATCCTAAAGCTATGGCTCAGCATAGCTTAGGGTGATCATATTCAGTGAATTATTCATCCCAAGATACACAATAGGCGTGGTGAATGCCCTGCCATTCCAAGTGGTGATACTTCCAGCCCAAAGAGAACATGTTGAAAGAGAGCAAATGAAAAAAATACCCCTTATCTTGGTTTATTATTTAGACATTTGAAGAAAACAGCATAAATGGTATTGATAAAAAGCTGAGCAATAGTAGTGAAAGAGAAAAAACTTTTGTTTACTGTTTGAAATAACCCTGGCCTGCTCTCACATTCTTTCTGAGTTCAAAGGCTTAGAAGATTCTTATAAAGAAAGAAATCACTACAAGAATACTTGTGTCTGTTGTGGTTTCAACAATAGATACCCACAATGAGAAACTACAGATGAATAAAAAGTGTTGACAGAGACAGTATATTTGATATAGAAGGGCCCAAGGAGCTGATCTGTAGCTCAGATGTGCTATGGTGATAAGTGGAAATAGCAAAATTTGTAAATGGATGTATTTGAAATGCAGTTCAGGACTTGGATGATTCAGGGGTTCAATAGAATTAGAGTTCACAGATATTGGCTGAAGGGAAATGTCAAGATTTAAGCCCTTTATGACAGTCAGTGGACTAGAACTATAAATGAGAAATAGAGTACTTTGATTGTTTACTTGCCACCAAACAAGCTTTGCTTGGAGGAGGAAAGGAATGAAAAAGAAATAGGCAATGTTCAGATATGTATGGGTATGCTAGAATGAGCACTGTTCTGTCAGGAGACTTGTCCTGCTGCTAACTAGCTTTTTTTGATATTGGGCAAGTCACCCCCCATCTCTGAGCCTCAATTTCTTCATCTGTCAAATGAGATTTTATTTTAATTTAATTTAATTTTAATTTATTTATTTTAGTTGGAGGCTAATTACTTTACAATATTGTAGTGGTTTTTGCCATACATTGATATGAATCAGCCATGGGTGTACATGTGTTCCCCATCCTGAACCCCCCCTCCCACCACCCTCCCTATCCCATCCCTCTGCATCATCCCAGTGCACCAGCCCTGAGCACCCTGTCTCATGCATCGAACCTGGACTGGCAATCTGTTTCATATATGATAATATACATGTTTCGATGCTGGTCTCTCAGATCATCCCACCCTCGCCTTCTCCCACAGAGTCCAAAAGGCTGTTCTATATCTGTGCCTCTTTTGCTGTCTCACATATAGGGTTATAGTTACCATCTTTCTAAATTCCATATATATGTGTTAGTATACTGTACTGGTGTTTTTCTTTCTGGCTTACTTCACTCTGTATAATAGGCTCCAGTTTCATCTACCTCATTAGAACTGATTCAAATGCATTCTTTTTAATGGCTGAGTAATATTCCATTGTGTATATGTACCACAGCTTTCTTATCCATGTGTCTGCTGATGGACGTCTAGGTTGCCTCCATGTCCTGGCTATTATAAACAGCGCTGCGATGAACATTGGGGTACACGTGTCTCTTTCAATTCTGGTTTCCTCCGTGTGTATGCCCAGCAGTGGGATTGCTGGGTCATATGGCAGTTCTATTTGCAGTTTTTTAAGGAATCTCCACACTATTCTCCATAGTGGCTGTACTAGTTTGCATTCCCACCAGCAGTGTAAGAGGGTTCCCTTTTTTCCACACCTTCTTCAGCATTTATTGTTTGTAGATTTTTGGATAGCAGCCATTCTGACTGCTGTGAGATGGTACCTCATTGTGGTTTAGATTTGCATTTCTCTGATAATGAGTGATGTTGAGCATCTTTTCATGTGTTTGTTAGCCATCTGTATGTCTTCTTTGGAGAACTGTCTGTGTAGTTCTTTGGTCCATTTTTTGA
Organism: Ovis aries; assembly: GCF_016772045.2. NCBI lineage: Eukaryota > Metazoa > Chordata > Mammalia > Artiodactyla > Bovidae > Ovis > Ovis aries. The sequence continues at coordinate 46,902,458 of NC_056058.1, read as the reverse complement.
TTGGGTCATTTATTTTTCTGGAATTGAACTTCAGGAGTTGCTTGTATCAAATCAGATTTTTAAAAATGGCTTATTTCACAAAGTTTTGTGCTTCCTAGCTGTTACTGTCTATAATAAAGCTTTCTATGTCTCTTGCAAAGTTGTGTGCATGCTAAGTTGATTTAGTCGTGTCCAACTCTATACAACCCTATGGACTACATGTAGCCTGCCAGGCTTTTTGTTGGTGGGATTCTCCAGGCAACAGTACTGGAGTGGGTTGCCATTTCCGCCTCCAGGGGATCTTCCCAACTTAGGAGTTGAATGTGTCTCTTGTGTCTCCAGCATTGGCAGGCAGTTTCTTTACCACTAGTGCTGCTGTCCAAAGTTAGGTCTGAGTAATAGTTTTCTCTCAACAGATGTGGAAATTCATACAGTTTGCAGATTTTCTAACACATTGGTAGTAGAGATGGGAATAAACATCGGAAACCTTTGTGTTGCCCATTCTTATTCATCTGGGTTGTCTGGGCTGAGTGAATTAGTATCACTCACCACCCTGCAACAGAAGGTTTAAAACTTAGTAGAGCTTCCTCTACTCTCCTCTATAATGATTAGTTGCAAAGTATAAATTAGTTCTCCAGTTTACAAATTCCTATGGAGGCTGGAAGCTCAGAAAAGCCAGAAGAAGGTCAAATGATCCTCATCTGGGAGGGAATCTAAGGGAAGTGCTGGAGTTGTATTATCGAATGCCTTCTGCACAATTTAGAGAAGATTAACAAGTAAATCCCCACTGTGGACTTTGAATGGCAATGTGGGATTTACACTTTATGTTACTGGTAACTGCTAAGTTAAAACATTAAAATCTTGACTATCTGGGAACAGTGTAATACTGGGCCTTGATTCATGAAAAAATTCTTGGAATACGTTTCTGTTTTTGGAAAGGTCATCTTTGGCCTGTTTGGTTGGAAATGACCCAAAGATGTGAGATCTCAAATTACCAAGTGATATTTTGCCCCCCCCCCGCCCCAATATGAGTAACATATGGTAGAGATAGGTAATCTTCCATCTTTCGGCTTGGTTGTATTTAGATATGCTTATGAGGCACATGCCTTGAACTGGCTCTATTTATGCTTTAAATGCAAAATTACAGCATTACATTACACATTTTTTGGTAGTTTTGTGTTTAAAAGTTTCAAGGTGAACAAAATAAGAGTGTTACTCTGCCAAAATCTCTATATGCTTATTTATTTCTATATCCAGTTGTCTTTTTGTTAGTTTATGTCTTTATCTCTATTGGTACAACTCTATTTTTGGCTGAGGAGATATGTTAGGGGTAGTTTATGTGTGTCTGCCCCTTGGTCTCTGTGTGTTTTCTCCTTATCTCTAATTGTCTTCCTTTCTTTCTGCCTATCTGCCTCATTGTGTTCTCTGTTTCCTCCTTTCCCTTAATTATCCTTAACAGAGAAAAACTAAAGCATATTTTAGATTATCTCTTATATTTCGTTTGGTGCTATTGTGCTTTGACCTAGAAGAAACTCTATAGGTATTTTAATACACACCTCCAATTTGACAGATGTTGTGACTTTGTGGTTAATTACTGGCAGATCAGGAGCCACAGTCTTAGTCCCCTGCTTCTTGGAGGGTTTCATGTTCTTTCTACTATTTTCTGCCACCTCCTATTTTATACTTCTTGAAGAAATTTCTGTATCTGCTGCTCTTAATTTTAAAAGCAGGTGAGTAGAACATTTTCTACTTCTTTTATATTAAAAAATTTCCTTATGTAACTCCAAAGAGTCTGTGTCCCTGGGCAAAGTGAAACTTTACACTCCTTCACCCTCTAAGTATGTATATGAGGGTCCTAAAATAAGGCAGGATCATCCTACAGGAATTCTTTCTCCTTTTCCTTAAGCCTCTAGGAATATAGATTCTATGGCTGTGTTGATGCAAATAATATCTCACATTTTGCTTAGGGCTTAATTATTTTAAAGTACTGCATGCATGCATCCTAAGTTGCTTCAGTTATGTCTGACTCTTTGTGATGCTATGGACCATAGCCCACCAGGCTCCTCTGTTCATGGAGATTCTCGAGGCAAGAATACTAGAGTGGGTTGCCATGCCCTCCTCCAGGGGATCTTCCCAACTCAGGGATTAAAGCCAGGTCTCCCACATTGCAGGCAGACTCTTTATCAGTTGAGCTACTCTGGAACCCCCATCATCAAAAAGTCTACAAATAATAAATGCTGGAGAGGGTGTGGAGAAAGTGGAACCCTGCTACACTGTTGGTGGAAATGTTAATTGGCACAGCCACTATGGAAAACAGTATGGAGATTTCTTAAACTAACAATAGAGCTAGCATGTTATCCAGCAATCCTATTCTTAGGCATATATCCAGAAAAGACAAAAAAAAACTCTTAATTTGAAAACATACATTCACTCCAGTGTTCATAGCAGCACAACATATGGCAGCCTGCAAGTGGGAACAACCCAAGTGCCCATCAAAGATTGGTTTAAGAAGATGTGGTACATATATACAATGGAATATTACTTAGCCATAAGAAAAAAATGAAGCAGTGCCATTTGCAACAATGTGGATGAACCTAGAGAATATCATACTCAGTGCAGTAAGTCAGGCAGAGAAAGATAAATATGTACATGTGGAATCTAAAAAATAATGCAAATGAATCTATATACAAAACAGAAACAGACTCGCAGATGTAGGAAACAATCTTATGGTTACTGGATTTACTGTATAGTACAGGGAATGGTAGTCAATATCTTATAACCTATAACAGAAAAGAATCTGAAAAAATGTTTATATGACTGAATCCCTTTGATGTATACCTGAAACTAACACAATATTGTAAATAAACTATACTTAAACTACAATTTAAAAAAAGAATTTAATGGCCAATAAGGTGGGCTGTTTTGATCTCAGCAGCAATCTTGTACTCTAGTTCTGATTTTACAAACATGGCAACCAAGACCCAGTGACTTGCTTATGGTTACATAGTTAATGTCAAGGCCAGGAATGAGACTTCTGCTTTCTAAACCATACACAAAGTAATATTTCTAGTTTATTTTGTTCATTTCTTAAAAATCAATAAAATTGATTATTTGTGTTTCATGAAAATAAATAGAACTAGAGTCTTCATAAAGATACATCTTGGAGCTTTCCATAAGAACAAAGTACAGTATTAAGTAACCATAAGAAGCCTAAGAAACAAAAGTTTACCTTTTCACAGCCTTATAAAAGTATAATTGGCTTAGTTATTCTGTATTGTTAGGTCCATACCATTTCTGTCCTTAGTTGTACCCATCTTTGCATGAAATGTTCCCTTGGTATCTCTAATTTTCTTGAAGAGATCTCTAGTCTTTCCCATTCTACTGTTTTCCTCTATTTCTTTGCATTAATCACTGAGGAAGGCTTTCTTATCTCTCCTTACTATTCTTTGGAACTCTGCATTCAAATGAGTCTATCTTTCCTTTTCTCCCTTGCCTTTAGCTTCTCTTCTTTTCACAGCTACTTGTAAGGCCTCCTCAGACAACCATTTTGCCTCTTTGCATTTCTTTTTCTTGGGGATGGTCTTGATCATTGCCTCCTGTGCAATGTCACTAACCTTTGTCCATGGTTCTTCAGGCACTCTGTCTATCAGATGTAATCCTTTGAATCTAATTCTCACTTCCACTGTATAATCGTAAAGGATTTGATTTAGGTCATACTTGAATGGTCTGACCTAAATCAAATCCCTTCTGACTGTGTGGATACAGTAAACTGTGGAAAATTCTGAAAGAGATGGGAATATCAGACCACCTGACCTGCCTCTTGAGAAACCTATATGCAGGTCAGGAAGCAACAGTTAGAACTGCACAAGGAACAACAGACTGGTTCCAAATAGGAAAAGGAGTACGTCAAGGCTGTATATTGTCACCCTGCTTATTTGACCTATATGCAGAGAACATCATGAGAAATGCTGGGCTGGAAGAAGCAAAAGCTGGAATCAAGATTGCCAGGAGAAATATCAATACCTTCAGATATGCAGATGACACCACCCTTATGGCAGAAAGTGAAGAGGAACTAAAAAGCCTCTTGATGAAAGTGAAAGAGGAGAGCAAAAAAGTTGGCTTAAAGCTCAACATTCAGGAAACTAAAATTGTGGCATCTGGTCCCATCACTTCATGGGAAATAGATAGGGAAACAGTGGAAACAGTGTCAGACTTTGTTTTTTGGGGGGCTCCAAAATCACTGCAAATGGTGATTGCAGCCATGAAACTAAAAGACGCTTACTCCTTGGAAGGAAAGCTATGACCAACCTAGATAGCATATTCAAAAGCAGAGACATTACTTTGCCAACAAAGGTCCGTCTAGTCAAGGCTATGGTTTTTTCAGGTATGGTTTTTCACATCCATACGTGATGTGAGAGTAGGACTGTGAAGAAAGCTGAGCACCAAAGAATTGATGCTTTTGAACTGTGGTGTTGGAGAAGATTCTTGAGAGTCCCTTGGACTGCAAGGAGATCCAACCAGTCCATCCTAAAGGAGATCAGTCCTGGGTGTTCATGGAAGGACTGATGCTGAAGCTGAAACTCCAATACCTTGGCCACCTCATGCAAAGAGTTGACTCATTGGGAAAGACTCTGATGCTGAGAGGGATTTGGGGCAGGAGAAGAAGGGGACAACAGAGAATGAGATGGCTGGATGGCATTACTGACTCGATGGATGTGAGTTTGAGTGAACTCCGGGAGTTGGTGATGGACAGGGAGGCCTGGCATGCTGCGATTCATGGGGTTGCAAAGAGTCAGACACGACTGAGCGACTGAACTGAACTGAATGGTCTAGTGGTTTTCCCTACTTTCTTCAATAAGGAGACCTAACAGAAGCAGAAGATATTAAGAAGAGGTGGCAAGAATACACAGAATAACTATATAAAAAAGATTTTCATGACCCAGATAACCATGGTGGTTTGATCATTCACCTAGAGCCAGACATCCTGGAATGCGAAGTCAAGTGGGCCTTAGGAAGCATCATTACGAACAAAGCTAGTGGAAGTGATGGAATTCCAGTTGAGCAATTTCAAATCCTGAAAGATGACATTGTGAAAGTGCTGCACTCAATATGCCAGCAAATTTGGAAAAGTCAGTAGTGGCCACAGGACTGGAAAAGGTCAGTTTTCATTCCAATCCCAAAGAAAGGTTTTGCCGAAAATGTTCAAACTACCATACAATTGCACTCATCTCACTCGCTAGCAAAGTAATGCACAAAATCCTCCAAGCCAGGCTTCAACAGTTTGTGAACTAGGAACTTACAGATGTTCAAGCTGGATTTAGAAAAGGCAGAGGAACCAGAGATCAAATTGCCAACATCCGTTGAATCATTGAAAAAGCAAGAGAATTCCAGAAAAACATCTAGTTCTGCTTTATTGATTACATTAAAGCCTTTGACTGTGTGGATCACAACAAACTGTGGAAATTCTTCAAGAAATGGGAATACCAGGCCACCTGACCTTCCTCTTGAGAAATCTGTATGCAGATCAGGAAGCAACAGTTAGAACTGGACATGGAACAACAGACTGGTTCCAAATTGGAAAGGAGTACGTCAAGGCTGTATATTGTCACCTTGCTTATTTAACTTCTATGCAGAGTACATCATGAGAAATCCTGGGCTGGATGAAGCACAAGCTGGAATCAAGATTGACAGGAGAAATATCACTAAAGTAAGATATGCAGATGACACCACCCTTATGCAGAATGTGAAGAGGAACTAAAGAGCCTCTGGTGAAAGGGGAGTGGGGAAAAAGTTGGCTTAAAGCTCAATATTCAGAAAACTAAGATCAATGCATTTGGTTCCAACACTTCATGGCAAATAAATGGGGAAACAATGGAAACAGTGACAGACTTTATTTTGGGGGCTGCAAAATCACTACAGATGGTGACTGCAGCCATGAAATTAAAAGATGCTTGGTCCTTGGAAGAAAAAGCTATGACCAACCTAGACAGCACGTTAAAAAGCAGAGACATTACTTTGTCAACAAACGTCCATCTAGTCAAAGCTATGGTTTTTCCAGTAATCATGTATGGATGTGAGAGTTGGACTGTGAAGAAAGCTGAGCACCGAAGAACTGATGCTTTAGAACTGTGGTGTTGGAGAAGACTCTTGAGAGTCCCTTGGACTGCAAGGAGATCCAAACAGTCAATCCTAAAGGAAATCAGTCCTAAATATTCATTGGAAGGACTGATGCTAAAGCTGAAGCTACAAAACTTTGGCCACCTGATGTAAAGAACTGACTCATTGGAAAAGACACTGATGCTGGGAAAGATTGAAGGCAAGAGGAGAAGGGGACGACAGAGGATGAGATGGTTGGATGGATTCACCAACTTGATGGACATGAGTTTTAATAGGCTCTGAGAGTTGGTGATGAACAGGGAGGCCTGGTGTGCTGCAGTCTATGGTGTCACAAAGAGTTGAACACGACTAAGTAACTGAACTGAACTGATTTCTATATTGTACAAGCTCCTTATCCTACTCAACTATTCAACCATTTCCCCAATCAGATTTTATATCTATCTATTGCAGAAATTTGTGCTGCCTTTTAAGATTTGGGGATAACATTAGAATTCTATTACAGGTACTTTGATTTTTCTGCTGAAGATAGTTTATCTGCTTTTCCTTGAATTTGACAATTGCCTGGGTCCAATAAATTGTACATATTTCACTTTCTAGAGCCCACCAGTTACTTTTAAAACCAAGTAAGTACAGATGGCCTGAATTGGCTTTAATTTTCTATGAAGGTTAATAAATAACTTTTTATTATTGGAAATGTTGAAGTTTTTAATTCTTAAAAGCATATTAAATGTATCAAGAAAGGAGAGATAAACTCTTCCAATACATATGTTTACCAGTTTTAATTTTATTTACAAAAAGATAAAAAGCAGTAAACTTCATTTGCCAATACTAACATTTGTTGATTTCTTTTGATAATTTCCTGACAATAGTTCATTTAAAAGTTGTGGTGGTATTTTTCAGATCACATGAGCAAGAAGACATCCAGTATAATTAGGCTTGAACATACAGCAGTTCTAATTTTTACTGATCTTCACGTATTTAAAAACTGGGTTATTTTAACATGAAAAAAATATTTGAAAAACACACTTGTAAGATTTTTATTTAGCATTTTAGAGATTTATTTCCCAGTTTCTTACCTGTTGGAAATTTCTGGCTCTGTTGCTGTTCTTTTCATCTTTTACATGTTTTCTTTCTTCATTTCCATGATTATTTTTCTAAGTTTATTTTTATGTCAAAAGATGACAGACATGTCAGCTACCTGTCCAAGTCACAACATCCCTATAGCTTAATTTCAGAAGCTTCTCCCAGAGTTGAAATCATTGTACAGAAGATCAAAGGAATCTTAAGAGCTAGAAGGGAGGAGTCAGAAATTGCAGCCCAGTGATATTAGATGGAACGGTTTATAAAATGTGTTCAAAATGTTAGTAATAAGTATGGATCATACTTATCAATAATTAACTGTAAATGGGTTGAATGCCCCAACCAAAAGACAAAGACTGGCTGATTGGATCCAAAACCAAGACCCTTATATATGTTGTCTACAAGAGACCCACCTCAAAACAGGGGACACATACAGACTGAAAGTGAAGGGCTGGAAAAAGATATTCCACGCAAATAGAGACCAAAAGAAAGCAGGAGTAGCAATACTCATATCAGATAAAATAGACTTTAAAACAAAGGCTGTGAAAAGAGACAAAGAAGGACACTACATAATGATCAAAGGATTAATCCAAGAAGAAGATATAACAATTATAAATATATATGCACCCAACATAGGAGCATCACAATATGTAAGACAAAAGCTAACAAGGATGAAAGGGGAAATTAACAATAACACAATAATAGTGGGAAACTTTAATACCCCACTCACACCTATGGATAGATCAACTAAACCAAAAATTAAAAAGGAAATGCAAACTTTAAATGATACAATAGACCAGTTAGATCTAATTAATATCTATAGGACATTTCACCCCAATACAATGAATTTCACGTTTTCCTCAAGTGCACACGGAACCTTCTCCAAGATAGATCTCATCGTGTGCCATAAATTTAGCCTTGGTAAATTCAAAAAAACGGAAATCATTCCAAGCATGTTTTCTGACCACAATGCAGTAAGATTAGACCTCAATTACAGGAGAAAAAACTATTAAAAATTGCAACATATGGAGGCTGAATAACACGCTGCTGAATAACCAACAAATACAGAAGAAATAAAAAAAGAAATCAAAATATACATAGAAATGAATGACAATGAAAACACAACAACCCCAAACCTGTGGGACACTGTAAAAGCAGCGCTAACGGGAAGGTTCATAGCAATACAGGCATACCTCAAGAAACAAGAAAAAAGTGAAATAAATAACCTAACTCTACACCTAAAGCAACTAGAAAAGGATGAAATGAAGAACCCCAGGGTTAGTAGGAGGAAAGAAATCTTAAAAATTAGGGCAATCATCAAGACAGTATGGTACTGGCACAAAGACAGAAATATAGATCAATGGAACAAAATAGAAAGCCCAGAGATAAATCCACACACCTGTGGACACCTTATCTTTGACAAAGGAGGAAAGAATATGCAAAGGAGAAAAGACAATCTCTTTAACAACTGGTGCTGGGAAAACTGATCAAACACTTGTAAAAGAATGAAACTAGAACACTTTCTAACACCATACACAAAAATAAACTCAAAACGGATTAAAGATCTAAATGTAAGAACAGAAACTATAAAACTCCTAGAAGAGAACATAGGCAAAACATTGTCCGACATACATCACAGCAGGATCCTCTATGACCCACCTCCCAGAATACTGGAAATAAAAGCAAAAATAAACAAATGGGACCTAATTAAAATTAAAAGCTTCTGCACAGCAAAGGAAACTATAAGCAAGGTGAAAAGACAGCCTTCTGAATGGGAGAAAATAATAGCAAATGAAGCAACTGACAAACAACTAATCTCAAAAATATACAAGCAACTCCTGTAGCTCAATTACAGAAAAATAAACGACCCAATCAAAAAATGGGTCAAAGAACTAAACAGACAGTTCTCCAAAGAAGACATACAGATGGCTAACGAACACATGAAAAGATGCTCATCATCACTCATTATCAGAGAAATGGAAATCAAAACCACAATGAGGTATCATTTCACGCCAGTCAGAATGGCAGCAATCCAAAAGGCTACAAGCAATAAATGCTGGAGAGGGTGTGGAGAAAAGGGAACCCTCTTACACTGTTGGTGGGAATGCAAACTAGTACCGCCACTATGGAGAACAGTGTGGAGATTCCTTAAAAAACTGCAAATAGAACTGCCATATGACCCAGCAATCCCACTGCTGGGCATACACACCTAGGAAATCAGAATTGAAAGAAAAAGAGACACATCACAGCCCTGTTTACAATAGCCAGGACATGGAAGCAGCCTAGATGTCCATCAGCAGATGAATGGATAAGAAAGCTATGGTACATATACACAATGGAGTATTACTCAGCCATTAAAAAGAATGCATCTGAATCAGTTCTAATGAGGTGGATGAAACTGGAGCCTATTATACAGAGTGAAGTAAGCCAGAAAGAAAAACAGCAATATAGTATACTAATGCATGTATATGGAATTTAGAAAGATGATAATGATAACCCTATTTGTGAGACAGCAAAAGAGACACAGATGTATAGAACAGTCTTTTGGACTCTGTGGGAGAGGGAGAGAGTGGGATAATTTGGGAGAATGGCATTGAAACGTGTAATATCATATATGAAACAAATCACCAGTCCAGGTTTGATGCATGATACTGGATGCTTGGGGCTGGTGCACTGGGACGACCCAGAGGGACAGTATGGGGAGGGAGGAGCGAGGAAGGTTCAGGATGGAAAACACGTGTATACTCGTCATGGATTCATGTCAGTGTATGGCAAAACCAATAAAATATTGTAAAGTAATTAACCTCCAGTTAAAATAAATAAATTTATATTAAAAATTAAAAAAAATAAAAATAAAAAAGAAACAGATCAATTAAAAAAATTAGGGCAGAAATAAATGCAAAAGAAACAAAAGAGACCATAGCAAAAATCAACAAAGCCAAAAGCTCATTCTCTGAGAGGATAAATAAAATTGACAAACCATTAGCCAGACTCATCAAGAAACAAAGGAAGAAAAATCAAATCAATAAAATTAGAAATGAAAATGGAGAGATCACAACAGACAACACAGAAATACAAAGGATCATAAGAGACTACTATCAGCAAATATATGCCAAAAAAATGGACAACTTGGAAGAAATGGACAAATTGTTAGAAAAGTACAACTTTCCAAAACTGAATCAGGAAGAAATAGAAAATCTTAACAGACCCATCACAAGCACAGAAATTGAAGCTGTCATCAGAAATCTTCCAGCAAACAACAGCCCAGGTCCAGACGTCTTCACAGATGAATTCTACCAAAAACTTAGAGAAGAACTAACACCTATCCTAGTCAAACTCTTCCAGAAAATGGCAGAGGAAGGTAAACTTCCAAACTCTTTCGATGAGGCCACCACCAGCCTAATACCAAAACCTGACAAAGATGCCACAAAAAAAGAAAACTACAGGCCAATATCACTGATGAACATAGATGCAAAAATCCTTAACAAAATCCTAGCAATCAGAATCCAACAACACATTAAAAAGATCGTACACCATGACCAAGTGGGCTTTATCCCAGGGATGCAAAGATTCTTCAATATCCGCAAATCAATCAATGTAATACACCACATTAACAAACTGAAAAATAAAAGCCATATGATTATCTCAATAGATGCAGAGAAAGCCTTTGACAAAATTCAACATCCATTTATGATTAAAACCCTCCAGAAAGCAGGCATAGAAGGAACATACCTCAACATAATAAAAGCTATCTATGACAAACCCACAGCAAACATTATCCTCAATGGTGAAAAATTGAAAGCATTTCCCCTAAAGTGAGAAACAAGACAAGGGTGCCCACTTTCACCACTACTATTCAACATAGTTCTGGAAGTTTTGGCCACAGCAATCAGAACAGAAGAAGAAATAAAAGGAATCCAAATTGGAAAAGAAGAAGTAAAACTCTCATTGTTTGCAGATGACATGATCCTCTACATAGAAAACCCTAAAGATTCCACCAGAAAATTACTAGAGCTAATCAATGAATATAGTAAAGTTGCAGGATATAAAATCAACACACAGAAATCTCTTGCATTCCTATACATTAATAATGAGAAAACAGAAAGAAAAGGAAACAATTCCATTCACCATTGCAACGAAAAGAATAAAATACTTAGGAATATATCTACCTACAGAAACTAAAGACCTACACATACAAAACTATAAAACACCGGTGGAAGAAATCAAAGAGGACACTAATAGATGGAGAAATATACCATGTTCATGGATCACAAGAATCAATATAGTGAAAATGAGTATACTACCCAAAGCAATCTATAGATTCAATGCAATCTCTGTCAAGCTACCAACGGTATTTTTCACAGAGCTAGAACAAATAATTTCACAATTTGTATGGAAATACAAAAAACCTCGAATAGCCAAAGCAATCTTGAGAAAGAAGAATGGAACTGGAGGAATCAACCTGCCTGACTTCAGGCTCTACTACAAAGCCAGTCATCAAGACAGTATGGTACTGGCACAAAGACAGAAATATAGATCAATGGAACAAAATAGAAAGCCCAGAGACAAATCCACGCACCTACGGACACCTTATCTTTGACAAAGGAGGCAAGAATATACAATGGAGAAAAGACAATCTCTTTAACAAGTGGTGCTGGGAAAACTGGTCAACCACTTGTAAAAGAATGAAACTAGAACACTTTCTAACACCATACACAATAATAAACTCAAAATGGATTAAAGATCTAAACATAAGACCAGAAACTATAAAACTCCTAGAGGAGAAGATAGGCAAAACACTCTCCGACTTACATCACAGCCGGATCCTCTATGACCCACCTCCCAGAATGTAGGAAATAAAAGCAAAAATAAACAAATGGGACCTAATTAAAATTAAAAGCTTCTGCACAACAAAGGAAACTATAAGCAAGGTAAAACACAGCCTTCAGAATGGGAGAAAATAATAGCAAATGAAGCAACTGACAAAGAATTAATCTCAAAAATATTCAAGCAACTCCTGCAGCTCAATTCCAGAAAAATAAACGACCCAATCAAAAAATGGGCCAAAGAGCTAAACAGAGATTTCTCCAAAGAAGACATACAGATGGCTAACAAACACATGAAAGATGCTCATTATCACTCATTATCAGAGAAATGGAAATCAAAACCACAATGAGGTACCATTTCACGCCAGTCAGAATGGCTGCGATCCAAAAGTCTACAAGCAATAAACGCTGGAGAGGGTGTGGAGATAAGGGAACCCTCTTACACTTTTGCTGGTGCTACTGCTAAGTCACTTCAGTCATGTCCGACTCTGTGCGACCCCATAGACGGCAGCCCACCAGGCTCCCCCGTCCCTGGGATTCTCCAGGCAATAACACTGGAGTGGGTTGCCATTTCCTTCTCCAATGCATGAAAGTGAAAAGTGAAAGAGAAGTCGCTCAGTCGTGTCTGACTCTTAGTGACCCCATGGAATGCAGCCTACCAGGCTCCTCCATCCATGGGATTTTCCGGGCAAGAGTACTGGAATGGGGGTGCCATTGCCTTCTCCACTTACACTGTTGGTGGGAATGCAAACTAGTACAGCCACTATGGAGAACAGCATGGAGATTCCTTAAGAAACTGGAAATAGAACTGTCTTATGACCCAGCAATCCCACTGCTGGGCATACACACTGAGGAAACCAGAATTGAAAGAGACACATGTACCCCAGTGTTCATTGCAGCACTGTTTACAATAGCCAGGACATGGAAGCAACCTAGATGTCCATCAGCAGACGAATGGATAAGAAAGCTGTGGTTCAGTTCAGTTCAGTCGCTCTGTCATGTCCAACTCTTTGCGACCCCATGAATTGTGGCACGCCAGGCTTCCCTGTCCATCACCAACTCCCGGAGTTCACTCAGACTCACATCCGTCGAGTCAGTGATGCCATCCAGCCATCTCATCCTCTGTCGTCCCCTTCTCCTCCTGCTCCCAATCCCTCCCAGCTTCAAAGTCTTCTCCAATGAGTCAACTCTTCACATGAGGTGGCCAAAGCTGTGGTACATATACATAATGGAGTATAACTCAGTCATTAAAAATAACACATTTGAATCAGTTCTAAGAGGTGGATGAAACTGGAGCCTATTATACAGAGTGAAGTAAGCCAGAAAGAACCACCAATATGGTATACTAACACATATATATAGAATTTAGAAAGATGGTAATGTAACCCTGAATGCGAGACTGCGAAAGAGACAGAGATGTATAGAACAGTCTTTTGGACTCTGTGGGAGACGGCGAGGGTGGGATGGTTTGGGAGAATGGCATTGAAATATGTATATTATCATATGTGAAATGGATCACCAGTCCAGGTTCAATGCATGATACAGGATTCTGGGGGCAAGTGCACTGGGATGACCCAGAGGGATGGTATGGGGAGGGAGGTGGGAGGGGGGTTCAGTATGGGCAACACGAGTACACCCGTGGCAGATTCATGTCAATGTATGGCAAAATGAATATAATACTGTAAAGTAATTAGCCTCCAATTAAAATAAATAAATTTATATTTAAAAAAGAAAGACTTAAGACCATTCAGGCCCCAGGTTCACTTCTCTCTGTCATTTACTCTGTGTCTTTGGAAAAGAAAGTGATCATGTCTGAATGTCATGAAGGTTACAGGCTATGGATACTGCTTTGTAGTATGGGGATGATTTGAGTGACAGAAGTTCTTAGATTAGAGAGAAAACAAATTAATCAATTTAGCATAAATGCAGTAGATTCTTGCATAGTGAAGTGTTCTTCAGTACTACTAACTATCCATTTTCTTGTATGTCATTCTATTCCAGTTTGTGGTTCTACTCACAGGTGAGGGTGATTTTTGCAACAGTGGTCCATGGCAGCTGAGGAATATTTTACAATGTTAAGTGATTCATATTATTTTTAAATTTTGTATGTGAAAATCCAGGCATAATATATGTTATGCCAGTTGTTGACAGTGACAAGAGATGAGCCTTGAATCTGAGAATTGTGAATAGTTCTATTTTTTTGAAAATATATAATAGGATTCAATTACTTAAAAAAAATTATGAGTGTCAATTTTACTCATAAAATTGAAAATTTGGTACTTGTTAATTATAGTTTTTGTATATTGGTTTTTAATTTTATAGATAATTTTGAGCAGTTTGGAAAAATATATTTGAAAACAAATGTTAAAATAATTTAATTTTTATTTTTTACATTTAGTATATATATATTTTTGATAGTATCTTCAAATTTTATACTTTTTTAATAAACTGCACTTTATTTTTAATCTTATATATCCTTACTGGCAGTATGACACAAACTATGAGAGAAGCTTGTTTATAACAATACAACTAGCGATTTTGGTGATATAAAAGTAAGAAAAATAAATTTAATGAAATATAATTTATTAATTAAGTATATCTTTATTATTCATTCATACGTTGTCAGCTCATTGAGATTATATCCAGACATGTGCAATAATACTTAAATTCAATTGTTTTTGATATTTTGTCAACTTTTAGTTATAAAAAAATTATAGATTTACACATTTTTAATCTTATCAAGTTAAGTAGGTTAAACATTGTATATAACAGATTGTTTTTTAACTTTCAAATTTTTATAGCTATGGTATGAACTTTCATTTTAACTTTTTCCCTGAACCCTGTTAGGTGTTACACATGAGTCTGTTTAGATGTATCTTTATTTTATTTATTTATTTTAAGGTTTAATTATTTCAGAGTAAAATTTTTTTTTAAACATAAGAACATTATTTTAAAAAACTTGGACTTCTAAAGATTCTGGAACAGACTCATCAAGAAACAAAGGGAGAAAAATCAAATCAATAAAATTAGAAATGAAAATGGAGAGATCACAACAGACAACACAGAAATATAAAGGATCATAAGAGACTACTATCAGCAATTATGTGCCAATAAAATGGACAACGTGGAAGAAATGGACAAATTGTTAGAAAAGTACAACTTTCCAAAACTGAATCAGAAGAAATAGAAAATCTTAACAGACCCATCACAAGCAAAGAAATTGAAACTGTAATCAGAAATCTTCCAGCAAACAAAAGCCCAGGTCCAAATGGCTTCGCAGCTGAATTCTACCAAAAATTTAGAGAAGAGCTAACACCTATCCTACTTAAACTCTTCCAGAAAATTGCAGAGGAAGGTAAACTTCCAAACTCATAGCAATCAGAATCCAGCAACACATTAAAAAGATCATACACCATGACCAAGTGGGCTTTATCCCAGGGATGCAAGGATTCTTCAATATCCGCAAATCAATCAATGTAATACACCACATTAACAAACTGAAAAATAAAAGCCATATGATTATCTCAATAGATGCAGAGAAAGCCTTTGACAAAATTCAACATCCATTTATGATTAAAACCCTCCAGAAAGCAGGCATAGAAGGAACATACCTCAACATAATAAAAGCTATCTATGACAAACCCACAGCAAACATTATCCTCAATGGTGAAAAATTGAAAGCATTTCCCCTAAAGTGAGAAACAAGACAAGGGTGCCCACTTTCACCACTACTATTCAACATAGTTCTGGAAGTTTTGGCCACAGCAATCAGAGCAGAAAAAGAAATAAAAGGAATCCAAATTGGAAAAGAAGTAAAACTCTCATTGTTTTCAGATGACATGATCCTCTACATAGAAGACCCTAAAGATTCCACCAGAAAATTACTAGAGCTAATCAATGAATATAGTAAAGTTGCAGGATATAAAATCAACACACAGAAATTCCTTGCATTCCTATACACTAATAATGAGAAAATAGAAAGAGAAATCAAGGAAACAATTCCATTCACCATTGCAACAAAATGAATAAAATACTTAGGAGTATATCTACCTACAGAAACTAAAGACCTATATATATATAAAATTATAAAACACTGATGAAAGAAATCAAAGAGGACACTAATAGATGGAGAAATATACCATGTTCATGGATCACAAGAATCAATATAGTAAAAATGAGTATATTACCCAAAGCAATTTATAGATTCAATGCAATCCCTGTCAAGCTACCAACGGTATTTTTCACAGAGCTAGAACAAATAATTTCACAATTTGTATGGAAATACATAAAACCTCGAATAGCCAAAGCAATCTTGAGAAAGAAGAATGGAACTGGAGGAATCAACCTGCCTGACTTCAGGCTCTACTACAAAGCCACAGTCAAGACAGTATGGTACTGGCACAAAGACAGAAATATAGATCAATGGAACAAAAAAGAAAGCCCAGAGATAAATCCACGCACCTACGGACACCTTATCTTTGACAAAGGAGGCAAGAATATACAATGGATTAAAGACAATCTCTTTAACAACTCGTGCTGGGAAAACTGGTCAACCACTTGTAAAAGATGAAACTAGATCACTTTCTAACACCATACACAAAAATAAACTCAAAATGGATTAAAGATCTAAACATAAGACCAGAAACTATAAAACTCCTAGAGGAGAAGATAGGCAAAACACTCTCCGACATACATCACAGCAAGATCCTCTATGATCCACCTCCCAGAATACTGGAAATAAAAGCAAAAATAAACAAATGGGACCTAATTAAAATTAAAAGCTTCTGCACAACAAAGGAAACTATAAGCAAGGTGAAAAGACAGCCTTCAGAATGGGAGAAAATAATAGCAAATGAAGCAACTGACAAAGAATTAATCTCAAAAATATTCAAGCAACTCCTGTAGCTCAATTCCAGAAAAATAAACGACCCAATCAAAAAATGGGCCAAAGAGCTAAACAGAGATTTCTCCAAAGAAGACATACAGATGGCTAAGAAACACATGAAAAGATGCTTATCATCACTCATTATCAGAGAAATGGAAATCAAAACCACAATGAGGTACCATTTCACGCCAGTCAGAATGGCAGCAATCCAAAAGTCTACTAGCAATAAATGCTGGAGAGGGTGTGGAGAAAAGGGAACCCTCTTACACTGTTGGTGGGAATGCAAACTAGTACCGCCACTATGGAGAACAGCGTGGAGATTCCTTAAAAACTGCAAATAGAACTGCCATATGACCCAGCAATCCCACTGCTGGGCATACACACGGAGGAAACCAGAACTGAAAGAGACACGTGTACCCCAATGTTCATTGCAGCACTGTTTATAATAGCCAGGGCATGGAAACAACCTAGATGTCCATCAGCAGATGAATGGATAAGAAAGCTGTGGTTCACATACACAATGGAGTATTACTCAGCCATTAAAAAGAATACATTTGAATCAGTTCTAATGAGGTGGATGAAACTGGAGCCTATTATACAGAATGAAGTAAACCAGAAAGAAAAACACCAATATAGTATACTAACACATATATATGGAATTTAGAAAGATGGTAATGATAACCCTGTATGCAAGACAGCAAAAGAAACACAGATATTTAGACGGACTTTTGGACTCTGTGGGAGAGGGAGAGGGTGGGATGATTTGGGAGAATGGCATTGAAACATGTATAATATCATGTAAGAAACGAATCGCCAGTCTATGTTTAATACAGGATACAGGATGCTGGGGCTGGTGCATGGGGATGATCCAGAGAGATGATATGGGGTGGGAGGTGGGAGGGGGGGTTCAGGATTGGGAACTCATGTACACCCGTGGCTGATTCATGTCAATGTATGGCAAAACCAATACAGTATTGTAAAGCAAAATAAAGTTAAAAAAAAAAAAGAGTCTGGAACAAAAGCAGGGAACTGTGCATACACCTGGCACACAGCACCACCAAGGGGTTAGGCAGACCAACTAAGCCACCCTTTAATCCTGGAGGGGAAAAAAATAAAAAATAAAAAACTTGGTAAGTAACATGAGGAGGAAAATAATCTTAATGTCACCATGGTAGTGCAGTAAATTTTAGCATTTTAGAGGATTATTTTCTCCAAAATGTGTCTTAAATCTGTCCTCTTCTCTCCATTACTGTTGCGCTCATCCTAGCCCAGGCCATCACCATTTTTCACCAAGACTAAAGCAATAGTGTAGTAACTGTTGTTCTACATTTTCTTTTGCTTTATTCCAATTACTTCTCCACACTTTATCTTAGTGAATTTTGAAAAAAAATATAATTTAGGTCATCGCTTCTTTCCCTAAAGCCTTCCATCAGTGTCTTATTGCTATTGTAAGACAATCCAAATTGCTTACAAAGTCTTTTATGAAGTTGTTCTTGTCTGCCTCTTCAACTTCATCTAATAGCTCTCTCCTTCCCCACAGTGCAGTACGTCCTTCCCAGTGCCAGTTTTAGGGAGCAGTTTTAATGGGGATGGGTATCTTCTTCACTATAGGAAGAACTCTGTGAGCTGATATGTGAGCTTTATTGCTGAATGACAGCTAAAATGAATTTTTTTTTGTACAGTGCCTACTTTCATACCTATCTTATTACAGGATCCCACCTTCTCCTACCTCTCTTTGGTGATGGTTAATCAGACTTGGAGGGGAAGAGTATTGGTAGGGGTGGAAATTGGTAATACAAACAGGACATACACCTGATAATTCTTCTTTAACAATAATAATTCATTTTATGGACAGACCATACTTTAGCAAGTTTCCTATTGATGGTTCCCCCCTCCATTACAAACAACACTAAATTATAAACAACAATTATAAACCAAATTATAAACAACACCAAATTTTAAGCAACAATTATAAACCAAATTATAAACAACAATTTTCAGTTCAGTTCAGTTGCTCAGTTGTGTCCGACTCTTTGTGACACCATGCACACCAGGCCTCCCTGTCCATTACAACTCCTGGAGTTTACCCAAACTCATGTCCATTGAGTCGGTGATGCCATCCAACCATCTCATTCTCTGTTGTCCCATTCTCCTCCTGCCCTCAATCTTACCCAGCATCAGGGTCTTTTTTTTTTTTTTAATTATTTAATTGGAGGCTAATTACTTTACAGTACTGTAGTGGGTTTTGCCATACATTGACATGAATCAGCCATGGGTGTACATGTGTTTCCCATCCTGAACCCCCCTCCCACCTCCCTCCCCATCCCATCCCTCAGGGTCATCCCAGTGCACCAGCCCTGAGCACCTTGTCTCATGCATAGAACCTGGACTGGCTATCTATTTCACATATGATAATATACATGTTTCAATGCTATTTTCTCAAATCATCCTACCTTTGCCTTCTCCCACAGAGTCCAAGAGACTGTTGTATACATCTGTGTCTCTTTTGCTGTCTCGCATATAGAGTCATCGTTACCATCTTTCTAAATTCCATATATATGCGTTAGTATATTGTATTGGTGTTTCAAATGAGTCAGCTCGTCACATCAGGTGGCCAAAGTATTGGAGTTTCAGCTTCAACATCAGTCCTTCCACAATTTTATTTGTGGCTAAATATTAGTCCACATTCATTTATAGGAATAATCCTAGGAAAGTAACATCTGAGATATAGTGATAACCGAACATGTTGAATATATCCACATATCCAAGCCTAATCAGTGTCCTCTGATGCTGTGGCAGACAAATATGTCAAAGCATGCATGCTCACTTTTGTCCGACTCTTCATGACCCCATAGACTGTAGTCCTCTGTGGTTCCTCTGAACATGGAATTTTCCAGACAAGAATACTGGAGTGGGTTGCCATTCCCTCCTCCAGGGGATCTTCCTGACCCAGGGATTGAATCCATATCTCCTGCATTGGCAGGTGGATTCTTTACCACTGAGCCACCTAGGAATCAGTATCTTATGATTCTGTGGCAGACAAATATGTCAAAGCATAAAAGCCTCCAAAATAACTTTATATTAGAGCTTTATTTGGGATTTTGGGGGTCTGTTAATTGCAACTATTTTTTTCATCTATATCATCCTTCAGTTCAGTTCAGTTCAGTTGCTCAGTCATGTCTGACTCTTTGGGACCTCATGAATCACAGCATTCCCTGTCCATCACCAACTCCCGGAGTTTACCCAAACTCATGTCCATTGAGTCAGTGATGCCATCCAGCCATCTCATCCTCCATCATCCCCTTCTCCTCCTGCCTCCAATCCCTCCCAGCATCAGGCTATTTTCCAATGAGTCAACTCTTCGCATGAGGTGGCCAAAGTATTGGAATTTCAGCTTCAGCACCAGTCCTTCGAATGAACACCCAAGACTTGTCTCCTTTAGGATGGACTGGTTGGATCTCCTTACAGTCCAAAGGACTCGCAAGAATCTTCTCCAGCACCACAGTTCAAAAGCATCAATTCTTTGGTGCTCAGCTTTCTTCACAGTCCAACTCTCACATCCATACATGACCACTGGAAAAACCATAGCCTTGACTAGACAGACCTTTCATCCTTAGTTATTCTCAAAATATAAGCCCCTCCAGGCAGCGTGCCCCTCCTGCACACACTTAGAGCTTCATATTGTTCTTTTCAGAGAACATATATATATTCAATGGATCCTCAGCCAATGATTATGTATTTACAATTCACCTACTCACTGAAATTTATTGATAACCCCCAAATCAATACTCACAGTGCTTTTGAGGTCTTTTGTAGACATGTGCAGGGTGGTGAGAAGTTTGGATCCCACAAGGAACACGTCCCTTCTTGTTTTAGTTCTTATACTGTAAACAGATGTTTTTTTTTTTTAAGTTTATTTAGTGCCATTTTTCACATTTTTGTGCTTTTTGGTAGTAATTTCACTGTTTAAAATCATCCCCCAAGTGTAGTGCTGAAGTGCTCTCTAGTGTCATTAAGTGCAAGAAGGCTGTGATGCGCCTTACAGAGAAAATGTATGTGTTAGATGAGCTTCATTTAAACATGAGTTATACTGCTGTTGCCATGAGTATTTTAAATAAAGTATGTATAAACAAAAAAACAAAAGCAAGGTTATGTGCTGATGAGTTGATGAAAACGTGACTAGAGGCTCACAGGAACTAACCCTGTATTTCCCCTAGGAGGAGTGTTTAGTATCCCCCTAATTTAATGTTCATGGCAACTTTGTAGACCATAATTACCACATATATTAAGAATCATCTTTATTAATATATCTATTTCTAGCTCTCCATTGTCAGTTTAGACCACTTATTTTCCTACTTTGTGGTATTTCAGTCCATCTGAGTGTTTCCCTTTAACTTTTAACTTTGTTGTCATTTTCTGACCCAGGTTATTATCTTCTCTCTTACCTCCATAGTTCAGCGATTAATGGAGTTGAATTTATAAATTCGCAGCATTTTTGTATCTTATTTAAGAAATTCTTTCCTATCTGGAGGTCATGAAGATATTTTCCTATATAATCCTTTAAAAGCTTTTCAGTTTGACTTTATAATCTTCTTGGAACTGATATTTGATGGTATAAAGTAGAAGTAAAACTTAATTTTGTTCTTACAGATACTTGATTGTTCTAAAACCATTTACTAAAAAGGTGGTCTTTCCCCTAGTTCATTACAGTGCCATTCCTGTCATTTATTAAGGGTCTAAATAGGTTTAGGTCTATATCTAACTATTTTGTTCTGTTTCTCTTTCTTGACCACTCATGTTGGTATCACACTATTTTAATTACTATATTTTGTTAGTCTTAATATCAGCAATATGTGAACCATGAACTTCCAGATGTTCAAGCTGGTTTTAGAAAAAGCAGAGGAACAAGAGATCAAATTGCCAACATCTGCTGGATCATCGAAAAAGCAAGAGAGTTCCAGAAAAACATCTATTTCTGCTTTATTGACTATGCCAAAACCTTTGACTATGTGGATCACAATAAACTGTAGAAAATTCTGAAAGAGATTGGAATACCAGACCACCTGACCTGCCTCTTGAGAAACCTGTATGCAGGTCAGGAAGGAACAGTTAGAACTGGACATGGAACAACAGACTGGTTCCAAATAGGAAAAAGAGTACGTCAAGGCTGTATATTGTCACCCTGCTTATTTAACTTATATGCAGAGTACATCATGAGAAACGCTGGGCTGGAGGAAGCAGAAGCTGGAATCAAGATTGCCAGGAGAAATATCAATAACCTCAGATATGCAGCTGACACCACCCTTATGGCAGAAAGCAAAGAACTAAAGAGCCTCTTGATGAAAGAGGAGAGTGAAAAAGTTGGCTTAAAGCTCAACACTGAGAAAACTAAGATCATGGCATCTGGTCCCATCACTTCATGGCAAAGAGAGGGGGAAACAGTAGAAATAGTGGCTGACTTTATCTTTGGGGGCTCCAAAATCACTGCAGATGGTGATTGCAGCCATGAAATTAAAAGATGCTTACTCCTTGGAAGGAAAGTTATGACCAATCTAGACAGCATATTAAAAAGCAGAGACATTACTTTGCCAACAAAGGTCTGTCGAGTCAAAGCTATGGTTTTTCTAGTGGTCATGTATGGATATTAGAGTTGGATAATAAAGAAAGCTGAGCACTGAAGAATTGATGCTTTAGAACTGTGGTGTTGGAGAAGACTTTTGAGAGTCCCGTGGACTGCAAGGAGATCCAACCAGTCCATCCTAAAGGAGATCAGTCCTGGGTGTTCATTGGAAGGACTGATGTTGAAGCTGAAACTCCAATGCTTTGCCCACCTGATGTGAAGAACTGACTCATTTGAAAAGACCCTGATGCTGGGAAAGATTGAGGGCAGGAGGAGAAGGGGACAACAGTGGATGAGATGGTTGGATGGCATCACCAACACAATGGACATGGGTTTGGGTGGACTCCGGGAGTTGGTGATGGACAGGGAGGCCTGGTGTGCTGTGGTTCATGGGGTCACAAAGAGTTGGACGACTGAGTGACTGAAATGAACTGAACTGATATCAAAGAAAAAGTCCTCCCAGCTTGTTTTGCTTTTCAAAATTATCATGGCTATTTTTTATTCTCTGTATTTCCTTATAAATTTTAGCACCAGCTTCTAAATCCTATGAATAAACTGCTAGTGACTTTGATTGGGATTGTATTGACTCTATACTTCATTTGGAAGAGTTAAAACGTTTCCAATGTTGTCTTCCCAATTCCATAAATGTGGTATATCTTTCTGTGTGTTCAGGTCTGTAAATTCTGTCAATAAAGTTTATAATTTCCATATAGAGGTTAGCATATCTTTAAAGATTTATTTATAGATACTTCATAGATGTTATGCTAGCATAGTTGGTATTTTAAATTTTTTTCATTTTTTAAAAATCATTGCCTATGTATAGGAATACTATTGATTTTGAAAATTCAATTTGTGTACAGCCATCTTACTAAAAAGTCTTAATAATTTAATACTTTATCCTTAGATAATCTTAAAATTTCCACATTTATGATCTTATCATTTGCAAATAATAATAGTTTTGTTTCTTTCTTTCCAAACCCAATTTTAAAACTTTATATACTTGCTTCACTGGACTGGCTACACAGTGTAGTGTTAAATAAAAAGTGGTTTCAACAGGCATCCTTTAAAGGCAAACCTATAAAAATTTTACTGTTAAATGTATTGTTAACTTAAGTCTTTTGTAAACACCTTTGTGTGGATCACAACAAACTGTGGAAAATTCTTCAAGTGATGGGAATACCAGACCACCTACCTGCAACAGGTAGAACTGGACATGGAACAATAGAGTGGTTCCAAATTGGGAAAGAAGTATATCAAGGCTGTATATTGTATGAAAAACGCTGGGCTGGAGGAAGCACAAGCTGGAATCAAGATTGCTGGGAGATATATCAATAACCTCAGATATGCAGCTGACACCACCCTCATGGCAGAAAGCAAAGAAGAACTAAAGAGCCTCTTGATGAACGAGGAGAGTGAAAAAGCTGGCTTAAAGCTCAACATTCAGAAAACTAAGATCATGGCATTTGGTCCCAACACTTCATGGCAAATAAATGGGGAAACAACAGAAACAGTGACAGACTTTATTTTCTTGGGCTCCAAAATCACTGTAGACGGTGACTGCAGCCGTGAATTTAAAAGACGCTTGCTCCTGGGAAGAAAAGCTATGACCAACCTAGACAGCGTATTAAAAGCAGAGACATTACTTTGCCAACAAAGATCCATCTTGTCAAAGCTATGGTTTTTCTAGTAGTCATGTATGGATGTGAGAGTTAGACCATAAAGAAAGCTGAGTGCTGAAGCATTGATGCTTTTGAACTATGATATTGGAGAAGACTCTTGAGAGTCCCTTGGACTGCAAGGAGATCCAACCAGTCCATCCTAAAGAAAATCAGTCCTGAATATTCATTGGAAGGACTGATGCTGGTGCTGAAACTCCAATACTTTTGCCACCTGATGGAAAGAACTGACTCATTTGAAAAGACCCTGATGCTGGGAAAGATTGAAGGTGGGAACAGAAGGGGATGACAGAGGATGAGATGGTTAGATGGCATCACTGACTCAATAGAAATGAGTTTGGGTGGACTCCGGGAGTTGTTGATGGACAGGGAGGCCTGGTGTGCTGCAGTCCATGGGGTTGCAAAGAGTCGGACCTGACTGAGCAACTGAACTGAACTGAAATGCTTCTTTCAGAATAAGAAAATTCTTTTATTAGTTTACTAAGATTTATTTGTAAAAAATCTTGAATAGGTATTAACTTTAATCAAATACATTTTTCATAATTTTTAAGATAATCATATTTTTCTCTTCTGTTTGGGTAATAAGATTGATATTCTGTCGCCAGATTGATTCTGTATAATTCCTATAAACACAAATTAATTGTGATACAATATCTTGTTTATATATTGCAGTTTTCTGTGTGATACTTTGTTTAGGTAGAAATGTTCTTCAGTGAGCTTACCTATAAACTCTTTTTCTTACTGTTCTTAGTGGATTTTGGTATCAGAGTTATGTTAGTCTCATAAGGTAAATTGAAAAAATACTCTATTTTTTTGTCTCTAAAAGAATTTGGATGTTATTAGGCTTATTTCTCACTTGAATATTTGTAGACACTGATGGTAAAGTCATCTGGGCCTATAGTTTTCTTTGTGGGAAGATTTTTGGTAAAAACAGTGTTTATAGTGTGAGTTAGTTACTCTTGTTTGCATTTGATAAGATATGACAAGAAAGAGAGGCTTGAAAAAGAATTGGTTGATTTGCAAGTCAAAAAGAATTTAATTACTTAATTTGAGAGGGTATTAAGAGGGAAAAGAAGTTCAGAACTTTCAGGTTTGGAAGATATAAGTGCTTCTTGTTTCTGTCTGGTAAAAGATAAGATTTAAGACCTTTGAATGATAAAGTTTGATTAAAAATGCTTAGCCTTTCCCCAGAAAGATGTTATGGGGAGGGAGGTGGGAGGGGGGTTCATGTTTGGGAATGCATGTAAGAATTAAAGATTTTAAAATTTAAAAAAAAAAATGCTTAGCCTTTAAAGCAGGATCATATCAAGGATGTGAACATATACTCATTGTTAAAAGCCTATGAATGGATTAAAGTGAGGTTTATTAAGTCCTTTTTATTAATTGTTGGACAAAATAATAATTTAAAAAAAGAGATTGGAGGTGTGTCTATCCCAATAGAAGCTTGATGGGCTCAGGTATCTGAATGGATTACAATGAGAGAGGGGTTGTCTAAAAAAAACAGCAGCTGTGAATGTGGCTATTAGTATATGGAGCTGATTAAAGTAAATTAAAAAATCAAGCTCATTTGTGAGAGAACTGTACATTCAAAGTGCCACCAGCCTGGATTAAAAGAGTCTCCTCCTGTTGGCCCCAACATTCTATGGGAAGGAAACATGCAAAGAAAGCTGCTAAGTCCTCAGTTCAGTCCATTCTCTCAGTCGTGTCCGATTCTTTGCAACCCCATGAATCACAGCATGCCAGGCCTCCCTGTCCATCACCAACTCCCGGAGTCCACTCAACTCATGTCCATTGTGTTGGTGATGCCATCCAGCCATCTTATCCTCTGTCATCCCCTTCTCCTCCTGCCCTCAATCTTTCCCAGCATCAGGGTCTTTACCAATGAGTCAGCTCTTCACATCAGGTGGCCAAAGTATTGGAGTTTCAGCTTCAGCATCAGTCAACACCCAGGACTGATCTCCTTTAGGATGGACTGGTTGGATCTCCTTGTAGCCCAAGGGACTCTCAAGAATCTTCTCGAACAGGAGGGCATATATTCCAATGCCGTTTTTACAGTGATCAAGAATAACTGAAAAGCATGTTCTGTCAAAGGACAGAACCAAGGGCCGTGTGAACAATGGATTAGGGAGTGGAACAATCGATAATGGAAATCAGGACCTATTCAGAAAACATCCACCCTCCCCCAGAGTAGGAACCCCTTGTAATCATCTGCCCAGGGGGATTTTAGAATTGTTTTTTCCATCTTTCTTCTTTCCAAGTGGAAGTATTCATTGCAATTACCCTGACCCTGCTCCACTGTTGTATATATATTGGGGTAGGGTGGAACAGATAATGTATATTATTAATTCAAATGAGCCTCATCTATACCTCATGTCAGTTCAGTTTAGTCACTCAGTCATGTCTGACTCTGCGACCCCATGGACTGCACCATGTCAGGCTTCCCTGTCCTTCACTATCTCCTGGAGTTTGCTCAATCTCATGTCCATTGAGTCAGTGATGCCATCCAATCATCTTATCCTCTGTCGTCCCCATTTCCTCCTGCCTTCAATCTTTCCCAGTATTAGGGGTTTTTCCAGTGAGTCAGTTCTTTGCATCAGGTGGCCAAAGAATTGGAGTTTCAGCTTCAGCATCAGTCCTTTCAATGAATATTCAAGGTTGATTTCCTTTAGGATGGACTGGGTGGATCTCCTTGCAGTCTTAAGGGACTCTCAAGAGTTTTCTCCAACACCATAGTTCAAAAGCATCAATTCTTCGGTGGTCAGCTTTCTTTATAGTCCAACTCTCACATCCATATATGACTATTGGAAAAATCATAGCTTTGACTAGATGGACCTTTGTAGGCAAAGTATTGTCTCTGTTTTTTAATATGCTGTCTAGGTTGGTCATAGCTTTTCTTCCAAGAAGCAAGTGTCTTTTAATTTCATGGCTGCAGTCACCATCTGCAGTGATTTTGGAGCCCAAGAAGATAAAGTCTGTCACTGTTTCCATTATTTCCCCAGCTGTTTTCCATGAAGTGATGGGACCAGATGCCCTGTTCTCTATATATATCTACTTGTTTATTTTTGTTTGGTTTGTTTATTTATTTTGTGTGTATGTTTTTCTATATTCTGCATGTGAGTAAAATCATACAGTATTTGTCTTTCTTCATCTGACTTTCAATTAACATAATACCCTTGAGGCCCCTCCATGTTGTTGCACGTGTTAAAATTTCCTTTTCTTATAACTGAGTAGTATTCTGTTTTGTGTGTGTATCTGCATGTATATGTCTGTGTCTGTCTGCATGTATCCCATCTTCTTCATCCATGAAATGGTTATCTTTAAAGGACTGACATAAAATATCTGCCAGTCTAGAACTTATACTAAACAGAATTGTCTTTCAGGAATGAAGGCAAAAGAAAGACATTTTTCCAGACAAACTAAAGGTAAGAGAATTGATCTACAGTGTATGCTTACTGTAGGAAATTCTAAAAGGTGTCCTTCAGAGAGAAGGAAAGTGATGCTGAGGGAAGATCTGAGATTAAGAAGGGAAGAAGAACAAAGAAGGTGGCAAACATAGAAGTAAATCAAATGAGCACTGATTATACAAAACAGTAAGAGTAAAGTCCCAGTAAAGTTAAAAAATTTAAATATACAACCGTAACAACAATAATATCATCCAGGAACGTGATAATGCATTTTAAATGATCCTCATGTCACCTAAGGATAGGATAAAGATATGCATTAATTTTGTTTCTGGTAAGTTAAATATGCATTCAGTAATTTCTGGGACACCTGCTAAAAAAAAACACAGTATATTAATTCCAAACCAGTAGATGGAGAAAAAGGGATAATAAAATAGTCATTCTTTACAGTGTGAGGGTTATAGAAGTAATAACCTGAGGATTTCTGACTTTGGGAACCAGGTGGATGACTGCATTCTTAACTGAAACAGGAGGTAGGAGGAAGAGAGACTGTGAAAGGAAGAGGGTGAGTTGAGTGTGGGACAAGTTGAATTTGAGAGCCAGTCAAGTTGGATTGATCTGGAGGCAACCACTGGGTTTTCTCAGAGGTCAGGGCCAAAGCAGTGGGGTTTTGGTTTTTGATCTTTTAATTTTTGTTTTCAGTAGCTTCTTTTTAAGCTACTGTGATTCTTAGTTTTCTCTGAGCTTATGATCTTGTGTAACTATTCTGAGGTCATCCTGGTTATATTGTCTTAATACACATTTTTAGCAGGTTGTCCAAATATCAATTAGAGAAAAATTGTGAAATTCTCATGTCTCTACAAGCCTTTAAAAATAAGGTGCTTTTCCAGCAAAGGAAACATTAGAGTTTCATAAACAAAACCAAAAGACAACCCACAGAACAGGAGAAGATATTTGCAAATGATGTGATTGGCAAGGGATTAGTCTGCAAAAATTTATGGGCAGCTCATAAGACTTAATATCATCCAAACAAACAACCCAATCAAAAAATAGGCAAAAATCCTTAATAGACATTTCTCCAAAGAAGACATACAGATGGCCAAGAGATACATGAAAAGATGTTCAATGTCACTAATTATTAGAGAAATGCAAGTCAAAATTACAATGAGATATCACCTCACACTAGTTGGAATGGCTGTCATCAAAAAAAATCCACAAACAAGAAATACTAGAGAGGGTGTGGAGAGAAGGGATCCCTCCTACCCTGTTGGTACGAATGTAGATTGGTATAGCCACTGTGGAGAACAGTACGGAGGTTACTTAAAAAACTAAATGTAGAGCTACCTTATGAGCCTGCAAACCCACTCCTGGGCATATATCTGGAGAAAAACATGATCTGAAAGGATATATGTATACCAGTGTTCATTGCAGCACTGTTTACAATGGTCAGGATTTGGAAGCAACCTAAATGTCCATTGACAGAGGAATATGTGATGAAGTTGTGGTACATATATAAATGAATGTTACTCAATCACTAAAAATAATGAAATAATGCAATTTGTAGCACCACAGATGGACCTGGAGATAGTCATAACTTCAGTGAAGTTAAGTCACAAAGAGAAATATTTTATGATATTGGTTATATGTGGAATCTAAAAAAAAAGATACAAATATCTGAAAAGATATAAGGAACTTATTTGTAAAACAGAAACAGACTCACAGACTTAGAGAATGAACTCATGGTTACGTGGTAGGGAGGGATAATTAGGGAGCTTGGGATTGACGTGTATACAGTGCTATATTTAAAATAAATAACCAACAAGGACATGCTGTATACAAAAAGTAGAAGGGGACAAGGAAAAGATACAGATGAGATGAGATTGGCCATGTGTTGATAATTCTTGAAGCTAATTGATGATTCATGGAGATTTATTACACTGCTTCTTGTTTTGTGTATGTTTGAAATTTTCCATAATGAAAAAGTTAAAAAAATAAGATGCTTTTCTAGTCTAAGATGCTAAGAGTTTGCCACCTTTAGCTAAGGGCTGGTCTTCTTCAAGTATATGAAAAAAGTTTTTTTTCCTTGTTATGTAGGAATATATTCTTTGCTCTTCTCTGCCATCTGGTGGTATATGAATGGAACATTGCATTTGGAGAGAAAATAAGGAATTTCAGCTATTTTGAAATAATATTATAATGAATATATGTCATATGATACTGAAAAATATGTAACATAATAGTTATCGTACTTAAAACATGTTATATACTGAAGAGAAGCAGTAAATTGTTGAAACCACCAAATCACAACGGTAGTTTGAGGGCATAGAAATTTGTCTGTGTGTGGAATTTTTTGGCTTCTCTACCTACTTTATTTTACCTTGCTCTGCTTTAGTATCTAGCATTTTCAACCTCATATGTAGTGCTAAGTAAACTGAGTAATCAAAGTTAAATTTTTCCTTCAGTGCCTCTCTTAATTAAATCAGTGTTGGCTTTGTGACCTGTACAAATGTGTGGCCTCCTTTACTCCTCCCTGTGCTTGTTCTCCTCTTCTGTGCCTGTAGCCGTGTGGTAGGAAGAATAAGGACCCTCCAAAGGTATCCACATCCTAATCCCTAGATCTGTGAATGTGTTACCTTACATGGCAAGAAGTACTTTATAGATATGATAAGGTTAAGGACCTTGAGATAGGGAGACTATTTTGAATTGTCTGGGTGGGAACAGTCTAATCATATGAGCTCCTTTGCTGGTTGCAGTCAGAAGCCAAAGGGAGAGAGAGAAAGATACAGATAGATAGACAGATAGGACAGTGAAAGAAGCAGTAAGGAAAAATGGAAGTGTGAAAGGAAACAGACTCACCAATGCTGGCCTTGAAAGATGGAAGAGAGGAGCATGAGCCAAGAAATGTAAAGGGCCTCTAGAAGGAAACAATTTCTCCTCTAGAGCCTTCAGAAGGGAATGCAGCCCAGCTAACATTTTAATTTTAGTCTAGTTTTGACTTACAGGACAGTAAGATAATAAGTTGTGCTATTTTAAACTACTTGGTTTGAGATAATGTGTTATGGCAACGATAGATGTGAGTGAGCTCCCCTGGAAGCAAGTCCTCCAGCCCTGGCTGACATCTTGCTGACAACCTCTTGTGAGACCCTGAGCCCAGATCACCCAGCTCAGTGCCTCACAAATTCCTGACTCACAGAAACTATGAGATAGTAAATTTTGTCATTTTAAGCAACAGAGTTTAGGTGATTTGTCATAGGGAACTGATACAAATCTTGGCACCTGGAAGTACCATTTCTCTGCCTAAAAATGTGGAAGTAGTTTAGGAAGCAGTAGGCAGAAGCTGGACAGACTTTGAGGAGAATGTTGGAGAATAGTTGAAGTGTCTTGACTAGTTTGTTAGAAAAAGCATTATGGCCTTTCTGAAGACTGTGGGTGAAGTCTTAAAAAGTAAGGAACATATCAGTGGAAAATGAAGGAAAGAGGGTCATATATATGTAAGCAGAGAGTTTAGCAACACTGTCAGCTGTGTTAATGTGGAAGGTAGCAAATTACGTAAAGAACTTGTTAATTTAGCTAAGGAAAATTTCCAGGCAAACTGTTGAAGGTGTTTCCTGGTTTCTTCTTGCTGCATATAGTAAAATGTTGAGAGAGAGAGGCTAAAGGAAAGCTGGTTAAACAGAAGGAATCCAGGACTTACTGGTCTTAAAAATATTTCTAGCATCTCCAAAAAGCAAATGATTCTAAGTTTAAGAACTGGCTTCTAGGTAAAGATCAAATCTAGGAAACTGGGGGAAGAAAAACATGGTCTCATGAGCTGCTAAGTTTGGGGGAGTAATTTTGTTATACAGCAATATAAGTAATATACTTTCACATCCTTACCCTAAGTTGGTCACCTTGCTTCAGGCCTCATGTAGAAAATAGCAGCACACCTCTCGTCTTCCTAACAGTATCAACAGTCTACTGACATGCATGCCTCGGCTGTCTGCCTTCTCCCTGTTGAAGTCTGAAGGCATGCCAGCCTTTTCATTTGTGCTTTTTAGTCATCCCTGTCTCATGGACTTTGATTCAACAGTACATTTTCTCTCTTTCACTGTCAATTTCTCCTTCCACATTGATTCATTCTCATCAACAAACACGCTGCATTATCTCCCATCTTATGAAAACAAACCCTCCCTTTACTTCGTATCCCTCTGTGGCATTAACCTGTTTCTCTGCAATCCTTAACAACAAAACTTATTTGACTCTTCTTCCTCACTTCTTATTTCCTCTCAGTCCACCCGGTTTGCCTTCTGTCTCAAACACACCACTAAAGATTTGTTTGTGAAGGTTACACATGACTTTGATGCTGATAGAGTGGTCTCTACTTCATTCTAACCTTGGCTGCTTTGTCAGCAGTATTTGCTTTAGGTAACCTCTCCCTAATTTATATACCACGCTACTTACCTGTTTAAACTGTACAATTCAATGCTTTTAATATATTCACAGGATTGTGCAGCCATCACCCACTCTAATGTTAGAACATTTTTGTCTCCTCTAAAAGAAACCTGGCACTCATTAGCATTCACTCTTTATTTCCCTCTCATTTCCTGTGCCAGCCTTAGAGAGCCATTAATCTACTGTTTCTGTAGATTTGCTTATTCTGAACGTCATATAAATAGAGTCATATAACATGTGACCTTTTGTATGTGACTTCTTTCACTTAGCAAAATGTTTTCAAGGTTCGTCCATGTTGTCCCATGCATTAGTACTGCTTCATTCATTTTTATTGTAAAATAACATTCAGTTATAAAAATATGCCACCATTAGATGATCTGTTCATCAGATGATCTATTTGAGATATTTAGATTGCTTTCATTTTGGGATTATTAAGAATAACACAGCTGTAAACATTTGTATTCAAACTTTCATGTGGACATATGTTTTCATTTTTCTTGGATTTATACCGAGGAGTGGGGTTTCTGGGTCATATGGTAACTGTATGTTTAACCTTTTAAAGAACCCCAGACCTTTCCACAGTGGCTGGACCATTTTACATTTTTATCAGCCACGTATGAAGATTCCAGTTTTTCCATATCTTCACCAATACTTAGAGCAATCTGGCATATACTGAATGTTTTGTCCTCAACATTTGTTCTTCCCCAAATTCATTTGTGGAAACCCTGATTTCCAATGTGATGGTATTTGGAGGTAGAGCCTTTGGGCGATAATTATGTTTACATGGATCATGAGGGTGGAAACCCCATGATATGATTGGTATTCTTGTAATGGGATGAAGAGATCGAAGTACACACTGTCTGTATCTCTGTGTCTGTCTGTCTCTCTCTCCTCCCCTCTTCTGCTCTCTCATCCAGCCACGTGAAGAAACAGGAAAGACTTGTGCCAGAGTCCTCTCACCAGAAGTCAACCTGCTGGCCCTCTGAGCTTGGACTTCCAGCCTCCAGAACTGTGAGAGATAAATTTCTGTTGTTTAAGCCACCCAGTCTGTGGTGTTCTGTTACAGCAGACTTCATTCTTCAAACATTTCCTTATTTTGGCTTCCAGGACATCACATGGCCTGGGGTTTTCTCCTGTCTCACTTGCTCTTTCTCATACTCATTTGTGTGTTTACCTCATATTCTTCCTCTTTATTCTCCTTTTCTTCCAGTAAACTTCTAAATGTTGAAGCACCCTAGGTCTCTGTCCTGAGGTATCTTCTCTGTCTCCATATTCTTGCTTGTCTCATGTCATTAAATACTATGTACAAATTGCTTCCAAATTTATATCTTTAGCTCTGACCCTTCCCGTGTCTCCACACCCCTATATCCATTTGTTTACTTAACAACTCTTCCTAGATTTCTAATAGGAATTTCAGATAGCATGTCCGAAAGAGAACCTGTGATTTCACCCACAGACCTACATCTTCTCCCAGTCTTCCAAATATCAGTAAGTGGGATTCTGTCTACATGCTTGCTCAAGCCAGAGGGCTGTGCACCGTTCTTGATGACTCTTACTCTCTTATACCCTATATCATGTCCATCAGCAAGTCTCTTTTGACTCTGCTACCATAGTGTATATGGATTCAACTCTTTGTTTTCATGTCTGCTTCTACTACTACTGGCCTAGTCTCAGATATCCTTGTCTCTTCCCTGGATTACTGTGGAGGACCTCTACTGGTTTCTCTGCTTCTATCCTACAGTTCATAATTCATGTAGCCACCAGTCATCTTTTAAATTTTAAGGCGTCACATCATGGAACTTCCTTGTTTAAAACCTGTGAGTGGTTTCTATTGCTCTTAAAATCTAACCTTGTGTGCCTGATTATGGCCCTGCATGATCTAGCCCTTGCTAGATCTCTGTCCTCATTTCCTGTCACTCTTTTGTCAGCAGGATGCAGCCCACTGGTCTTCTTTCTTCCTTGGGACCTTTACACTAGCTCTTCTTTCTGTCTGGAA
Source organism: Ovis aries (assembly GCF_016772045.2). Lineage (NCBI taxonomy): Eukaryota > Metazoa > Chordata > Mammalia > Artiodactyla > Bovidae > Ovis > Ovis aries. The sequence goes on along the minus strand of NC_056058.1, from coordinate 46,868,447 downwards.
TGTTCTTCCCTGGTTCTTGACATGACTGGCTTCCTGTCATTAGTGTTTCTGTACCTATCATTTCTAATTTTTTTGGTGTGTTTATCTGTTGTCTGTGTGCTCTGCCAGTACCTGCTTTACCAGCTGTAAAATCCTTGCAATTATATCTCGTTCAGGGCTGCATTCTCAGAATTTAACAGACACTTTAAAAATATTTGTTTTTTAAAAAAATGTTATTGAGATGTAATTGACATGAAACATTGTATTAGTTTTAGGTGTACAATCTGTATGTATATATTATCACCAAAATAAGTTTAGTTAATATCCATCACCACACAGAGATATATCTTTCTGTTTTTTTTTTTTCTTCTCATGAGGACTTTTAAGATCTACCCTATTGGTAACTTTCAAACATACAGTGAGCTTCCCTGGTGCCTCAGATGGTAAAAGCGTCTGCTTGCAATGCGGGAGACCTGGGTTTGATCCCTGGGTTGGGAAGATCCCCTGAAGAAGGAAATGGCAACCCCCTCCAGTACTCTTGCCTGGAAAATTCCATGGATGGAGGAGCCTTGTAGGCTACAGTTCATGGGGTCAGAAAGAGTCAGACACACTGAGTGACTTCAGTTTCAGTTTTCTTAGGTGTCTCAGCAGTAAAGTATCCGCCTGCCAAGCAGGAAATGTGGGTTTGATCCCTGGGTTGGGGAGATCCCCTGGAGAAGGAAATGGCAACCCACTCCAGTATTCTTGCCTAGGAAATCCCATGGACAGAGGAGCCTGGTGGGTTAGGGTCACAAGAGCCGGACACAACTTAGTGAAACAACAGTTGTTAGCTATGGTCACCATGCTACATCCCCAGCACCTTTTGACCACTTTTACTTATTGCACTCTCTCCATACCCCCTACTTCTGCTGCTAAGTCGCTTCAGTCATGTCCAACTCTGTGTGACCCCATAGATGGCAGCCCACCAGGCTCCCCTGTCCCTAGGATTCCCCAGGCAAGAACACTGGAGTGGGTTGCCATTTCCTTCTCCAATGCATTAAAGTGAAAAGTGAAAGTGAAGTTGCTCAGTCATGTCCGACTCTTAGCGACCCCGTGGACTGCAGCCCACCGGGCTCCTCTGTCCATGGGATTTTCCAGGCAAGAGTACTGGAGTGTGTTGCCATTGCCTTCTCCGACCCCCTACTTCTGGCAACCACTAATATGTTCTCTGTATCTATGTTTGTTTTATTTTTCTTAAACTTCATATATAGATGAGATCATACAGTATTTGTTTTTCTCTGACTTATTTCACTTAGCATAATTCCCTCAAGGTCCATCTGTGGACACAATGTAATTCTTTTTTATGGCTAGAAAATGTTCCACTATGTATGTACATACACACCACATTTTCTTTATCCATTCATCTATCAGTTGACATTTAGTTGTTTCCTCATCTTGGCTATTGTAAATAATGCTACAGTGAATATGGGAGTACACATATCTTTCTGAGATAGTGATTTTGATTACTCTCATAAGCAAAATTGCTAGATGATATGGTAGTTCTATTTTTCATTTTACAAGGAACCACCATACTGTTTTCTGAATTGGTTACATCAATTTAAATTCCTACCAACAGTACACAAGAGTTCCTTTTTCTGTACGTATTTGTCAAAACTTATTTCTTTTCTTTGTGATGACAGCTATTCTAACAGGTGTGAGGTGATAGTTCATTGTGGCTTTGATTTGCGTTTCCCTGATGATTAGTGATGCTGAGCATCTTTTAATGTATTTGTTAGCTATTTGTATGTCTTTAATGGAAAAATGTCTATTCAGATCCTCTGCCCTTTTAAAAATCAAATTGTTTTGTTTATTTCTATTGAGCTGTATAAGTTCTTTATATATTTCAGGTCTTAACCCCTTATGTAATAAACAATTTTGCAAATATTTTCTTCCATTTTGTAGGTTTCCTCTTCATTTTGTTGATGGCTTTCTTTGCTGTGCAAAAGCTTTTTAGTTTGATGTAGTTCCACTTACTTTTGCTTTTGGTGTCAAATCCAAAAAATCATTACGAAGACTGATGTCAGGGAGCTTACTCCATATGCTTTCTTTTTATTATCAGGTCTTATATTCAAGTCTTTAATCCATTTTGAGTTGACCTTTGTGAATGTTAGACAGTGGTCCAAGTTCATTCTTTTGCATATGACTATCCAGTTTTCCCAGTACTGTTTATTGAAGAGACTGTACTTTATTATTGGCTTCTTTATTGTAAATTAATTAACCATATATGCATGGGTTTATTTCTGAACTCTATTCCGTTTCATTGATCAGTGTGTTTGTTTTTATGCCAACACCCTATTTTTTGGATTTTAATATAGTTTGAAACCACAAATTATGATGCCTCTAGCTTTGTTCTTCTTTCTCAAAATTGCTTTGGTTATTTAGGATCTTTTGTAGTTTTATAGAAATATTAGGATTGTTTGATCTATTCCTGTTAAAAATGTCATTGGAATTTTGATAGGGGTTGCATTGAATCTATAGGCTGCTTTGGGGAGTGTAGACATTTTAACAATATCAATTCTTCCAATCCATGACCACAGAATATATTTCCATTTATTTGTGTCTTAAGTTTCTTTCATCAGTTGCTTATAATTTTCAGTGTACAGGTCTTCTACCTCCTTGGTTAAATTTATTCCTAGGTATTTTATTCTTTCTGATGCAATTGAAAATTGGATTATTTTCTAATTTGTCTTTTAAAATATTTGTTAATTAAATGAATGCATGAATGAATGAATGACTTTGAACTTCTAAACTGAGTTCGGAATAAGAATAAGAGTTGTCTAGGCACAAAAGGGAAGAAAAAGAAGCCAAAAATATCCAGTTAGTTTGTTTCACATGGATTATAGGCATGCAGTAGATGTTAATCCCTTCAGTCCTTGATGTACTCAGGTACAAGCTGGCAAAGTGACAAGAGCATTCCTATGCTGAACTCCTTTGAGGGTATTTTTGATGGATCAGTGTTTGACCACAAGATTCTTTATCCTCACAAATAGGAAGTATTTTTAAGGATACCTGGCATTTACTGTTGTTATACTAGATGCTGAGTGGGGCCCAAGGATGTTCAGAAGTCAGCTGCTGCCTGTTAGGGACAAGAGACAATGGAGTCAATGGAACCCATAGTGATCCAAGAGTCCAGTGAGTATAGTGTGTAGGAGTCTGGAATATGAAGCAGAGGATCCTGGTGGACACAGCTTGGGATGGTATCCCTGAATTATTATCTTCATATATAAATCAGATACTTTTGTCTCTACATTTGGGATACATACTTTCAGCAGGATCTAAGGGTAACTACAGTGTAACTGTAGTCTATAGTATAGATGTCAAATGGAGCTTCTTCACTACTTTAAAAGTCTTAATAATGAAAAGTTTGATTGAACTGGAAGTGCTTTTGCAGAAGAAATCTCCCCTGTTACTCTCTTGCTCTGTCAGTAATCTCTAGCTCACTGGAATACTACTTTCTCCCTTGGGATCTTTACACTAGTTGTTCCCTCTGTCTGGAATGTTTTCATTTGCCAGTAAAAGAAAATGCAGAAGTACTAGATTTTCTAAAGTGTGATTTCAATTGTGGTTCATTTTAGAAGGGTTATAAAAGCTGTTTTCTATTTTCATCTACCTACCCATGAATAAAGTTTCCTGTGGATGGTCATTGTCAAAAACTGAAGAGAACTACCTGGCCATTTCAGTTGCAAAACCACTTTTCTTCCTTCCCCCTTTCCTCTTCCCCACTTCCCTTCCTCACTCTGATCTTCCCTATATCCTTCCCTTCTTCTCTTCCTCCCTGTTTTTCTACCTTACAATCTTCCTACCTTCTTTTCATTCTTCCTAAATAATCCAATTGAAAAATCATTCAGTAGGGTTTGCAGTGTAGGCATCTGCATTGGAGTGTGGAGGACTGTTGGCTGCCTGGCATAGTATATCAGAGTCCAAGTGAAGTGAGGGGGAGGATGGTAGCAGCCTTTGAGTGTTGGGCGCTTGAGAGAGGTGAGGAGGTTGTCCACACAGGATGGTGGTAACAGCCACAGCCTGGCCCAAGATGTTGGAGATTGAGTGAAGTGCAGGGAGCATCTGGGTATCATGGCCACTGGAGTACTATGCTGGTAATTTACTCTCAAGGAGGAAGTAATATATAGTATTATCATTGAAATTCTTTTGTAAATTTGGGATTATTTTAACATGAAAAGAATAGTTATGTTTAAATGAGGAAGCTAAAGTTTCTCATTAAAATGTTTTGGTATCTTATTTTTATTTTTATAATTTATTTATTTGTTTTTGGTTGTGCTGGGTATCTGTTGCTGCACGTGGACTTTCTCTAGTTGCAGTGGTGGGTGCTACTCTTTGTTGCAATGCATGGTCTTCTCATTGGGGGCTTCTCGTTACAGAGCACAGGTTCTAGGCCCATGAGCTTCTGTAAATGCAGCTTGCGGGCTCTAGAGGGCAGGCTAAGTAGTTGTGGTGTAAGGGCTTAGTGGCATCTTCCCTGGACCAGGGATCAAACCCATGTCCCCTGCACTGGCAGATGGATTCTTATCCACTGTATCACCAGGGAAGGTGAAAAGTGAAAGTGTTAGTTGCTCAGTCATGTCCAACTCTTTGTGACCCCATGGACTATAGCCCCCCCCCCCCCCCCACCACCACCACCCCAGGCTCCTCTGTCCATGGGATTTTCCAGGCAAGAATACTGGAGTGGCTTGCCATTCTCTTCTCCAGGTGATCTTCCTGCCCCAGGGATTGAACCCGGGTCTCCTGGATTGCAGATAGGTTAAGGGAAGGGACTACCAGGGAAGTCCTTCATATCTTATTAAATATCTTCTCGTTGAATTTTCTTCTAACAAGGCCCATATAGGTAATTCCAAATTCCTTCCAATTTGTCCCTGTTATATAAACATTATCTTTTTTTTTTTTTGTCTGCAACATGAAAAAAGGCTGTGGAACGTTATTTTAGGCAGAAGGAGTCACATATGTAAAGGCCTGGAGCTCAGAGGACATGACTTATGAGAACTGCAAGCAGTTCAGCACATCTGTAAAGTATAAAATTGATGATGGGGCAGCTGTCAAAAGAGAAGACATCTAACACCCTCAGATGAATGATGGTAACATTCACTGACATAGGAGATGTATTCACTTCTATGACCGTAAAACTGACAACCAAGAGCGAAGTGTCAAGGGGGATGCTCCCCAACTGGTACAGATAACCATTTGTCTAAAAACTGCACAAGGATGCTTCTTAAGCTCAGAATTCAGTCACAAATTGCCCTAGACTTGTACCTGCAGGAGGCCCTTCTCAGAAACATGAAGAGGGGTGGAAAATGTAGCCTCTGTCATGTCAAATCTGCTTTCAAATACTGTGTTAATAGGAAAAAGGATACCTTACAATAGACACATGTTATAGGATAATTCATTGAAATATCAGTTTGCTTTTTATTCTATTTTCCTGCCCTATTCCAAAAATATTTTTCTGCTTTCTTTTTCGAGCTTTTGTTCAGCAGGACCAATGAAGAAGTCAAAACGCCTTTTGTTTTTTAAAGCCTATAGGGACCTACTGTGTAGCACAGGGAACTCTGCAGCCTAGATGGGAGGGGAATTTGAGAAAGAATGGATACATGTATGTATGTGGCTGAATCACTTTGTTGTATACCTGAGGCTAGCACAGTATTGTTAATCAACCATACTCCAAAATAAGATAAAAAGTTAAATTTAAATAAAAATCTCATCCTTTAGTTCTGCCTTAAAAGATAGAAGACAGTCAAGTTTTGATGTTTAGTCTCAGACTTAGTAATACTATGATTCATGCATTTTTATTGTTTATTTGTTGGAAAAAAGATAGAAAATTTTAAAAAAAAGAAGAAAAAAAGAAAGCCTAAACTTATTAAAGGGCTTATGCTAGGTATTCCCATAGGAGAGGAGAGGCAAGAGCCTCAGAGTGAGAGTCTATTATGGAGACCCCAAAGATAGATTTATTTGGGGAAGGAGGGCTCCATGGAGTGGCAGGGTCCAGCATCCAGTCCCTCTGTGCTGCTCTTTTGTAACCCCCTGGGGATGTGACCTATTCTCAGCATGGAGTGGCTTTGTGATACAGTGGGAAGCTGAACCTTTGGTATTGGGATTGCTAGTTTTGGTAAAAAAGAGTCTCGGCTCAAGCTGAGAGGGAAGTTTCAGGAAACAGCAGAGTCACCTTCCTGCAAGGGACCCTGTAGTCCTGGATAAAGAGCCTGTCAGCAAGGACCAATCTGGACCAAAGATCAGAGGACTGTCCCTAAGTAGTGTACTGTGTATAACCTGAAGTCTTTGTCCTAGGAATAGCACTTGACCTTAGTATTGACTGAGGTTAAATTTCTATCAACTTGAGGAGTGGTGGCTTAAAATGAGATTTGATAAAAGAAAAGGACTATGATACTTCTATCTCCTAGACTGTGAAGTAACTTTAATACTCACTCTACACATTTATAGCTTGCAAGATCTAGGGGAGATTACTTACACATGAAAAGACTTCTTCCCCCCAGAAATATTCTGCTTAAGTCTTTCACTGTACATTTTTTGCAAAACAGCTATTTCAGTTTGATATGTGCCTCTAGAAATTAATGCTCGATGGACTCAGGATGCTTCAACAAGCTTAGCTTTCTATTATTTTTTTCTGCCCCAAAAGCTGAAGTGGTAGGAAGGAGGGAAACAGCCAGCCCCACATTTGATAGATGCAGGTCCCTTTCTGTTCTCTACATTTTCCCAGTACTCCTGCAACTGACTTGGGGCAGAGAGCAGCAGGAATGGGGTGAAGACTGGTTTAGTTCCAGTTTTATTATAGCTTTATTTTTCAGGTGCAAACTGTCATTTAAATACCCAAACTTCATATTTCTTTTAATTTGAGCCAGGTGAAATTGAGCTCTGAATTGAGCCTACTTCATTAGACTTTGGATAAATGATGACTAAAAGGATAGAATGACAATCCAATTCCTTCATTAATGATTTTTTTTTTTTCCAAAGAAGGAAGCCTATCCAGAAACCATACAAGGCAAAGTGTTACAGGCTTAGCCATGTATGAAGAAGTCAGTTGACTGCAGACTAGACTTTTTAACTTTGCCACCTGTCTGTGTGGCCCTGGGCATGTCATTTTAAGTCTCTGGACTACATCAGCACATGGAAGTTTTGAAATGGATGACCTAAAATAAACCTCTTCATGCTCTACACTTCTTGTGCTTCTAGAATGTATAATAAGATTATTTTAAAGTAGAGATATAGGGTAATAAAGGAGCTTTATCGACACTATAGTTTTTCCCGTGGTCATGTATGGATGTGAGAGTTGGACTGTGAAGAAGGCTGAGTGCCAAAGAATTGATGCTTTTGAACTGTGGTGTTGGAGAAGACTCTTGAGAGTCCCTTGGACTGTAAGGAGATCCAACCAGTCCATTCTGAAGGAGATCAGCCCTGGGGTTTCTTTGGAAGGACTGATGCTGAAGCTGAAACTCCAATACTTTGGCTACCTCATGCGAAGAGTTGACTCATTGGAAAAGACTCTGAAGCTGGGAGGGATTGGGGGCAGGAGGAGAAGGGGACGACAGAGGATGAGATGGCTGGATGGCATCACTGACTTGATGGACATGAATCTGAGTGAACTCCAGAAGTTGGTGATGGACAGGGAGGCCTGGCGTGCTGCGATTCATGGGGTCGCAAAGAGTCAGACATGACTGAGCGACTGAACTGAACTGATTGACATTAAATACTTAGATATAATGGGACTTATTTTTTGTAGGACTTTAAATGTACCTGTGAAATCAGTTCAGTGTTTTTACAAAACCATTATCAAAACCTTGTGATGAAACTTAGAAATTGTATTAGTATATATTTTGGCTGTATGCAGCGGGTAATCATATCAGATCTTGGTGAAAAATAAATCCTCCCAGAACCAATGATGGGAATTAGAAAATTATTAGAATTTGAACTGAATTATATGCAATTTTAATCCTTGAAAGAAATTCCTTTATTTGATTCCTGTGAATGAAAAGTGCTTTCTATGTTATTTCAGAGGCTGGAAAACTGACCATATTTAGACTCCTGGGCAGCAAAGTAAAACAGATTTCAGGTAAATTATGCTGTACAAATAGTCTATCCCAAGAAAATAAATCACTGCTAAATTTACTGAGAGATCTCTTTCAGTGATTATCATATGGAATAGGTTCCTCAGGAAGCATTTGAGTCTTGATTTCATAGATGCTAATCATTTATATAATGTTGCTTGTATAACTCTTGGCTAATTATTTTATTTTTTTCACTGCTTTTCTAGTTTTATTTGAAAAAAAAAGAATGTGTGTAATTTCCTTTCTCTAATATTAAAGTATTGAAATTATGATAGCAAGTACCATTTAACTAAAAATGTTTAGATCCTGAATGATCCAGAAAGGCTTTACACATAGTCTGAACTCACTGACCAACTACAACTGAATACCACTCTTACAGCTTACTGAGTAGACTAAGCTGTTCTTTATTCTCTTTAGTGTATAATTAGAAATTAGATAGGATCAGATTCCTAAGGACTCAAAATATATATGGTGGTATGAATGTTACTTAAGTACAGGTCTTGAGTATTGAACATTGCACAAATTGAATCTTACTCTGAGTTGCCACTCTTTAGGTTAAGGGAAGTTTGATCTCAATGAACACATTTTACTTTTTGTATAATGAGGAAGAGAAGCTTTATTAAGCAGTTACACACATTTTGAACCACACTGTAGGCTAAAACTAGAAGTTGAAATGGACTTAACAGGTAAGATTAAAAAACTTCATTTTTACAAGTCTCATGGAGAGAAAAATATCCAGTATAAATTTTGCTGAAGAAAATGAATATTTAAAAATTGAAGTTCTTATTGCAACTTTAAGAGTAATAGAAATAAAAGTCATAAAATTCAAAACCAAAAGATGAATAATTTATGTAATTTTAAAGGAATGCAATTATGTGACCTTGTTATGAAATTCGTAGGTTAAACACTAAATCTGGTGTAATCTTATCTAGGCAAGATGTGATAGGAAGCTTTGCAGGAACAGATGAGTTAGGTCTGACTCCCTGAATAATGGATGCTGAGAGCACTTCATTTCTAGGAGGGTATTGCAGTTTGCTAGGACTACCATCACAAAGTACCACACACTGGGTGGCTTCAACAACAGTTTTATTTTCTCACAATTCTGGAGGCTAGAAGTCCAAGATCAAGGTGCTGTCAGAATTAGTTTTTGGTGAAACCTCTCTTTCTGGCTGACAGACTGCTGCCTTCTTTGCTCCTAGTAAGGAAGAAAAGCTTTATTAAACTGTTATACACATTTCAAACTATACTATAAGCTAAAACTAGAAGTTGAAATGGAACACAGCCCTGCCAGCACATTGATTTTAGCATAGTGAGACATCTGTCTGATTTCCTTACTGTAAGATACTAAATTTGTGTTTTTTAAGGCAATACATTTGTGGTAATTTGTTACAGCAGCAACAAGCCAACCTACCGTACACTGTCATGTGCTATGCTGTGCTCTGCTTAGTCACTCAGTTGTGCCCGACTCTTTGCAACTCCATGGACTGTAGTCCACCAGGCTCCTCTGTCCATAGGGATTCTCCAGGCAAGAATACTGGAGTGGGTTGTTATGGCCTCCTCCAGGGGACCTTCCCAACCCAGGGATCAAACTGGGGTCTCCTGCATTGCAGGCGGATTCTTTACCAGCTGAGCTACCAGGGAAGCCCACACTGTCAGACCCTTGATCATTTACTTGTGTAACTCCAAACATAGCATGTACGCACATTGTTTCATGTACTTGAAATGCTATTACCTTCTTGTATGTCTAGCTAACTCTTAACCCTACTTCTGAAGTTACCTTCTATTAGGAGAATTTGCTGAACTTAGGGTTTCTGTCCATTTCTATCTCAACACATGATGTGTGCAACATCTGTCATACTTCTCTGTTATTGTTATTACTGTCATTGATTTCCCCTCTTTTCCAAGACTGTTGACCTCTTGAGAGGCTTGAGACATTATTTACAGTATCTAGCCCATGAATGATATAATTGGAATGATGAATAAATGAAAATAGAATGTTCTAAATATTTTTAAGTTAGAAGGCTCATATTCTGTGCTTGAGTCTGTGGGTATGTTTCTACTTGGGTGTGTGTTCTTTACAAAGAGGGAGTCTGAGAAACATCAGTTTGTTAAGTCCTCTGTTTTAGTCTATTTGGGCCAATATAATGAAAATACCATAGACTTGGTGACTTATGGACAACCAAAATTTCTCCGATTTGTGGAGGCTGGGAAGTCTAAGACCAAGGTGCTGGCAGATTCAGTATCTGGTGAGGGCTCACTTCCCAGTTCATAAATGGCTGTCTTCTTGCTGTGTCCTCACATGATGGAAGGAGAGCTAGAAAGCTCTTTGGGGTCTTTTTATAAGGGCACCAATACCATTCATGAGGGCTCCACTCTCATGGCTTACTTTCCAAAGTCCCTGCCTCCACATACCAGTACACTGGGGATTAGGCCTCAACATATGAATTTTGGGGGACACATTCAGTCCATAACATCTTTTAATTCTGGTAATCTTTTCCCAACTTCCCACCCAGATGGCTGGCAATTAAATATGTTATTACTAGAGTTTAGTTTCACAGGTAAGGATTCCAAGTTTATTTGGGGTTGCTGATGTGGATCTGGTCCCAAGACAAAGGTGATATATCTTTTTTCAAGATATTGTTCAGCCTGTATGATTATCCATGTGTGTATGAGTGTACAGAGGGAGGGTAAAGTAGACTCATAGGGCTTACACTGGCTGGGTCACTCTTTTCTCCAATGGATAAAAACACAGAAGCTTTTGGTTGTGTATTTTATTTTAAAATTAATTTTAAAAATTAATTGAGATATAATTTAGACACATAACATTTTATTAATTTTAGCTGTACAACATAATATTTGCTATATATATATTGCAAAATGATTACCACAATAATTTTAGTTAACATCCATCATCACAGTTCCAATTTTTTTCTTGTGATAAGAACTTTTCAGATCTACTCTTTTAGCAACTTTCAAATATACTGTATAGTATTGTTAACTATAGTCACCGTTGTTGTTGTTCAGTTGCTGAGTTGTGTCCGACTCTTTGCAACCCCATAAACTACAGCACACCAGGCTTCCCTGTCCTTCACTATCTCCCTAAGTTTGCTCAAACTCATGTCCATTGAGTCAGTGATGCCATCCAACCTCTGTTGCCCCTTCTTGTCTTGCCCTTAATCTTTGCCAGCATCAGGAAAGATGTTGGGAAATAAGTCAGCTCTTTGTATCAGGTAGCCAAAGTATTGGAACTTCAGCTTTAGCACCAGTCCTTCCACTGCATATTCAGAGTTGATTTCCTTTAGGATTGACTGGTTTGATCTCCTTACTGTCTAAGGGACTCTCAAGAGTCTTCTCCAGCATCACAGTTCAAAAGCATCAGTTCTTCAGTGCTCAGCTTTCTTCATGGTCCAACTATCACACCCATAAATGACTGCTGAAAAAACCATAGCTTTAACTATATGGATCTTTGTCAGCAAAGTGATGTCTCTGCTTTTTATCACTATCTAGGTTTTTCATAGCTTTTCTGCCAAGGAGCAAGTGTCTTTTAATTTTGTGGCTGCCATCACTGTCCACATTGATGTTGGAGCCCAAGAAAATGAAATCTGACACTGTTTCCACTTTTCCCCCATCTATTTGCCATGAAGTGATAGGACTGGATGCCATGATCTTCATTTTTTGAATGTTGAGTTTTAAGCCAGCTTTTTCACTCTCCTCTTTCACTTTCATCAAGAGGCTCTTTAGTTCTTCCTCATTTTCTGCCATTAAAGTGGTATCATCTGTATAGCTGAGGTTGTTGATATTTCTCCCAGAAATCTTGATTCCAGCTTGTGAGTCATCCAGCCCAGCATTTCGTATGATGTACTCTGCATATAAGTTAAATAAGCAAGGTGATAATATACAACCTTGATGTACTCCTTTCCCAATTTTGAACCAGTCCATTGTTCCATGTCCAGTTCTAACTGTTGCTTCTTGTCCTGCATACACATTTCTCAGGAGGCAGGTAAGATGGTCTAGTATTCCACACAAACTGTGGAATATTCTTTCTAAACAAATAAGGAAATAATAAATAGTTCAGGAAAGAATATTATAAAGCAGTTAAATTGATATTGTATAGGAAAAATAATGACTGATACTTGGGTATGAATCTTATACAATTATGATGATGTGTAAAAAGTCACTTTACTTATTTTACCAAATCAAATTAAATTTGACTTTACACACTCAGCGGAATGGCAGTAATGTCAACATGTCATTATTGGGTCTCCTCTCATTGTTTTCCACTCAAAGGCACTTGCCTCTCTTCCCCTTTCCTTCTTGGGCAACATAAGAGCAATACTTTGATAAAATGCTTTTTGTGAAAAACAAACAAACAAACAATGAGGACTGACCTTAAAAGATACTCTCCTAAGGCAAAAGAATACACAGATATATTCAATCTGTAAAGATATTAACTATCTGGTTTATACCTTTGTATTTTCCTCCAGAATAAAGTCTAGGCTTTTAGAAGGGATTTATATTTGTTTCCTCTATATGGAAGGGGATTTCAAAGGTGGAGGGGTTGGAAAGAGATAGCTTCCCAAGTCTAAGAGAAGTGACCAGACAAAAGGTACAAACTAAGTCCTGGGGATATCATGCACAGCACAGTGACTATTTACTTCTGCTTCACTGAAAATATTGGAGTGGGTTGTCATGCCCTCCTCCAGGGGATCTTCCCAACCCAGGGATCAAACCCAGGTCTCTTACATCGCGGGCAGATTCCTTATCAACTGAGCCACCAAGGAAGCCCAAAAACACTGGAGTGGGTAGCCTTTCCCTTCTCCAGCAGATCTTCCCAACCCAGGAATCAAACTGGGGTCTCCTGCATTGCAGGCAGATTCTTTACCAGCTGAGCTACCAGGGAATCCCAATCAGATTGCTATTTGAGGGCAATTAGAAGTTTCCAACTTACACAGATTCTCAGTTATTTCCTTAGGGTAAATTTCCAGAAGCATCATTAATGGTACAAAAGAATGGTCAAATTTTAAGGCTGTTGAGCCCACTACTCATCACAAACAGCAAAGTGCCATTTTGGAAAGTACCTTGGGTAAATAAAAATGGAGCATGTATTGGTTTGCTAGATTTTCCATAACAAAATACCAAAGAATAAGTGGTTTGAACAACAGAAATTAATTTTTCTCCCATTTTTGGAGGCTGGAGGTCCAAGATCAAGGTGCTAGTAGGGTTAAATTCTTCTGAGATCTTTATTCTTGGCTTGCAGGTGGCTGTCCTCTCACTGCCTCACGGTCATTCTTCTGTGCACATATACCCCTGGTGTCTCTTCCTCTTATAGGGACACTAACCATACTGGATTAGGGCTCTATCCTAAGGGCCTATTTTAAGATAATCACCTCTTTAAATACTTTATCTTTGATTATAGTTACATTCAGAAGTACTGGAGGCTAGTGCTTCACATTATGAATTTACAGGTAAGAGAGGGTGGGGACACAGTTCAGGCCATGACAGAACTCAACTGCAAAAATTAACTCCGAGATATAATGGCATGCTGTAGTCCATGGGGTTGCAAAGAGTCGAACATGACTGAGCAACTGAACAACAACAAATAATAAAAAGTTGACTTAAAAAAGTAGAGTTGCTGCTTTCTGAAAATATAGCTGTTCATAGTTTCCCCTCTCTTTCTTAGCTCATTCTTTTTCGTTTTCTCTAGTTCTCTTTTTCCATTTAGTTCAGTTCAATTGCTCAGTTGTGTCCAACTCTTTGCGACCCCATGAATCGCAGCACGCCAGGCCTCCCTGTCCATCATCAACTCCTAGAGTTTACCCAAACTCATGTCCATGGAGTTGGTGATGCCATCCAGCCATCTCATCCTCTGTTGTCCCCTTTTCCTCTTGCCCACAATCCCTCCCAGCATCAGGGTCTTTTCCAACGAGTCAACTCTTTGCATGAGATGGCCAAAGTACTGGAGTTTCAGCTTCAGCATCAGTCCTTCCAATGAACACCCAGGACTGATCTCCTTTAGAATGGACTGGTTGGATCTCCTTGCAGTCCAAGGGACTCTCAAGAGTCTTCTCCAACACCACAGTTCTAAAGCATCAATTCTTTGGCACTCAGCTTTCTTCACAGTCCAACTCTCACATTCATACATGACCACTGGAAAAACCATAGCCTTGACTAGATGGACCTTTGTTGGCAAAGTAATGTCTCTGCTTTTTTAATATGCTGTCTAGATTGGACATAACTTTCCTTCCAAGGAGTAAGCGTCTTTTAATTTCATGGCTGCAATCACCATCTGCAGTGATTTTGGAGCCCCAAAAAATAAAGTCTGACATTGTTTCCACTGTTTCCCCATCTATTTCCCATGAAGTGATGGGACCAGATGCCATGATCTTCGTTTTCTGAATGTTGAGCTTTAAGCCAGCTTTTTCACTCTCCTCTTTCATCAAGAGGCTCTTTAGTTCCTCTTCACCTTCTGCCATAATTAGGTGCAGTAAAATATACCCTTTTTACTGTGCAGTTCTTTTGAGTTGTTTAAACATCACATTCAATTAGATCTTGTTATCACACTTGCAGGAGGGATGGAAAGCAAAGGTTGTCTAAATTTCAGTTACATTTTTAAACATTTGTTTTGGAAGGCTGAGATACTTGTAAGCAAGAAAAAGCCAAGAAACATATGCAGGCAATGAGCTAAAAGGTAAAGTAGAAAAAAAATTGTTTTTCCACCTGAATGATCTCAGAGGTAGGAAAATGACAGCATCTAACACTCTTTATTCACTGTCCCTACTTTTACCAATCTAATCTCTGAAAAGAGTCTTCTATCCCAGTTATCTTGTACTTATCCTGAATTTCTAAATGTCTCTCAAACATGCTTATGTTGATTCCTATCATCCCTACCCTCTTTCTGTTGTTTAGTCGCTAAGTTGTGTCCCACTCTTTGTGACCCCATGGACTGTAGCCTGCCAGGCTCCTCTGATCGTGGGAGTTCCCAGGTAAGAATATTGGAATAGGTTGCCATTTCCTTCTCCAGGGTATCTTCCCGACTCAGGGATTGAACCTGCACCTCCTGCATTGGCAGGTGGATTCTTTACTACTCAGCCAACAGGGAAGTCTGCCCTCCTTCTATAGGTAAGGCTTATACTAGACATATGCTTTTATGAAGCTTTTCTAGTCAATAGTAATTAAATCAGTAACAGATCCTCAATAAGACTGTGTGGATGATTATTTTAAAACAATACAGGAAAAAAATGTTACTTTAGAATTTACAGTTTAGATGAGAAAACAAGTTACGGTCTTATTCTGTTTCAGAAATTCATCTTTTACTGTTTAACATTTATTTGAGTGACTCTAAAACTTCTTCAGGTCTGATCTTTCATCAGAGCTATAACCTTGGGCATCTCAGAACATAGTGCCCCATGAATATCGCAGTTTCACCTTAAACATTAACAGCTATGTTCACCATCACCCATACTTCCTCTAAAATAGTTTCTTTTCCTACATTTTTGTAGTTCTATCATGTGGCAGTTTTAGGCTTCCAGATATCAAACACTGGAATGCTTTTATTTTCCTCATTATTTATCATCAGTCGGTTAGCAAATCCTGACATATCTGAATTGTGTTTTGTAATAAGGTAATACTTTCCTATCATCCTTCTCTTTTAATTTTTTCAATGGTATTTATTGCTATCTAACATGCTATATACCATTCTTATTGTTTGCTTCTCCCCACAAGAATGTATGTTCCATGAGGGCAGACATTTTTGTCTGTTGCTTACTGCCCTGTTCCCAACACTTGGTATAGTAGTTATTGGATAAATTGAGAAATTGAGCACTTACTATGTGCCAGGCACTGTGCTCTGCATTTACATGCAGAATCTCATTTAATTTTTGCCACATTGGGTAGGTGTTTTATGTTCTGATTTTAATAATAAAACTGATAATTTTAAAAAGGTTAGGTGACCTGTCCAAAGTCACACAACTCGATGCTCACATGGTTTGTAGGTAATAGAGACATAGTTTCTCCCCAAACTTTGAAGCCTATCTATATGCCTTTGAATTAGTATTTATACTCCTTAACCTAAATGTAGGAAAAGGAGTATGTCAAGGCTGTATATTGTCACCTTGCTTATTTAACTTATATGCAGAGTACATCATTATGGACTGGAAGAAGCACAAGCTGGAATCAAGATTGCCGGGAGAAATATCAATAACCTCAGATATGCAGATGACACCACCCTTATGGCAGAAAGTGAAGAGGAACTAAAAAGCCTCTTGATGAAAGAGGAGAATGAAAAAGTTGGCTTAAAGCTCAACATTCAGAAAACGAAGATCATGGCATCTGGTCCCATCACTTCATGGGAAATAGATGGGGAAACAGTGGAAACAATGTCAGACTTTATTTTTGGGGGCTCCAAAATCACTGCAGATGGTGATTGCAGCCATGAAATTAAAAGACACTTACTCCTTGGAAGGGAAGCTATGATCAACCTAGATAGCATATTCAAAAGCAGAGACATTACTTTGCCGACTAAGGTCCATCTAGTCAAGGCTATGATTTTTCCAGTAGTCATGTATGGATGTGAGAGTTGGACTGTGAAGAAGGCTGAGCTTTAAGAATTGATGCTTTAGAACTGTGGTGTTGGAGAAGACTCTTGAGAGTCCCTTGGACTGCAAGGAGATCCAACCAGTCCATTCTGAAGGAGATCAACCCTGGGATTTCTTTGGAAGGAATGATGCTGAAGCTGAAACTCCAGTACTTTGGCCACCTCATGCGAGGAGTTGACTCATTGGAAAATACTCTGAAGCTGGGAGGGATTGGGGGCAGGAGGAGAAGGGGACAGCCGAGAATGAGATGGCTGGATTGCATCACTGACTTGATGGACGTGAATCTGAGTGAACTCCAGGAGTTGGTGATGGACAGGGAGGCCTGGCGTGCTGCGATTCATGGGGTCCCAAAGAGTCGAACACGACTGAGCGACTGAACTGAACTGAATCTAAATTTCAAGACATTACATAATACCAAGACCGTCAACCTAACTTAGTTTTTTTCTATCAAAAACCTCCTGATACAATCAAACTGGTCCACTTTCTGTTCCTGGGAGCTTATAAATTTTCTCCAGATTTTGTTCAGGTAAACTCCCTATAGAAATCTTATCTAGCCTTTGACTCTGATTCAGTGCAAGTTCTATCTCTTTAATCATTTCTGAATACATTTCATTCCAGGATACAGTGAGGAATTTATCTTCTAATTTGCTACATGGTTTTGGGGCTCTCCATCACATGGCATACACCGTGTGGCACTCCTTGTATCTTGCTTGGAACACAAAAGTTTCAGTAGACGGAAGCCATTATAACTTTCTTGCATTCCCACCTGGGTCGATATGGCAGTTATCAAGGGTGTGCAATACTCATATACAGTAGTGTTCATGTGTTTAACTTGGCTCCCAGTCCGATTGAAAACGCCTTAAAAAACCTAACATTTTAGTTGGGAAGGAAGCTCGTACAGATAACAGGACCTATGAAAGGATGTGTACACCGGGGGAGTATGAAAATGTCCGCTGAGAGAGGCCTCGCAAGAGGGTTCCACTGACAGCATTGGGGTAGCGGGGGTCTCGCGCCAAGCCTCGGTCGCAAAGTATGAAGCGCTTTCGGCGCGCTGCAGTCCTTTCACATGGCCTCGGGCTCGCTTTTGCGCAGGGCCACGTGCCAATGTTTGTCTAATCGCGCCTCTGGCCTACTATAAACGGTTAATAACCGTCTTCCCCGACCAGGCCCCTACCCTCCATCTTTGTGCGGACGGGAGGGGCGAGGACTCCAGGTGTAGTGGCCCAGCCGAAACGCGGCGGGTAAATCCAAGACCCTAACCCCAACAGTCAAGTTTTCAAAAAACCCGCGCGTGACGCCCCAGGCCGCATCCGTTGGGAACGGCCCCCAGCGCGTCCCCGCTCACTACCACCCCCGGCGCCCCGCCCCACCCCCGCGGCAAGCCCAGGGCGGGAGGAGGCTTAGGGACGGCAAGAAAACTGCACACAGCGGGAGCCGCGGCCAGCGCGCACTGGGGAGCGCGCCCGTCCAGTAGCTGCCGAAAACGGAAGTGGATGCAAGCGGATGGCTGTGATTGGCTGAACTGACATGTCTCTCAAGGGGCTGGCGCGAACGCCACTGCGGAGCTGGGCGAGGGGATACGGCTAGGGGAGGGGGAAAAATCACTGGGAACAGCCGCGGGGGCTGGGGGCAAATGAATCGCAGAGGTTCGCGAAGGGCAGAGAGAGTCCCTAGTGAGGGCGCACTGGAGATCCTGGAAGTGAAAGCTGAGCGGTAAAGGCGGCAGCCGGAGCAGCGCAGGCCGAAGGCTTGAATAGACCGCGGAGGGCGGGGAGTCCGTGACCGAGAGCGGCGCTGCAGCGCGGTAGGCGGGACTAATGAGGTCGAGGCGAGGATTGGTGGACTGTCCTGCGCTGCCGTACGTCGGCGGTGACGCACGCCTCGGGGAGGGTGCGCGCGCGTTCAGCGGCCTCTTTGTGTGGTGCACAGATACGGGAGCGGAGGTGGCGGTAGCGGCGGCTTTGGTTGCCTTCCAGTTTCCTCGGCTTGTCCTCTAGCCGGCACCTCTCCCCTTCCCTCCCCCTTCCTCTCTTCCTTTTTCCCTTCCCTTCCCTTCTTCCCTTTTCCGTCGCTGACCGGCGGGGGCGGCTCCAGCGACGGCTGGGCCCAAGTTGTGAAGAAACCTTAGCCAACCATCACGGCGACGGCGAAACCTCGGAGCTCCCAGGGCGGGGGCAAGGCCCGGGCGGTGGAGATGGAGAACTCCCAACTGTGTAAGCTGTTCATCGGCGGCCTCAACGTGCAGACGAGTGAGTCCGGCCTGCGCGGCCACTTTGAGGCCTTTGGGACCCTGACAGACTGCGTAGTGGTGGTGAACCCCCAGACCAAGCGCTCCCGTTGCTTTGGCTTCGTGACCTACTCCAATGTGGAGGAGGCCGATGCCGCCATGGCCGCCTCGCCTCATGCGGTGGACGGCAACACGGTGGAGCTGAAGCGGGCGGTGTCCCGGGAGGATTCGGCGCGGCCCGGTGCTCACGCCAAGGTGAAGAAGCTCTTTGTCGGGGGCCTTAAGGGAGACGTGGCCGAGGGCGACCTGATCGAGCACTTCTCGCAGTTTGGCACCGTGGAAAAGGCCGAGATTATTGCCGACAAGCAGTCCGGCAAGAAGCGTGGCTTCGGCTTCGTGTATTTTCAGAATCACGACGCGGCAGACAAGGCCGCGGTGGTCAAGTTCCATCCGATCCAGGGCCATCGCGTGGAGGTGAAGAAGGCTGTCCCCAAGGAGGATATCCACTCCGGTGGGGGCGGAGGCGGCTCCCGGTCCTCCCGTGGCGGCCGCGGCGGCCGGGGTCGGGGCGGTGGTCGTGACCAGAACGGCCTGTCTAAGGGCGGCGGCGGCGGTTATAACAGCTACGGTGGTTACGGCGGCGGCGGCGGCTACAACGCCTACGGAGGCGGCGGCGGCGGTTCGTCCTACGGTGGAAGCGACTACGGTAACGGCTTCGGCGGTTTCGGCAGCTACAGCCAGCACCAGTCGTCCTATGGGCCCATGAAGAGCGGCGGCGGCGGCGGCGGCGGAGGCAGCAGCTGGGGAGGTCGCAGCAACAGTGGACCTTACAGAGGTGGCTATGGCGGTGGGGGTGGCTATGGAGGCAGCTCCTTCTAAAAATGTTTTTTTAATGCT